>NC_060120.1:614215985-614900985 GCF_021461395.2 Schistocerca americana
AATTGAGCTTACCTATTTCTTGTACATCAAATCAATCCTTTCGTCTTTTAAAGCAGCAAACTTGTTAGTGATGGCTTCATAGAATGGTCGTGTTTTTGTTACCTGTGCTAGAAGTATTTCCTGAATTGAAATATTTGCTACAGAATAAAGTCTCTCCTCTGAAATTGCATTCCACAAGCATGTTTTTACATACTTAAGGCAAGAAAAACTTTGTTCTACAGATGCTGTAGTAGAAGAGAGGGACAGAATAAGGAAGAACAGTTTATAAATATCCATAAAAATATCCTTATCCTCTTTGGGCGTTTCTAACATCATTCCAGAGGAAATCTTTCTGTACTTCTCATCAGCATACAAAATGGAGTTTTCTTTTCTTAAGTGTTATTTCTTGGACAAAACAGGCTCAAAGAATTTTTTGCAAATTTGCAAGTGCACTAGAAGGAAAACGTTTGGTATGTTTCAAATTTTGTGGTCTTGGCAGGCAAACAAACTGAACTTTTTCAGTCATGAAAGCTCTCATCCATTTCCATCAAAACATGATCCAAAATTTTGTAATATAAAGCTTGATAAATTTGAGCACATTCATCCTGAGAGAGGAAACTGTACTCTTGTGAGAGATGCAGAGTTATCATTTTCATGGCCTTTTGAAAGTTAATTGAAAAATACTATATGTTCCTCTTGTTTCTTAGTGCATATCAAGTAGTCGTTAATTTGATATGCAGTAGTTAATTTCTTATGATCTATTTTGCAAAACAATGAACAGTATACCTCTCAAACAAAATGTCATGATATACTACTACCAGAAATATAAGTTCAGAATGGCTCACATCTTTCAGAAAACTTCTGGCAAGTTGAATGAGATTATCACGAGACTGTTCATAGCAATCTATGGTTTTGGAAACCTCTTTCAACTTTTCCCAGTTGTCAACAATTACATGCAATAATTTTGAGTTAGTTTCACCAGACAGGTGGCACAGAAGGAATGCACGACCCCTCAAAGCACAAGCATTGCATAGGCTCGCCTTGCTGAGTGATGGAGACAGGAGGGAATTCCAGCAGTAAAAGGAAAAAAGGTATGACACTTTCATATTTATTTGCAACTCTGTTGAGAAGACTAGACCAAGTCAGTGTCCCCAACTATGTACCAATAGTGAAAAAGGAACTTCGTCCTTAATTTTGTTCTGGAATCCATTTAAATGTTCAGATATCATGCTTGTGCCATCATAACACTGCCCTGCTAATTTGTGCTCATAGGCAAATGGTCCCAAGATGATGTCCAATGAAGCAAAGTTAGTTTCTGATGTTCTATCAGCATTTGAATTATAGAAACCTTAGAAAACACCTTATATATCCTTTAGCATTAACGAACCTCGCTATTGCAAAACACTGAGACACCTGTGTAATATCTGTTGTACCATTTACCTGAACAGAAAAAAATCCAGCAGTTTGCAATTAAGTTTCTACAAAATCACGGATGTAGTCTGAATTGCAATGTTAATGACTGAGCAGAACTCCTAAAAAATTGTAATAGCACAATGTAGCCACCTCTCAGTACTTCCTGTTCAGACTTTCGGCAGTGTTAAGTGAGTTGAGGCTTTCTCCCCATCAGGTTCTTCAAGTGAGCTAGCCATGTCAATTGCTCATTGATTTCAAGGCCCAGGAAGCTTACAGACTTCTAAAAACTAGAATTATACTCCTCAGCTGTAGTTTGGTATGTTAGCAATAGTAAGGTGACAATTAAAACACACAGCAGCTTCTTTTGACTAAAATGTGAAGACTGGTTTCTTCACCCATTCATCCAGTCTCTTGAGCATCAGCTGCAGATGAAGATAAGTGTAAAATAAAATAGAAAAGTTGTTCACAAGTATGGTGTGTTCCACAGAGCTCGTTATTGAGAACCTACACTGTTTGTTATTACAGGTAAAATGCGTACACTAAAAGAGTTTGTCTCATGGACCCTTAGACAGGGAATCTGTGGAAGCTGATTCCGAAGTAGAAGTTTCTGGGAAAGAGTCTTATGAGGGTCACTCCAAAAGAAATGCACACTATTTTTGTAAAAATACAGTTTTCATTGTGCATGTGTGAAAGTTTTACAGTGTGTAGATACATCCTTCCTGCTTGTTTTCAAACTTAGGTCAACCTGTTCCTGTGAGTGGCACCGTCACAGCATGTCTTCAAGATGGCTGCTACACTTGACGTTCGTCAGAAGCAACATGCTGTCATAAAATTCCAGTGCTGTGAAAACGAGACAGTGGGAAACATCCACAAGAGGTTGAAAAAGGTGTATAGAGATGCTGCTGTTGATCGCAGTACAGTTAGTCGGTGGACAAGCAGGGTACATGATGAAAGCGGGCACGGGAATATTGAGGATTGTCCTCGCAGTGGCAGGCCTCATACTGCACACACTCCAGACAATGTGCAGAGAGTTAACGAATTGGTGACTGCTGACACACATCACAGTGAACGAATTGTCACGTTATGTTGGGATAGGGGAAGGAAGTGTTTGCAGACTACTGAAAGTGTTTGCATTAAAAAAGGTTTGTTCCAGGTGGGTTTCCAGGATGTTGACAGTGGCTCACAAAGAAACAAGAAAAACAATATGCCGCAAACTTTTTGAACAGTACGAGAATGGTGGAGATGAATTTCTTGGAAGAATTGTGACAGGTGATGGAACATGGCTCCATCATTTTTCACCAGAGACGAAGAGGCAATCAATGGGGTGGCATCATGCAAATTCACCCAAGAAAAACAAATTCAAAACCACACCTTCTGCTGGAAAAGTTATGGCTATGGTGTTTTTCAATTCCGAAGGACTCTTGCTTTTGGACATCATGCCAAGTGGAACCACCATAAATTCTGATGTATGCGTGACAACACTGAAGAAACTTAAAGCTCGACTGAGTCGTGTTCGACCACATTGGCAAAAGCAGGATGTTTTGCTGTTGCACACCACTGCAAGGACACAGGTGAGTCAAAAAACCATGGAAGCAATCATGAAACTCAGATGGACAACGCTGGAACACCTGCCTTACAATTCTGACCTGGCTCCATGTGACTATCATCTCTTTGGGAAACTGAAAGACTCTCTTTGTGGAACAAGGTTTGAAGGTGATGACTCCTTTGTGCACGCTGCCAAACAGTGGCTCCAACAGGTTGGTCCAGAATTTTACCGTGCGGGTATGCAGGTGCTGGTTCCAAGATGGCGTAAGGCAGTTGAGAGGGATGGAAATTATGTGGAGAAATGAAAATATTGTTCCTAAAGGATGTATCTACACACTGTAAAACTTTCAAACATGTAGAATAAAAGATGGATTTAAAAAAAATGGCGTGCAGTTCTTGTGGAGTGACCCTC
The DNA here is from genome assembly GCF_021461395.2 of Schistocerca americana. Classification (NCBI taxonomy): domain Eukaryota; kingdom Metazoa; phylum Arthropoda; class Insecta; order Orthoptera; family Acrididae; genus Schistocerca; species Schistocerca americana. The sequence goes on from NC_060120.1 coordinate 614,219,335, forward strand.
GTGCTAAATAGATAGTGTCCACAGTCCCATTAATGCGAACTAAAACATGATGACGTGCCTCCAAAGAATTTTGTTTGCCCAGAGAATGTTGAAAAGACCCCTGCAGTATTTCTGGAACTTGTCAATATGTTTTATTGTTTCCAAGACACAGGTTAGATGATTGTGTCGTCATGAGCACCAGATTATCCAGAGGTGACACTATCTGGGATGCAATACATTTTTGACCAATGGGGCTCGATTAGCTAGTCAATCAGCCCTGGGCTATTGGCCTTGTACATGTCAACAAATGTAATATTGGGCCTTCTTTTATGGATATATTTGCAAGTATGAGAGACCTGGTTCTTCTACTGACTGAGTCTGCCATTTTAACTACTGGAAAATAAAACTTAAGTTGCAAAGGAAATGCGCCGTCTACAACAACAAAATAATGCTCATACAAGCGTCTGCCAACAGCAGTGTGTCAAAGGCTTCAGGAAGACTACGCAATGCTTTATAACAACAAATTGCCTCCGATGATCGTGACGTGACAACTGTTTAAATTAGATTCGTTTGAGCAGTTTGCAGGCGGGCTCTTGTGCATGCGCAGGTGAGTTGTGTATGAGTAGTACCATCTCTCACTTCTGGTTACAAAAGTGTGGCTGGGCGGCACTACTTAATTTTGCCCCGGTTCGGAAATAAAGTAAATCTGGGGCTGATGCACAGAGCAGTCTGAGCTGTCGGGGGGGAGGTGGGTTGTCTCCACGTGACCTGTGTTTACGTTCAGCAATTTTGTTGTTTCCTTTTCGTTTATTGTTCCCACGCTAAATGGTAACAAAACGGATTTTTGTGGCCGGGAGCATCAAATAATTAAAATATTTGCGCATAATTACGGAAGCCTAAAATATGTTGTTAGTTTCAGATTTTATTCCCACCTTTCTGACAATCAAGCATTAATCACCTTACAGAACAATGAAGTTATTTTTGCCGGTTTGCTAAAGAGATTAGGCTTTTATTAATCTTTTCTGCCGAGGCAGTCAATTTATTTGAAACGAAGTGCTTAATTTCACACTATTGGCTAGTTTCAACTGTAAGCTGCATTTCAAGTGCATGTATGGCGTTATGCCATAATAAAGTACTGGTACTCCAAGAAAATTTACATATGAATGTAAATTTTAAGCCGAATTGTGCATTTTTGTATGGTTGATGAAATTCAGACACTCTTGAAGATTCCCTTTTGTCTTTTTTCTTTTATGACATAATGTAAGATCTTTTATGTTTTACACACATGAACGTATGGGCTTCCTGCGTCATCGTAGTTGTGCAAGCGCAGTGACGCCTGTTATCTGGCGCTCTCTTGCAACTGCTGAAACGAATCTATTTCTAACAGGTCGCGGGAAAATATTGTGAATGGTGGTTTGAAAAGAATTACATTCAAAGCAGATTTCCTTTTACGCAAGGTAAACTATGTGTGAGATGTATGATGAATTTCTTAAATCACAAAGCGCTAGACTCTTATTTAAAAATCAACTGTTTGAGGATGACCATTTGCATTGAGTGAGAGACATTTGAAGAAAACTAGTTTAAGATTTCTGTGAAATGTTGGTTCGCAGTTTGTTTGAGATTGTTGTCTGACAATTCATTAATGAGAATTGTAATATCATCTGCAAACAAGGTAAATTTAGTCTTTGTATCAGAAGTCATGAATGAGAACAAATAGCAGTGGAACTAACACAAAATTTCTGGCACACTACAACTTCATGTGCCCCATTCACATGAGGGAGGTTCTCCAGAAGAACCATTTAACATTACATTATGCTTTCAGTTGTTTGGGTATGACTGAAGCCATGAACTATGAATTGATAGTACCACAAAAACTATAATGTTCTTTTTTTTTCCCCAAAAGAGTTTGATGGTTTATGCAGTCGGAGGCTTGTAAGCAGAGATCACCAAACTTTTTCCACAGTCGGGCAGATAACTGACAAATGAAGAGTGCAGGCTGTTATTCCGTACAATACTCTCAAGTAAGAATGAAAGCCCCAGGAAGAAATATAGAAAATTAAGTTAAACGTTCCGTGTTAACCATCAGGTGAATAACGTGCGGTGCGCAAAAGACTGGGACAACCAACATACTTATTTACTAAAAAAGTTATTAAAGAAGGAACATTAGCAAGAAGATAGTTGCACTAGATCTAGTGTGCACATATCTGAATCTGACAAATTAAGCTGCAATAAACTTTAGTGAGATTTATGAAATCGACATTTGGCTTTGAAGAGATTGTAACTGTTTGGTTTGGCATTGCTGCATCCAATCAAGAGAATTGCTTTCAAATGTTCATCAGTCTCTCTCATTCGATGTGCTGACTTCATGTACTTCATTGTTGAAAATGCTTGCTTATAGATGTTAGTTTTTGCAAACACTGATGCTATACCAGCAGCAAATTTCTTCAGTTTTGGAAACTCAGCATCAGATGAACAACAGTAAAATCCAACAAGTTTTCCTTCTGTGTGCTTCTATTTCAGCAAGTCATTTGCTTACAAATCTGTAAGCTCCAGCTGCAGTTCAGCTGACACCTAATGAAGTTACAATCAAACATATTCTGGAACAGAAGAATGTCACTGTCAGTTTTATCAACATCTGAAAAGCTTTCCAAAAATGCTTCTTCAAGTTACAAATACTTTTTTTTTTTTTTTTTTTTTTTTTTTTTTTTTTTTTTTTTTTTTTTTTGGAACATCAAGGTTGACATCTTCAGGGATTGTAAAACCTAACACTGAAAATGAGAAAAGATACTTCCTTCCAGTTGTGCAGACAATGACAGTTTTCTCCGAAATCCCTTGATGGTTCTGTAGAGATCACAGAGTAGGTTATTCATGCCCAGAAATTTTGATTTCAGTTCATTCATATGGGATGTGGTCTCGACCAAAAATTACATTGACAGCTGGGTAGGATCTGAGAGCGTTTTCAGGTAGAAAAATATCTCATTCGTTTCAGAGCCTGTAAAAATGGAACAGGACTTCACTGCAATGGCACCATCTCACTGCTGTGTGATAAGACAATCACAGAATTCAGAATCAATTTCTTCAAGAAAAAGCTGGAAATGACAGTGTCTGAGTGAGTGCATGTCCAAAAATAAAGTTAACAGTAGAGGCAGCTGGTTTCAATACTCAAGAAATATCTGAGTCATTTGCACAGACTGCTTGCTGATGTATGATAAAATGATTAACAGAGTGCCTGGAACTAGCAAATCACCAACTGAGATGTGATCTGCCCCACCAGACCCTTCCTCATTGCAGATGAGTTTTCCTCCACCAATTGTAACACATCGAAGCTGAGTCGATTAAGAGTATAGCCTTGCAAAATTTTTTGCATGTCCATGAAAATGTCTATTCCAGTGATAATTATGGCCTCTTAATTTAGTCACTAAGGAAAACTGGGAAGGGCTGGACCAGTGGGGATTTTACACACTTCATTCACTGGTAGCATACAAAATTATTATTAATCACATAGCAGCTAATTGAGCTTTTATTTATTTTTTAAATTAATTAAAAGGTCAAGCAATGACAACCTCATTTATAATTCAGTGCCAATTTAAATTATTTATAGAAATTTTAAAGTTAAGTTCAACCCAAGGTGACAATATTCTTTAAGGCAAGTTGTACCTTATATAAAGCACAGAATGTAATGGACTAAAACCATAATAAAGGCAAATGTAAATCTAAACAACAATACCAGAACAGATCAGAATGGCCTTAAAAAATGCCTAAAACAATATTTGAAGCGATGAAAAACAGTTTAACACAAGTATTTTGGCAAGATAATTTTAAACTCAGAAGAACACATCAATTGAAAATAACACAATAATAAAAAAGTTACAACAAATTAAGGTATATGTTGAGATCACAGCCCACATCAAAATTTGTTTAAGGTGAAGGCCAAAAGCTGACAAATGTAAATTCAGAATTGTTCCAAGCATAAACTTAACTTGAACAGGAACATTAGCTGGCTGCAGTTGCAGGAAACAGCGTGAAAGGCAGACAGCAGTGAGAGCTGCAGAGTGTATTCTCCAAACGACATAAAGCGCCAGCTAAGCAAGGTGATGGAGCATGAATAAGTAGAGGCCAATCCTGGGCAACATGTACAAGAGTTTTTTAATGACAGTTTCCTTGAGCACAAATAATTTTAATTAGACAGGATTCCAACATGCAGCCTTGCATCAAATAAATAACTCTTAGGGAAGAATTAATTAATCCGAGCTCTTACCAAAAACCATGACAACTTAACTGCTTTTTAATAACTTAACCAAAAGATTTAAGAAACCAGCTACAAATAAAAAAATAAGTTTCTACGGCTGCCATCGCCTCTCGCGTCCCAATCTCCATCGTTCATGGTCATTCCAGTCTCCTTCATTAAGACCTCTCGCCGCCATTTCTTCGTTGATGTCGTCTTTCCAGCATCTTGCAGGTCTACCACGCTTTCTTCTTTGATGTGGAGTCCATTGCCATACCCGTTTTGGCCATCTTGCGTCTGGCATAAGCTGTAAGTGACCATACCAGAGTAGGCGCATCCTTTCTATGTAGTCTAGGATTGTGCTTTTGACATTCATAACCTCTCTGATCCTATCATTTCTAATATGGTCAAGTCCGGAGTATCCACAACTCCGTCTCCAGAAACCATATTGACAGCCAGCAGGTGATCTTTCTGCCTCTTTAGTTAGTTCCCACAACTCTGCACTGTATGTTGTGATACTTTCAATAATTGTGTGGTAGATAGTATGTTTTGTTCTGTGCATTATGTTTTTGTTCCAGAGAATACCATTTAATTCTTTTATGGCTCGCTTGCCCTGGCCTATTTTATAATTTATATCATCCATACTTCTACCATTGGATGACACTGTCACTCCCAAGTACTTAAAATTATGACACCCTTTAACAGTATCAGAACCGAGCTGTAAGTAGTTTAGTGTTTTCTCCCACTTTCAGGTATTCTGTTTTAGATACTTTTATGACAAGATCCCATTTTTCATATTCTTCTTTTAATTTGCAGAGCATGTAATTTGCATCTTCTTCATCTCCAGCTACTAACACTTGGTCATCAGCAAAAAATAGAGTGAACAAGATCTCGTCGTCCATAGGGACACACATTCCTCCGCATTTCCTTTTCCATGATTTTAGGTAGATCTTAAAGAGTGTAGGGGCAAGTGTGCATCCCGGGCATAGTCCCTTTGTCACCTCAAACTCTTGAGATAGTTGATTTCTCACTTTAACCGTTGCCATACAACCTTGGTAGAGGAGTCTGACAGCTTTCACATAATTTGGTGACACACCATTATCAATTAGACTTGTCCATAGCTTGTTCTGTGGAACTGTGTCATAAGCTTTCTGGAGGTCTACAAAGACGAGGTGGGTTGTAAGGCCCCTTGCTGTCCTTTTCTGCACTAGGTTTCTGAGGGCAAATACTCCATCAGCACAGGAGCGACCAGATCTGAATCCATTTTGTTCTTCAGATTGTGTTATTTCTTCTTCTATCCTCTTTTTTAGGATACGGCCATAGACTCTGGCCATGGATGGCATCACACTAATACCACGATAGTTGGCACAATTCCTCCTGTTGCCCTTCCTGAATATTGATGTAATTGTTGCCTTTTTTTCTACTCCATTGGGGCTTCATCACCTCTAATGCATTTATCAAAAATCACTGCCAATATCTCAAAGAGTTTTGACGGTGCTGATTTAGAAAAGTTCATCAATACACACATTAGTCCATACCCCCCAGGGGATCCACAACTCTTTTGTGGATACGTGCGTAGCGAGCACGGGGCCCCGAGCTAATGTGGCCTTCCTTCCTTTCCGGGCTGCATACCTTCCCTTTCCGCATCCTTCCCCATCCCCTGTCTTCACCCCCCCCCCCCCCCCCTCACCTCTTGCTCTTTCCTTCACTTTCTCCCCCTCTGGGAGTATGGTTTGCGCCTACGTCCGGAGACGGACGCTTGTAAATGTACCGCATTCTTCTTCTTCCTTGCTTGTATGTCTTCTTCCTTCCTTTGTCCATCTCCTTTCCTTACCTCTTCTCTTTACCCTTTTCTCCGCTGCGGCGTTTGAGACCCCCTCTTCTTTCCTTTCCCTTTCTCTTTCTTCCTCCCTGTGCGTGTCTGAAGGCCGACCCACGCACTTCCATGCGTAGCCGGTGACGGGGTAACGCGTAATTCCCCGCCCCGGGTAGACAGGTAGGACACGTACGTACCCCCTGGTAAAGGCCAGGCCCAGGGAGGGGTGATTACCCGAGCTGATACCTTCCGAAAGTGCCGATTGGTCCCTCCGTCCGTATGTCGGGAGGTGTGACCTGAGGTGTGAACAATCACCTAAGGAGCGCGCCATCGGAGACGCCGGTAATCATGGGGGATTCTTCCGCAATGGTTTCCTCACCTTCCACTATGTCTGCTCACAAACGTAAGTTCACTGAGTCTCAGCCACAGATGGTTCTTCCATCGTTGCCACAGTTCCTTGTTGTTTCTCGGTCTGACGAAGGTCACGACTTTTCCACGGTCAACCCTTTCATTATTCAGAAAGGTGTCGACGCAATTGCGGGTCCTGTAAAGTCTTGTTCCAGATTACGGAATGGTACCCTGTTGTTAGAAACACACAGTGCCCTCCAGGCTCAAAAATTGCTGCGTACTTCTCTGCTCCACACCTTCCCTGTCCGGGTGGAACCGCACCGTACCTTAAATTCCTCGCGTGGAGTCGTTTATACACGCTCCCTCGATGGATTGTCTGACGAAGAAATTCAGCACTACCTGTCTGACCAGGGCGTCACCGCTGTTCATCGGGTTATGAAAAGGGTTGACTTGAACATCATTCCAACCCGCACTGTCTTCTTGACTTTTGACAAAGTTCAACTCCCATCAAAAATCAAAGCAGGCTATGAGATAATTTCCGTTCGCCCTTATGTCCCAAACCCTACGCGTTGCTATCGATGTCAGCGGTTTAATCACACCAGCCAGTCCTGTTCCAATCCGGCCAAATGTGTTACGTGTGGCAGGGATGCCCATGAGGGTGCTTGTCCACCTCCATCCCCTCGCTGCATCAACTGTATGGGTGACCACGCTGCTTCCTCTCGAGATTGCCCTGTTTTTAAGGACGAAAAGCTGATCCAGGAAATAAGAGTGAAGGAAAAGGTGTCGACCTTTGCTGCTCGAAAGTTACTCGCCAGTCGACAGCCCACCGTGCCTCAGAAAGGAAAATACAGCACTGTCCTTGCTTCTTCTCGGCCAACAAAGGAGGCGGCCACGCAGACTTGCGACCTCACATTTAGTACCACGGTCGTCAGATCGGCCAGCGCAAAGATCGCCCGTTCAACCTCACCTCTTTCGCCTGCCCACTCTATGGCTCACCCTTCGTCGGGTTCTGCTAAATCTCGAGCCCAAAAGTCAGACGCCAAGTCTACAAAAAAAGAGCATTCTCGTGAAGAGTTTTTACGTACTGCAACTTCACAACCATCGGTTCCTCCTTCATCTAAACATACCTCCAAGAAGGCTACGAAGAAACACAGTTCCTCTCCTTCTCCGCCAAGGCGTGTCCCATCTACAGCACCACCTGGCGGAAATCGCCCTCGGCCATCTTCTGTGTCGCCGAGGCGCACTGTTGGTGGCCGGTCAACTGGCCGATCGTTGGTGGCAGGAGCTGCTCCTGACCAACCTATGGATCAGGATCTTCTGCCTTCGACTGAATGCAATTCCATGCTGTCGGTCGCAAGCTCTGAGCAGTCGTTGAGTTGACAGCACCCTTGGTGCCGTTCCTCCATTTTCTGTTCACCCTATGTCCATTATCCACTGGAATATCCGCGGCATTCGCGCCAATCGGGAGGAATTGTCGATCCTCTTACGATCCTACTCGCCGGTCATCTTCTGTCTTCAGGAAACAAAGCTGCGTCCCCATGACCGCTTTGTTCTCCCTCATTTTCAGTCCGTCCGATATGACCTCCCCTCAGTTGAAGGTACTCCAGCCCATGGAGGACTTCCCCCTGCGGGTTCGGGGGTAAGAATAGGCCCGCGGTGTTCCTGCCTGTCGTAAGAGGCGACTAAAAGGAGTCTCAAACGTTTCGGCCTTATGTGATGGTCCCCTCTCGGGTTTGACCTCCATCTATCTAAATTATTCCGAAGAGCGAGCCAATTGGGGAAGGGCACCTTACATGGTGCACTGTATCCTTCGTGCAATTAGACCTATAGCCGTCTTTCTCGTCGTTGCAATGGTGTCCCGCTCGTTTTCGATCTCTTGGGCGATTACCACGTTACACTCTGCAGTGTTTCTTTTAACTGTGACGACGACCTTGGCCATTTTTGCACCTAAGATCCAGCACGGTAGCCAGTCCGTTGTGGTGGGGTCGCCATGTACCCTCTTGGTTGTAGCCCCCTGACAACACAGGGATCGCTCTACTGATGCCTGCGCCGTTCACTCCCCACGTATGCCAAGGAGTAGATGCCCATCTCCCTGGGGCATCGGGACTCCCGGCAATGGCCATCCTGCCAGGTGGCCTTTGCTGCGGCTGGGTGGCGCCCGTGGGGAGGGCCCTTGGTCGGAGTAGGTGGCATCAGGGCGGATGACCCGCAATGAAGCGTGGTACATCATCTGTCGCTGGCGGCCAGCCGTCAGCAGTCTCTAAGCGTTCGAGAGCCCATTTTAAAGGTAACGTTTCTGACCCCAAATCGTTCCCCTCCCTCGCCACACCATGGGAGGAACGACAGGCATTGCGTGACACTGAGACGTATTCGCCCAGATATCTTGTCTGTACCAGAGCTGATGGGGAATCTTTTCTATCCGTGAAGCCTCAGTTCTTTGTAGAGCATTTAGAGGACAAGTTCGGTGAGGTGGAGGGCTTGTCCAAGATGCGGTCTGGATCGGTGTTGATAAAAACGGCATCCTCTGCCCAGTCACGGAGGTTGCTCAATTGTGACAAGTTGGGGGATGTTTCCGTTACCATCACGCCGCATAAGAGTCTGAACATGGTCCAGGGTATTATATTCCACCGGGATCTTCTTCTGCAGTCCGACGATGAATTACGCGCCAACCTCGAACGACGAGGTGTTCACTTCGTCCGGCGCGTCCATCGGGGTCCGAGGGATAATCAGGTCGCCACCGGTGCCTTCATCTTGGCCTTTGAGGGTGATGTCTTACCCGAAAAGGTTAAGGTGATGGTTTACCGTTGTGATGTGAAACCATATATCCCTCCTCCGATGCGGTGTTTTAAATGCTGGAAGTTCGGGCACATGTCATCTCGCTGTACTTCCAGCATGGCGTGTCGGGATTGCGGACGTCCTTCGCATCCCGATACTCCATGTGCCCCGCCTCCTATCTGTGTTAACTGCGGAGAACACCATTCCCCCTGCTCGCCGGACTGTAGGATATTGCAGAAAGAACGGAAGATAATGGAATATAAGACCTTGGACCGGCTGACCTACCCTGAGGCTAGACGGAAATATGAGAGGCTCCATCCTGTGGCAATGCCGTCCACCTATGCCGCTGCTGCAACGACGGTTCTCCCGTCGTCACGAATCGGCTCTAAGATCGGTCAGCATCCACCGGCCCCCTTGCTTGTGGGGGGCACTTCACACCCTGTTGCTCCTGCTCCATCTTCTTCAGGAGCAACTCCCTCCCAACCTTCGGGGACATCAGCTCCCACTTCCCAGCCGGAGAAGCGTAAGACTTCTTCGGCTGCTCTCGCCAGGAAGGGATCCCTTGGGGACCTCCCTTCGCAAGTTCCGACCAGCGGAAAAGCGGACGCCCGCAAGTGGTTGAAACAACCGCCAGTCCCTGGTCGTCGGGCCTCGCGGTCGTCGTCTGTCCCTGAGACTGACCCAGTGAAGCCCACGCAGCCTGAAGCGCCGAAGGCACAGCGTGACAAGCACAAAAAGAAGAAAGTCCCCAAGACCAACTGTAATGCGGTGGCACCGATCCCGCCGCTTCCTACAAGCTCTGCCTCTGAGGACGAGGTGGAGATTCTGGCGTCCGCTGAGGACCTCGCTCTTGCCGGTCCCGCGGACACAATGGATGGCATTTGCACGGATGCTCCATCGGAGGCAGCAGGTGACCCAGTGGCGTAATCTGCCTTCCCAGTCCCGTCACGCCTTTCCCAGCCATGGACAACACCATCCTCCAGTGGAACTGCAGCGGTTTCTTCCACCATCTAGCTGAGCTCCGTCAACTTATCAGCCTTCACCCTTTCTTTTGCATTGCTCTCCAGGAAACTTGGTTTCCAGCAATGCGAACCCCCGCCCTCCGTGGCTATCGGGGTTATTATAAGAACCGAGCAGCTTATGAAAGGGTGTCTGGTGGCGTCTGCATATATGTCCTTCACACTCTGCACAGCGAGTCTGTCCCTCTCCAGACGCCTTTAGAGGCTGTCGCTGTACGCGTGTGGACGCCACAGGCTGTTACCGTCTGCAGTCTTTACATTCCACCGGATGGTGATGTCTCGCAGCATGTCCTGGCTGCACTGGTCGCCCAATTGCCGCCACCTTTCTTGCTATTGGGCGACTTCAACACTCATAACCCTCTGTGGGGTGGGTCAGTGGCAACAGGTCGAGGCACCATCGTTGAGCATTTATTGTCGCAGCTCGATCTCTCGCTGTTAAATGATGGTGCCTTCACACACTTCAGTGTGGCGCATGGCACCTACTCCGCCATTGACCTTTCAATCTGTAGCCATAGCCTCTTACCGTCTGTCCAATGGAGTGTGCATGACGACCTGTGTGGTAGTGACCACTTTCCGATCTTTTTGTCACTACCACAGCGCCACTGTTCTGGGCGCCCTAGCAGATGGGCTCTGAATAAGGCTGACTGGGACTTGTTCTCCTCCACTGCCGCTTTTGAGCCTCTCTCTACCGATGACATTGATGCGGTGGTTCAATCGGTCACCACCGGCATCGTTACTGCCGCCGAATCTGCCATTCCCCATTCCTGTGGGTCCCCTCGGCGGAAGGCTGTGCCTTGGTGGTCGCCTGAGATCGCTGAAGCGATTAAAGATCGCCGGCGGGCGCTCCAGCGTCACAAGCGACATCCCTCCCTCGACCACCTTATCGCCTTCAAACGGCTGCGTGCGCGGGCCCGCCTCCTTATCCGCCAAGGCAAGAAGGAGTGCTGGGAGCGGTATGTGTCCACAATTGGCCTCCATGTCACTCCATCGCAGGTCTGGGCCAGGATTCGACGCGTCTACGGCTATCGGCCACCTGTCAGCGTCCCTGCGCTCTCACTGAATGGAGCAGTTTGTACTGACTCCGACGTCATTGCAAATCGCTTAGCAGAGCATTTTGCTCTGAGTTCCGCTTCTGCGAATTACCCCCAGGCCTTCCGCTCCATTAAAGAGCGGATGGAACGTCGGAGCCTTTCGTTTCGCACCAACCACCCGGAATCTTACAATGCTCCATTTAGTGAGTGGGAATTTCGCAGTGCCCTCGCTGCTTGCCCTGATACCGCTCCTGGGCCAGATGGCATCCACTGTCAGATGCTGAAACACCTTTCAGTGGACTGCCAGCGGCGCCTTCTCGATCTTTACAACCGTCTTTGGGTCGAGGGGGAGTTTCCGTCGCAATGGCGGGAAGGCATTGTCATCCCCGTTTTGAAGCCTGGAAAGAACCCTCTGGAGGTGGACAGCTACCGTCCCATTAGCCTCACCAACGTTCTTTGCAAGTTGCTTGAACGGATGGTGAGCCGGCGCTTGAATTGGGTACTGGAGTCTCGGGGCCTTCTGGCTCCATCTCAGGGTGGGTTCCGTAAAGGCCGCTCCGCCGCCGACAATCTGGTGAGCCTGGAATCGGCCATCCGTACTGCCTTTTCCCGCCGTCAGCACCTGGTCGCTGTCTTTTTCGACATGCGGAAGGCGTACGATACGACGTGGCGTCATCACATTCTTTCTACGCTTCATGGATGGGGTCTTCGGGGTCCTCTGCCGATTTTTATCCGCAATTTTCTGTCGTGTCGTACCTTCCGCGTGCAAGTCGCGGCCTCGTATAGTTCCTCCCACGTCCAGGAGAACGGTGTGCCACAGGGTTCCGTTTTAAGTGTCTGTCTGTTTTTAATAGCCATTAACGGTCTTGCTGCGGCCGTGGGAAACTCTGTCTCCGCTTCCCTGTATGCTGACGACTTCTGCCTTTATTACAGCTCTCCCGGCATTGCAGCTGTTGAACGTCAGCTACAGGGCGCTATCCGTAGGGCACAGTCTTGGGCTGTAGCGCATGGGTTTCAGTTTTCGGCAGCCAAGACCTGCGTTATGCATTTCTGCCGGCGACGTACTGTCCACCCAGAGCCGCAGCTTTCTCTTAACGGCGAACTTCTTTCGGTGGTGGAATCGCACAGGTTTTTGGGGGTGGTTTTCGATGCCCGGTTGACTTGGCTGCCTCATATCCGGCAGCTCAAACAGACGTGTTGGCGGCATCTCAATGCACTGCGATGTTTGAGCCACACCCGCTGGGGAGCCGACCGCTCTACCCTGTTACGGCTCTACCAGGCGTTAATCCAGTCCCGTCTGGATTATGGGTGCCTGGCATATGGCTCAGCATCCCCGTCTGCGTTGCGGGTGCTGGACCCAATTCTCCACAGCGGGATACGCCTTGCCACTGGTGCTTTCCGCACCAGCCCTGTGGACAGCTTACTCGTGGAGGCAGGTGTCGCTCCACTGCGGTTCCGACGCCAACGTTTGCTAGCCGCTTATGCTGCCCATGTTCTAAGCTCGCCCGGGCATCCTAACTATCGTCTCCTGTTCCCGCCGTCAGTCGTCCGTCTGCCGGAACGTCGGCCCCGGTCGGGTTGTCCGATCGCCATACGCGTCAAGGAGCTTCTCTGCGGGCTTGGGTTTTTCCCTGTTCCGCCTCCTTTCCAGGCGCCTCTGCGTACACCCCCGTGGTGTGTTCCTCGCCCTTGCCTTCGGCTCGACTTGGCACAGGGCTCGAAGGACTCGGTCCCTCCAGAGGCCTTCCGCCGCCGCTTTTATTCCATCCTGGCCACGTATCAGGGCTCTGGCATTGTTTACACCGACGGCTCGATGGTTGCTGGTCGAGTCGGTTATGCGCTCACTCTAGGGGAACATTTCGAACAACGTTCCTTGCCGGCTGGCTGCAGCGTTTACACTGCTGAGCTGGTCGCCATCTTTCGAGCCCTAGAGTATATCCGCTCCTGCTCAGGTGAGTCCTTCGTCATCTGTAGCGATTCCCTGAGCAGTTTACGAGCACTTGACCAGTGTTTTCCTCGTTCCCGTCTGGTTATGGCTATCCAGGAGTCCCTGCATACTCTTGCGCGTTCCGGCCGCTCTGCGGTCTTCGTGTGGACCCCAGGCCATGTTGGGATCCCCGGCAACGAGAATGTTGACCGGCTGGCGAAAGAGGCGACTAGTGCACCATCTCTGGACGTTGGCCTCCCGGAGACAGATTTGCGAGCGTTCCTACGCCGCAAAATTCTGGACCTTTGGGACACTGAATGGCGCGCCCTGCCTTCACGCAACAAACTTCGGGCCATCAAGGGGGCTACCGGTGTGTGGCGCTCCTCCTTGCGGGTCTCTCGCAAGGAGTCTGTTGTCCTCTGCCGGCTGCGCATTGGGCACACTCGGCTTACGCACGGCCACTTATTGCGCCGTGAGGACGCGCCCCTATGTCGCTGCGGCTCCGTTTTATCCGTAGTTCATGTTTTATTGGAGTGTCCGTTTTTAGCCGCGCTCAGGCAGTCGTTCGCACTGCCTGACTCGCTCCCTGCCCTTTTAACAGATGACTCGACTATGGCTGACTTAGTTTTACGTTTTATTCGGGCAGGGGGTTTTTATTCTTTAATCTGAGTGTTTCTGTTTTTCTCTTATTGTTTTGTGTTGATTCTGGCCTTTGGCCTCCGGTTTTAAATTGTTTTTTTAATGTGTTTCTAGTGGTTGGCTTTTCCTTTTTTATTTCTCTGGTCGGCCAACTACCGTCACACTCTGTGTGCTTTTAGTTCGTTTTGTCTGGTCTTTGTCTCAGTTTCTCTTGTTACGTGTCGTCTGTGCTCTATTCTGTCACTCGTTTTTATTCTCTGTGGGTGTTTTTTGTCTTTGGAAAAAGGGACCGATGACCCTAGCAGTCTGGTCCCTTTAAATCCCCCAAACCAACCAACCAACCAACCCATGGAGGACTCATGAGTCTGCTCCATGATACTCTCCATTATCACCCAATCCCCTTAAACACTTCCTTCCAAGCTGTCGCCGTCCGTCTTTCCCTTTCTGGATACACGTTCTCTCTTTGTACGGTATACATTCCATCGTCTACACCAATGGCACGAGCTGATCTCCTTCATCTTCTTGATCAGCTTCCACCCCCCTATTTGCTGGTTGGGGACTTCAATGCCCACCACCCGCTTTGGGGATCTCCACATCCTTGTCCACGTGGCTCACTATTGCTAGACGTCTTCCACCAAGCGGATCTAGTCTGCCTCAACACTGGGGTCCCTACATTTTTGTCTGCCTCCACGGCAAATTTATCCCATTTGGACCTTGCGGTCGGTACTGTCCCGCTAGCTCGGCGCTTCGAATGGTTCGCCCTTGATGATACACACTCGAGTGACCACTTTCCATGTGTTCTTCGACTGCAGCCTCAACTGCCATATATGCGCTCGCGACGCTGGAAGTTTGCCCAAGCCGATTGGACACTTTTTTCGTCTCTAGCGACATTCGATGACCGTCGCTTTCCCAGCGTCGACGATGAGGTCACACATTTTACCGACGTTATTCTCACGCACCTCCGAATTGCCCCGGCGCCCTCCAGTTCCTTGGTGGAACGAGGCCTGCCGTGACGCAATACGTGAGCGGCGACGTGCTCTTCGCATTTTCCGTCCAACTTTGGCCAACTGTATCCGATATAAGCAGCTCCGTGCGCGATGCCGTCGCGTCATCCGCGATAGCAAGAAGGCAAGCTGGAAATTCTTTACTAGCTCATTTAACAACTTCACTCCCTCCTCGGAAGTTTGGAGTCGGCTTCGACGGTTCTCAGGCGCGCCTAGTTTCTCCCCGGTCTCTGGGCTCACTGTCGCGCATGATACCTTAGTGGACCCCGTCGCAATTTCTAACTCATTGGGTCAGCACTTTGCTGAGATTTCGAGCTCTTCAAATTACCCGCCAGCATTTCTCCCGAAGAAACGTGCAGCAGAAGTGCGGCATCTTGCTTTCTCCTCTGAAAATCGCGAAAGCTACAATACTGTTTTCTCCATGCGCGAACTCCAACATGCACTCTCTACTTCTCGCTCCTCCGCCCCAGGACCGGATGGTATCCATGTCCAAACGTTGCTGCATTTATCAACCCATAGCCTGCGTCACCTCCTTCGCCTTTATAATCGAATTTGGACCGACAGTACCTTTCCCAGGCGATGGCGGGAAGCTATTGTCGTTCCCGTTCCGAAACCTGGAAAGGACAAACATCTCCCCTCTAGCTATCGCCCCATTTCTCTCACGAGTAGTGTCTGTAAGGTTTTGGAGCGTATGGTGAATTACCGTTTAGCTTGGTGGCTGGAGTCCCGCAGTCTTTTAACACCAGCCCAATGCGGATTCCGAAAGCATCGTTCTGCTGTTGACCATCTTGTTGCTCTCTCCACTTATATCATGAACAATTTTCTCCGGAAACGCCAAACGGTAGCAATATTTTTTGATCTGGAGAGAGCGTACGATACCTGTTGGAGGACAGGCATCCTCCGCACACTGTTCTCTTGGGGCTCTCGAGGCCGGCTGCCCCTTTTTCTTCGCGAATTTATGGCAGAGCGCACATTTAGGGTGCGGGTGAACACTACTCTCTCCCGTACTTTCTCCCAAGAAAACGGGGTACCCCAGGGCTCCGTGCTGAGTGTTGTACTGTTTGCCATCGCCATTAATCCAATTATGGATTGTCTCCTTCCTGATGTCTCGGGCTCCCTCTTTGTGGACGATTTTGCGATCTACTACAGTTCTCAAAGGACCAGCCTTCTTGAAAGATGTCTTCAAGGATGTCTCGATCGCCTCTACTCGTGGAGCATCGAAACCGGCTTCCGTTTCTCACCCAGTAAGACCGTTTGTGTTAATTTTTGGCGACGTAAGGAGTTTCTTCCGCCCTCCTTACATCTAGGTCCTGTCAACCTTCCGTTTTCCGACGTCGCTAAATTCTTGGGTCTTATGTTTGACAGAAAACTGTGCTGGTCCTCCCACGGTTCCTATCTTTCGGCTCGCTGTCTGCGTTCCCTTAACACCCTCTGTGTCCTGAATGGTACCTCTTGGGGAGCGGACCGGGTGGTCCTTCTCCGCCTCTATCGCGCCTTAGTGCGCTCGAAATTGGATTATGGAAGCATAGTCTACTCCTCTGCTCGGCCGTCTATTCTTCGGCGTCTCGACTCTATCCACCACCGTGGATTACGTTTAGTGTCTGGAGCTTTTTACACCAGCCCTGTGGAAAGCCTTTATGCTGAGACTGCTGAACCTCCGCTGTCCAATCGGCGGGCAGTCCTTCTGAGTCGTTATGCTAGCCATCTGTCTTCCATGCCTGCTAATCCAGCCCATAACCTTTTTTTTGACGCCTCCTTTGATGTCGGGTATGCAGGCCGCTCCTCCTCCCTACTACCCCCGGGAGTCCGCTTCCGTCAACTGCTCCATTCTCTTTCCTTCCGCTTTCCTAAAACCTTCTTGACAACTTGGGGTACAGCACCGCCTTGGCACCGTCCCCGGATCGACTTGCTCAGAGACCTATGTCAATTTCCCAAAGATGGTACCCCTACACTTGTTTACCGTCGGGCATTTGCTGCTCTATGTGCACAAATGACGGAAGCCACATTTATTTACACCGATGGCTCGAAAACATCGTTAGGTGTAGGGAGTGCCTATATTGTTGGCGACACCCCAAATCACTTTCGGCTTCCCGACCAGTGTTCGGTTTATACTGCAGAGCTTTACGCTGTTCTCCAGGCTGTCCACTACATCCGCCGCCATCAGCGGATACAGTACGTAATCTGCTCAGATTCTCTCAGCTCTCTCCTAAGTCTCCAAGCTCTTTACCCTGTGCACCCTCTGGTCCACCGGATTCAGGACTGTCTGCGCTTGCTCCACCTGGGGGGCGTCTCAGTGGCGTTCCTCTGGCTCCCGGGACACGCTGGTATCTGTGGAAATGAGGCGGCCGATATAGCGGCCAAGGCTGCAGTCTCTCTTCCTCGGCCAGCTCTTCAGTCTCTACCGTTTACCGATCTACGGAGCGGTTTATGTCGCCAAGTTACTCATTTATGGCATGCGCATTGGTCAACACTTCCCCACAATAAATTGCGGGAAGTGAAAGCCGTTCCTTGCGCTTGGACCTCTTCCTCCCGAACGCGTCGTCGGGAGGAGGTAATTTTAGCTCGACTCCGGATAGGGCACTGTCTTTTTAGTCATCGACATCTTTTAAGCGGTGATCCTCCCCCACTCTGTCCCCACTGCTCTCAGCTGTGGACGGTCAGACACCTTTTAATTGAATGCCCCTATTTTAATCCGTTACGCTCCCGTCTACAGCTATCGCCTGATCTATCGTCGATTTTAGCAGATGACACGCGCTCCGCTGACCGCGTTCTACAGTTTATTAGTGACAGTGAAATGACGTCAGTCATTTGAAGCTTTTTTTTTGTGGACAACCAACCCCTTTCTATAGTGGACTTTTAAGCATTCCTTCTGCCTTTAGTTTCTCCAATTTTCTGACTATGTTTCCATTGCTGCTGATTTTAAATTTCGTTTTTTCCTGTTTTCTACGTCACGGGCTGGGCGCTAATGACCATAGAAGTTTTGCGCCCTAAAACCACAAACAAAAAAAAAAAAAAAAAAAAAAAAAAAAAAACATTAGTCCATAGTGGTTTGGAGGGAACAAATGCATCCTGGACCATACTGAAATTTATCCATACCACTTGAATAGAACAGACACACTATAATTTCTTAGACAGCATAGGTCTTTAGCATTGGCTTCAAAGGAAGCAGAGCAGCAAAAGCTAATTATTAATAGACCATTAAAATGCAAAACTGACACACATTCTGAGATGAACAATTATTCATCCGTGTTAACTGTTAATACTTAACATTTCACTACGCCTCCACTTGAAAATTACTTTACCCATCATTTACTTTAAAAACCATAAGAATTAAGGGTAGGTGCCCCCCCCATGAACCATGGACCTTGGTGGGGAGGCTTGCGTGGCTCAGCGATACAGATAGCCGTACCGTAGGTGCAACCACAACAGAGGGGTATCTGTTGAGAGGCCAGACAAACGTGTGGTTCCTGAAGAGGGGGCAGCAGCAGCAGCCTTTTCAACAGTTGCAAGGGCAACAGTCTGGATGATTGACTGATCTGGCCTTGTAACAATAACTAAAATGGCCTGGCTGTGCTGGTACCTCGAACGGCTGAAAGCAAGGGGAAACTACGGCCGTAATTTTTCCCGAGGGCATGCAGCTTTACTGTATGATTAAATGATGATGGTGTCCTCTTGGGTAAAATATTCCAGAGGTAAAATAGTCCCCCATTCGGATCTCCAGGCGGGGACTACTCGGGATGTCGTTATCAGGAGAAAAAAAACTGGTGTTCTACAGATCGGAGCGTGGAATGTCAGATCACTTAATCGGGCAGGTAGGTTAGAAAATTTAAAAAGGGAAATGCATAGGTTAAAGTTAGATATAGTGGGAATTAGTGAAGTTTGGTTGCAGGAGGAACAAGACTTCTGGTCAGGTGACTACAGGGTTATAAACACAAAATCAAATAGGGGTAATGCAGGAGTAGGTTTAATAATGAATAGGAAAAGAGGAATGCGGGTAAGCTACTACGAACAGCATAGTGAACGCATTATTGTGACCAAGGTAGATACGAAGCCCACACCTACTACAGTAGTACAAGTTTATATGCCAACTAGCTCTGCAGATGACGAAGAAATTGAAGAAATGTATGATGAAATAAAAGAAATTATTCAGATAGTGAAGGGTGACGAAAATTTAAGTCATGGGTGACTGGAATCCGGTATTAGGAAAAGGGAGAGAAGGAAACGTAGTAGGTGAATATGGATTGGGGGAGAGAAATGAAAGAGGAAGCCGCCTGGTAGAATTTTGCACAGAGCACAACTTAATCATAGCTAACACTTAGTTCAAGAATCATAAAAGAAGGTTGTATACATGGAAGAAGCCTGGAGATACTGACAGGTTTCAGATAGATTATATGATGGTAAGACAGAGATTTAGAAACCAGGTTTTAAATTGTAAGACATTTCCAGGGGCAAATGTGGACTCTGACCACAATCTATTGGTTATGACCTGTAGATTAAAACTGAAGAAACTGCAAAAAGGTGGGAATTTAAGGAGATGGGACCCGGATAAACTGAAAGAACCAGAGGTTGTACAGTGTTTCAGGGACAGCATAAGGGAACAATTGACAGGAATGGGGGAAAGAATACAGTAGAAGAAGAATGGGTAGCTCTGTGGGATGAAGTAGTGAAGGCAGCCGAGGGTCAAGTAGGTAAAAAGACGAGGGCTAATAGAAATCCTTGGGTAACAGAAGAAATATTGAATTTAATTGATGAAAGGAAAAAATATAAAAATGCAGTAAATGAAGCAGGCAAAAAGGAATACAAACGTCTCAAAAATGAGATCGACAGGAAGTGCAAAATGGCTAAGCAGGGATGGCTAGAGGACAAATGTAAGGATGTAGAGGCTTATCTCACTAGGGGTAAGATAGATACTACCTACAGGAAAATTTAAGAGACCTTTGGAGATAGGAGAACCACTTGTATGAACATCAAGAGCTCAGATGGAAACCCAGTTCTAAGCAAAGAAGGGAAAGCAGAAAGGTGGAAGGAGTATATAGAGGGTCTATACAAGGGCGATGTACTTGAGGACAATATTATGGAAATGGATGAGGATGTAGATGAAGATGAAATGGGAGATACTATATGAAACAGGCGAAATGCCTTCAGACTTCCAAGAAGAATATAATTCCAATCCCAAAGAAAGCAGGTGTTGACACATGTGAAAATTACCGAACTATCAGCTTAATGAGTCACAGCTGCAAAATACTAACGCGAATTCTTTACAGATGAATGGAAAAACTAGTAGAAGCCGACCTCGGGGAAGATCAGTTTGGATTCCGTAGAAATGTTGGAACTCGTGAGGCAATACTGACCCTACGACTTATCTTAGAAGAAAGATGAAGGAAAGGCAAACCTAAGTTTCTAGTATTGTAGACTTAGAGAAAGCTTTTGACAATGTTGACTGGAATACTCTCTTTCAAATTCTGAAGGTGGCAGGGGTAAAATACAGGGAGCGAAAGGCTATTTACAATTTGTACAGAAACCAGATGGCAGTTATAAGGGTGGAGGGGCATGAAAGGGAAGCAGTGGTTGGGAAAGGAGTGAGACAGGGTTGTAGTCTCTCCCCGATGTTATTCAATCTGTATATTGAGCAAGCAGTGAAGGAAACAAAAGAAAAATTCGGAGTAGGTATTAAAATCCATGGAGAAGAAATAAAAACTTTGAGGTTTGCCGATTACATTGTAATTCTGTCACAGACAGCAAAGGACTTGGAAGAGCAGTTGAACGGAATGGACAGTGTCTTGAAAGGAGGATATAAGATGAACATCAACAAAATCAAAACGAGGATAATGGAATGTAGTCGAATTAAATCGGGTGATGCTGAGGATATTAGATTAGGAAATGAGACATTTAAAGTAGTGAAGGAGTTTTGCTATTTGGGGAGCAAAATAACTGATGGTCGAAGTAGAGAGGATATAAAATGTAGACTGGCAATGGCAAGGAAATCGTTTCTGAAGAAGAGAAATTTGTTAACATCGAGTATAGATTTAAGTGTCAGGAAGTCGTTTCTGAAAATATTTGTATGGAGTGTAGCCATGTATGGAAGTGAAACATGGACAATAAATAGTTTGGACAAGAAGAGAATAGAAGCTTTCGAAATGTGGTGCTACAGAAGAATGTTGAAGATTAGTTGGGTAGATCACGTAACTAATGAGGAGGTATTGAATAGGTTTGGGGAGAAGAGAAGTTTGTGGCACAACTTGACCAGAAGAAGGGATCGGTTGGTAGGACATGTTCTGAGGCATCAAGGGATCATTAATTTAGTGTTGGAGGGCAGTGTGGAGGGTAAAAATCGTAGAAGGAGACCAAGAGATGAATACACTAAGCAGATTCAGAAGGATGTAGGTTGCAGTAGGTACTGGGAGATGAAGCAGCTTGCACAGGATAGAGTAGCATGGAAGCTGCATCAAACCAGTCTCAGGACTGAAGACCACAACAACAACAACAACAAGGGTAGGTGGACAAAAACAGGTAACGCATGTACTAAAGCACATAACCAACCTTCAAAACAAACTTTCTTCTGGAACATGGCACTTAACACTGACTCAAGCTTCACAAGCACCATGGATGCATAAGTTAACATATAAAACAATGTAAAATGAGATATCAGCCAGTGAATCAATCGAAAATGTCTATCATTTCTTGCAGTCACATTGCCCTTCAAATACCATAGAGACAAGGGTATCCATACCTAAGAAACAGAAGGAACACAGGCCAAAATGACAGTGAACAGTGCCCTGATATCTCAGTGCCCTTCTGATAAAATCGCAACACAAGTCACATTGGTACTCAATAACTTACTCTTAGTAACATGAGCCCCATATTGATCACCCGCCAACAGCTAACACCACAGCAAAGAGGTCCCACGGAAAGCTCATTACAGCTTCTTCCCTCAGCTCACACAGCCCACCAAACTGGCCACCACAGCACAGGGGTGAATCCTCTGGAGATTAGTAAACTCATCAGTGCCAGAGAATACCTCAAGAAGTTCCTAGCTTTCTTGCATAACTGTAACACAATGTTCTCTCCAATTCCCTTTGTTCTCTGCTCAACTGAACTTGCTGAAAACTTCCAAATGAGTCAGCGTTCATAGGACAAGTGTCATGTGCTGTTGTCATCATAAATTCTTTGACGATACTGCAACTGGTAAACAGTTTCCTCATTCTGCCATATTGTGCACTATTTTTTAACTTTTACACGTGACAGGGTCACCAACATTCCTATGAAGATATTTCTTTTGGTTTCTAAATTTCGTTTTGTGAATTTGTATTTCTCAGAGTGTTAACTTTCCAGAAGACTGTGAATGTCTTGATTAACATTTTGTTCCATACTGGCGCCGAAGATTCTTTTCTTTCAAAATGTCAAGGTTTTCACGGCATACTATGCAAGTACACTGGTGTCCAAAATTAAAGCAAAAAATGGAAATGTTGCAGGGTTACATTTGTTTAGTCACAAAACAGTACAAACAAGTGACAGTAAAGTAGAAACAATGTAAAGAGTACAGACCACAAACAGTTGCAATATGCATAATGGTAGACAAAAATGTTCTTCGTTTTTTACTTTTTTTCTTTTTTTTCCAACTTGACGAATCTCTCTCTCTCTCTCTCTCTCTCTCTCTCTCTCTCTCTCTCTCTCTCTCTCTCTCTCTCTCTCTGACAACTGGTTAATGCCTTCAGTGTGTGGTATGACCACCTCTGGCAGCAATACAGGTCTGACAAAGACAGAGCATACGGTGAATGATGTTATCAGTGTCATGTTGAAGCAATAACGCCCATTCTTCATGTACAGCTCCTCAAAAGTCTTAGAGAGTGGTTGGTGGATGCTGGACATGATGCAACTCATCTCCCTAGCGCATTGCAGACGTGCTCTATGGGATTCAATTGGGGGAGTGAGCAGGCCACAGTATGCATGCAATATCTTTCATTTCCAAGGAAACATCATCCACCTATGCTCTATGAGGTTGAGCATTATCACACATTAGTATGGAGTCTGGGCCACAGCACCTCGCAATAACCACACATGAAGTCCTAACATCTTGTCATGATACCTGACAGCAGTTAATCCTTGCTGATTCACTCGTACAATTTCATGAAGAAATGTTCGAATGGTCAACATCACACCCGCCCACACCATTAGGAATCTCGCTCGATTTCGGTCCCTTTCCACAATGTTTGGGTCCAGAAATCAAGTTCTTAGTTTGCTCCAGTAGCAAATCTATAGGGAATCTCTCCAGACCAAATCAGCACTCACCTGTGAAAAGGACATTGGCCCACTGTTTGACCATCCGTGTGGCATGTTAGGGACTCCACTCTAGACGTTCCCTTCTGTGAAGGTGCATCAGAGATACACATAGAGCAGGTCTCTGACAATAAAGGCCGCTCTGTCGAAACCTTCTGAACACCGTTTCCTCGATACAACATATCGAGTGGATACTAAGAAGTCAGATGCCAGTTGCCGTGCAGTACTAAGACAGTACAGTTGTGCATTTACAGCCGAATAATGGTCCTCTCTTTCTGATGTCATGTGTGCTCAGCCCTGCAATGGTGGTTGGGACACAGTTTTGGTATCTATAAACTGTTGTCACATCTGAGAAACAACAAAACGATTCACATTGAGCCATTAGGCCACATGAGTTTGCAACACGCAATTAACTATCATCGCCAGGAAGGCCATTAACTATTGGACATGCACTAATACTGTTGACACTTGATTTATCGGCCGGCCGAAGTGGCCGTGCGGTTAAAGGCGCTGCAGTCTGGAACCGCAAGACCGCTACGGTCGCAGGTTCGAATCCTGCCTCAGGCATGGATGTTTGTGATGTCCTTAGGTTAGTTAGGTTCTACGGGACTAATGACCTCAGCAGTTGAGTCCCATAGTGCTCAGAGCCATTTTGAACTTGATTTATCTATAAATATATTGTGAATCAGATTTTGACAGTTATCAATACCATTACTCAGAAAATCTACTGCTGCCAGAAAATCTACAACTAGACGTTGTACACCTACTTTACTACTGCTCTCATTTAGAAAATCAGTGGAATAAATTAATGTGAGTATCATAATGCTAAGAAGTAAAAATAATATCCCTGTATACTGGTCTCCGTGTGGATGTTACTTCATAGTTCCTGAAGTACACTTTCATAATGCCAATTTCACTTAAGATACTAGCAGTAAAATTATAGCTTTAAATAGAAGAAATGGTGTGAACTCTGTGCAGATGCCCTCAGACAGAACTAGATAGCTTCAGGAAGATAATGTGAAATGAGCTATATTTTTCACGGTACATGTATTATAAAAGAAGTGATTCTTAGATAAATGCAATTGAAAATGTAAGGAGTAATGTGGTTGATTCAGCACAATCAAATATGGAAGGAACTGATTCAATTTGTTACTGACATCGACAGTATGGCTGTGACAGCAACAACAGCTGTATGATTACATACTGAATATGTTCACATGCTCCACATTAACAAGAAGTATGGAATTTGCTTTGTAGGATAATACTAACCTTATAAGTTTAAGGAATGGCCTCTTGTGTACATACCATGTCATTTTGATGATATTAACTAACTAATAAAAAATAGTCATATTGCATGATTGGCTGGGAGTTCCTCAAGAGGGATATTCAGCCACCTGGTGCAAGTACAGGGTGTTTAAAAAATGACCGGTATATTTGAAACGGCAATAAAAACTAAACAAGCAGCGATAGAAATACACTGTTTGTTGCAATATGCTTGGGACAACAGTACATTTTCAGGCGGACAAACTTTCGAAATTACAGTAGTTACAATTTTCAACAACAGATGGCGCTGCAAGTGATGTGAAAGATATAGAAGACAACGCAGTCTGTGGGTGCGCCATTCTGTACGTCGTCTTTCTGCTGTAAGCGTGTGCTATTCACAACGTGCAAGTGTGCCGTAGACAACATGGTTTATTCCTTAGAACAGAGGATTTTTCTGGTGTTGGAATTCCACCGCCTAGAACACAGTGTTGTTGCAACAAGACGAAGTTTTCAACGGAGGTTTAATGTAACCAAAGGACCGAAAAGCGATAAAATAAAGGATCTGTTTGAAAAATTTCAACGGACTGGGAAAGTGACGGATGAACGTGCTGGAAAGGTAGGGCGACTGCGTACGGCAACCACAGAGGGCAACGCGCAGCTAGTGCAGCAGGTAATCCAACAGCGGCCTCGGGTTTCCGTTTGCCGTGTTGCAGCTGCGGTCCAAATGACGCCAACGTCCACGTATCGTCTCATGTGCCAGAGTTTACACCTCTATCCATACAAAATTCAAACGCGGCAACCCCTCAGCGCCGCTACCATTGCTGCACGAGAGACCTTCGCTAACGATATAGTGCACAGAATTGATGACGGCGATATGCATGTGGGCAGCATTTGGCTTACTGACGAAGCTTATTTTTACCTGGACGGCTTCGTCAATAAACAGAACTGGCGCATATGGGGAACCGAAAAGCCCCATGTTGCAGTCCCATCGTCCCTGCATCCTCAAAAAGTACTGGTCTGGGCCGCCATTTCTTCCAAAGGAATCATTGGCCCATTTTTCAGATCCGAAACGATTACTGCATCACGCTATCTAAACATTCTTCGTGAATTTGTGGCGGTACAAACTGCCTTAGACAACACTGCGAACACCTCGTGGTTTATGCAAGATGGTGCCCGGCCACATCGCACGGCCGACGTCTTTAATTTCCTGAATGAATATTTCGATGATCGTGTGATTGCTTTGGGCTATCCAAAACATACAGGAGGCGGTGTGGATTGGCCTCCCTATTCGCCAGACATGAACCCCTGTGACTTCTTTCTGTGGGGACACTTGAGAAAGACCAGGTGTACCGCCAGAATCCAGAAACAATTGAACAGCTGAAGCAGTACATCTCATCTGCATGTGAAGCCATTCCGCCAGACACGTTGTCAAAGGTTTCGGGTAATTTCATTCAGAGACTACGCCATATTATTGCTACGCATGGTGGATATGTGGAAAATATCGTACTATAGAGTTTCCCAGACCGCAGCGCCATCTGTTGTTGAAAATTGTAGCTACTGTAATTTCGAAAGTTTGTCTGCCTGAAAATGTACTGTTGTCCCAAGCATATTGCAACAAACGGTGTATTTCTATCGCTGCTCATTTAGTTTTTATTGCCGTTTCAAATATACCGGTCATTTTTGAAACACCCTGTATGTCTACTGGAGACCAATTCAGCAACTTGTGTGTCCCTACTCTGCAGCAGTAACTCTACCAGCAAAAAGGGAACCAACAGGTTAACATGGAATACAATCAACTTGTGGCTTTTGATGCATCTTCACATCATTGAGAGATTAAGCCTAGGGTAAAGCAGACTGAAAAATTTCAGTACCTGATGAGTATTTAATCCCACAACTTCTCATTTTCTTGTTTATGCATCACCACTAGACCACATAATGAAAAGAAAATCATTTTAACTAACTGGTAACAAAACATGGCTTTTACCTTACCATCAAGTTCAGTACAGAGCAGGTATGTTGTATGTAATTTTTGTGCAGGATATTTCTTGAAAGGAATATGAGAGAACTTGTAATTCAGTAACAGTCTCTCATTAAAAATCCAAAAAATACCAATTACAGTAAAAATACACCAATTTACAGCAGAATATAAATGCCACTTAATTTAAGGTCACTTCCTTCACTAGCACTGTGATTGATGAGCTATGGATTAATGTGCTATGGTCTGCAAGAGAGTTAACAAAATTTACTTCCACATTACTTTGTTTAGTATCCCTCCCAGCATACATTGCAATGGAGACAGCCAACAACTCTGCCAGCCATGAAATTGGATGCAAAACCATGAAATAGTGCTCGTTGATCATCTATTCAAAGTGGCTGCAAAGGCACACGGTGCTGTCTGGCTTCTGAATCACCATAGACAGGGTGGCCTGCCACTGACCCAAATAAACAGGAAAAATGATGCCTTTGTCCTGCCAACACAACAGCTCAGCCTTTACCTTGGAGAGTTGGCCCCACAAAGGAGTGTACTGCTTATTGTAAGACACAACCTGTCATAGTGACTGTTACAACTCCAGGCACCAGAAGAGCCTGCAGTATCTGAATTAATGAATCTCACTTCCTGAAATTCGATCAGTTGCCCATCCACAACCAATGTCAGAAAAATACACTGGGATGACATATGCGAGGTATTAAGAGATTACCCCAGCATCCAGGGAAAACACAGGAAGTCTGATGGCTGACTTGTGGCTCGCTGACTGACACCAACAGTTGCCAAATGGAATACTGACGGCATACCCTACACATGGCTCCTCCCTCTGGGCAGTCTCATTGAACAAGCAACAAATGACAATCGAGGCAGCACTGCCAGCTGACGCAAGTGCAGTCATGGATAGTGCAGTGGAATAGTACAGAAACTGCCATGGAGGATGCACGCAATGCATAGTTGGGGGAGACCTGCTGATGCAGGTGTTTACCTGGGAATGACAAGCCAAAGATGATAATGCTTTTGCTTAGTTCAAATACTACAGACCACACCTTCCAAATCGTCCATGTGTTATTACCAAGGGCTCATTATGCTGCCAATTGTGCCAGCCACACGCTGAGTTATGCCAGTGCATGTGTCTATGAAGGTACAGACTTTCTGATCCCCATAGGTTGAGTCGCATGGGGAGTTTTTGTTTCCGCACCTGGCGATCTGTTCGCAGTTATTATCAAGCCACCAACAGCCCATGTAGTACTCATTCTGACAGTATAGTGTAGTGGTGTTTGTCACTCCATTGCAGGTGATAGAGTAGTGATGAAGGATGTTCTTATGCATGCAATGCCCACTTTTTGTGTTTCCCTTTTCCTAGCGTTAATTTTGGGCCACCATATAGACCCAACATCTCTGCAATGTTGGGAGGAGCAGCTGCACCTACGAAAGGAAAAGCCGCAGCAACAGCAGCAGAAGCAGATGCAGGTGCTGATGAAGCAGAATATAGTGTTGCTTCATGCCCTTCCCCCACTGGTGATGGGCCATGTACCCATTGCGCCGTTTATTCTTCACCATTGCTATCATTTACCACTTTTGACGAGTCTACAGAAAGATGGGAGAATTACCTGTGCTGTTTCTTGCTGCATTGCCTGATAAGGTATATCATTGATCCAGTTGATAAGGCCGCCCTGTTGTTGTGCAGCAGTGCAGGTTTATATGGAGTTATCCAAGATCTGAAGCCCTCCACTAATCCGGAGAAACTTCCCTTTGATGAATTGTATTGGTCACTGATGCAATATTTCGGACATCAGACCCATGAAGTGGTAGGAAAGTTGCAGTTTAACCAGCAACACAAGCTTCCTGGGCAGTCACATGTGACCTGGATCGCCAGTTTATAGTACCTCTCGTGCAGGTGTCATTTTAAATATCCCAGATGTGCTACCTGTCATGCAGACTCGCTACATTGGTAGCTGATTGTGTGGTTAACACCTCATCCTGAGGTTCAGAGTAGGACACTGACCTTTACTGACCTTATTTAGCTGACATAAAACAGATTGCAAAATCGCATGAGTTGGTGGCGGTGGCAAGGGAAGTCCTTTCTGATAACTGGCAGGTGGTTCAATTAAGAGTGCATGTTAAACAGCCCCTGGTGCCCTCGGGGGTACCTCAGGTGGCATTGCCTCATGGCAAGTAGCCATGTGTTGGTGCTGTTGATGATTCTGGTGCTGTGGCATTGCGGTTCTGCTGGTCTTTATCTACACTGAGCTCAGCAGGTTCGCATTGGCTGCAGCATTTTCATTCCCACCAACAATGGTTTTCGTGTCCTCAGTGTTGTTCTCCTTCATTTATTGGGTGAGCTAGCAGTCCTGCTCCGATTGTCAATTGTTTCTTGTTCGACGAGATTGCCGAGACGTGGAGGCCATGTGTGGAGTAATCTATCAGATTGGCCATTTGGCAACTGTTGGTGACAGTAAGTGAGCCATGAGTCAGACATCTGTGTTTTCCCTGGATGCTGGGGTGAACTTCGACACCCAGCATGAGCTGCCCCAGTGTATTTTGCTGACTTGGTTATGGATGGGCCAGTAATCGAATTTCAAGTAGGCATCACTACGTCAGATTGTGTCCTGCAGTAAACACTGCATTCCTTTGTGGGGGCGATTCTCCAAGGTAAAGGCTGAGCTGCACCATTGACAGGACCAAGACATTGTTTTTCGTATTTCGATGCGTCAATAGGCCACCCTGGTAGTGGTGATTCAGAAGCCGGATGGTGTCATGTGCCTTTGCGGCAATTTTAAACAGATGATCAATGTGCACCACTTTGCAGATTCCCACCCAGTTCCGTGGCTGGCAGAGCTGTTGGCGAAGTTGACGAGGGCCACCAGTATTTTCCACACATCAAAGTGCTGTTGGATGCAGTTTCTTGAACTTTCTTGGTCCTCAACATCCACTTTGGGTTTTACAAGGTTAATTGTTGCCTTTTAGAATCTCAACTGTATTTGATGCAGGTGGTTCAGGACATTTCCTGTTGTGTCAATTACCTTGATGATACCTGGGTAATGGACTCTACATGGGGGGGGGGGGGGGGCGGGTGCCATTTACTAAATGTGCAGTTGGCTTTCCCACACATCCCAGAGAATGGCCTTTGTTGCCAGCTGGAAAAGTGCAAGTTTTTCTCTCCAAAGGTGCATTTTTTGGAGCACGTGCTTAGCAAAGATTTGGGGAAGATTTCTTATTATGTAAGTTCATTCCCTGGGCCGCACATGTCTGCCATCCTCTTTAACGGGCTTTGTCAAAAGGTCATTGAATTTGTCTGATCTGTAGATTTTGAAAGGGCTTTTCAGTCTCTCAAGCAATTTGGTGCTCTACTCCCTGTCTAGCATATTTTATGCTAGATAAACCTTTACTCCTTGTCTGGGATGCATCCCAGTATGGCATTGGTTTGGTCCTGTTCCATTGGAACTGGATGGCACTGAACAACTCATCATTTATGCATCGACGACGTTTTCTGCTGCTCAGTGTAATTATTCACAGGTGGGAAAGGAGGCACTTCTATTATTTTCAGAGTTAAAAAGTGTCACATTTTCCTGTAAGGTTCGAGGTTACTCCTCATCGATCACAAGCACTAGATTTCCTTATTTGGCACTTATTTCAAGCTACCAGATAGGACTGCCCACCAATTGCAGAGGTGGACTCTCTTTCTCAGTAGCTATTGCCTTAACATTCCTTACCACACCACTGCCAACCATGCAAATGCTGATGCACTTCTAGGGTTACCAGTGAGGCCTTATCTGGAGTTCGATTGGCAGGAAATTCTGATTTTCGTGTTTGATGACACCCTGCAGCAAACCCTGTCGGATTTTCTGTTGACAGCTTGAGAGATTTTGACCACAATGGCTGCTGAACTGCTTTTTCGGAAAATTGTTTCACTGTCCAGATGGGTTGAATGGAGTGCATCTCTTGGGGCGATGGTTCCAGCAAAGCATAAGTTTTTTCCCCTTCATTATGAACTCATTGATGTCCAGGGGGTCGTCATGCTTGCCACAGAGGAGCAATGCTATTGAGTGGTTGTTCCCTCAGTATTGTGTCCTTGCATACTCCAGTTGCTCTATGCATCGTACTGGAGTATGACTTGTATGAGGGCACTGTTGTGACTTCATGTTTACTGGCTGGTTATTGATCATGACATTGAAGATATTCTGCAGGCTTGTGGTGCCTGTGCACAGAACCAGGCTGCATCGCTGTGCCAGTTTTGCCCTTGACTGGTCCTGGAGCATACTTGGGACTGACTGAATTTCGATTTTTGCAGGTCTGTTCTTGGGCAGCGTGTGGCTGCTGGTGGTTGATGCGTTGTCCAATTTGTCATACATTGCCAAGTTCTCATCCCACTCATTGACTGCTGCTGTTCACTTATTTTTCGTCATTCTTGTGATTGAGGGATTCCCCAGGATCCTCATGTCCAATAACAGTAGGCAGTTTGTGTCACAGGAATTTCAAGACTTTCGTGTTCACAAAGGTATTCGCCATCAGCCACTGCTCCTTTTCACCTTGCCTCCAACTCAAGAGGTGATTTGCTTTGTGCGTACATACAAGACCCAAACAAAGATGTACAAACTGGACAACAACAGTCAATGGGTGCAGTCTGGCAGAATGTCTGCATGGGCACCAGCTATGGGGTCTCTTGGAGCTGCTGCACTGTGAGTCATGTGCCCAGACCACTTTGGCTCACAGCATTTTTCTTCTTGGGGCGACTGCATGTGCCCAGTACATTGGCTGGGAGCAGGGGTGGCAGCTGGCTGTCATGGTGGGCCACAAAGGTCGGCCATTGTTTGAGATGGATGTCGCAATGGTGTAGCTGACCTGTCATGCGAATCAGTTGTGTACATATCCTCTTGGGGCATTGCCACCATAGCTTTCCAGTCAGCTGAGCTGTAGGATTGGTCATGACAGTGTTCCAAGGATGGCTCTCACTTGCAGCAGCACATCTCCCAATTGCCTCTCATTCCATGCCCTCTGCCATCCTCCTGTTGCCTGCAGCCTTGGGCCCTAGTGATGCTCATACTCTTATCTGCTGATGAGCTCATGGATTTCAAACCGCCCTCCGCCTCCTCCCCCTGCTTTGCTGATGGAGGTGGCATTGTCCCCACTGCCCCATGTGGACCTGCCATTGCCTCAGCTTGCATGTCCTTCTGCCCTTCTGGTGGAGCCAGTGGGATTGACATTGCTCCTTCAGTGGCTAGTCTGCTGCTGGGTTCTCTGCTGTTCTTTTCAGCAGAATGGGTCGGTGCTTACGCTGAGTTCAACCACTGTGAACCTCACCTTGCCCTTCCTGCCGAGTGTTGTTGCCAAGTGCATAGTCATCAGCGGCATGTGCCAGCCGCCTGTCGAGTTTTGTGCGCTGCAGATTTCTAAGTGGTTTTAGTTTTTCTGCTCCCCTCAGATTGACTTGTACAGTGAGTTTCGTTTTCACTCATGGGATTCTGTTCCTCAGTTGTTATCAAGCCACTGTCGGCCTATGAAGTACATGTGCCGACAGTGTAGTGTAACAACATGGTCACGGCTGTGCAGGTACCAAACTTTCTATCCTCACTTCCCTTTTACAGGCTTCTTTAACATTTCTTTTATGTGCAACATGAAACATTAGTCCATCACTCATCATGATCACATCCATAGTGATACATTAAATGACGAATGGTTTCCTGTTTTTCTTGTTGCCATTGTCAGAGTTTTATCTTTAATAATTAAGTACTATGGTGCAGTATCCATGCAATACAGATGACTTACTTAAATTTCTCATTAGCTGTACATTTCAGAGGCAATTTACCCATAGAACTCGGTACTTTTAAAGCAATGGAAATAACAGATCAGTAACATAAATTTCAGTGACATAAATTTATATGTATTTTTAAGGAAATGAAGACATTCAACATAAATCTACTTTGTTGTTGTTGTGGTCTTCAGTCCTGAGACTGGTTTGATGCAGCTCTCCATGCTGCCCTATCCTGTGCAAGCTTCTTCATCTCCCACTGAACTAAATTTTACATATTAATAATTTGGTATAAGAGTTTAATTTGCATGGTCTCTTACACTGTGATTTGTTGTGTATCGTTATGAACTTGTGCCACAATATTATCAACAGAAATTATTTGTGTCCTCTAAATCGATATTTATATGTACATACACCAGATGACATAGGTCGCTCAGTGAAACAGCCAAAAAGCGGCACTCTCATATCTGGCGGTCCATAGTTACTGACACAAGAAAACTGATGGATGCAGTATTATTATGGAAGGATGTCATATTGTTATGGGGAAATGTAAACTGTGACAGCACAGTTTGGAGATATTGAGCAGCAGCATGAAACATCAGTAGATGCTGTTCTCTTTGAGGTAAGTCTGAACAAGTGACAGTACAAACAGAGGTACCTACCGTTGTTGTGCTGATGGGAACAGCATCCAAGGGTATAAGAGCTATTCACATGCACACTGGAACTTCCTCCAGTTTTATATTTAACTGTCTCCTGGTATAACTGCACCACAAATAAGTACAGGCATGGATTTATAGAATTCTTGTAAATTTCACGCAGATGTGGCGGGAAGGCAGTAGTTACGGGACCATTTGACACATCAGACGGCAGGCGCAGGTGATACTGATATTTTGCAAACGATTCTGAAAGGCAGGTTTACGACACCGCTTACAGGCTAGAAGGCATGGCCCAGTGTGCACTGTATACAAATCAGAGCTGCATAGGGCACAGATGTGCTCACAGTTCTTTTGAATGAAGGCTAGCGATTACCTAACTGACTTAGTGCTGCAGTGTGTTCATCTACCATGTTTTAACACATTTTCGTACAGTCCTCACGTGTGATTTAGTATTTGACCCACATGGATATTCCATGGTGCTTATTCTCTCCTGCTAGTTGTCTCAGTGTCAGGCTTTTAGCATCTGGCGTTTGGAAATGATGTGACATGATGTTATACTGCGCAGCACAAAATTATGGAATATGTCATGAAAATTTGTAGTGTTACAACCTCCAGAGCTCAGGGGTTGTAATATGTCAGATCGACTGAGAGATG
Organism: Schistocerca americana; assembly: GCF_021461395.2. Lineage (NCBI taxonomy): Eukaryota > Metazoa > Arthropoda > Insecta > Orthoptera > Acrididae > Schistocerca > Schistocerca americana. The sequence continues at coordinate 614,252,684 of NC_060120.1, forward strand.
TGGTTCGGGAGAGAGGGATGACTCACGCTGAACCGTGCAGAGAAACACAGGCAGGTGTGTAATTATTACATCGAAGATCCACAGCCGGCCTTCCGCTGAACTTGGCGATGGCGCCACGCAGCTCCAGGGAGCGATGTGCCCCATCACAGCAATGACGTGTCCTTGCAGTAGAGATTGGAGGTAGCTTCAAAAGGCCAGTTGGCGGCCAGTCTCTATCACCAAAAGGTCGTCGTGGTTGGCCTACAACTAAACAATCGTCTTTCTCTCCGGTTGTAGATATGGACAAAATGACGACACGACTGCTTGCTTTGAGCCTCCGGGCTCGATTATTTATACATGTTTCTCCTACACCTCTGACGTAGTTCCTCTGGAGCAGACAAGTGGAGTGCTTCTTGGTAATTACAGTGTTAGCTTTCCTTAACCTGCTTCGGCCCCTACTCACAGGTCACTAGGCGCTATTGTAACTGCAATATATGGGTTCTTAACAGCACGTTGGTGCTCCATGCTGCCCTGATTACTTGACATCCCCAAATCTGCACCTGTACTTATTCGTGGTGTAGCACTACCATCCAGTTGTTTGTTACCTTTGTCTTGCATGCCAGGAGACAGTTAAATACAAAACTGGAGGAATTTCCAGTCTGCATGTGAATAGCTGTTATACACTTAGACGGCACAACAGTACCTTTCTTTTTACTGTCACTTGTTTAGACTTATTTCAAAGAGAACAGCATCTACTGACGTTTCATGCTGCCACTCAACATCTCCAAACTGTGCTGCCACAGTTTCTCTTGATAATTTACATTGCCACACAACGATATGACATCCTTCCATAATAATATTGCCTCCTTTAATTTTATTGATCTGTAGCCTTGGACTGCCAGATATGATGATAGAACAGTCTTGGGTGTTAAAAAAAGATACTGAAAAATTTCAAGGTGCTGTAGAGAAAGCCTGTAGGAACAAACTGAGGCTAGAAACCCATGTCCAGAAATATTACCCAACATCACTACAGAGCATTGAAGCTATAGAGGCAAACTCCTGGCATTAGGTCGTCCTTTTGACAGTTGATTAATTTATTTATTTCCATGTCAAATTCCGTAGGACCAATTTGAGAAACAAATCTTAAAGGTCATGTAACGTGTCAGTGCATGAAATTACAACATAAAAGTAATAAAAGATAAAAGTAACATTTTTATGAACCAGAAAAAAGTCAAGCCATAAGTTTCAGTAAATGCAGTCAACAATACAACAAGAATCAGCTTAATTTTTCAAGGAACTCTTCGATACTATAGAAGGAGTGACCCATGAGGAAACTTCAGTTTCGATTTGAAAGAGCATGGATTGCTGCTAAGATTTTTTAATTCTAGTGTTAACTTATTGAAAATGGATGCACGCCTTTCTGCACAAGAGTTGAGGAAGCTCGATCCAAATGCAAGTTTGATTTCTGCTGAGTATTAACGGAGTGAAAGCTGCTTATTCTAGGGAATAAGCTAATATTGTTAACAAAAAATGACAAGAAATGTCTTATTGCCCGAACAGCCCGTTTCAGAGCCAAAAATATCCTTTTAGAATGGGAAGAGTTACCCCAAAATATAATACCATACGACATAAGCAAATGAAAATAAGCAAAGTAGGCTAATTTCCATGTCAAATGATCACACTTCGGATACCATTCGAATAGTAAAAAATGGCAGCATTAAGATTTCGAACGGCATCCTGAACATGGGCTTCCCACAACAGTTTACTATCTATCTTGAACACCTAGAAATTTGAACTGTTCAGTTTCACTAATCATGTGCTCATACTGTGAAATTAAAACGTCAGGTTTTGTTGATTTGTGTGTTAGAAACTGTAAAAACTGAGTCTTTATGTGATTTAGCGTTAGTTTATTTTCTACAAGCCATGAACTTATGTCGTGAACTGCAATTTTTGGACCCGAGTCAATGTTGCTGACAATATCGTTTACTACCAAGCTAGTGTCATCAGCAAACAGAAATATTTTAGAATTACCCGTAATACTAGAGGGCATATCATTTATATAAATAAGTAACAGGAGTGGCCCCAACACTGATCCCTGGGGCACTCCCCACTTGACTGAACCACACTCAGATTCCACATCACAGCCATTCTCAACACTGTGAATAATGATGTCTGCTTTCTGTTGCTAAAGTAAGAGGTGAACCAGTTGTGAGATACTCCCCGTATTCCGTAATGGTCCAACTTCTGGAGCAATATTTTGTGATCAACACAATCAAACACCTTAGTTAAATAAAAAGAAATATGTCTAGCGTTCGAAACATGTTGTTTAACCCATCCAGTACCTCACAGAGAAAAGAGAATATACCATTTTCAGTTGTTAAACGACATCTAAAGCCGAACTGTACATTTGATAGCAAATCATGTTATATAAAATGATCAGTTATCCTTACATATACGGCTTTTTCAATAACTTCAGCAAACACTGATGGCATAGAAATAGGTCTAAAATGGTCTACATTATCCCTTTCTCTCTTTTTATAAGGCGACTTTAGTACTGAGTACTTTAATCATTCAGGAAACTGACCATTCCTAAAGGAAAAGTTACAAACATGGCTACATACAGGGCTAACATGTGCAGCTCAGTAGTTTGATATTCTGCTAGGCACTTCATCATATCCATGAGAGTCCTTAGTCGTCAGTGATTTAATTATTGACTCAATCTCTCCCTTGTTAGTATCACAGAGGAATATTTCAGACATCATTCTCGGAAAGGCATTTGCCAAGAGAGTTATATGGTTCCTTGTAGAAACTAAATTTTTATTTCACTCAGCAGCAATGCTCAGAAAATGAATGTTAAGTGCTGTACATATACCTGATTTATCAGTAACAGAAATATTTTCACTACGAACTGACTTTATATCATCAACCTTGTGCTGTTGACCAACTACTTACTTCACAACTAACCATATGGTTTTAATTTTATCCTGTGAATTAGCTCTTCTATTTGCATTCCACATACTCTTTGCCTTCCTAATAACATTTTTAAGCACCGTACAGTACTGTTTGTAGCGGGCTACTGTAGCTTGATTGTGACTGCATCTAACCATTTGATATAATTCCTGCTTTGTTCTACATGATATGCTAGTCAGCTACCTGGACTGCCTTTTACTGCTAGTACCCCGTTTAGAATGTTCTGATGGAAAGCAATACTCAAAGAGCATGAGAAATGTGTTAAGAAAAGCATTATATATATCATCTATGTTATCTACATTATAAACATCCTGCCAATCTTGTTCTTTTACGAGGTTTAAAAAACTCTCTACTGCTGTTGGATTAACTTTCCCACATAGTTTGTAATTATATGTGACATTTGAGTACAAAAACCTTTCAGTGTTAAAATTTGTGGATCATGGTCTAAAAGGCCATTCTCCCTTTTACTAACAAAATACCCATTTAGTAATGATGAATAAAAGAAAATATTGTCTATGACTGTGCTACTGTTCCCCTGCACTCTAGCTGGAAAAACACAGTATGCATCCGATCATATGAATTTAGGAGATCTAACAACATTTTTTTTTCTTGCACCGTCATATACAAAATTTATATTGAAGTCAACACATATACACTCCTGGAAATTGAAATAAGAACACTGTGAATTCATTGTCGCAGGAAGGGGAAACTTTGACACATTCCTGGGGTCAGATACATCACATGATCACACTGACAGAACCACAGGCACATAGACACAGGCAACAGAGCATGCACAATGTTGGCACTAGTACAGTGTATATCCACCTTTTGCAGCAATGCAGGCTGCTATTCTCCCATGGAGACGATCGTAGAGATGCTGGATGTAGTCCTGTGGAACGGCTTGCCATGCCATTTCCACCTGGCGCCTCAGTTGGACCAGCGTTCGTGCTGGACGTGCAGACCGCGTGAGACGACGCTTCATCCAGTCCCAAACATGCTCAATGGGGGACAGATCCGGAGATCTTGCTGGCCAGGGTAGTTGACTTACACCTTCTAGAGCACGTTGGGTGGCACGGGATACATGCGGACGTGCATTGTCCTGTTGGAACAGCAAGTTCCCTTGCCGGTCTAGGAATGGTAGAACGATGGGTTCGATGACGGTTTGGATGTACCGTGCACTATTCAGTGTCCCCTCGACGATCACCAGTGGTGTACGGCCAGTGTAGGAGATCGCTCCCCACACCATGATGCCGGGTGTTGGCCCTGTGTGCCTCGGTCGTATGCAGTCCTGATTGTGGCGCTCACCTGCACGGCGCCAAACACGCATACGACCATCATTGGCACCAAGGCAGAAGAGACTCTCATCGCTGAAGACGACACGTCTCCATTCGTCCTTCCATTCACGCCTGTCGCGACACCACTGGAGGCGGGCTGCACGATGTTGGGGCGTGAGCGGAAGACGGCCTAACGGTGTGCGGGACCGTAGCCCAGCTTCATGGAGTCGGTTGCGAATGGTCCTCGCCGATACCCCAGGAGCAACAGTGTCCCTAATTTGCTGGGAGGTGGCGGTGCGGTCCCCTACAGCACTGCGTAGGATCCTACGGTCTTGGCGTGCATCCGTGCGTCGCTGCGGTCCGGTCCCAGGTCGACGGGCACGTGCACCTTCCGCCGACCACTGGCGACAACATCGATGTACTGTGGAGACCTCACGCCCCACGTGTTGAGCAATTCGGCGGTACGTCCACCCGGCCTCCTGCATGCCCACTATACACCCTCGCTCAAAGTCCGTCAACTGCACATACGGTTCACGTCCATGCTGTCGCGGCATGCTACCAGTGTTAAAGACTGCGATGGAGCTCCGTATGCCACGGCAAACTGGCTGACACTGACGGCGGGGGTGCACAAATGCTGCGCAGCTAGCGCCATTCGACGGCCAACACCGCGGTTCCTGGTGTGTCCGCTGTGCCGTGCGTGTGATCATTGCTTGTACAGCCCTCTCGCAGTGTCCGGAGCAAGTATGGTGGGTCTGACACACCGGTGTCAATGTGTTCTTTTTTCCATTCCGAGGAGTGTATATTTCTGGTGCTTCCTATAAAGTGAATCAAGAACCCTCTCTACCTTGAGCCGAAATGCTCTGAAGTCAGATTTAGGGGACCTATAAACAACAATTAGACGCTTAGTTCCACTAAATTCAACTGCCCTTGCACAACATTCAAATATCTGTTTAGTGCAGTGCCGTGATACATCTATAGACTTAAATGGAATAATTTCTTTCTACATACTTGGCCACTCCCCCACCTCACAAGGAACTCCTTGCTCACAGGGTGGTTGTGGCAGGAGTGCACACATTCATTGCCATCTCTTGTGCTAAATGCTGCCATATCCATTGTAAGAAGTTCCACTTATGGTTCATCAGCGTCCAAATTTAAGTGTGTTGCTGAAGGGGTAGCCTAGTTGCAGGTGTTAGCCTCTATAACTTTGATGCACTGTTGACTAACTGCTGCTTCTGGACATACACTGATGAACCATACCAAAATAAGTACAGTCCACTGTGAGACTGAATGTCACCTGGTGGAGCTGCGAGCAAGTGATATGGTAATGAAATTATACAAATGGCGCAGAGGCGTTTGGGAACAGTCAGCAGAGCGAAAGCAAGGAGCAGCATCAGTTTTCCCCATCACCAAGCCACTGAGGACTTTTCAGTGTGATGCAGCATCAACACGCTAGTAACACCCCAGCAGCTAAAGAGAACAGACACAGAATGCTCAGCGTTGCATCCATCTGCAGCATCTATGACCAGGACTTACGGGCAGCAGTGTAGAAGTGATCTCTGTGCCCCAAAAATGTTAGTTGGAAAGCGGCTGAAAGGTAATCTGGAATAGCAAAATTGTTACACCAAAATTTGTCGTGAAAATGCTCTTGAACCTTTGGTCAATGCACTCACAACATGACACACAATAGTTGCTAGCCAACATCTAGCGCTTGCTCAGGAGAGCAGTTTCTGTCTCCTGCCCACTAGTGTAGGTCATCATCCACATCTGGGCCGGCGGCACTGCCCCATCACCTCAATGCATGTACACTAGGGTCAGAATTCTGTGTGGATACTTTCGCAGTGACTTGTCGCCCTGATTCAAGGTGACAACCAAGAACGAGACTGTTGAAACCAAATGAGTGGCTCCAAGGCAGTAGAAGTCCCTGATAAGATGATAATGTATGGTCCTCTGATGCACTCCCCCCCCCCCTTCCCCCAATACATCAAATGTATGATAATAGTTCCAACTCATGTGGGTCAGCTTTCTCATCACCATTACAAGTATCAGTAGAAGGATGTCCTGTTACCCTTACACTCAGGCACATGGCAAGTAGGACCACCATCTCATAAAAATAAAATGTAAAAAAAAACCGCCTTTTCGAGAGACCGTGGCGAGTGCAGCTACAGAAGTTCGTTGTAGTTTATGACATGCATCTGATGAATCAAAATGTTTCATATATAGTGGTATAGTCTGAAAATATTGTGGTGGGAACCTTTCATCTCTGTCTACTGTAGTTAAGGATTCGATCGCAGATAAATAATTGTGACAAGCTAGAGTATAAAGACGATTGCTGCTAGTTTCATTTGCAGTAATTTACGTTGTGCTCTTAGACTCCTGTCTGACCACACTCTCGGAAATCACTACGTATCCCGAGAAAAAATGGTGAATTGTTTGTGACAAGAAGTGGTATAAATGTCACTGTCAGTTGTTTCACATACAGTAATTTCATCTTTTATTTCTTAAACTTATAGAAGTCACGAGATCGGAGATACTCGTTACTGAGAAAGCGCGCTCTTGCGTGTAAATTACAACGAATATTACAGAAAAATGCTTAACTTTGACCATTAACGAAGTCTCAGAATGTGTTGCAAACAGGAAGAGGAAAAAAACATTTTTGCATCCTGCAGTATACTTACTTATGCCCTTCTTCATGGCAGTTTTTTTTTTCTTCTTCGTCGCCTTACCAACTACGCTACCACAATTCGCATGCTATCGGTGCATTATTTTATGTAATTGCACTCGAGAGAGACGCAGACTGACTTCGTTGCCGAATGATGCGGGCGTAAGCCGTAAATGCATAAAATACTGGAAGGTTTCCTCTATCAGACGTCACAAAATTCCTTTGCATTGTTACTCAGAAGTTTTAAACGCGTTTCGACAGTTAATAAGTAAACCATTTGCGGAAAAGAGTACACGAAGTCACTAATAATTTCAGCTAACACTTACGTAATATACGTAAGCAAGGCCGATGTCTTGTTATTTAATGATCTTCAAACGCTTAATTGCATAAAAATAACAAGTATTTTGAGAGAATATTGACCGAAAACGTTTTTTTCTGGATGTTGTAATCATTCACAGTAACAACCTAACCATATTTCTAAGAAAGAAAAATAATCTATTATGAACTCACTTTCCAACTGGACGCATCCCGTGGTGATTCTTCAATAACAGAATCACTAATTCCAAAGTTAAAACCGCTCAATATGTTTAAAATAACAAATTATAGGTGTAAATAAACCACAGCCAACCGAACGACAGGGCCACACCGAAATCCAAGACCTCTCGGTACAGTTGTCGAAAAATCGGCGGAAGGACCATTCGCTAACAGGTCTCAGAAGCTTACTGAATTGTAAATTCGGATAAAGAAGCTAAAATGACGTCAAACCTACGGCACCAAACGGTATGAACGATATAGAATAGGGCCCCTGGACAGTGCCAGGAAATCGAAATAACAGTACAACAGGTGACAAAGCAAATACCGACAAAAGACATCAAACTTAACGCAGAACACAAACAAAACTATATGGATGTATGGAGTAAGAACAACGCCCTTTACCCCACAAGCACAGAATTAAAAAGACATTAGACAGGGAAACAAACATCTGCAACAACGTGCACACACCCTAATGGACAACATATCACAGCTAAACCTTTTCGCAAAAGCCAATGGTACAGGCAATAGAAGATTACAGCTCAGTCACGTCTTCCACAAGTAAGACATCCTTGCGGCAGGCATAGCAGAATCGTGGTCCACTGAACGTAGTCACGCAACATTCCACACTACATACCTACGCAAAACACAGGGGTGGCGAAAAGGAGGTGCAGCAATATATACAAAAAGCAGATTAGCTTCTGAGAGGTTCCACACCCCAAGTAATTTCAGACGTGGAGGCAGTAGTAATACAAATCACGGTCAGACCTACCACAGAATCACAGTCATCTACCTCTACACCCCCAGTAAATATCACACCCATTAAATTTCTACCATACGTGAAGTTCAGCAAGTTCATCATCATGACGGACATTAACATAATATACATCTCATCACCATTGATCATAGCCTGGTAAGCGTAAATACGCGGATGAAAACGGGAACCAGTGCGAAAAATAACACATGAAGATATTGCAGCTCCAATTACAATAACCGGCGACAAAGACCAGAATCTAGTAGTCAACAAACCAGAAACCGCAGTGAGAAGCACAACCTATGAACCCATCCCACAAATAATGGTATACCACTGGAAACCGGTAATCCCAAGCAATGCACTAACCCCTTAGGGAAAAGAATCGTTTATACAGAGAAATACGCCTCACCAACAACCTAGGCTTTAAACACGAATGGAAACAGCTGAATGCAAACGTATTATCTCGGCTAACAGACAGCGCCAACGTCAGAAACTCGACTACACAGATGGGGCAAGTTCTGGTAGTCATTCAAAATCCTTACAAAGCAAAAACAGACGTCAAACAAAAGACTCCTCATAAGAAAGGAGCTAAACACAGTTCCAAAAGAACAGGCAGAAGCAATCCAACGAGAGCATACTCCCAGAAGATGCAGTGTTTAATAATGCCTTCAAATAACCACATAGAAGTAGAACTAGCTACATCCACAGTAATCACAACAGCCGAAAGCGAGGATAAAATTGACTAATGAGTCCAAGAACAGACTGCAAATTCAAAGTCGCATTCTTCACTGGTTGGAACTGGACACCAAGCGAAAATGACATTAAACACGCACACCTACACAAGGTATCCTCCATCTCACCGTGAAATGGAGTGTAGTTGCCCACTGCAGTGAAATTGACCGAGAATTAAAAAAAAAAAAAAAAAACACTTTTCATGTTAAATAACTATATTGGTGATAAAATTTTTTGATCATTATGACTTTTCAAAAGTTCTTAATTCGAGACAATAGCTAAATGTACAGCATTCCGAACCTATATCCGAATGCTAATCGTTTTCAGAAGGGTTGACTTCTTTAACTTTTTAATGAACTAAAACGTTTGTGACTGACATAAAACAGCTCGTTTATCTCGGTGATGTGTATGCCGTACTTTAACCCTTTACAACGTCAACTAGAACAATAACAAAACTTAATTTATTATACTTACCTATTTATAGGCATATAAAAAAAATTTGCAGATGCTTTGGAATAATCCGGATGAAGCTGACCATCTGAGAAACTTGAGGTGAAGTTGGCCATCTTTCCTTGAGCGGTTCTTTTATGAACAAACATTCGTGAATATGGCAAGAACGTAACCTAACGAACGCAGCTACAAAGTGACACAATGGAAACAGTAACAATTGCCTTCAACACTCTAGGGTGGTGTGAGGAAATCACTGTTGCAAGTGTCTGTATCCTAACTTATGTATTTATCATGTAGGTCGCAGTTCTTTTTGTTGCGCCATACAGGTGAGATCGTAAGAGTTGTCAGTGTGAAAACGCTGTGTGTGGACAAATGTAAATCAGGTAAGTTGAAGAACGGTAGCCAGGACGTTTTAGAACTGTCTCACAGCAATTTTAAATCGAAAAATAAGCGTCACAAGGGTAGGTGATTGTATAAAATTCCCAAGGCAACCCTAATAAACAATACTCGTAGTCTTCATGCTAAAACACATGGTCGTCTTCCAAGTTTAGTGCTAAAGAAAACGAAGCTCTAATGACGGGACTTTTAGATTTTGTAAACTGCGAATTTCTGCTCTCTCCTATGGATCTCCGATATACAGGGTGGTCCATTGATAGCGATTGGGCCAAATATCACACGACATAAGCGTCAAACGAAAAAACTACAAAGAATGAAATTTGTCTAGCTTGAAGGGGGAAACAAGATGCTGCTATGGTTGGCCCGCTAGATGGCGCTGCCTTAGATCAAACGGATATCAACTGCGTTTTATTAAAAATAGGAACCCCTATTTTTTATTATATATTCGCGTAGCACATAAAAAATATGAATGTTTTAGTTGGACCACTTTTTTCGCTTTGTGATAGATGGCGCTGTAGTAGTCACAAACGTAAAAGTACGTGGTATCACGTAACCACCTGTGCGGACGGTATTTGCTTCGTGATACATTACCCGCGTTAAAATGGACCGTTTACCAATTGCGGAAAAGGTCGATATCGTGTTAATGTATGGCTATTGTGATCAAAATGCCCAACGGGCGTGTGCTATGTCTGCTGCTCGGTATCCTGGACGACATCATCCAAGTGTCCGGACCGTTCGCCGGATAGTTACGTTATTTGAGGAAACAGGAAGTGTTCAGCCACATGTGAAACGTCAACCAAGACGTGCAAAAAATGGTGATGCTCAAGTAGGTGTTTTAGCTGCTGTCGCGGCTAATCCGCACATCAGTAGCAGACAAACTGCGCGAGAATCGGGAATCTCAAAAACGTCGCTGTTAAAAATGCTACATCAACATCGATTGCACCCGTACTATATTTCTATGCACTAGAAATTGCATGGCGACGACTTTGAACGTCGTGTACAGTTGTGCCACTGGGCACGAGAGAAATTACGGGACAATGACAGATCTTTTTTGCACGCATTCTGTTTAGCGACAAAGCGTCATTCACAAACAGCGTTAACGTAAACCGGCATAATATGCACTATTGGGCAACGGAAAATCCACGATGGCTGCGACAAGAGGAACATCAGCGACCTTGGCATGTTAATGTATGGTGCGGCATTATGGGACGAAAGATAATTGGCCCCATTTTATCAATGTTAATCTAAATGGTGCAATGTATGCTGCTTTCCTACGTAATGTTGTACCGATGTTACTACAAGATGTTTCACTTTATGACAAAATGGCGATGTACTTCCCACATGACGGGTGTCCGGCACAAAGCTCGCGTGCGGTTGAAGCGGTATTGAATAGCATATTTCATGACAGGTGGATTGGTCGTCGAAGCTTGCACGTTTACGAGACCTGGTGTCCCCGGATTTCTTTCTTTGGGGAAAGTTGAAGGATATTTGCTATCGTGATCCACCGACAACGCCTGACAACATGCGTCAGCGCATTGTCAATGCATGTGCGAACATTACGGAAGGCGAACTACTTGCTGTTGAGAGGAATGTCGTTACACGTATTGCCAAATGCATTGTGGTTGACGGACATAATTTTGAGCATTTGTAGCATTAATGTGGTATTTACAGGTAATCGCGCTGTAACAGCATGCGTTCTCAGAAATGATAAGTTCACAAAGGTACATGTATCACATTAGAACAACCGAAATAAAATGTTCAAACGTACCTACGTTCTGTATTTTAATTTAAAAAACGTACCTGTTACCAACTGTTCGTCTAAAGTTGTGAGGCATATATTTGTGACTATTACAGCGCCATCTATCACAAAGCGAAAAATGTGGTCCAACTAAAACATTCATATTTCTTTACGTACTACACGAATATGTAATAAAAAATGGGGGTTCCTATTTTAAAAAAAAACGGAGTTGATATCCGTTTGACCTATGGCAGCGCCATCTAGCGGGCCAACCATAGCGCCATCTGGTTTCCCCATTCAAGCTAGACAAGTTTCTTTCTTTGTAGTTTCTTCGTTTGACGCTTATTTCGTGAGATATTTTGCCTGGTAACGACCAATGGACCACCCTGTATAGCAAAGGTACAAATTTCTTTTGCATCCCTGTTGCAAGAAGACAATGCAAATCTATGTGGACAGAATTCTTATGAAATGCCAAGGACAGCTGGATGTTACATTCCTTCATAAAAATAAGTCTCATTTTGTGTGGGCTGTAATTGATAATATAAACACAATCGAGGTTTCAGATGCAAAAAATTTGCCAAAGCCACTAGCTGGAAGAAGGGGGGCCTTTTTTGAAGTTGACAGGGGGTTCAGTGTAGAGTAAACACGATTTTTGTGTGTGTTGCTTCAGAATTTCATAAAGCAAATTTGTGATCACATTTTTGTCCTTAAATCTTCTTTGTATGTTACTCTGAAATTAGTACTAAAATTTAATTAATATGCATGACTTATTTTTCTATTATTGATAAGCTTTGACGACAATTAAAGTCACAGTTACCATATAAGAAATATTCGGACAAAGTCACCCCATTTGGGGTGAAGCTGACACACAGTTTTTTTTTTTTTTTTTGCGGCAAAAGGTGATAAAGACAAAAATAATTATTGTTGCAGCTTTATAACCATACTCTGAAAGGAAATCCAATACATAAATTTTATTGGTTTCAGAGTCCAAAATAGGTCAGCTTCGCCCCGTTTGGCAGTACCGCTTACGGCTGACACCGTCCCACCCACCTGGAAAAGGAGGCCAGTTATACAGTTCTGGTACCAAAGTCCAACAAACCGCTAACGGATCCAAATTAGTACTGCGTTATATCCCTGGTAGATGTAATAGGAAAAACGTGCGAGAAGATCCTGATAGATAGAATCACGATATACACTGGTTTTCAAAAGTTAAGTAGAATCACGAAAAGAGGAATGTGGCCTTATCAGGACGTCTCCGTAATGTATCCCAGCTTGTTCTACAGAATTCAGATCTGGGGACGTCACTGGCCATTCCATGCGACACATATCTTCACCTTCGAGTAATTCATTCGCCAGATCATCTCGTTGCAGAATGGCGTTGTTTATAGAGTAAACTGCAGATGAAAAGGCAAACATATGATAGCAGTACACCATCTCTGTACTTCGGAATGTTTACAGTACTCTTCCAACCATCAGCGAAGACGTGCAGCTCCATACAGGCATTCATCATGATGCCTCCCCACACCATGACTTTATAACCATGAAACCAGTCTCATCTCTTGATGTTCTTTGGGTTGTATCGGCTACCAGGTTCTCTTCGAAGTAATATAGGAAGAGAATCATTTTGCAAACTGAAGCAGGATTCATTTGTGAAGAGAGAAATCCTCCATTCATTCTTGGTCCAATTTTGATTTTGCCGACTCCAAATTACATGGGCCCGTTTCTGTGTAGAGTGAGTTGGATGCACACAGATGGACGTCTGACAAACAGCTCTGCTGTTCTGAACCTTTCATACATTGTTTGTCGGGACATAGCAATCTCTGAGGCAGTTGCAAGCCATACAGTCAACTGTCTTGCAGGTGTACTCCGATTTCGTTGGACAGTTATGGCCAGATATCAGTCCTGCTGTGGGTAGCTATTCATGGACGACATTATACTGGCCTACAGGTAACATCTTCTGTCTCTCGGAACCGTCGCTAAAACCTCGAAATGACACTTTGTAGAACATGCAAGGATAATGAGACTTTGGCCTTCTTCCAAGCAGCAGAATATTGTACTCTGCAAAACAGGGTCCAAACGGCGTCTTTGTCACATTTAGTTGTTTGACTAAGAGATTACACTCTGCTCACTATGACTGGACAAACAAGACTGAGACATGTATTGGCTGTCTGTGTTTACCTTTCAGTTGTGCTGCTATTTTCAGCACAGAGTACTCCTTTCCTATTCAGGGCAAACAAGTAAGGTTTGTTGGTAAATATTTTCAGTGATGTTGGATGATAGAACGCCTTTTCTCTTTTCATTTCCGTGTTTTCGCAATTAGGCTTATCTTTTGGACACTAGTATACATAGAAAAAGAAAGCAGCTGTTCCTCTCCCCCTCCCCTACTCCTATTTAAATAGGTTTCTGGTGCCATCACAGCACCAGCGGTGCACCATTTAAGCTGACCAAGATACACATCTATATTTTGCAAACCACTGTGAAGTGCATGGCAGAGGGTCCTATTGTACCAGTTACTGAGGTTTTCATCCATTCCATGCTGTGATCACTATAACCTTGTTTTTATGGTCCCTGTCGGAGCAATATGTAGAGGCTGTAATACTTTCCTAGATTCATCACTTAAAGTTGCTTCTAGGAACTTTCTGATTAGTTTTTCACAAGATAGTTTTGCATCTGTCTTCAAGCATCTGCCTGTTCAGTTCTTCCAGTACTTTTGTGACTTTCTCCCATGGGTCAAACGAATTTGTGACCACTCGTGTTACCCTTTTTTGTATACTAACTGTATCCCCTGTTTGTCCTATTTGGTATGTGGTCCTAAACGCTTGAGCAATATTGTAGGATGGCTTGTAGGAGTGTTCTGTATGCAGTCTCCTTTGTAGACTGCATTTGGCTAGTATTCTACCAATGAACTACAATTTGTGACCTGTTTTACCTACACCTGAAGCTATGGGATCATTTCACTTCATAACCCTATAAACTGTTACAGCCAGGTACTAGGACTGGATAAAAATAGTGGCAACACTGCCATAACATGAAGGATGAGCATCCAACAGCATGCACATTATGTAGCTGATAGCAGGAGGTCAATTGAAGAAATGCAGTGAGCAGCGATGGCTGTGTTTGAGTCAGTTGCAGTGCGTACTGTCTGAAAGTGTGGCAGGCTAGTTCAGGTGCCCTAACAGTCTTTTTAGGAAACATTTAAAATGTGCATGAATGAAGACTGCACTTGCTCATGGTCTGAATGCACAATAATGTTTTCAGGGACTATATGAGGGGTGTGGTGATGCAGCGTTGCCATATACGACGGCGCAATGGGTAAAAGTGTTTCAGGATGGCAGGGATGTCATTCAGGATCAGCTCAGTGAATACCCTGGTTCTGCTCACCCACAGAGCGTGCGCCTTGAACCATCTGGTACCAAAGTGATGCTTACTGTGGCTTACAATATCCGTGGGTTAATCCTGCATCACAGGGCAGACCGTCACTGCATCTTACTACTGCTTTTCCTTGTGACATCACCTTCGTCCCGAACTGAGAAGAAAGCGACATCACCTTCTGGCACTACATCCCACCATGCTTCAAGGCAATGCACATAGTGAATTCTTTGCAGGAGCACCTGCTAACATGGGGGTGGGAGATACTAGAACATTACCATATTCACCTGATATGAGTTCATATTATTATGAACTGTTCAAAAATGAAGGAACCTCCTCTCACATGTGCTACAACAGAAGAGACGATATCATCTGTGGCATAGCTAGATCCTTGTGAGACATCGACAGAGATGGACGCACTGACAGTGTACGACGCCTTCCGTGTGTGGGGGGGAAGGTGATCAATAGGGTGTCCCAAGATATAATGGGGATTTTTTTTTCGTGAAATCGAAAACGCATACCCTCTATTTTTTTCTATTTGACCTTAATAACTCATATACTAAATATTATTACAGTTAAATTATTATAACACGTGCCGACTTGACGCTAAAAATGAGACTTGAAAACTTTTGTTATAAGGAAGTGGAGGGATTGTGGAACTTAATGATTGTTTGGTAAATAAAACACCAAATTGCCCAAATCGAATTTATTCACTATTTAACATGTAAAAACATTAGTATCGAAATTTTCGTTTCGAAGTTTGTTTTCTGCAGTCAGGATAAATCTTTCGGTGTCCTTGTACGCAACGTAACAAAAATTGTTTTTGTTCCTCCTCAACCGAAATTAAACCATGAAAGTCTTGCATCAACTTGACCGCTCTTTTAGCTGTATCATTCACTGCTCTCAGTGCTGAAACCTTCTTTCTGGTTTCTTGAAAGGAAGCATTGTTTGACCACATGGCAGGACATTCGTGGAGATAACTGCCTTCAATTCTAAGACGATGGAACAATGACTTGCTTCTGACTGAAATGAAGTCGTAGATGTTTTTCTCTGTAAAGAGAGCAAACCAGTTAACAAAATTGGGATGTAAACAGAAAACTAAAGAAACAACGTCTCTATTCATTTATTTAACTCACCATACAATGGACCGCAAAGCTCTTCCTTCGAAGGGATGTAACGGTTAGCATAAACTTCATCAGTCAAAGACCATAAATGCTGGCTTATCTCTTGTAGAGCTGCTTTTGAGATGTCTTTATCTATTTTTCCGTATGCCTTCATTGATTTCAAAAAGAACAAATCTTGGTAGGGTGCCTTTACTGCCAAAATACACTGAAGCCATGGCTTGACGTAGGATGTCACGATGAACAGGCAAACGTCAAAGAGCGCTACCTTCTCCTTGTTCGAAATTTTTAACTGAGCGCAAGGTAATGATATTTTTAGGGAATATATAGCTCTCGCCATCCATCGAGCTTGGTCTATGGCACCTGGAGGCCGTATCTTGAATTTTCTGTCTGTATCGCCACTTAAAAATATAACAGAAAGCTCTATCAACTCTCGGTAATCATCTCTGAATATCTCTATAGTCAGTTCAGTGCGGTAAAACTAAAGCAGATTGTCAATTTCTCAAACAGTCAGGTGCACTGCGACTTTTTCTTTGCAGCACTGTATGTTATCTGGATCTACACTTTTCCAGTTATCTCGGAACTTTTTGAAGTGTGGAATTCAAGGACTTGTTGTCACTGAACTGATTTTTACCTGCAACACGTTTTTTAACACTAGTTCACACACGTGGTGGCGACAAGGAAAAAAATGACATTTCTGTTAAGTGTCTGCTCATGTAGCACACAGGCACCATTGATACGACCTGTATTGAAGCCGTAGTATCACAACAAAGAAACTGCACTACGTCTTCGAGATTCGAGTCCACAATCACGTTCCAAACAGCTTTCGCCTGTTCACATCCTGAAGAGTTTTCCAACCTTGGCACAGCAATAAGTTGCTTTTTATTTCTGTATGAAATAACTATCGGAAGACGTTCTTCTTTTGATTCCCGATCATGTGTAGCAGGCAACAGTTTGCCATCCCAAACACAGCATGTGGTACCTCGTTTTGAAAATTAACTTTTAGAGCTTCCACACGCTCTTTCCGTTTCTCTGTACGAATTCTTTGAATCGAGGACTTACTTATAGGAAATTCATCAGTATTATATCAAAGTGCCTCAGTGGTAGCTTCAAGAATACACACTGAATCTCTCACACTCAACTGACACCTATCAAGCGCTGCTACTAATTTTGGAGTAATGAAATTTTTCCGCAAAGTTGTTTTACTGCTTCCAGATTTTATGTTCTCAATCACAGTTGGGAAATTTTTTTGCAAACACATCTCATTTTCATTACAATCTGAAGATGAGTCATTTTGTAATGCTGTCGAAGGAGCTTGAACGTGGAAAAATATTTACTACGTCGGATTTCTTCCTCAATAGTTCTGATGGCGACCTTTCCTCTTTTTATTAGCCAGTTTCTTGTCCACTCCAGCCAAGTTACCAGGCCGACCTGACTCTCTCTGTCACTGTAACAAGATTTTATCTTCATTAAAATTATTTTCATTCGGCGTGTGCAATGTCGAACAGATCATCCAACTTGTTGACAAACTCTTGTCGGCGCTGCTCGAATACGTTTTGGGTTTTTTGTGCATTTTTTTTTTTTTTTTTTTTTTGCAACTCCCTCCACACCTGATATACACTCCTGGAAATTGAAATAAGAACACCGTGAATTCATTGTCCCAGGAAGGGGAAACTTTATTGACACATTCCTGGGGTCAGATACATCACATGATCACACTGACAGAACCACAGGCACATAGACACAGGCAACAGAACATGCACAATGTCGGCACTAGTACAGTGTATATCCACCTTTCGCAGCAATGCAGGCTGCTATTCTCCCATGGAGACGATCGTAGAGATGCTGGATGTAGTCCTGTGGAACGGCTTGCCATGCCATTTCCACCTGGCGCCTCAGTTGGACCAGCGTTCGTGCTGGACGTGCAGACCGCGTGAGACGACGCTTCATCCAGTCCCAAACATGCTCAATGGGGGACAGATCCGGAGATCTTGCTGGCCAGGGTAGTTGACTTACACCTTCTAGAGCACGTTGGGTGGCACGGGATACATGCGGACGTGCATTGTCCTGTTGGAACAGCAAGTTCCCTTGCCGGTCTAGGAATGGTAGAACGATGGGTTCGATGACGGTTTGGATGTACCGTGCACTATTCAGTGTCCCCTCGACGATCACCAGTGGTGTACGGCCAGTGTAGGAGATCGCTCCCCACACCATGATGCCGGGTGTTGGCCCTGTGTGCCTCGGTCGTATGCAGTCCTGATTGTGGCGCTCACCTGCACGGCGCCAAACACGCATACGACCATCATTGGCACCAAGGCAGAAGCGACTCTCATCGCTGAAGACGACACGTCTCCATTCGTCCCTCCATTCACGCCTGTCGCGACACCACTGGAGGCGGGCTGCACGATGTTGGGGCGTGAGCGGAAGACGGCCTAACGGTGTGCGGGACCGTAGCCCAGCTTCATGGAGACAGTTGCGAATGGTCCTCGCCGATACCCCAGGAGCAACAGTGTCCCTAATTTGCTGGCAAGTGGCGGTGCGGTCCCCTACGGCACTGCGTAGGATCCTACGGTCTTGGCGTGCATCCGTGCGTCGCTGCGGTCCGGTCCCAGGTCGACGGGCACGTGCACCTTCCGCCGACCACTGGCGACAACATCGATGTACTGTGGAGACCTCACGCCCCACGTGTTGAGCAATTCGGCGGTACGTCCACCCGGCCTCCCGCATGCCCACTATACGACCTCGCTCAAAGTCCGTCAACTGCACATACGGTTCACGTCCACGCTGTCGCGGCATGCTACCAGTGTTAAAGACTGCGATGGAGCTCCGTATGCCACGGCAAACTGGCTGACACTGACGGCGGCGGTGCACAAATGCTGCGCAGCTAGCGCCATTCGACGGCCGACACCGCGGTTCCTGGTGTGTCCGCTGTGCCGTGTGTGTGATCATTGCTTGTACAGCCCTCTCGCAGTGTCCGGAGCAAGTATGGTGGGTCTGACACACCGGTGTCAATGTGTTCTTTTTTCCATTTCCAGGGGTGTAGGTTCACTAATTTCTTCACACAATTATGTACAGATCTGGTAGGTACACGCGCCTTTTCCCAAAAGATCATACATTCCCGAATAGTGAGATTTGCACTTTCAATGACAGTTAAATTCACTTCCCGGATATTATAAAATAAAACTTCTAGAACTTGTCCATTAGAAGGCAATTTTGAACTTTTTATCTGATGTTTTACCGCTACTGTTAAAAATATACGCGTTTTAGAACTACTACGTAATTCCACTGACATTTTCACTTACTGTTAACAATTTAGACTAACATTGTTAGACACACCGACACGAGGGCGCGCGCCTTCGCCTTTCTTACCAAGTGCAGCCAACCTGACATGTTTCAATGCAAGTCCGCATGGGTTACCAACATCCTAAGGTTCTGAAATTTTACACATAGTTATTTTGGCATCGTAGAAATAAATTAAGAAGGTATGCGTTCAAATAAAAACTACTTCGAATTTTTGGGACACACTAGTGGTCAAGATATGGGGCATTTACATTGAGTGTGTGTAGTACAATGAATGTCTCTCTGTGAAGTTGGATGTGGATTATAATGGTGTTATCACTAGTTTTTATCCAACCCAGGCACTTCTACGAGTCAACCAATTCCAACTGCGACTCACTGATATTGTAGTCAAAGGTTACCACACTTTTTTTTAGTTTTGCAAACTTTTACATTGATGAACAATGTAACAAGGCACCAACATGGGGCACTGTGCAGTAGCAGTGTTCCTGGACAAACTATTTCACTACTACATAAGCAGCTCAAATTCGACTTTCCAACTAAAAAGACACGCCTAATACAAAATCGTATCAAAGACCGAACATCCAGTGTCCAGGTTGCTGGTAAAATATTGGAAACCTTTAGTTCGAGTCACATATCCCCCAAGGTGCAATTACGTTCATTCTCCTGTACTTTTTATACCCAACAGGAAATCTAAATGGCGAATTCGTCCTAACTCCGCCAAACAAGGAACAGTGCTATTCCGCCACAAGAAACTAACCAAAAAGCGCTAGTAGGAGAAAAGAGACATATGCTCAACCCTTTGGGCTACACCACTCAGGCTCAAAGACACCACACCTTGGGGCGAATCCAGACAAAATTTGGCTTTCTGGACGTATCCATAGAGCCATCTCAAGTTTGGAGCGTCAATAGTTATGATACAAAAGTAAGGACAACACAACAACCAGTCCTCGAGCAGAAAAAACACTCCGACCTGGACGGGAATCAAACCCGAGCCCCTTCAGTTAGCAGTCTGCTATGCTGGCCGTGCAGCTACCGAGGCAGACACATACAGATGCACTTATGCACCCCCATATAACAGATTCTCAACAAGGCCAGACTTTGGGAAAAACTAATAAGACAGGTCTAGGACTGCATCCGCTGCTGCTCCACATGAGCAGCAACACACTCATGAAACATTCACATGCCTGATTTTTGAGTATGCCAACGCCCCTCTGGCAGACATACCAAAATCCTAAATTAAACCGTACGCATGGGACAGCGATTTCTGTTTAGCAGACTACACCTACTAACCACTAGTGGTGATGTCTATGCAATAACCAGAATCGAACTTATATAGAATCTTCTTGTTAAACTGGGTGCTAGATATGGACGCCACCTCCTTCCATACAGAGAATATATGGAAGACGTTATCACTACACCACCATCATCATGCAGATGCCCAAAGCACAAATACACCCATCCAGGTAAGGCAGTAACACAAAACACAGCACATGTGCACAAGAACGTCAACATAGCATTACAATGACTCGCACAAAACGAAACACAATCACCACACTTACACATACAAGAACGACCCAACATCCATTGCATCCATGGTTGATCCAAACAACAAGGAAAAGCTAGGCATCATTAGACGTAAGTATAACACTCCATCAAATGCACAAGAACCACAAAAATTGTTGCACCACATGCATAGCATGTGGATACATGCTCCAAGAAGTGTTCACCATCGAACTGTTACCCTTACACTATCCAAATCCCACATCCCTCCATATGCAGGGTATCTAAGAGTCGTCAGGTGCGTTTCACCGGTTTTTCGGCAGATATTTGCAATTTTGTTTTTGCAACATTTGCTGGAGTCAGTCCAAATAAATACTGCCCACCATGTCTTTCATGCAACGCCCAGCACCGATGGAAAGCGACGGTTTTTTCCCATTACAAACAAAATGAGTTTTAAAGAGGAATTTTGCGTGCTCATTCGACAGAGCAATTTAGTGTGATATTCTTTTTATCGACGTGTATTAAGAGGTGCAGTAAAACACGAAGATTAACAATAACTCCACAGTGACACCACCGCTTTGACCTGTGCTGAATGCTACTGCAATGCAGAAGCGCTGTTCAGTTGCTGCTGGAGCATTGACTATTCTTCGTATTTAATGTTCCTGTTAATACATACCGATAAAACGAGTAACGCTCTAGACTAACTTGGGCCCACTATAGCGAATGGGCACATAAAATTCTGATTGAACAATCGTTTTGTCTGTAATGGGAACAAGCCGACGCTTTCGTCGACGCTGGGCGTCGAATGAGAGACTTGTCGAACAGGATTTGCTTGTGCTGACTCCAGCTACACGTTGCAAAAACGAAGTTGCAAAGATCTGTTGAAACACCAGAGAAAATGACCCATAGAGGAAACGCCCGGAATATGCCCACTAACATCTCCCACAGTTGAATGCCGCAGTCTAGTTTGTCCTGCTCCTGTTTGCCCCATAAATCCACTAGTACTAATGAATGCATGTAAAATAACCCAAGTGTATGCTTTCATCTATGTCACCTTATTTGTCTTGCCTATTAATCAACCAGTGCCTATGTCTGTATGTAACATCATTCATACCCACATCTATATCACTGTAACCCGCCACACTCTCCCATTAGAAGATGATCAGAATCTTAATTTGTATAATATATAATACTTCCATATCAACTATTGAAATTACTAATACCTAAAGTTATGTATGCATAATACATCCGAATTAACTAACATATCTAAACTTGACTGTCACAATCAAGTAATAGGTTAATTCTAATTAATGACAAAAATGTAAATGTAACATTGCCAAATAGACAGTGAATGAAAATTATCGAAAAATTAACTTTCAATTTAATCAAACTAAAAATGTAACAAAATCGAACAAAAAGTGTGAAACCTCTTCTGGTTGCAAAGGGCACGCTGAATGCCTTCAACCAGCCCAGTCTCCTACATAAAAAGTGGGAATGGAAAGTTAAACAAAAGAACTGTTCTAGTGATGTTACAGGCTGCAAATGAGGAAGTCTGCCGACATAAGTGACCAAGAAAAAGAGCAGATTGTTATGCCTCTGTGCCTGGGAACAAGATTCTCAGAAACAGCAATGTGGAGCTGAAACTTGAATGTGGGGATAGGGAGTCTGGCTTTGTCCATCTGCCCTACAAGTGGACAAGTGGTCGCTCCTTCAGCAAGACTCAGGTGGGGAGGGTTTGCCAGTTATTGAGAGCTCCAATGTTGGACGTGTTATGGAGCCTTAAGAGAATAGTGTCCAAGGTTGGATAGTAGTCTAATGTGCAGTCAGTACGTCTGCGAGATCGGGGGTCTTTTGAGATGTGAAAGGGGCAGAAGTCTTAATGTGCGGTCGGTATGTCTGTAAGATTGGGGGGCTCTTTTGAGATGTGAAAGGGGCCGTGCTATTATTGTAGTTTCAGGGTCTATGTCACTTGAGTTCTGAGGTCATCCTCAGTTCATAAGGGCGTCTGGCAGAGGTGGCAAAGACTGCTAGTCTTGCCCAAGGAGCACAAGCAGGTCTTACTCACAGTATCTTACCGTGAACTGATCTTGGACGTTTGGTTTGAAGCTGAACAGGACTGACTAAGAGGTTGTAGGCTGTTATCCCAATACCATATAGTTCTTAAATCATGCTTGATACTGATTATAGGCATCTGACATACAAACAAGCTATCAGTCCAAAACATGACTGACTGACCACCCTTATGAACCCTGCGACTGTATGCCTATGATGTGCCAATGTACCTGATCACTTCCGCAATCTTCTGTGATATTCATCAGATATCAGGCAGATCCTACATTTGTCTATTGTAGCTTGGCAGGTGCGCCAGGTTTTTGCTGTTGGTCAGCCTACACTGTGTGACAAAAAAATGAAGCACACAGAAGAGGAGGAGTAAACGAAATGAAACTTCATGGGCTGAGAGGGTATGTGATGTAATTTCAGTGATTACAAAGTGAGACAAGTTCCTAACGAAGCAGAAGAAGACCAGCATCTAATGCTCAAACTTAAAGAATATTTTCTTTGATGAGCTGCAAATGGTCTGATGACCGTTGCAATCTAGACCGTTGCAATCTAGATTTAAGGGGAGGTTTACTATCTTTGGTCCGAAAAAAGCATGTTCTTTGAGAATTTTTTTCTCGGGATGTGTTATAGATATCAATGTCAAATTTGCTCAAAATGTTTATTGATATTTCCTCTACAAACTGGAAATTTTTCGACCGGAAATGCCGAGGAGCAAAGGCGGGAAATGAAAATTGAGTTGACGTTAGCGAAGTATATAAGATTCTTTAGGAGTTGGACCTCACTTAAGTTATTTGGACGATAGGAAACAAAATGGCGGCCATTTGAAAAAAATAGTGTTTTTTCATCGATTTTTCGACTGCGTCGGCCAAGTAAAAATATTTATAGTTGATGGATCGGAATAAAAGTGGTACAACTCCTAGACAATTTAGTTAGCTTCGTCGGAAACAAACAATCATGCCAAACGGTTCAGTAGATTTGAAGTTAACATACCGAGCGACAAAAAAAAAAAAAAAATTTCGAGAAAAACGCGTTCGAAGTTTTGAGTACAGATAAATGCAATATTATGCAACGTACGTTCCATCTGCTATTCCGGGTCCATAAACTAGTCCTTCCTCTTCCTCATAAAGGACGTTCTGCTCGATCTGGGCCATCCTGCGCTGCTCCAGAGCCGCTCGTAGTACGGCTGGTGACAAGCGGTTTTCGGCCGCTTGAATCCGGTGGTCGTCCGAATGCTTGGCGAACTGCGTCGAATAGAGTCCCAGGGTGACGTCGATCGTTGTCATGGTCTTCAGAATTGCTGAATTCCCTTTGTTGAAACTGCTCACTGCCAGGAAAGTCCCACCAGAATGCAAATGCTTGGGAGCTAACTTCCAAACACACGCATTCAAACTTTCATTTTAATTTTGTTTGTTTTCTCCCAAGCATCGGTACAATAACTCGTCCTTCGAAAGAAAAAAACTGGTGCGTGAAAAAGGCCGATTTCAGGCATGTGAAATTTTTTGTTCAACCGCGAATAACTATCATTTCCGTTCCATATTCGGAAAAACCGTTTCAGGGGTGGATTCTAAACACTTTTATGGAACCATAAATGCAATTAAAAATCGATTTTTTGAACCAAAAGATAGTAAACCTTCCCTTAATGAAAGCTGAACAACAAATATGTGTTAATTTTTATTAAATATATCATGAATTTGTCCAATTTATAAAGAACGATCGCAAACTTCATACTGCTGCCAAAAGTGTAAACAAATACAGTTTTAAGTAAAAATTCCTGTAGACCTTCAGCTTATATTTGTTAAGAAGAAGTTTTTTGGTTGTTCCACGAAATACACATGTTTTAAGACTTAAATAAATTGTGTTAGGCCGATTAATTTTGTCGGTTCGAAGTCTCCCTTGTTTTGACAAAAAAAGTTGGCAACCCTAATTAATTGGAATGAAATACTGCATGACAATGCACCCTGTACAAGTTGTTAAATAACAACACAACAGCTAATCAAAAAAGTATTGTAATACAAGCTTTTCATCTGCACAAAGTCCCATTATTAACCTACAAATTTTCAAATTAAGTGTTTTTCTTTCACTTCTTGCTTTGAGGGGTAAGGTCAGGGTGAGAGCTTGTTGATGTATAGAATATCTAATAATAAATCAAAGGTTAAATATACAACTCTGAAGCCGCCAGTACATTTAGGATGTACAGTCGATATTTTCATAGGCAATTACTTCGTTATTTTTTCCTTTGATATATCAAAATATTTTATCGTCGTTTCGATGACCGATTATGATATTTTTTAAATATCGATGTATCGGATACCCAATATTTTTAAAAATATCAACAGTCCTAGTAACAACACTGGGAGAACGATGGGACATATTATTGCCCATGAGAGAAGCTAGATTTGAATGCAAAGGGACCCAAATGCAACAACTTTTACCAAAGTATTATTGGCATGTGGTGTGCAGTCGGTTTGCAGAGCAGATTGCATGCGCTAATAACTTCGACGGTCATGATAGTCGTGCGCATCGTCTTAAGACACACTCTGATTCTTACTGCTATGAGTCTAAACATAATTGATTTCAAAGTAAAGGAGGCCAGTACATGTTAAGCAAACACAGTGGCAAACTTCCACTCTAATTCTTACGAGTGATCTAAGAACCAAATGGCATCGACGAGAACTTGCAGCAGAATGGGCTGTAGAGAATGTCTTCATTAGTGTTATTGCCTCAGCTGTGTATCTTCATGGTTAAAAAGCAATTTCTGCATCCAACCATACTGATGACACTGCTGTGACTTCTCTCACTGCTTTTTAGGGGATGAAGTGGAGGCCTCTTAGGTTGATCATTCTTTAGTGGCGCCACTTGGACATCGCGTGAAAAAAGGCTTTCCTCCACGACAACAAAGCCGCGAGCCAGTTTGAAGTAAATGGCTCTTTTCTTCAACTATCCACACCTTCTCGGGTTTTCTTTAAACATATGGTTGACAGATACTAAAATAGACTGGTATGCAAAATTTAAAGATGAAGGTAACATTCGCATGATGCGTCACTACAAGAAACATAGTTCGATGAAACTTGGTGCATACATATAAAGAACTGCTACAGTATAGTACAAATGGTAACTGTAAGAAATATGCAATGAGACGAACAGGAATGACACTTTTAGCGAAAGACAACAACTACACTGAAGTCAATGCGATTCGTGATGGTCCCCTCGACATTACAAAAGGCAGGACGTGGCTCTTATTAGAATGTATGATCATAACGGACAACAATGCATGCTATGCGATGTGCTCCCACGCTGGCCACAAGGTTGGTATGGAGCTCTTGTAGTAGAACGTTCCACTCCTCCGCAAGCGCGGTTGTCAAATGCCGGATGGTGCATGTGGACGTGCTGCAATACGTTTCTCCAACGCATCCGATACATACTCTACAGGATTTAAGTCAGCGGAACGAACATGCCAGTTTATCCCGTCATTCCAAGAGCTATTCCATCTGCGTTATTCGAGGCGGTCACGCGTTGTCTTCCATAAATATAAAGTCACGGCCGAATACACCCCTGAAAAGACACACATTGGGAAGGACTGCTGTGTCACAATAACATTGACTGGTAAGGGTACCGCGTTCAAAGATATGGAGGTCAGTACACCCATGCAGCATTAAGCCTTTTCACAGCATAACACCTGGACTAACAAAACCATTATTTTCGACAGTGTTTCTGGGTGCCTTACACATTTCCATCTTTCGCTATATGAAGGTACGTCCAGCATTGTCGAACCTGATTATTTTGGTGGTAGGTGTTATAGTGTTGGAAAGCATAATGTTGCATGGGTGTATTAACCTTCAAATCTCTGAACACTGTACACTCACAGGTCAGCGTTGTTGTGAACTGTACTCCATCACCAAGTGCGTCGTTCCAGGAGGTCATTCGACCCTGACTTCATTTTTATGGATGGCAGCCAAGATGGAGAAGCTCTTGGAACAGAAGGATATTCGGCGAATAGATTGACCTGGCCGTTGCCCCGACTTAAATTCCACCGAGTACATGTGGACTTTCTCCCAATTAGAGGTCAGGGTATAATACGTTACTGGATGCTGAAAAAGAACTTTCGTCTTTCGTTTTTTCTTCGACTGTATATTCTGTAAGTGTTATTGGCACTGGACAAGAGACGGGATCATGTAGAATTGGTTTAGAAACTGGGGGAACATGTGGATACTTCATAGCTGCACGAAATTGAGTGACATCTGCCAAAGAGAAATAACTGTTCGTGGTGTTGTTGCTTGACGCACACCATATCATAGGAATTACGAATGCTAAATTGTTATTTTTCTTCGACTTCCTTACACAACCACGCAAGTTGTCCACGATTTGCCAGTATCCGCCTTTAAATCGAAGTATAGTTGATATGCTTTCTTCAGAAATGATACAAAAGTCTTACGGTAGGATTTGTCTGTTCGACAGCCACACACATAGAAAAACCGATCTGGTGGAATAGTTTGTTTTTAAAGAGGCATGTGTCCCAAGGAATCAACTTTTCATGAGAAACAAAAACTGAGTACACTTCACATATAATTATTTTTATGTTACATTTGAGTCTTCCCATTAAGTGTATGGTACATAAGACTGTTCACAATGTTATGCATAAAAATAAAAACTTTTTTTTTTCAAATCAAGGCTGTTAAAGTCAGTGGACATGTGATCTTTTAAAAATTATTTTTTATATAGGAACAATATAGAGCTACTAGCTAATGGGATCAATGTTCATCATGTTCACAATCAGGTTTTGGCCATGTCAGAATGTACTTGCAAAATTAATCGTGCTTATGCAGGATATACTACATCACACTGCTGATGTCTTGCAGTTTCTTTGAATCAGTAAATGTTTAAGACACAAGTAAATTACAGAGATTGACTGCGAATGGGCACTGATGTAAATCGGTGAAGAAAGTTGAAAATATGCGCTCGACTGGGACTCGAACTCAGGTCCCCTGCCTATTAGGCAGTTGCTCTGACTACTTTTTTTCTTTAAATCTCATTTTGTTCGATACTATTTGTTGCATTTCTTCGGGGCGGATGTCCCACGACACCCGTTCGAGTTCATCGATCATTCACGCAGGTATTTACTTGCAGAGGCAGCCAACCCTCTGTTTTTTTGTTGATCTAATTTTATTAGTCATTGTTCGATCTAATCGTTCGGGGCAGACGTCCCATGACGCTTGTTAAAGTTCATCGTTGATACATTAACACAATTTTGTATTGCAGAGGGCAGCTAACCCTCTGACCGAACACGCTGAGCTACTATGCCGGCTAACCACTAAGCCATGCGGACACTGTGGTCATCACAACAGCGCAGATTACACTAGCTTGCCTCCCGTCAGAGCCCAACTCGCAGCATTCCCATAAGAGTTCTGTGCATCCACAGGAACAGATCATTGGCCGTCTTTGCCATAATTATATATATATAAGAAACAACAGGCACGTCATTAGGCGTGTGCTGAGTGTAAGCTTTCGAGGTTGACAAATGTAGTTCACCCATACCCCTTCAGAGATCTTTAGCAGTCTGAAAATGTTCCTTACAACCCCACTGACACTATGGATCTTGGTGCTTTTCGCCGGTTCACAAAGTGCGAAAACTGGCTGACTGCAAAAGATTGTTTTTGTTCTTTAGTAACACTTTTCTTCAAAGACCCTACAGCAAGTGCATCTTCCCTATAGTGTTTTGCACACCATCGTTTATAACTTTTGATGTCTTCAGTTTTCATCAGTATTACAATTAATTTACCAGATCTTCCTTATTCTGAAATCTTTCTAGGATTCTCTTCTAATGTGTAGACTAGGTCGATTTCTTCAAGTACCAATATCTCGATCACAAGGAAGGAAAGTGCGTTCCCTATCTGGAAAAAAACTAGTTCACAGATTCGAATTTGCCAGTAACTGTTTGAGCAGAAAAGAAACATATGAAGGTGTGATTACGGATTGGTCCCGAACTCTGAAAAAACAAACAAATCTTAAGACGTCTTATTTCGTTCGGAACGTAATTATTTATATACTGTGTGAATGAAAGTACGCACTTCCTATCTTTCCATAATACACAAATATTCCAGTCTTTCCCGTCTTGAGGTCATGTATTGCAAACACATTCGATCCACATTTGGTGATGATAAAATATTTCCAGAATCGCAATATGTATGTAATCCACAACAATTCCAGTTCCCACACGCATCGTCGACAGTGGAATAGAGTACTTCAGTTTCTTTGATTTTGGCATGGAACTTCTCCTTCAGTTTCTTTGATTTTGACATGGAACTTCTGAGCAAGCTTCTTATGAACTTGTAGTTCAGCCATACTGGCCATCCTAGTCCTTTCATTCAATGAAGTATTCTTCAGTCTTACATTTATTTCTTCACTGTCTGAACAAACGTCGGTTTTGGTCTCCGAGATCAGTATCCAAAGTTATCTTTGAAATACTTGTAGTAGAAGGCGTAAGTTACTCTTGTATCTTCATCTTGTGACAAAAATAGTTCGTGCATTGTTGTGAGAGTTTGCATCAAGATATTTCCTATGTAAGCCACAATAGCGTGTTTCTTTCAGTGGAAAGGATTCAATATAATCTTCCATAAGTTCACAAATTTTTGTAATTTCAGAAAAAGACTGCAGCAGACATAAAGTGAATGCCATAATAATTTCAAAATGGCACAAGAAAAGATATTGAACTTCCATTACAGGACTGGCCATAGGCGAAAGTATGAAAAGTGTTCCGAGGTACAACACTCTCCCCTGTTTAGTTGGGATTTTTTTATATGTATTTTTACAGACATCGCGTAGAAGTCATGGGTGAAACTTGGTCTGACTCTGTCATCATACCAGAAAAGAAATTCAGATTTGAACAAAATAAAACAGCAAGTGTGCTTAGCTCCTTGTTGAAATACATACACGATCTTCCGCATACTCTGTTTATCATACGAATAAACCTGAGGTAAACATTACGCCATGTATTCTTCCTCGTTTGCTTGTATCTCATTTTATTTTATATCATGTGGAGCGGAAGCCAAGCTGTGTCCACTACAGTCAAGTACGATCATAAGGATGCGTTTTATGCTGTTACACGCACATAGACTGAACGATAATGCGGGAAAACAACTCTGCCGGCACATTAAACTTGGACAGCACTGGCCAGCTCGCTTGTACAACTAACCTGCAATGATGTGAGCAGTTGCAGTTCAGACGTAAAAAGAGACGAGCAAAGAAACAATATAGCTTCGAATATCATTGAATTTTTAAAGGGAATGAAATAATATTCGGCAAAACTTCTGCTCTATCGGACGCTTCTTAGGTGACCAGACTAAAAGCATCAGATGCTCTCGTTCTCAGCTAACACCTAACAAGAGTGATGACAATTCCTAACTTAAATACAAAACAATTTTTCTGAGCGAGCTTTGTGTGATGCGAGCATACTGCAGGGATTTCACCGTACTATTGACTACTGAATCCACTTCAGGTATTAATTACAGCCATTCGTCTGGTAATCTCTTAGCTCCGAGAAATACATTTCAGTTCTGGAACTGTCATCCGCTACGTTGATAACGAGTCGATCAAGAACGCAATCCATGAAGGCACTCAGGCGCCCCATTTTCTTCTCTACTTTTATGGCGTGCCGTTCCGTATCCAGCGTTCGGTAATGACAAATGAAAAAATTGCGTGCGTCAGTTCCAGTACGTCCGGCAGTTCAATAGTCTTGTTATTTCTAGGGCCAGATCCCTTAACTTGGCTCCAGATCAGTTCTGTTATGTTGATATTGTAATGGTACAGCGGAAAATGTAAAAATGCAGCATTCGTATGGTGTGCTCGATATTGTGAAAATGATTTTCGTGCTTATGCGACACTTACCACTCTGGTTCGTGTGAGACATCATCTGAAGTACAAAACAGTGGACAGTCCAAATAAAGAGAATTCGGTTTTTCATTTTTGCCCTAAAAATTAAACTTATGTTTAATGTAAGCAACCTTTATTATTAATCTTTCATAAAATAGCGATAATTAAGGATTTATATTTAAAATGAAACAAGAATTTCGCTTGCAATAAGTTATTTGAAAATAATATAATGAATTTTACAATTACGAGATGTAGGTATTTAAACTTGAATGAAAAAAAAAAGACCAATGCGAGACTAGAACCAGCGATTCATGAACTGCATTTTTTTAAAAATTTGATTTTTTTTTATTCACCAAAAACAGTAACAAAAACGGCTACAATGAAGTGACATAAATAAGGTGACAGGTAATTGCAGTCATAAATTTCAGCATTCAAAGAATGAGTCTTTAGCAGTAGCACAGTTTTAGCACCTTCACTGTCACCTTCAACTGGTGGCAGTGCAGCATACACATTCTCTTCTTCTGCAGCCTGAGGTTCCTCATCATCATTTCCCAGGCCCAAATTAATCATTCAGTAAATCCTTGATGTGTGTTCCTTCCAGGGTAAATTACGTGGACAGAAGAGAAGTCCGGAACTGCGACATCGCAAAATATTTCACTGCCTTGGTATTTTTGTCAGTTCCAGCTTTCTAAACGCATCTATAGGGAGTTCAAGATCTTCCTTTATATCAGACACCAGATGTTTCTCGCCATATTCTTGTATCTGCTGTACTGCTGATTTATTTTTCATGTGTGACTTGCAGGTGAGGTTAGGGTCGGGAACGTGACCCAATCCATTCCCTCTCTACTAGGAATCCAGTTCCTAACTTATACCCATGCGGTTGAAGACAATTCGGAGCATGTTGCCATATTTCTTATTGTGATTCTGATATTTGAGTATTTTCTCGAATTCATTTTCCATATACATATTGTATTCAATATGTTCATCGCTCCCGATATTGTTAAAAACATAACTTGTGTATTTGCTCATTAACCAAATCACTGCGTTATTTTTTGCCTGAGGGTAGTAACTTTCCTCTGGTCTGAAGAAAATGCTAGTCGGTACATTGTTTGCTGAAGCTCTTGTTATTTGAGTAATTTTCTCCCTGGTCCACCTCCAGTTGATAATCCGATCTCGACAAGTGTAACGATGAGGCACACTATCAACGAGGTTGCATTTGCCGCAGAGGTTTGTGTCACTTAAACCGATGGCAAAGAGACGCTCATTAGTGCTGATGATGTTATTGACTACCTTGTACCACGCTGTTCTCACGTCAGACGAAAGAACATCACTACTGATGTTTTTCCAGACCACATTCCATGCTATTCCAGCATATTTGGTTTCTATGTTATTTTCCCTTTCATGTTTGTCTTTCAGCTAAAATCGCCTTTGCTGTAACGTTTTTGGAGTTTAAAATCTTTTTGCTGAGATAATTTAGTTCAAGATAGTTTATCAATCTACTACGCTACCGATTCCGCTCTACGTCCAATGTGTATGTCAACTGTATCAAATACAGGCCATCGGAAAACTTCAAAGTCGATTTTTTTGTAAATTTACGAAAAACACTAAGACCAACCTATTTCTCGGTACTTTTTAACCGTGTTCTACATGCGTGTTTCACTTCGGAACAGGAAGCAGCCTCGGCCATTTTCATATTGCATGTTAACAGCGCGACGATCAGAGCACACTTATGAGTCATACAGCCAAGATTTTTGAAAGAATTTTACTAAATCGAATAAGTGAAAAGATAGAGAAGGAGCTGAAGAACAGCGTGGGTTTCGGAAAGGAAGAAGCACGGTCGACCTGATATTTTCTATCCGTCAACTGATAGGAAGAAGTTGGGAGTATAACAAAAGAGTGATAATGGTTTTTATAGACATAGAAAAGGCATACGACTCAGTTAGCAGGGAAAGACACTGGGAAGAAATGAAGAATATATATATATATATTGGATACATTAATGTAATAAAGACAATGTACAGAGGACACAATTGTAGAATTAGAACACCATTGGGGAACTCTGAATACTTCTAAATAAGACAAGGACTTAAGCAAGGAAGTATTCTGTCTCCTGCACTTTTTAATGTTGTGATGGAGGGAATGAATAGGGCAGCTAAAGATATAGTAAAAGAAAAAGACAAAAAGATGATTTTTGCAGATGATACGGTAATATGGGGTGATAAAGAGGTAGATGTACAGTTACAACTTGATGCGTGGAAGGAAATAATGAAAAGGTATGGATTAAAAATAAATAAAGATAAGAGTGAAGTAATGGTATTTGGAAGAGAGAAAGGGATCAACGGAAGTATTACCTTGAATGGAAAACCCCTCAAAGTGGTAAAAAGTTTCACTTATTTAGGGAGTGAAATATCTAGGGATGGAAGAATAACTAACGAAATTAACAGGAGGTTACAGAAGGGAGGCAATGTCTACCAAACAATGAAACACCTGATTTGGAATAAGGAAGTTTCAGAAAAAGCAAAACTCCTTACGTATAAGAATTATTACTTCCCTATTGTCACCTATGGTGGGGAAACATGGACAATGACAGAAAGGGACTGGAGCAGACTGCAAGCAGGGGAAATGAAATTTCTCAGAGCAGTTAAGGGTAAAACAAGAATGGACAGAGTAAGGAATGTAGAGATTAGAAAGGACCTTAAACAAGAAAGTATGAGAGAAGAAATTGAAAAAAAGAGATTAAGATGGTATGGGCATGTTAAGAGGATGCATGGGCAGAGAATCCCTAAAATTATGGAAGAACTAAAGATGGGTGGGAAAAGACCCTAGAGGGCGCCCAAAAACACTATGGAAAATGGGAGTGAGACTATCTGTGGAAAGGAGAGGTGTGACCTGGCGGCAAGTGGAGGAAGAAAAGTGGTGGGAGGATCGAGCCAAATGGAGAGGACTCGTCAGCACCCAGACCCGGCAGTAGCAGGAGCGGGGTCCGGTATAGATAGACAATCAGAGCGCAACAGTACAGCAACTGTGACTGTACATGATTTTTGAAATAAAAACTACACAGATAAAGCGTAATTACGAAGAAATTGATGGCTGTTAATACATTAGAATATTTTACAATGTCATTTAAAGTAATAAATAATAATGTATCTAATACATCAGTAGGACCTACTTCCAAGAGCGTAACAACATCAGTGAACGTGTTGCGGCTTCTGACCAATCATAGCGTTTGTGTTTATTTATATCTGATTTATTCTTATGCTGAACAGAGTATAGCCTGTTTCTTTTTTTTTTCTTATTGCCGAGTCTGCACTGACTCGATTAACAATCATAATTCCTTAGTGACATTAACTGCCTAATATTAGATGAGGCATTTCTGTGTGTAAATTATGAGTGAAAGTTTTCTTTGATGCGACAACTGATTTATTACAGTTAATTTGCTTTCTATAAAACTGTGTTAGGATGTACGACTTCTCTGATTAACACCGCGCACATGTGGGGAGATGTAATATCTTTGATTTAAAATGTATCTTACCAGTTGCAGAGATATTGAAATCAGCAGTGAAACTGTGACAAGACACAAAGTGAATCGCGGTTTCAACTGTGTCTTAGAATTTCGTAAGGCTAAAAGATGTGTTAATTAAATTCATGCTCATCGACCACCGGCAGTAAGTTCAGAAATATGTATTATCGTCATGTAGAGCAATGTTAATGCGTTCGCCAGAATAGCTTTGAAATAGTAGTAAATATGCATTCCCTAACTGCTTTTAACGTGTTTATGAAACAAAGTGTCGGCATAGCTGCTTGTTCTGATGATCTGCAGTTTCCTAAAAACATCTCAGCTGACGCTGACTTTGTTTTCTCCACCGTTAGATAATTTGCATTTGTCTCTGTATTCTTTATGCATAGAAAAAGGATATGGTAGTGCTTAGTATTTCGAGTTGACCTCTAGCACGCCCATTACCGAGGCCTATGGAATTATGTGTGCGATATGACAATGGAGATTAACGTTACCTTTTGGATCCATTGTCATTTCTGTGTTTCAGGATTTTTCAGCCTTACTGCACGACTCCTGGGCATAAAATTTTTCCATATAATGTCATGCGTCTGACAATTAGTTGTGTAGCTTGCAGTATAACATCGTATCAAACATCAAGGTTTGCAGGTGAGATACCCACTAAATTGACAGGGCAAAAAATCTAACGTAATGTTAGGCGAGACGGCAAACTGGGACTGGATAGTGCTTACTGTATGCTCTATTGACTATCGATGCCTAACGAAGAGATTAAGGCTTTGACGCACGAAATTTTCTCGGGTTGTCAACCGAGCAACTGAGTTATCTTGAACCTGCTTCAAGACGACACAATTACTTGACTATAAAACGAAAAGATTTCATCAGTGAAAGATTATGATGTAAAGTCTCGTCGACAAAGAAGTTTTCAGATTCGGGATTGTCGCTCTGTAAAGAAGATACTGTCCAAACAACTCTTTCAACAGCGACATCATCAGAGACAGAGCGTTGACTGAGTGGGGAAGGGACAGACCAGAAGATAGCTAGTACTCCTATAGAACTAACTACCCCTGCATTTATCCATTTTATCGAAAATTCTGTATCAAGATGGCCGGACGGGAATCTGAAACTGATCCTTACAAATACCCCACCATGTAAGCGCTCAAATACACTGTGAAACTTACGGCTAACGTAATTTCGGTGTACAACATCTTAGGGTTTCTTCCAGTTCCATTCCCGTGTTGCTCGCCGGAGGACTTATTGCCTAAATGGCTCCGTGTGCGCTGTAAATAGTCTAATACTGTCTTCGCGTTTCCTACGGGAGCGTTATGTAGGGAGTTATAGAAAATTCCTGGATTCCTCACTTAGTATTGGACCTTGAAAATCTGTAAGCAGGAATTTACTCTGAGATGCGGAAACTTTTTGACACTAGTTGCATGAGGTATGAAGATATTACCTGCTGGTGATACGCGAAAATTTGTGCCGGACCGGGACTCGAATTGCTTTTCGCGAGTGGTCGTCTTAACAACTTCGGACATCCGAGCGCGCTACAGGACCAACACAAACTTCCTTATGTCATAATGTCTACGACTCCATGTGAAGTCCCGCCACAGGGTTTCAAACAGCCAGACGTATTCAACTTTAGTATTACGATCGTCATTTTGCTCGTGGAGGCTTGTGATACTTATTTTAACGATGTCTGAAGAAACAGACATTGGTAACGATCTTTCAGCTGAACTAAATTTATGAAATTCATTTGCAGTTGCGAAATCTTTCTGACGCTAGCTACTTAAGGTATGAAGATGATACTTTTGTCTCCTTGAAAATCTTTGGTAGGAATCCAAGGAAAGTTGCGGCCGTTAGGGCCGTAACTAGTACGACGAAGGAAGATAGGGTCGTTCGGGGAAGCCGCACAGGACCTGATGAGACCAACAGAAAGCTTATTACCCCAACTATCTGTACTTAAGAGTCAAGTGTGAATACGTTACAGTGTGCACAACGAGATAAATTGTCCAAATGGCTCTGAGAGCACTATGGGACTTAACATCTGAGGTCATCAGTCCCCTAGGACTTAGAACTACTTAAACTTAGTAACGTAAGGACATCACACACATCCATGCCCCAGGCAGGATTCGAACCTGCGACCGTAGCGGTCACGCGGTTCCAGACTGAAGCGCCTAGAACCGCACGGCCACACCGGCCGGCCACAACAGGATAAACTGGATCTTTTTTTTTCATGTGTAACTCTGACGTACATGTGCAACGTTATTTTGTTAAATAACGTTTTGAAAAAAAAAAGTGCTTAAGGTGGCCACTCGCAACAAGCGAGAAATTCTGGTTCGAGTCGCGGTTGAGCACATATTTTCATGTGTTACCAATAGGTAATATCTTCATATCCATTGCAGCTAATGGCAGAAAGATTCCGCAACTGCGAATAGATTTCATAAATTTAGTACAGCTGCAAGATCATCACCAATGTCTGTTTCTTCTTCAGACATTGTTAAAAATAAGTGTTTGCCAATAGGCTTTGGTGTTTCGTGGTGCATTTGACGTCTGATGGTAAAAATACCTTCAGCTTCAAGACAGAAGATAGTGCATGGCTGACGGAGTATGGCTTAACCAGCCATACGTTATATAACTAGTTTTAACAATATATTGAATTTTACTCACCTTAAAAGTCTGTAAGCGAAGAATTAAGATAATCCTCAAAATAACTTAAGTATATTATACATCTCTTAAATATGTAGAACTCGTAATAGTTACAAACGCTGCGCACAACACGGACTCCGTGTCTCGTAACAATAGACACAGTAGAGAAGGCCGGAAACTGCTTTATGGCGGTCTGTAGTGTGCTTTCCTTAACGTGATTCTAAAATCGGTCACTATATTGAAGCAACAACTAGGAAACATCATATGTTCTCAGGTAGGCTGTCCTCCAGGTGCAACACTCTCCCGAATGTGTCGCACACGATCTTAACAATATACTGGGACGGGTCCCAAGAATTTTTTTTTTCTTTGAAACAACCTCCTTTGTAGATTCGCTGCAGTTTCACAGTTTGCTAACAGTGAACGGAAATCTACCACCAGCTTTACTACGATTGAGCCTATGAGGCCGTGCCATTTCATATACCTACAGATCGTTAAACCTGCGTATTTGTACGAGTTGGCTAGCGACAACTCATCGATGCTGTTGTCGTATGGTACCGTCCTAAATTTGTGAAGTGCAAAATTTTACATAACTGAACATTTAAAGTGAGTTATCTATTTTTGCATCTCTTCGAAATCTTATCAAGATCTGACTGAATCTTTGTGCAACCTTTTTGAGGCAGTACTCCCCTGTAGATGTCTGCTTCATCTGCGCAAAGTCTCAGGATGCTGTTCTGTGCTAGATCGCTAATATACAGCATGAATAGCAGGAATCCCAATACACTTTCCTGCGACACGCCCGAAGTTACATCCAAATCGGTCGATGACTCTCCATCCAGAATAACTTGCTGCATACTTTCTACCAAGGAGTGCTCATTCCTGCCCAAATTTCATTTGGTACCTCATATAATTTTAGTTTCATTATATCCTTCAGTATGGTACTGAATCACATGCTTTTTTGAACTTAAGAAGTACTAAATCTGAAACTTCCTGCAGATTAAAAGTGTGTGCCCGACCGAGACTGAAAAACTCGGGACCTTTGCCTTTCGCGGGCAAGTGCTCTACCAACTGAGCTACCCAACCACGACTCACGCCTCGTCCTCACAGCCTTACTTCAGCCAGTATTTCATCACCTACCTTCCAAACCTTACAGAAGCTCTCCTGGTTCGCAAAAGGCAAAGGTCCCGAGTTTGAGTCTCGGTCCGGCACACAGTTTTAATGTGCCAGGAAGTTTCATATCAGCGCACACTCCGCTGCAGAATGAAAATCTCATTCTGAATACTAAATCTACTCGACCAGTGGAAAAGTGCTCAAATCGGAGCACTTTTACTCCTGTATAAAAGACTCTGCAAAGTGGGTTACCAGCTGCCTCATTCTACCTTCCTCAGCACCTTGAAAAATTTTCCCAAAAATTTTGGCATGCAAACATATTCGCGCTGTTTTTAAGATGCAACTCACCGATCAGTGCTACAAGCTCTCGTTGGAAATGGAAATGTCGTGTGGCTAGGGCCTCCCGTCGGGTAGACTGTTCGCCTGGTGCAGGTCTTTCGATTTGACGCCACTTCGGCGACCTGCGCGTCGAAGCTCTCGTTAAAGTAATACACTCACACCCACTAGTCAATTGCTTTAAGTCTCTCATGCCCATCCACTACCATCTGCCCTATTCTCGCTCACTCATTCAGCGGAGCTTGTTATCTCTTTGTGTCTCTCCAACTGTCACGATCTCCTCTCTCACAGTCACAGTCTCTATGGTTCTGTTCTCCTCCTGCTGCCTCCTCTCATTGTCACTGTCTCCCTGTTGCTCTCCCTTACTGCTTCTGTCTCGTTCATTCCTTCCCACTGCTGCTGTCTCTTCTCACGGTTACTATCACTCTCGTTCTCTTTGTCATTTTCGTAGCCTCAGTCTCTCTTTATCACTGGCTCTCACTCACTTCCACTTTCTCCTCCTCTTTATTCCCCCCCCCCCCCCCCCCCTCTGGCATTGTCTCCCTCACTCTTTTCCTAGTATTGTCCTTTCATTGTCAACTATGTTCCACTTCCAGTGTGTCCCTCTCTTTCTCTCACACTGCCACTGTCTCCTTCGCTCCTTCTATACGACAACCACTGCCTACCATCTTCCAGTATTGATTACTTTTCTGCCTCCTCCTCCAGAAAAAAAACCTTTCTTGGTCGGTAAAGTTAAGATCCTACAGTTTGCTTATGCGTAACTGAAATAACGCAATTTAATTATACACCTGAGATTGGACTGTACGTTCACAAACAATTCCATAAACTACGTTTTCGCCTCACACAGGATTTTACGTACGGTTTTACGTGTAGAAGTAGGCTAACTTTGATCATCTGTGTCTCCGAAACGGATAAGGATATCAAGAGAATTTTCGAGTTCGTTCGAGATCGGGATATTAAGAATATATAGCAAAAATATCAGCCACTTGCTGTGCTTAGCTGTTTTTGAATCCGCGACTCGGTTTTGGGAGTGTTGTAAACGGAAAGACAGAACTTCTAGATACAGGCCTGGGGAATATACCATCAAAATTTTATCAATTTCCTGCGGTTAGTTATTTAGATATCCGCTACCGAAGGCGGAAAAAGAGATGACAAATGCTTTCTTCGTGTTTTCTCAGGAGCCACTCCCAAATTAAATAAATGGTGTGTCCATGATGCCCTTAAACATGGTGTTTTATTGCATATTGGTAGGAGTAACTTAACGCCAGCTGCTTCGCTGGCGTAGACTGCGTGGCCTGCAGAGATTTTTATGTTTTTATTTAATAGAATTTTTATGTTATTCACAAACTGCAATACCTTCTAAACTTTTCGCGCTACTTAAGGCCCCAAAAGCGTGGTCTTCTGACCGAAATGCGGTTCTTGTAGCTGGAGTCCAAAGTTTTTGTTAATCATGCCTTTTGTGTTGTTGTGAAGATATTTCCAGAGCAACTTTCTTCCTCTAACAAATATTTACTCCCAAAAACTCTGAAACACGTATTTTTTTATTTGTATTCGAGAAGTCAAATACCAATTACGGTATATTGATAGTTTTTACTTATCGACAGTCAAATACCAATGTTCATAGATGCAGCTTTAAAAATATTATAGTAGTTCTTTGCTAACGATATCTTTTCAAAAGAAGCTTTCACCCATTTTTTCTCCCCCATAGGGTTAACTTTCCAAAAATGATGAAATACGTATTTATTTATTTCTGATCGACAAACCAAATACCAATTTCCGTAGGTCTAGCTTCAAAATTGCCTTAAAGCGACATTTCTTTAAAAAATCCTTCATTTCCTATTTCACCCCCTTAGGGTTGGAATTTCGAAAAATCCTTTCTTAAACGACGCCTACACTATAAGATCCCCACCTTCTCCAAATTTCAAGTTTCTATCTGTAGCGGTTTGGGCTGGGCGATTATGAGTCATAGTATGAAGGCTTTCACGACCGGATGAAATATCTTCTGGTAAACCTTGCGGGATGTAAGGTCGTGGTCCATGAAACTCTTCAGCTCCTGACGTTTCGTCCAGTGCTTCGCTGGACATCTTCAGAGGGGGTGTTTCTCCTCCGGTGAGTCTTGCCGACTCGGCAAGACTCACCGGAGGAGAAACACCCCCTCTGAAGATGTCCAGCGAAGCACTGGACGAAACGTCAGGAGCTGAAGAGTTTCATGGACCACGACCTTACATCCCGCAAGGTTTACCAGAAGATTATGAGTCAGTCAGTGAGTCTGTCACACACTGTCTTTTAAATTGATAGGATTATATTGAGCAATGGTTTTAAGGCTGTCATTTGAGAAAAGCGTGAGTTAGGTTTCTCATGACCGATGCTTTCGGAATCCATGCTGGTTCGCTTAACAAAAAACGGCACAAAATCCCACTGATGATAAACTCATTAGAAACAGAACACAAGTAAACAGTCTGTAGAGGATTTCCTCCCTATGTGAGTGCAGAATCTTATACACTGCACTTCATAATTAAGAGGCAAACACAGCTTAGTTTGGAAATACTGTAGTGTCACAATAGAATTTTATTCTCCGAAAATGTGTGTCTCGGTCTTTACGTTCACTGCCCATCAAAATTAAAGGTCACTTTTTAGAAACCCCGTAATTATGTCCCGTTGCGACGCATAAGTTAGAAGTTTGACTTAAAGGTGCCTACGACCTCCTTCTGTAATGTTGCAAAAGCGTGGCACCCTGCAGCGTCACCCTCAGGGTCGGCTACAGTTCAAACAGCTCAGAAGTTCATGCGAGGTCAGAACCGCGACGCCCAGCCTTAAAATCACGCGGTTTACTTTTGGGTGAGCTGTTGCTGTTGCGGTTTGCTGTTGAAAACGACAGTTTGCAGTGCGATGGGTAATGGGAAGATGTTCTTGACAACCTTTGACACTACTGACATCCTAAAATGTTAAAACCCTTCTCTAAGGACATTGTCAGGCAGCACCACCACTTATTGCAAACACACCCCGTGTACAGGTTGGAGCCACCAGGTGCTGCTCAAAACCATTCAACGAAATTTGAATGTGATCTGAATCAGCAAAGGGTGCTGGTAGGTTTACAGTCGTCCTATTTTCCGCCCTCCTGTGGCGTGATCAAGTGGGAGTGCAACCTTAACATGTGTGTGAATAAAACGGCAAAGGGTCCCTCTAAGAACCTCCACTTTGTCAACACCCTCAGTGTCATATATGCAACTCTTTTGAGCATGTCACAAATGTACCAATCAGAAACTTCGATACCAATTCAGCGAGATGGCTGCTCTAGTGACTGAAGGTAGGCAAACCCACCCAAGGGGTGTCGAAAGCATTGCCAGCCTGAGTTGGTGTCGAAATTTCTGAAGGTACATTTCTAACATGCCGAACAAATATGTGTGGTGGCACCGAGGGTGTTGCCGAACTGTAAGGTCTTACAGGGACCCTTTGCAGTTTTATTCGCTCCACAAGAGGGTGGAAAACAGGAGGGGTGTAAAACCATAAGAATGCTTTGCTGCTTCGGATCATATTCAACGCGTTCAAATTTCGTCGATTGTTTCCGAAGTCCCTGGTGGTTCCATCCTGTGCATGAAAGCAAACATTGTGATCGCGCTGCACTCCAAAGGAGTGTGATCACATTCAATGGGGACGTAGCCCACAATGTCCTGAGAGAAGAGTTGGAACGTCTGAGGTTGTCAGCAGTGTCAAGGGTTATCAAGAACATCTTCCTAACAGAAAAATATCTGAGAATCAACTCCCCAGAGAAAGAGGTGGTTTCATTGACGCTCTTTATGCCACTCC
The DNA here is from genome assembly GCF_021461395.2 of Schistocerca americana. Classification (NCBI taxonomy): domain Eukaryota; kingdom Metazoa; phylum Arthropoda; class Insecta; order Orthoptera; family Acrididae; genus Schistocerca; species Schistocerca americana. The sequence goes on from NC_060120.1 coordinate 614,294,791, forward strand.
CTAAGGCCTTTTCGTGTCGATTCTGAATGGCGGTGTGTCTGAAAAGTTTTCCTCGGCCAGCCATAAGAAAACCCCGTGAGTTCAACTCTGGGTGTCGCGTGTCTGATGTCCATCACAGAGACATCAAAAGAATGGATGAATCGTAGGTAAAAGGGGCTGTGACGACCATATCGTCATCTCTGACACATCCATGGCGGCATTGGGCAGAATTGTAGTGAAATTTGGCGCCAATGTGATATCATGAACCTACCTTGCCGCTCACATGAATTTCGAAGCTTTGCAAGTGTCGGCACCTTACTGTTAGAAGCCTAGCGGAGCCAGAGGGTGATGTCGCAGGGCGCCTCGCTTTTGCAGTATTAGAGAAGAAGGTTATAGGTACGTTTGACTCAAATTCCAAACTTATGCGTTGCAATGGGACGCAATTACGGGCTTCTCGGAAAGTGATTCATCAATTCTGTTGTGCAGTTACATCTACGTACATACCCTTCAAACCACTGTGAAGTTTCCGGTAGAGAGCACTTAGCATTGCACCACGTGTTACCGGTCTCTTCCCGCTCTATTCGCATATGAAACAATGGAGAAATGGTTGCTTGGATACCTCTACGTGTGATGTAATTAGTCTAATGTTGTCTTTGCAGTCATTACGGGCCCAATACGCAGGCAGCTGTAGTATAAGAGGTGATAAAAAATTTCAGTTTGAGGACGTTGCTGCAATGTATATGCAATGTAATGCATCTCTGATTCTGGTGTATAAGCACCGACGTGTAGGCAGGGGATTAGTGTGGCATTCGTTTCTTTCAGAGATGCGTGCGGTACATGTGAGTAGTGGGGCTGCATTGATGCAGCCCCACATTCCATTGTTGCTAAATTTATTCAAGATGGCGGCGATGACGTTATTCAAGATGGCGTCGCATAGACTTGGCAACAGCACATGACGTCATCCAAATGGCGGATTTTGACGGGAAGTTTGAATTTTGGTGGGAAGGTAGGTCAATTGGGCTACCTCCACTAACCTAACCTTACAGAAAAAAATTGGAGGGAAATTAAAATTCCGGTAGGATAACGCATCACACCACGAAAATGGCGGGAAAATAGACCAATTGGGCTATGTCCACTAACCTAACTCCCCTCCCCGAGAAAATAGTGCCAAGTTCAAATTCCAGCACGATAATGGCGGGAAAACCGGTCTTGTCTTTATTATTATTTAAACAATACCATGCAGGTGTGTTCGTCACAAGGTTCGGAGTCTAACTGGCTTAGTACACATAGCCACCAGCAGAGGACGTCATTCAAGATGTCGGATTTTGGCGGGAAGTTTGAATTTTGGCATGAAGAAGGCCAACTGGGACACGTCCACTCAACTACCATTATCCAAGATGGCGACGTTTTTTTTTCGCCACTCAGATGACCTGAATTGGCAGTGCACATTCAGTCTTTGCTGAGTTGTCGTTGTCAAACCATCGTCATGTGTTCGATCATCGAGTTGAATATGAAGGATAGAGCAGCTTTCAATAGCTGCATTACATGTAGACTTTCGAGGGAGGACTAGCCACAGTACGCTACATCACTTATGGAAGAGTACGCGAAAGAACTTGCCCCCCTTCTAACAGCCGTGTACCGCAAGTCTCTAGAGGAACGGAGGGTTCCAAATGATTGGAAAAGAGCACAGATAGTCCCAGTCTTCAAGAAGGGTCGTCGAGCAGATGCGCAAAACTATAGACCTATATCTCTTACGTCGATCTCTTGTAGAATTTTAGAACATGTTTTTTGCTCGCGTATCATGTCATTTCTGGAAACCCAGAATCTACTATGTAGGAATCAACATGGATTCCGGAAACAGCGATCGTGTGAGACCCAACTCGCCTTATTTGTTCATGAGACCCAGAAAATATTAGATACAGGCTCCCAGGTAGATGCTATTTTTCTTGACTTCCGGAAGGCGTTCGATACAGTTCCGCACTGTCGCCTGATAAACAAAGTAAGAGCCTACGGAATATCAGACCAGCTGTGTGGCTGGATTGAAGAGTTTTTAGCAAACAGAACACAGCATGTTGTTATCAATGGAGAGACGTCTACAGACGTTAAAGTAACCTCTGGCGTGCCACAGGGGAGTGTTATGGGACCATTGCTTTTCACAATATATATAAATGACTTAGTAGATAGTGTCGGAAGTTCCATGCGGCTTTTCGCGGATGATGCTGTAGTATACAGAGAAGTTGCTGCATTAGAAAATTGTAGCGAAATACAGGAAGATCTGCAGCGGATAGGCACTTGGTGCAGGGAGTGGCAACTGACCCTTAACATAGACAAATGTAATGTATTGCGAATACATAGAAAGAAGGATCCCTTATTGTATGATTATATGATAGCGGAACAAACACTGGTAGCAGTTACTTCTGTAAAATATCTGGGAGTATGCGTACGGAACGATTTGAAGTGGAATGATCATATAAAACTAATTGTTGGTAAGGCGGGTACCAGGTTGAGATTCATTGGGAGAGTGCTTAGAAAATGTAGTCCATCAACAAAGGAGGTGGCTTACAAATACTCGTTCGACCTATACTTGAGTATTGCTCATCAGTGTGGGATCCGTACCAGGTCGGGTTGACGGAGGAGATAGAGAAGATCCAAAGAAGAGCGGCGCGTTTCGTCACTGGGTTATTTGGTAACCGTGATAGCGTTACGGAGATGTTTAGTAAACTCAAGTGGCAGACTCTGCAAGAGAGGCGCTCTGCATCGCGGTGTAGCTTGCTCGCCAGGTTTCGAGAGGGTGCGTTTCTGGATGAGGTATCGAATATATTGCTTCCCCCTACTTATACTTCCCGAGGAGATCACGAATGTAAAATTAGAGAGATTAGAGCGCGCACGGAGGCTTTCAGACAGTCGTTCTTCCCGCGAACCATACGCGACTGGAACAGGAAAGGGAGGTAATGACAGTGGCACGTAAAGTGCCCTCCGCCACACACCGTTGGGTGGCTTGCGGAGTATCGATGTAGATGTAGATGTAGATAATGGAGGAGTGTAAGAGGAATAAGTACAAGAATTCCGTTCAGTGGATTTCGGCAATGCAGAGGGGGATGGAGCCAGGATGCATATCGTAACCAGCACATGCTCATGTGCGTGCGCAAACTGCTGAGATATATTCATCATGAAGCATTCACTCTCCCAAAATGGAAGAGACGTCCAGTTGATGTCAATTCGCTTCGGTCTAAGCACATTCGTATACTCCATATATACCATTGAAGATCAGCTGCTCACTCCCCCATCCTCATGGCCATGCTGAATGTGTTCTATCGATGAGTTATTGGTGTTTGAGTGGGATGAGTTTAACAGCTATGTTGTTTGTAAGCGTACAGTCGAGGATTGCCCCCATAGCCTCCTACATGCAGAATGGAAGCGCGCATTAATGTTCGAACATATGAAGAGGAAGAATACGGTCCTACAAATAAATGTATTGCAGCGAGTTGCTTTAAAGATGTATTACCCATCTCATGGAAACATCTGCTATTGCTGGGACTGTCTGCATTTTCTAAAAGCACCATATAAGCTCCCAGCCCATAAGAGACTACTGCCTCTGCTCCAGCAGACTGAAGAACTGATCTAGTTCATGAGCTCACTGCTAGAGGGCGCTTCGATAGGTCATGTGATCACATGATTCAGCCAATTTGAACACGGCATCATGATGACATAGGAGTGGGATGAACTCTGTCGTGTAAAAACATACATCAAGAAGCATATGTCTACCGAATACGCACCTTCCCACTCCTACCAGAACATGTACTGCGGCAGTCTAACTGTGAGTATTCTATCAATGTAGCCGGCCGAAGTGGCCGTGCGGTTAAAGGCGCTGCAGTCTGGAACCGCAAGACCGCTACGGTCGCAGGTTCGAATCCTGCCTCGGGCATGGTTGTTTGTGATGTCCTTAGGTTAGTTAGGTTTAACTAGTTCTAAGTTCTAGAGGACTAATGACCTCAGCAGTTGAGTCCCATGGTGCTCAGAGCCATTTTTCTATCAATGTATGACGATGCTACACTAGGAATTAGAAGTGCTGGGGGTCATAGTATTTTCATGCAGCACTCGACTATTGATAACTTATTCAATCTAGACATGGCAGTAACTAGTACAATAGAGAAACTAAATAGATGGCGTCCTTATGTTCAAGCTGTATACAGTGACATCATTAGCTGGCTTCGCACATGTAGCATTCACATAGAAGATATAGATCACTGTTTTAGTACCTGTATAACTGCAGTGCCGAAGTCTTGTGTTATTCCTCGAATAGGTGTTGAAAATGTTGAACTCAAATTTACTGATAGAATACCAGACTATTGCAATGTGCCTATAGCATTATGAGATATACGTGCTGAATTTGAGGCATGTAAGAAACAGCTATTTTCGAAATAATATACTTCTGCTGCACCGTTTAAGGGGAGCTGGAGGTGCCTATGCTGCCCATGTTAAAATCACTAAGTTTGAGGAACATTTATGAATAAACTACCAAATAGAAAAATTTGAATTTTTTTACATAAAGAGTGGTTTAGTATTGCAGTTATGACAGACGGATTTTGGAGTATGTTTTCTAGTTTCCTTCCAATTATTTTTTTTATTAATGACCCAATCTTTTTTTACAAATGATTGCTTTATAATTAAACTGAAATGAAACTTCTGAACATATTGCCAAATGGCTGTGTTACAATGTAAGTTTGACCACTAGGAGTGCTGTATAAAAATTTAATCTCTCTAGCTTGAGTGGATTTTGAGAAAATGTTCCTTATATTCGAAAAATTCTAATTTACGGGAAATGGCTATCAAAGTTTCTCAATTCATTCCTGCACTATAGGATGGATTATCAGGGTCTTCTTCTTATCCTCCAAAAGCTTCCTCTTCTGTCTTCTCTTCTGGCCTGTTGTTCCATCATACTTCATATGCCTTTCTCTTCTTTCTGCTCCTCTTATCCTTTCTCTGTCAATATTTCTTAGTGCTCGTACAGTGCTCACCCCAGCTGTAAATCCTAATGTCTTCAGAACTTCACACTTCACACTGTTCCCTTGGTTGTAGGTTGCTATTGCATCATAAATGCCAAAGTGCAGTGTATTTATGCTTACAAACACCCTTTTAGGAATCACTTTCCAAATCAGTTTGTTTACGCTCTCATTAGGATTCTGCGTCTTTCCGTGTAGACATTTGTGTAACAATTCTGGCTGTGCTAAGTCATGAAAAATTGGTTTTATTGCATTTATCACAGCTGCTGGCAAACCATGTTTGTGATCATAGTCCTTTTTTGCATTATATTTGCACCAGGAATCTTTTGGGCACAGGCTGTGTTGAGGGTATTCATTGGAAGAGGCAGTGAGGCAGTATGAAGGGACTATGCCCACACTGCTTTTCGCATGTCACTAACATTACTAGTATTTTGCCTTATAGCATACCCATAGTATCTCTGTAGACATTCAATCACCTCATCAGTAAGCCTACCTCTCCCTCCTATTGTCTTTCCATTACTGAGCTTACTTGAACCCAACGTTTGTTTGAGCCTTCGAAGCCGTGCACCCATACGCTCTTAGCGCTTCATTTGTCACAGAAAACAATGTAGCCAACCCTTGCACACTCGCTGTATGCGTAACATAAGGCGCTGTATGCGTAACAGGCCGAGAAAATCCCAAGCAGTTCGCCAGGAAGTCACGAGAGGGTGTTAGATGCATTCAGCGGCCGCCCATTTCCTCTGCAGGCGTGGGGGAAAATGGTAATAACTCCACTTCTAGGGCGAGTAGAACAATAATTCAAAGTTCGAGTCTCGGTCGGGCACACAGTTTTAATCTGCCAGGAAGTTTCATATCAGCGCACACTCCGCTGCAGAGTGAAAATCTCATTCTGGAAACATCCCCCAGGCTGTGGCTAAGCCATGTCTCCGCAATATCCTTTCTTTCAGGAGTGCTAGTTCTGCAAGGTTCGCAGGAGAGCTTCTGTAAAGTTTGGAAGGTAGGAGACGAGGTACTGGCAGAAGTAAAGCTGTGAGTACCGGGCGAGAGTCGTGCTTCGGTAGCTCAGTTGGTAGAGCACTTGCCCGCGGAAGGCAAAGGTCCCGAGTTCGAGTCTCGGTCGGGCACACAGTTTTAATCTGCCAGGAAGTTTCATTTGTGCTGATTGTTGAAACCACTCACAATACGGTTTCTCGTTACTGATAAAAGCCGGAAACTGAATGACGGTAGTTATAGCCGGAACTTCCAGGAGTTCCTCCATACATAAATGTACAAAATAGCTGAGTGCGTCAGTAGACACTACACCATGGACAAATTCGCACGCATGGCAGATGCTCAGTCTGAGAAGTTAGGTGTGCATAGACAGAATGCTTGCATGTGCACCGATATGAAATTTAAGAATCTTGAGGAAAGACTGGGTAAGGTTGTAAGGGAATTAAAGGACACTCAGAAACTTCTTGCGCTTAACCAAAATCGGCTAGAGAATAGAATCAGCGTAATTGAGGGGAAGTTAGAAGCTGAGGTTGTCGTTATTGAAGAAGGAGGTGTAGGAAACAAGAATAATAAGAAGAACAACAAAGCATATATAAAACCATGTGATACGTAGAGCTCTGATTAGTATGTTCCGAGATGTCAACAAAGTCATTCAGGCACGCAAAACCAGTTCGAGAGAAATTACGCTTGCTGAGGATGGGACATATGGATCACGAGCAAACACTAATAGAAACTTTTAAACCTGTTACCGAATCTCTCAGTTAGATGGCTTCGCGTGATAATGATCCAATCGCAGAATTCACCAACCAGTATGGGGCGGGTAAGATAGATAGAACATTTGGTGTCAGCCGGGTGAGACCATACATGCTAGGCTCTCAAACTATAAATTTATCCGATAGCACAATACGCACTGGGGATACAGAGTTTAAAAGAACACCTGGCTTAATGAATCTAATCTTCCTAAGGCCCCCAAAAAACTTAAAACACTCCACCAATGTTCGCAAAGTGTATGGTGAAATATTACAATTAACTGAGCTATATAAAAATCCTGACGGAATGCTGAGAAACCCTCAAAACTCTAAATACACAATCATTATACAACCTTTACTGAATGGGCAACCTAAAAGAATTGGTGAGGGTGTAGACTTTCAGCATAAAGGTGTGGAGAGCTTCCACAGCGTGTGACTTTGAGAGAAAGATTTTTATAAATTAATCAATAATTCAGTTTTGGTGAGGGTGTAGACTTTCAGCATAAAGGTGTGGAGAGCTTCCACAGCGTGTGACTTTGAGAAAGATTTTTATAAATTAATCAATAATTCAGTTTTCGGTAAAACTATGGAGACTTTGACGGGTCGCCGTGAAATTTGTATTAGAACCGATTGGGATGGGCGTTATGGCGTAAGAAAATGTATTGCCAGACCAAATTTTAAGCAATAAGAATTCATCGACAGATCTGACCTAAAATCGATAGAATTACGAGAAATGACGACGTAATAGGTATAAATTGACAGAATATACACCGAAATTCTGTGAATTTGAGGAAGTACTTGTGTATCGCGCCGAAAAATTTGTACATGGGAACAAGTACGCGGCAACAGAAGGAATCCGGAAAAACGTCGACGTCGAAACGAAGGGAATCGGGGAGGAAGTCAGTTTTTTCCGTCGAGGCGGTATTATACCGTATGACTATTGACGTACCAGTGATACACGCGAAGTTGACTACTGTATTTGATGCTTTTGAGGAGGACAGAGAACAATTCAGTTTTAAACTTACTTGCATCTGAATTAAAGGATAACAGAGAGTGGACGGGGTGATCGATAGAGATAGAGCTGTTAATGAGGTACGATTTAATGCTTGACTGATGCATTGTAGAGAAGGAGGAGTTGCTGGAGGTCAATTTTTTTTCCATTGTTCTGTCCGGATGCATCAGTCGCGTGACATAGCCTGCGTTCTACTCGCATACAGCCACATGTTCTGTATGTGGTTTAAAACACTGCCTACTTGCGATCGTTAACGGTAACCCTGTCGGTCATCAGAGGACTTCCATCTCATTTTTGATTAAACTTGACACATTCATCCAAAGGAACTTTGATTTATGCGATCACCCCTGTCGCATCTTGGGTGTAAAATGGAGACTTCAGGGTCATTACTAAGTTAGCTATAGGAGCTTGTGAGGCACTGCAATCCCCGTGTACACATTTGCCCAACAGATGTACTGTTTACAGAGGTAGTGATGGAATGAATTGTAATTTTCACGTGTTGGACGCTGCTGCTATGCGTTTATATGTTTCCTTGTAGGATGTATTCACCGCTGCTAACGATCATTTTATATACGCCTGATGCAGGCATGGTATAATTTCTGAACGGTGTCTGTATGTGAACAGTGGATACTATATGTCTCAGGAAAGCTATATTGTGCTTGTATCACACATAGCAAATGTTTTACGGTTAGATGACATAGTTTTTCGCAGAGAAACCGGGACGGAGGATGTATGTCATGCGCTTGAAATATATTTCTCACAAAGGATTGTTAACAAGGCTACATTCCATACGTCTGATAGGTCGGAAACGCAGGTGATCTATCATTATAGGCCCGTTTTATGTGCAGAACATTGTAGCCTTAGGAGTGTGTGTGTTTATGATCTCTCTTATCAGTACCCTCCAGGTACCGATACTGGACTTCTAGAACAGTTCTTTAGAGTTGACAGCGTAGTTGATTTACGTAAAAATGGGTCGAACTCTATCCTCCTTGATCTCCATCATGCTTAAAAATCAGTCCTTTATTGTTGTTCTTAACTGTCTGCTATTACATGACGGCGTATTTTGAAATCTGTTACTATATATCGATAAGCTGGTGGATATGTCTTTCTCTGACTTCTGCTCAGTTCTGACTTACATTGGAACGATCACATGGGGAAAGCTGTAGAAATGGAAGCAGTTGCGAGATGCGTAGGGTGTGACTAAAACCACGGTGGAATTTTACAGCAGCAGCTAGGTTCGGGAAAGGAGACTCGTTTCGAGATATGGAAGTGCCAGAAATTTGATTGAATGGTGGTTGTAATGATTAAAGGAATTAAAACTTCCTGGCAGATTAAAACTGTGTGCCTACCGAGACTCGAACTCGGGACCTCTGGATTAAAGGAATTGTCAGTAGGATCCAACGCAGGTATGTGCTTGAATGGAACGACATGATTCGAAATGATGGACATCATTTCTAGTGGGTAGCGTAACACTAGATCTGAAAAAGTTAGTGTACATTTCATACGACATCAATCGCCACATCATCTACTACTACTACTACTGTTTGTGTTCCTCCTCAATCAGTCATCGCTTACAACTCAGTGGATATATCACTCAACCTCTGATATGGTCTTGAGACAGAATGCGCTAGAAATACTACAGAATTATCTAGTTGGGGCGGTATGAGGGAGTCGCAAATACCGCTTACATACTGTGTTCCTGAGCCAAATCACTTTCAAAATGCTGTAATTTTATCCCAAGGGTGCATCGTGGACTTACACACTCCTACGGTCACCGTCACGGTATTTGTCCAGAAAAAACCTCATTGAGAGGTAATGTCGCATCTGGATTTCTAAATGGGGTATAGCTTTTAACCTGGATACTTGTGTGCACCTGTAGAACCAAGATCGCTTGTGACAGTAACATGCAGAAGTTGTTGGATTAGGTTTTTCTTTAACATCTGGCCGATTACGCGTCTCTTTCTAAGACACAGTGGTAGCACTTGCAAGAAAAACATAAGAGACATGATCACGCGTCGTTGATTTTCAGTCAGTATTATTTCGTATCGTAGGCAATGTTCTTTTGACGAAGTATTATACTTAGTAGTAGGGGATGAGTGATATGTTCGTATTTGAGACTCAGATTTATAAAGTATGTGTTTGTGGAATGGAAATGACTATGTCTAGTTGTAAGGAGGGTATGGATTTGACTTGGAGTACTGTGATAGCAAAGGGAAGTATTTCCGATACATGGCTCATTGTTGAATGACGTTCAATTGAGACTGCGATCGAAAGATGGGTGGCTTTCGTGATCGAGCGGAAATTTGAGAAGATTGTGTGTGGAGGTGGGTTTGCGCTGGACCGTTATTCCCACTCATGTAAATTGTTCAGTTCATTGCTTCTGCACATTTCGCATCTTTATTTAGTTGAGTGAAGATCGATTGTGGTGTGTGCATCTGGCATGTGGAAGACATGGTTGCCTCTTCTCTAGACATGGGAAAGACCTTAGTTGGCTTGTAAATTATAAGGATGATTTAGAATCTTAAATTAGCGAGATCGGTATTCGTGGGTGGAAATATGATTTTTCGTGTATTTGTTTGTAGTTACTCAGTGGCACACTCCACCTAGCCAAAGTTTCGGGTTTGTAGAGAAATAATTTCCAGTCTATATATTCGGAATTATGTCGCGTGAGCGATCGGGTGGCTATTGCTGTGTGCTTGATATCGAGAAGTACCGCGATAATGATATAATATTATGGCAGACGATGCGGAAATACGTATCGTCTTGTAATCCCCGAGTCTGGAGATGTCTGTAGAAACGCAAGCAAACAGGCATGTACAGACCAGAAACAGTAGTGCATTTGTACCAAAGGGGAAACCAGCCTGTCTTTGCACATCAGTTCTGAGAGTAATTTCGATTCACTGATCGCGTTCTGATGTAGAAGTAGTGATTTTGTATAGCGTAGGATACGAATTTAATGTTTACTACATCGACACGGTACGCGTTGACGTACTGCTGAGTTGGAGACTCGTTTCACGCACTGATATTCAAGCTCGTGGCCCCAGTGGGAGGAGAGCGTAAATGAGTAGTTGTCTTTACGTATTTGACGATATGTATGGCACTTTGCGAGGTTTAGTTGTCGGTGCAATATGGCGATCAGTGTAAAACAGTTTATTGCAGCAGTGCCGGCCGCGGTGGTCTAGCGGTTCTAGGCGCTCAGTCCGGAACCGCGCGACTGCTACGGTCGCAGGTTCGAATCCTGCCTCGGGCATGGATGTGTGTGATGTCCTTAGGTTAGTTAGGTTTAAGTAGTTCTAAGTTCTAGGGGACTGATGACCACAGATGTTCAGTCCCATAGTGCTCAGAGCCATTTGAACCATTTCAGCTGGAGGTCACGTCTGTAGAAAGAGAGAAAAGGTGGATGGTGCTTCCCTAGGACTGAGGAGTAGCGTGACATAAAGTCGATGTGGGTGTAGGGATATGGTAATTTTTTCGGGATATAAAGATAACTGCACTGTTTGTGTAACATGTGTATATATTGCATTGTAAATTTACTGTGGCTTATGTCGTGTAAAATATGTATATATTGCATTGTAAAGTTAGAGTGGTATGTTGTGGTATGACTAGAGAGGATGACTGTATGTCCTATCGTGAGGGACGTATAGATTCAGCACATGGATAACGGCGAGAAATTTTGTATGTCGAAAATTATGTGTGCTATAGATAGTGAGATTCGTTCAAGATGCACAGCCGTCAAGAGGAGACTTTTACTGTGCAACGATCGGCGTCAGGTTGTCGCAGCAATGGTAATATTTAATTGTAGTTACACTGGTAGATATGTTCCTGGCTTCCAATATCCTTGTGAGTGTGGTATGTATTTGACGATCTATAGACAACAATGCACTTTAGCAATCTGTGGAAAATTATTTTACTGCTGAAAGTCCCAGAAGGAAGAGGTGGATGGTGCTTGGATATCGGCGGCATCAGTAATTCGGCGAGTAAATTCGATAAGAGCCAATCATAATGCTTCATTCATTCATATCCTTTGAGCTGGGATATAGGAGCCTCTACATAGCTATGAGAACATTTGCGTATGTTGAGAGCAAGAAGGGTAGGGGAGTGTGTACCACGTTAGGTCCGCGAGGAAGACTGCATTCGACGTTATTGTGCGTTATTTTCGTAAACAGGTTCTGTTAGGGCAAGAATTTCCGTGCATACAAGCTGAGACAACAAGAAAACTCCTACAAAAGTGCACATTAAGTATTTCTGGGGGACTATGCAATTTACTAGAGTTCGACTTGGTTATTATTTTAGACAACAATGTGGCTGCAATATAACATTGAGAACGTTGCTACATACGCTTGCGATGGTAAGTAGCTACGCGCAGTGAAGCGTCAGTCAAACGTCACGCATGGTCCATTAGAATCGCTAAGGGGAAAGCAGCTTGTGGATTTCTGCAACGTCTTCGCCGGACCGCAGTTAAGAGTTAGGGTAGCGACGAACCCACGCGCGCGGCCCGCCTTGAATCATCTGCGCTCTGTAAAAAAGTCTTCGCCCCCCGTCCGATCGTGTCATCTAGATCCAACTATCCCGTGTGTTCGGCGGCGGCTCGCATCTGCGCTCCCGCCCGATTACGTCAGCACGTGTATCTAGGTGAACATGTATTTAGATAGGGATTTCTCAGAAATGCAGTATGTATGACTGGGTGCATATGTGTGTGTTTGTGTGTGTGTGTGTGTGTGTGTGTGTTTGAAGGGAGCGGGGGTGGGGGGGGGGGGGGTGCTTCGCTCATTGATTGAATCATTTTGCGAGTAGGACTGAAGGCTATACGATGCGCTATTTGGATGGTTTACGAGAACTGAGTGTGTCTACACATCACTGTGCTGCATTAGTTAGTAGTAGTTTACAGGTCTGTACTGAAATTATTTCGGAAAATTAGGAGTTGTTTGCGTTTCTGGAGAGCGTTATTTAGAAGTAGTTTACAGGTCTGTGGTGCGAGTGATATGTCCCCAAGCATGTCATAGCGTGTGTTTTGTGTCAGTGTGATAAATATACTCCATCCCTAAACAAATTGTTTCAAAATAAATAGAGTGCAGTCCTTCCTTACGCTATACAGCAACCCAGAGCAGGCTGAGTCATTTTCGCGCCATTTTTCCCCTCCACACCACCATCTTGAGTTACGTCAAATGAGGGAAGACAGCACCACCTGGTGATAATGCTGTGCACTAGGTCAGTTGGAGTCCTGACCTCATGGTAGGGAATCTGCCTTCAAAATAAAGGGTCTTTTTCCCGCTATTCCCCCCCCCCCCCCCCTGCACCATGTTGGATTACTTCACAAAACGGACAACAGCACCCTCTGCTGGTGGTACTGAGTAGTAGGCCTCGTGGTGAACACATTGTATGCCGCCATCTTGAATAATGGTACTTGCATCACCACCTGACGTCACGACAGCACCCTCTGGCAGTGGCGATATGTACTAAATCAGTTGGAGTCCGGATCTCATGGTAAACACACTGGGTGCCGCCATCTTGGATTACGTCACATGAGGGAAGACAGCACCACCTGGTGGCAATGCTGTGCACTAGGTCAGTTGGAGTCCTGACCTTGTGGTGAACACACTTGCATGAAACTGGTTAAATAATAAAGACTTATTTCCAAGTTCTTTTTTCCCAAGAATCCTTAGGAGGAGGTGGCGACCAGGCGACTGGGGTTAGTACAAGTGTACTTTCTTTCGCGCCATTTTCTTAGCTTAGTAGAGATGTGCAAATTGACCTTTGTTTACGGCCAAAATTCAAAGTTGGTGCCAGTTCGTAGGAAGAGGTGGCGCTCAGGTGACTTAGGTTAGTGGAGGTAGCCCAAGTGACCTATCTTCCCGCAATTTTCTTTGCTCAGTAGAGATAACTGGGGTATGATGCATTATCCTGTTGGAATTCAAACTTGGCGCCAGTTTGTATGATGAGGTGGCGGTCGGATGACTTACGTTAGTACATGTGACCTATCTTCCCACAGAATTCTTAAGTTGGTAGCTAAACCGCAAGTGACCTATGTTTACTGCAAAAATTCAAACTTGGTGCCAGTTTGTAGGAGGAAGTGACAGTCGGTTGACTTAGATTAGTGCAGGTAGGCCAAGTGAGCTATCTTCCCGCGATTTTCTTTGCTTAGTAGAGATAACTGGGGGTGTGACGCATTATCCTGTTGGAATTTGAACTTCCTGCCATTATTGTGGTGGGGAGGGGCGGCATGGCACTTTCCCGGCAAAATTCAAACTTCCCGCCAAAATCCGCCCTCTTCAACGATGTCACAGACACCATATTGGATAATGTCATGCACTGTTGCCAAATCTACTCGACGCCATCTTGGATGACGTCATCGCCACCATCTTGGATAACGGTGCTTAGAGTAGAATCTGCCTTGTCCCAATACTAATAGAAACATGGGCGGAGTGGACCTTGCTGACAGAATGATGTCTTATTCTCCTATACGAGTGAGAAATAAAAAATGAACAATTATGAACATTTTACATCTTCTAGATCTAAGTGTTGCCAATTCTTGGCTGCAGTTTGGGCAAGATAAATGGCATCAAGGAGTTCCTAGAAAGAAGATTCCTCAAATCGGAAACTACCAGCTTCCTTTGAGAGAAATGATTATCCCCAGTAATGATGATAACTCCCTTGAGCCAAATGATGATCCAGAAAATGAAAACAGACTTCGAGAACCATCAGGCTAAAAGAGATGTAATCTAATTCCCATGCCCTGTGACATCAAAAGGAGAAGCGATGTGGATCATTTGCCACAAATAGCTGACATAAAGGACTGGAAAAAAATCCAGGAAACCAGGCAGCAAAGGAAGAACCAGAACTTCGTGCAAAAGGTATAACGTTTTTCTGTGCATGGTTCTGAATCGAAACTGTTTCGCCGAATTCCACCAGGATAACTGAGTATGATTTGAACTGCAATTTCAATTTCAATAGTTTACATTGTAATCATTTTTTCTCTGACAGCATTTGTTCGTGTAATATTTGCATAGTTTGGATTAATTTACGTTCTAATATGGAATGTGTTTAAAAAATGTGATACTTATGCGTATGTTTATATAAATGTAACTATCAGCATTTCTGATCACAAAAATAAATTTAATAAATAAAAAAAATGTTTAAAATGTAATTTTATATTTTACTTGTAGAAGAAATGTTTGAGACCTGATGTGCAGTATACTGTGGTATTTATTCTGGGAAAATAATACTGAAAAATTCTTTTTTCTAGTTTTAGTATGTACTTTAGGTATATTTCGGACCGTTAAGAGAGTATTTGAGATAAAATTAGAGAAAAACACTTTCCGGCCTCAGGAGGAAAACTTGAGTACTGCCCGGGTCACCAGAGTAGGCGGTATTTTGCCATTTGGGCTATTAAAGATAGAATTTTGGGCGATTCTATTAAAGGAATGAGGATCTTTGTTTCAAAACGCATTAAATGCAGCTGATGCGGTTTCGTGAATCGGATCAAAGAGTATTATGTACATTAAAGCCGACAGTTCAAAACTTGTGTTCACGGGAAGTTTTCCAGCCTACGTTATTAGCCCCCCATATTGCTTGCCTCAGTTTTCATCTTGCAGCTCACGTTGTGGTGCTGATTACATGACTGTGCAATCCAGATCACCATGGAGGGATATATATGTGGGAGAGCAACTGAAAGGAAGTAGAATGAGAAAACTAAAAGACATCGTGAAAAGGAAACTCGCACATAATAACTCATATATTTTACGAATGATCAGTTTCAGTGAAATTTGTAATGTCGGTGCATTGATGTCGTATTCGCATGGGAAAGATTGCATAAATGCGTGTTTTTAGTCTTCCATTGAGCTTTACTGTCAGTAGTTAGGACCTGACGAGAAGTATTTCGTTTTAGACACTTCATCTGAGATCCACGTTCAGTAATTTTGAGCCGCCTTGTAATCACAAAGAAGGCAGATTCAAGTGTGGAAGCATCCCAGTATTCTATCTGGCAGAAACAATAAATAAATAAATAAAGTTTGCAGCGTATGCAACAAAATGGAACAAGATCGCAGACTCAAGTTACAGGATGAAAAACTGGAAAGCGTTAAGCAGGGAAGTGCATTCGAAATTCCATTGATAAACCGGATTACGTGACCTAAGAAACGAGAAGTCGATAAACTGTTGAAAACCAGATTTGTAGATGACTGTGAAGAGGTCGATAGTTTACAGTTGTATGTTTCGCTGCTAAATATCGACTTGACATCAGCTGAAATTGATAGACCGACTCATGAGGCCGATGATGGTGACTGGTTGCAAGAGGAAGAAGGACGAAATGCAAGACTGTAACACAGCTATCTACCGTCTAAAACCTGTTAATAACTTTCTTATGTGATGGGCTGTGTCCAACAATAAAATCGATTAAAATATGAACTGAACGTTTCAGATAATATTACGTGAAAACATGATTGAATCAAAATATATTTCGTTACGTAGACTGAATCAAAACGTTTTAAACTGCAATTTAAAAATTTAAATAGCGCCTTCATGCAGTGGGAAATGATTTCGATCATGACTGATTATGGAACATGATCTATATACTTAGGTCCTACTGTTGAGAATTTTGACATATTTATTTGGTTAAGAGGGAAACGTTTTTTTCGCTTTCTGTAAAATTATGATCTGCGCATTTAATGCGATTTGAAAAGATGCTCCTCAAATGCAACTATCGCCATTTGGGCGATATTTCTGTTGCTCAATTCGATTTTTGTGTGACACTGGAAAATCCAAAAGTACTTTTATGCACTGAATTAAATTTAATGTTATTTGTAATTATGTTTACCGCTCCGCTGCGTTGTGAAATAGTGAAATATTTCAACACCAAAGATCTACCAGTTCCCAAATAACGGGTGCAGTGCTAACGTTAAATTGCTATAGATGGGTAATTTGTCTGTTATAGAAGTGCGTACATATTTTTAACCTAACATAACGCTTTAGGACGAATCAAAATCCGTTTTTCACTTCTTTCCTGTTACCAAACTTATTCATAATTAGACAATATCACAACAGCAGACAGCACGAAAACAGTAAACGGCAGCATTTACATTAAATTCAATTGCAAGTAAGAACCGACTGCTTCAGAAAACAAAAGCTGAGCTCAAGGAAGGCCAAAAATGTACAGTTGTTGGTCTTGGCTAAAGTAGGGATTCGCGATAGTCGACAGTGCTAGTGATATATCGATGGTTTAAATTTATCGATAGCGATGTTTACTATCGGTAGTGCATATCCATTTTCCGTCGTAGGATTGAAAATCAAAATATCTTTCAATTTCAATATACGGCAACTGTGTCGTGTGTAATTTCATGTAGGTGATAGGGGGTTCCCCCCGCCCCTTCACCGCTTTGGCTACGTCCTTGCTGCACATCTCACAGCAGTCCGCTCTGCAAACAGAAGTTATTCATACTTCTGACAGGTGATCACATTGATGTGACTGGACAGTGTAAGGAGACTCCAATTTCAGCGATGGCCTACCTTTACAAGAAATAACAAAGCTACTTCAACGCATCACGTGTTACAATTTACTGTGCACTCGTGCCTGTTAAAGAAGGTCGTTGCATTTGAATGCAGTACTGTAGTCGACTCTACAGTGAGTAACAAATTCCATTAAACACCCGCCGAGCGAGTTGGCGCTGTGGTTAGCACACTGGAGTCACATTTCGGGCAACGTCGGTTCAAATCCCCGTCGAACCATCCTGATTTACGTTTCCCTAAATAGCTTCAAGTAAATGTCGGGGTTGTTCCTTTGAAAGGGCACAGCCGATTTCGTTCCTCATCCACCCGTAATCTGATCGTGTGTAGCATCTCTAATAAACTCAACGTCGATGGTACATTAAACACTATTCTTCCTTGTTACCTTCGTTCAAACGGCCCCCGATCGTCTCGTAAAGCTTGACAAAACTACGGTTCGCTGCTCCAGTTCTGTCCGCAGCTCATGGTCGTGCGGTAGCGTTCTCGCTTCCCACGGCCCGGGTTCCCGGGTTCGATTCCCGGCAGGGTCAGGGATTTTCTCTGCCCCGTGATGACTGGGTGTTGTGTGATGTCCTTAGGTTAGTTAGGTTTAAGTAGTTCTGAGTTCTAGGGGACTGATGACCATAGATGTTAAGTCCCGTAGTGCTCAGAGCCATTTGAATCATTTTTGAATTTTGCTCCAGTTCTTCAAAGACAACTAACGCGGCAATATGGTCTAAGTCGGGCGAGTCAAGTAAGTCCTCCAAGATTATTTGACCTCAGTCCTTTGGATTTGTCTACATCTACATGAACATGGCTGTGCACATTACACTTAAGTGCCTAGCAGAGGGTTCATCGAACCATCTTCACCAATTATCTATTATTCCAATCTCCAACTGTGCGCGAAAAAAGACGCCTGTGTCTTTCCGTGCGAGATCTGATTTCCCCTATTTTATTATGATGATCGTTTCTCTATGTGTAGGTCGGTGTCAACAAAATATTTTCGCATTCGGAGGAGAAATCTGGTGACTGAAATTTCGTGAGAAGATTCCACCGCAATGAAAAACGCCTTTGTTTTAACGATGCCCACTGCAAATCCTGTATTATGTCAGTGAATCTCTCCTATTTATCGATAATACAAAACGTGCTGCCCTTATTTGAACTTTCTCGATGTACCCCGTTAATCCTATCGGTAAGGATCCCAAACTGCGTAGCAGTACTCCAAAAAAGGACGGACAAAAGGACGAACAACCATAGTGTAGGCAGTCTCTTAATTAGATTTGTTACATTTTCAAAGTGTTATGCCAATAAAACGCAGTCTTTGGTTTGCCTTCCCCACAACACTTTCTGCGTGTTCTTTCCAATTTAAATTGTTCGTAATTGTAATTCCTAAGTATTTAGTCGAATTGACGGCCTTCAGATTTGACTGATTTATGGCGTAACTGAAGTTTAACAGATTCCTTTAAGCACTCACGTGGATGGCCTCACACTTTTCATTATTTAGGATCAGCTGCCAATTTTCGCACCATACAGATAAATTTTCTAAATCGCTTTGCAGTTTATTTTGATCTTCTGAGAACTTGTACCCGAAGACTTGCTATTATTAAGTGATTTAAGTTGCTTCACTACTTCTATCTACGTCCAAGTTACTCTTGTTGGCAGCTGTTCTTGATTGGAATTCTGGAATATTTACTTTGTCTTTGTTGGTGAAGGAATTTCGGAAGGCTCTGTTTTGTAACTCTGCTTTGGCAGCACTGTCGTCGATGGTATTTCCATTGCTATCGCGCAGAGAAGGCGTTAATTGTGTCTTGCCGCTAGCATACTTTACATACGACCAGAATCTCTTTGGATTTCCTGCCAGGATTCGAGATAAAGTTCCGTTGTGGAAACTATTATAAGTAGACCTCGGACTTTTAGCTTCTAAAAATCTTAAATTAGGTACCTAAAATAGGTTCTATCACTTATAGAAACAGGTTACAAAAATCAGAAATTAGGTGACCAAAATCTGACATTTTAGTGTCTAGAAAGATAAATAGTTTGACAAAAATCCGCATTATATTATTGTCCATGTCCATAACTACAGTCACAGTAAATAACTAACACTTTCTCCAGATTTTCAGTTGAGAAACTACAACCTTTGTTTATTAATAGCATCTTATATGCCGAGAATGAGCGTTCCACCTCAACAAATGTCACCGGGGCGTATTTAAATGACGAAATGACGGTATTAGGCTCAATTGGACCGCACACTCACGTTCTGTTGATTTACCTGATGTCAGCCACTGTGCAGAGGGTGGGCAGGCCTGGTTTTTTTTTTTTTTTTGCGCTGCTGTCTTTAGTTTCTCACTATCTTTCATACCAATAGACCCTGGGACCAAGTTGATTTTTTCTATCACCTCTTGTATCAATCGCAGTTGCCTGTAGACTGGTTTCCCTGAACACTCTAGAGCTTTAATAATAGCGACCAAAAATGCATAATGGGATTTTATGTATGCAGTGTCTTTGGAAATTGTTGTGTCCTTTAGAAGATCTTTAGCTGAAGTAACGCTAACTGCCTTCTCCCGCAATTTAAGAAAATGTTCTTAAAGTCTTCCAAATGCTCGCTGTAATATTCCACGTTCCCCAGCGACTAAGTACGGGTTCTGGTGGAAGTGGTACGGTGGGAAGTTCCTCTCGAAATAACTGGATTCTTGTAGGTGCTTTAATAGAAAAAAACCTTTTGATGACTGAAACTAGCTTATTTACCTGTGGAAAATCGAGATGTATCGTCTCAGCTACACGATTCAGGGCATGGGCAATTCATGTGCTCTGGAACAAGGCTGGATAAAATACTTTCAACAACTTAACAGCAGCAATCATGTATGCGACAGCATCATGTAGATTGCAAATACTTTCTTTTCATATAGACTGTTGGGAAAAAGCAATTTAAGGGCTTTATTAACAAAGTGAGCAGTTGTTTCCCAGTTAGTATTTTTTAGCTCCCTGCTGCAGTTCCGATGAGGTACGGAGCGAGTGTCTGTACCTAACTTTCCAGCAGTCTGTCAGTTGTCTCACCGACAGTGATCCATATGTATGAATCGCCTAGATCTTCCCTTATCCTGTTCAAAGTATTTTTAGATAAACTATCTAAATAGATCTTTCTCAGTGTGGATTGTGATAGAATGGTCCAGTGACAGTATTCCCCTAGAAAACTTTTGAACTGGCTATTTTCAAATGCATTGAATGGTATGTTTGCCACAACAATGGCTCAACACATGTCAAGATGAAATTCGTTCTTGTTTGTTGCATTTGATTTAGTTACAAACGTTTGTTTCAACTCTGATTTATTTTTTAAAATTTGCCTGGTGTTTAATCCCTGCAACATGCTGACTTAAATGCGGCCTCTGTTCAGAACGTACCTAAAAACGAAAAGAAATGAGAAATACTTTGTGGAACAATTAACGTATGAGATCTACTTGGCAAAATTAACCTACATTAAGCGTTTAGAAACAATATTTTTGCATTCTCACGTGTGTGGTCCAATTTAACTCGGGGGGGGGGGGGGGGGAAAGTGGCATCACTGTTCTCTGAGTGGGCGTAGCAGATAAAAAGAATCAGAGATGATTTGGAGCTGGCTGCTTTCGGTATGCTTGACTTTCCGCAAATACACATCCAAGCAGCACGCTGACCGACTGAATGAAGACAGTGCAGGTTTTTTAAACAGGCTGTTCCGACAGGGCAGGAAGGCGCCCGAGGCATATCACAAGGCTCCTCTGTGGCTTGCCAGTCCATTTGACCGTTCACTTCACGCATGCAAACAAACCAGTTATCATTCAGTTACTGATTTGTAAGTAGACGGAAAGACCAGAAGAGTAGTTTTAGTGATACAAGTTTTATCTGACTGGATTTTTAAAAATTAGACACAGTTTCTATCATGAAATTAGGTATTTTTAGGATTTTTAAAAATGAGGTACAATCAGGTTCTAACATGAAATTAGGTATTTTAGGTACTATAAAATTACAATTTTCGATAAAATATTTGCGTAATTCTTAGCTGTGAAGACTATGAGTGAATGTTAGCCATAAAAATTTTTATTTAATTGGATTTCAAAAATTTAGGTGCAATCAGGTACTAACTTGAAATTAGGTATTATTAGGAGCTATAACACTGGCATTTTCAATCGGGTAAGTTGGCGTAATTCGTGTATCTACAACTTTTGTTGCCTTTAAAGAGGAACAAAATAGGTTTTTACCTAAAATCCGAGATCTAATTATAAGGTTTAATGCATGTCCGCGCTAAATTTCGAACTTCTGTAAAAGATCGCATGTCTCGGAAGTTTTGCGTCCGTTTAAATCTGATAGGCTTTTTTAGTTGTTTCTGCAACGGTGTTCTGAACCGTTTTGTGTACCAAGGGGGATCAGCGTCGTGTGTTGATTTATTTGGTGTTAACCTCTTAGTTGCTGCAGATATTATTTCTTCGAATTCAAGCCACATCCGGTCTGTGCTTACATTGTTAATTTGGAATGAGTGGAGATTGTCTCTCAGGAAAGCTTCAAGTGAATTTTTATCTGCTTTTTTTAATATGTAGAGGTAGGGGTGTAAATATGGAAATGTGTGGGTAATGTGGAAACGTATAGTATCTGACCTGCTGAGTACTGTACTGTAGCGGGGCAGCCAGAAATTGTTGCAATGTTTTCCTATTTGTCACGGTAGAGGGTTAGGAGTCAGCTGAGCAACAGACGCCATGACAGTGATGGAATTTACGTTCGCGCATTTTCTAAACCTTTTTCGAGGTAAGTTGTGGTATTATATTTATCTACATACTTGTAGTTATTTTTCTTTACGTCTGCTAGCTTATAAAGGGAGGTGCTTAGAAGGTGTTAGCAGTCCTTTGTCAACCTTAAATGGATAGTTGTTTAATGTAATCTACCGAAATGTAAAACGGACATTGTGTAGGTAATATGGAAGCATACTTAAGCTGGCATTGCTGAAACGTGTCCACAATACCGACATCAAGTACATTACTTCTAATACGTTTTACGTATGTTTCTAGATACCACAAAAGCTAACTGATCGGAAACCAAGAGCTATTGTAAAGAAGTGGGATGCAGAAAACATGATTAAGGCTATAATAGCCTTAAGAGCAAAGCAGATGGGGCTAAGAAGGGCAGTAAAAGTTTTCAGTGTACCTCAGACGACACTTCAAAGGTTTGTGCATAGTGATATGTCACCTGAAGAATTTTGTCCTTTGAGACTTTGACGAAGGCCTGTTGTTGTGTTCATAGTTCCGCGTAGTCAGCGCATACACAACTTTCCCACTAGAGCGCGCCCCACTAAGCACAAAAGCGCAGGCGCAGCGCTCGTCCGTCTCCACACTACGAGATGGCGCTGCCTTAGAGACGGACCAAATTCTGCTTCCGCCGATCCGCGTATTAATATGTAACGCAGCCAATGAGATTGCTGCTAACGTAGAACCTTTTCTCCTTGCGGATCACACTCGCGCAGTGATACCTGATTATAACGAGTGTACAGACCTCCGATTAGTCAGTCTGCGTTAGTCTGCATTAGTCTATAGTCAAGTTTCAGTCTGTGCCTAATAAGATTATCATATTCCTGTACATAGCCATGAAAAGAAATGTATAGACACTTTGTCAAGTATCAGATATATGTGAGAATAAGATTAACGTACCAAGACCAAAGGAACTTCAGATTGTCAATTGTAAATAGCATCCAGAACCAAGTTAAGTTATTTTTATGCTTGCTATTATTTTAATAAATGTGTGTGAAAATTAATCAAGTTCTGTTTAAAGTTGGTCACCGTCAATCTTCTACTCTAAGCGTGCAAGTGGCATTTCTATCGTCTGACCTAACGGCAGAAGATAAACACACCACGATAAGACCATGAGACATATTGCTGACACTCGTCTACTTCATTAGAGCGACAAGTCAAATAATCTGATGGTGTGTGTACCGAAGGTCTTACAGTACACACACCACACCTGTACTACCTGATGCTATTGAGAAACAGTTGGTACAGTATCTCATTGAAATGGATAATCGCTTCTATGGCCTTACCACATTAGATGTGAAGAGACTGACACATCAGCTGGCGGAAAGAAATAATATTAATCATCCTTTTACTTCAAATGCTGCAGGTAGAGCTTGGTTTGTCCTTTTTCTTAGACGACACAGAAATAAACTCACAACCCACAAACGTATGGGGATCTCATTCTCGAGAGCGAACGGGTTCAACAAAGAAGCTGTAGACAAGTTTTTTGTCATTTTGGAAGTTGTGTATAGTAAACACTCCTATAGTGCTTATCGTGTGTACAATGTGGACGAGACTGGGCTCTCTGTCGCCCAGAGCAGAATACCACATGTAATTGGACTGAAAGGTAAACGTCAAGTAGGTGCCCTCACATCAGCCGAGCGAGGATCCCTGGTGACTGTCATATGCTGTATGAGTGCTGGCGGTACTTTTATACCACCAATGATGATCTTCCCCAGGAAGAACTGGACTAATACTCTACTGAAAGGAGCACCACCTGGAACAATTGGTAAATGCTATCCTTCACGCTGGATTCAAACTGAGCTCTTCTCTGAGTGGTGTGACCACTTCATTTCTAAGGCACTCAAAAGAATCTCCTGTGTTGTTAATTCTTGATGGGCATAACGGTCATGCCAGAAACCTTCAAGTTATAGAACGTGCAAAGGGAGAACCATGTTACAATCTTGAGCATCCCGCCTCACACCTCTCATAAAATTCAGCCACTTGATAAGACCTTTATGGGCATCTAAAAACCTAACGCTGAGTATGTTCGCCAATGGTTGCGACACAGCAGCCGGCACTTATATCTGAGTTGTTTGGGATAGCCTACCTAAAGTGCCCCCAGACTGGCTCTATTGCTGCAAAAGGATTTTTGTAGACTGGAATTTTCCCATGTGACGGGACTGTTTTCGCAGAAATCGACTTTATAGCTGCCACGTCGGCTTTAGATGAGGCCAAAAGTGTGAGAGGAACATGAGAATCCAGCATCTCCAGGTGGAAGTAATGACCTCATACAAGAAGACACTCAGAACGCATTCAGACTTGTGACAACTGACAGCTCAAGTGAAGATGGCCAAAGAGAAAGCAGAAGGTCAACATCGTTGTCAAATACCTCATCAAACACCTGTGTGTCTCCACAAGATATCGTGCCGATCCCTCTTCTAAAGAAGAAGGTTTCCAACAGAGGTCGTAAGCCAGCTGTTTTGACATCTTCGCCTTATAAAACACACCTTGAAGACTCCTTACTAAAGGGTAAACAGAAGCTTCCTAAGGCACCCGCCAAAAGCAAGAAAAAACGTGAAGCTCCTCCTACAAAACCATGCAAAAAAAAGGCTTATCTGAGGATTCAGGTGAAGAGCCTAATGCACCAACTGTCTCTTCAGGCGAGTCAGATTTGGATCTCCCAGTTCGAGAAGAAAAACCTACTGAAGAAGATGCCATTTGTACTTTTTGTGGAAGCGCATTTTCCAAAGACGTACGGGGGGAATTGTGGCTTATGTGTAAAGTGTGTGAGGAGTGGAGTCACTCTTTGTGTGCCGGAAATGAAGGAGATATTTACATATGCGATTTTTGCAAGTGAACTTCCCTTATGACGCATTTTTCTATTAAAGTTGCGTTTAAAAGTATTTTTGTGTGGTTTAAATTTAATATAAAATAAAATAGTTTCTAATATTTTTAATAGTTTTCGTTTGAAGTAGTCAGTTTCCCACAATTTTAAGGCGTTTCCACATCACCCGCACTTCTTGAAAAGTTAATGAGTTGTTGTGCAAGCAGAAAATATTTTTTTAATCTTTAACATATTGAGTTTTTGTGTGTCATAGTATTACATTCACTGCCAAAACATTATGAATCAGCTGTGGCTAAATTTTGAAGCTGAAAGAGAAGTAAACATTTCTTTTATACAACAAAAACAAACTGGGTTTCCACATTTACACCCCTACCTCTATTTTTCGTTTATTTTTGGAGGATTTGGGGGTTACAATATTCAGTCTCCCTGCGACAACCCTGTGTTCACTGATCCCCTATCCGTTTTGATGCTCGTTATTACCTCAGGATTATTTGTTGCTAAGAGTTCTACTCGACTTGTCTTCGGTAACGCCAAAAGTGAAGATATCACCCCTTCTGACGCGGGTAAAGAGCTAGACTAGTATTGTGAAGATGCCTGTGTTTGAGTAGCGTTCCGGGAGGGGCCGATAGAGTCCTCTGGTGTCGGTGGCAGGAGCGGCGATGGGCGAGATACTGCAGCGGTGGGTGTGGCGGCGGCTGGGCGTGGCTGTGGACAAGGATCCGGCGCTGTTCGCGCGCCAGGTGGCCGACGGCGTGCTGCTCGCGGACCTGCTGCAGGCTTACGGCGTGCTGGGCCACGAGGCACACTCCTGCGTCTCTCCAGTCACTGACCCGCGGCTGCGCCTCAGCAACCTGCGCTTCCTCAAGGTCAGCTCACTTCCACCACCACTGTACTCCGTTCATCATAAGAACAAACCCGAATGAAAACATTACGCCGTGTATTCTTCCGCGTTTGCTTGAATCTCATTGGATTTCGTTTCACGTGGAGCGGAAGCCGAGTTGTGACCAGTACAGTCAAGTACGATCATAGGGGTACGTTTTATACTGTGTTACAGCCACATAGATTGAGCGATAATGTGCGGGACAACAGCTTTACTGCCGACCTGTGTGGTCGAGCGTTTCTAGGCGCTTCAGTCCCGAACCGCGCAGCTGCTACAGTCGCAGGTTCGAATCCTGTCTCGGGCATGGATGTGTGTAATGTCCTTAGGTTAGTTAGGTTTAAGTAGTTATAAGTTCTAGGGGACTGATGACCTCAGATATTAAGTCCCATAGCGCTCAGCCATTTGAACCATTTGAACAGCTTTGCCGGCGCGTTAAGCTTGGACTGCACTGGCCAGCCAGAGGTCCAACTAGCCTGCACTGACGTGAGCGTTGCAGTTCAGACGGAAAGAGAGACGGGCAAAGAAACAAAGGATGAAATAATATTTGAAATTACAATGAAATCCATCCACGCTCTATCCATCTGGTTTTTTTTTTTTTTTTTTTTTTTTTTTTTTTTTTTTTTTTTTTTTTTTTTTTTTTTTGTTCGTTATAGTTCATAGTTCGTTGAGTT
The DNA here is from genome assembly GCF_021461395.2 of Schistocerca americana. Taxonomy (NCBI): domain Eukaryota; kingdom Metazoa; phylum Arthropoda; class Insecta; order Orthoptera; family Acrididae; genus Schistocerca; species Schistocerca americana. The sequence continues at coordinate 614,321,148 of NC_060120.1, forward strand.
TGGTTTGGGCGGACGTCACAAGACATCCGTTCAAGATTCTTTGACTCAGTTTTTTATTACAGAGAGCACGCAGCCCTCTGACCGAACACTAGCTACTGTGCCCGTTATACTCATCACTAGTGGCTTTTTGCGATTCCCGTAAAAAAAAGTGTTCGGGCACTGTTTGTATATCCGCAGAGAAGAAGATGGTCAAATGGCCGGTGAGCCTTAACTATATATAGTTAAAGAAAGAACAGATACCATCTTCATATATATGCGGATGCACAAACAGTGCCCGAACTCTTACGGGAATCGGTAAAACGCCGGGAGTAATGGGTATAATGGGCAGGGGCACTATGGATATAGTGCTGACAGTAAGTTGGGAATGTGGGTCCCACGGGAGGCGTGCCAGAGATAAGTCCTTGCAGGCGCACTATACTCTGTCTCTTCGGTGGCTCAGATGGATAGTGCGTCTGCCATGTAAGCGGGAGATCCCGGGTTCGAGTCCCGGTCGGGGTACACATTTTCAACTGTCCCCATTGACTTATATCAACTCCTGTATGCAGCTAGGGGTATTCATTTCATTGTAATTTCATTTAACGAGCTGCATGGTCACCGATGGTATCTGTTCTTTCGGACATGTCCGAAAGAACAGATACCACCTTCATATATAAATAATATTTGGCAAAACTCCAGCACTGCCGCGTGCTTCCTAGGTGACCAGATGGAAAGTATAAAATACTCGCGTTCTCACCTGACATAGTATTCTGTTTACAAACACAGGGCAATTTTTCTGATCGAGCTATGTGTGACGCAAAAGCATACAGCAGGGATTTCACCGCACTGTTGAATACTGAAGCCACTGAAGCTATTAATTACAGTCAGTGGTCTGGTAACCTCTTAGCTCCTTCCTTATCCGAATCCGAGAAATACATTTCAGTACTGGAACTGTCATCTGCTACGTTGATAACGAGTCGCTCAACAACAGAATCCACAAAGCCACCCATCGGCCGCATTTTCTCCTCTTCTTTTATGACGTGGCATCCTATATCCTGCCAACGTTCGGACGTGGGAAAAAGCTGGGTGAGTTAGTTCCAGTACGTCTGGCAGCTTAACAGCCTTGTTATTTCTAGGGCCAAATCCCTTAACTTGACTCCAGATCGGTTCTGCTGGGTTTATATTGTAATGGTGCAGTGGCAAACGTAAAAATGCAGCACTTTTATGGTGCGCTCGATGCTGTGGAAATGATTTTTCATGTTTCTACGAAATATATCTACATTCGTGGTATAAAACAATGGACATAGTCCAAATACAGAGTATTTAGTTTTAATTTTTGCCTTAAAAATTTAATTGTTATGTTTTCTTAATTTTAGCAACCTTTAATAAAAAGTCTTTCATAAAATATCAATAACTGAGACATTATATTTCAAATAAAAACAGGAATTTCGCGTGCAATATGTAATTACATAACTTTACTAGAAGAAGGGATCGGTTGGTAGGACTCGTTCTAAGGCATCAAGAATCACCAATTTAGTATTGGAGGGCAGCATGGAGGGTAAAAATCGTAGAGGGAGACCAAGAGAAAATACACTAAGCAGATTTAGAGGGATGTAGGTTGCAGTATGTATTTGGAGATGAAGAAGATTGCACAGGATAGAGTAGCATGGTGAGCTGCATCAAATTATCAGCTATCAGTACAGTGTCATCAACATATCGAATGTTATCCGTTAGCCTTTATGCCATTTTCTACATCATCAAGTGCCTCCTGGAAAATACTCTCAGAGTATAAGTTAAATAACAGGGGTGACAGTATGCATCCTCGTCGGACTCCTCTATATATATTGACCAAATCTGTGACCTCATTATCAAATTTAACCTGCGCTGTCTGATTCCAGTATTAATTCTCTATACAGCGGATATTTTTCTCATCTATATCAATTCTTTTCAGAATTTCCATGAGTTTATGATGTACTCTATCGAGTGCTTTCTCGTAGTCAATGAAACATAGGCCTACATTTTTACCCAGATCATAGCAGTTTTGTTCTAGAACTTGTAGTGCGGCCATTACTTCTCATGTACCTAAACCTTTTCTAAATCCAAACTGTGTCTCACTAATGAATTTCTCACATTTCTCCTATAGCCTTTGATGGACGACTCTCAGAAATCTCAACATTTGGTCTAACATCTGAAAAGATGTTCTTAGGGTAGTCTTCCCATATCTCTTCCTTCTCAATGGTATCCAGAACTATTTTATTATTTTTGTTGGTTAAGAAGGAGATGTTTTTGCTTCTTTATATCCTAGCAGTTTCTTTTAACTTTTTATGTAAGTTAAAATCGTCATGTGAAGCTAGCAAGCTGTCAATTTCTTCACATTCATGTTGTAGCCATTCGCTGCTCTAATCTTTGATTGTATGAGTTTCTGGGTATTATTGTACTTAGTTTGATCTAACTGGGCTTTATATCTTCACCGTTCATCCATCAATGAAAGAATTTCATCAGTCATTCATTTCTATTTCTATTTTAGATCTCTTGTTTTATAGCCTATTTTTTCTCGAGGAGTGGTTAGCATAATATTTTTCAGCTCTTCCCATACTCTGGTAATGTTTTCTTGGCCAATCAGAGGTTTCATTGTCACTATTATATTGATGATGTCCTTGCTAACTTCACTTCTTAGTTCAGACTGTTTGAGTTTTCGTAAGCAATCTTCCTTTGTTGAGTTGATTTTTTGTGTTTTACAGGTTTTGTTTTTAGAGAAACTACTAGTAGCATATGGTCAGATGGAACATCTGCTCTAGGATAAGTGGATGCTCTTGTAACTGAAGTTCCAAAACGCTTATTAATTAAACTATAGCCAATATGGTTACGGACTATATTGTCTTTGTTGTCAGCCGGAGATTTCCATGTATAACGTCGTCGTTGTGGTAATCTGAACGATGTATTAGTGACATTCATGTTTTCTTCTTGGCAGAATTGTAACAGACGATCACCTCTCTCGTTTCGTGTTCCTAAACCAAAAGGACCTACGTGTCCTCATTTCCTAGCTTGGCATTTAAATCTCCCATTATTATATTAATTTCGTAATGTTTTGTTAGGGCAAAGACTTCTTTGACTTGGACATAGAAAGCGTCCACTTCTTGTTCATCTGCATCTGCAGTTGGTGCATATACTTGAATAATGTTGAGGTTAACTGGCTTGGCACTGAGTTTCAACAAGGCAACCCTATCGGAAAGTGACAAAAAATCCGTAAAGCTCTTGGAATAGCGCTCTGAGACAATAACGCACACTACTCTTCTATGGTTTCGGTCCTGATTCCCAGAATAAAACAGTGTACATCCAGCTGTAGAACACATTCCACTGTCAGGCCACCAAGTTTCTGCTATACGAAGTACATCAATACTTAGTCGTGTCATTTCTTGGATAACATTTGCTAATTTTTCTGCTTCATATGTTCTTCGAACATTCCATGTCCCAGTATTAATTTTCTTCCTTGTGTTCATCCTTAACGTGGGTCCATTTAGAACTGTTCCCCCTGGAGATCCAACTGGGGAACTATTTAAAACTCCGGAACATTTAGAAATGAATGCATCCATCCATGTTGTTCACTAGGAATTATGTCGGGGTGGTATCCCGTTGCCTTCTCTCAAAATGGTAGCCGCTCCTAACATGCAGACAGATGCTATTAGCAGCCGCCCACTGTGGATCAGACGCAACTGAGCCTGTTGGTCCGCCGGAAGTATTTGATTTCCCACCTACCACCCATATCTGGGAGGCATTCCCCTATCCACCACGCGTGGACTCTCCATCTAGGGGTTACAGGCTCCCCCGAGGGCGTAGCAAACTGAACTGGTTAAATCTCTACGGCTCCTACAAGCTTATCGCTTCTCTTATTAGTAACACACTTGAAGCTGTTCACGATATTAACAGAAATGCCAACTACACCTAGCACGTTTGAAGAGTGGAACGAAAAACTTCCCAAGTGCCATTTTTTTTTATAAAACGTGTTTTGAGACCATTGTTTTCTCTGTATTATACTCCACGTCCATGTTCTAAGCTTCAAATCATGGAGAAAATGTGTGAAACATTCATTACTAGAGGGCACATGGACTTTGTGCTAAGCAGTGATTACCAGTAGAGTTCCAAGTGCCATGCATCAGGATCTCTACCATTTAGCCTGGGATGGTTTGAAGAGACAATAAAAGTTTTCGGTGATTGGGCACAGCTTTTTGAGCTGCGACAGAGATTTTGCAGTGATAGAGAAAAGAGGAAAGGCAAGAAAGGCTTTGTTTGAGCAAGGTTTACACAAGGCTATTGAATCAGTTAAAGTTATAAACACTTTCCGTGTAATTTCAATGCATGGCAGCCGACTTGTTTGATTCTAAAGATGCTGCTGAAACGTTGTTGCCAATGCAGGCTTGTAAGATCCCCAAATATAGAGTCTTATACCCATCTACCTCAAAATAGTTTAATAAGCCACGGCTGCAAAATGCTAACACGAATTCGTTACAGACGAATGGAAAAACTGGTAGAAGCCGACCTCGGGGAAGATCAGTTTGGATTCCGTAGAAATGTTGGAACACGTGAGGCAATACTAACCCTACGACTTATCTTAGAAAATAGATTAAGGAAAGGCAAACTTACGTTTCTAGCATTTGTAGATTTAGAGAAAGCTTTTGACAATGTTAACTGGAATACTTTCTTCCATATTCTGAAGGTAATTGGGGTCAAATACAGGGAGCAAAAGGCTCTTTACAATTTGGACAGAAACCAGATGGCAGTCATAAGAGTCGAGGGGCATGAAAGGGAAGCAGTGGTTGGGAAGGGAGTGAGACAGAGTTGTAGCCTATCACCAATGTTATTCAATCTGTATATTGAGCAAGCACTAAAGGAAACAAAAGAAAAATTCGGAGTAGGAATTAAAATCCATGGAGAAGAAATAAAAACTTTGAGGTTTGCCGATGACATTGTAATTCTGTCAGAGACAGCAAAGGACCAGGAAGAGCAGCTGAACGGAATGGACAGTGTCTTGAAAGGAAGATATAAGATGAACATCAACAATAGCAAAACGAGGATAATGGAATGTAGTCGAATTAAATCGGGTGATGCTGAGGATATTAGATTAGGAAATGAGACGCTTAAAGTAGTAAATGAGATTTGCTATTTGGGGAGCAAAATAATTGATGATGGTCGAAGTAGAGAGGATATAAAATGTAGACTGGCAATGGCAAGGAAATCGTTTCTGAAGAAGAGAAATTTGTTAAGATCGAGTATAAATTTAAGTGTCAGGAAGTGTTTCTGAAAGTATTTGTATGGAGTGTGGCCATGTATGGAAGTGAAAGATGGACGATAAATAGTTTAGACAAGAAGAGAATAGAAGCTTTCGAAATGTGGTGCTACAGAAGAATGCCGAAGGTAGATGGGTAGATCACATAACTAATGAGGAGGTATTGAATAGAATTGGAGAGAAGAGAAATTTGTGGCACAACTTGACTAGAAGAAGGGATCGCTTGGTAGGACATATTCTGAGGCATCAAGGGATCACCGGATTAGTATTGGAGGGCAGCGTGGAGGGCAAAAATCGTAGAGGGAGACCAAGAGATGAATACGCTAAACAGATTCAGAAGGATGTAGGTTGCAGTAGGTACTGGGAGATGAAGAAGCTTGCACAGGATAGAGTAGCATGGAGAGCTGCATCAAACCAGTCTCTAGACTGAAGACCACAACAACAACCTCAAATAGCTACATAAAAATTCTCACGCTCAAACATAAGAATGGACAAATGTCAATGTACTCAAGAGAGGAAAGAACATGGCAGATGCATGCCATGAAGCGCTTCATGTGAAAGACCAGGCATATTGAAATGCCTGATGACGATGTTGCCATTCTTCCTCAGCTGCACAGGATGTTTTACAGTAAACTTTCCAACATCTGAACCCAAGAATGGTGTTGCGTAAGAAACAGATGCCAATACTGAGAGATTTTTTCCCTGAATTGAAAAAAAAAAAATTGAATAGAAACACGAAACGGTTTTTGTTGAGTACAGTTCTTGTAGCTAAAATATTGCTAGTATGGTTTGGCAGTTGTATTGTGAAAAATAAACGTAATGCCTCTGTATTAATGGCATCTGAAATAAAAATTTGTTTATCTTTACTTAGAACCAGTCGGCTTCCTGGTCTGGCATTATATATATATAGTGGTAACACCGGTTCCCGTCAGATCACCAAAGTTAAGCGCCGTGGGGCTGGGCTAGCACTTGGATGGGTGACCATCCTGTCTATCGAGCGCTGTTGGCAAGCGGGGTGCAATCAGCCCTTGTGAGGCAAACTGATGAGCTACTTGATTGAGAAGTAGCGGCTCCGGTCTCGGAAACTGATATACAGCCGGGAGAGCGGTGTGCTGACCACATGCCCCTCCGTATCCGCATCCAGTGACGCCTGTTCGGGAGGAGTTAAGTTTAGTTTAGGTTTTGGATACAAGTAAGTTATGTTCAAATGAGGTAGATAGTTTTTTTAATTCTCCTGGCGTATATGAGGTCTGGCCTTTTGCATTTCCACTCGTCATTTGTCTGAATGATAACAGTCTGCCACACTAGATGATACTGGATGGATTAAAATATCCCTTTTCTAACATTCTGTCATTCTAGCAATATGGAGACTGGCGGTAGTAAGAACACAGGACAAAAAATTAATTACCTCTAGAAGACATCTCGATAATACCGCTTAATATTACATGCTGGTTCCTGTTCATGGTAACCTGATTGAGTGATATCAAATCGTGATACGAAAAAAATAATCCCCAGAACATCACAGAGACATTTTCCGCCTGAACTGTACTCTTCACACATTGCTCTCATTCTGCTGTCGTGACGCTCGATGCCTCGTATTATTTGAAAAAGGCACAAAATCGCGACTCTTCGGACCACGCTACACGCCCCCAATTACTGCTGTCCAGTTTCTATGTTGATGGGACCAGTGAGGACGTGCAGGTCTATGTACCGCTCTGTGCAATGTTCTTCTCTGAGGAACCCGATTCCAAGTGCATTGCATAACGTTCCATTCGCAATGTTCACTCGAAAACTGGAGATGGACCTACATACAGTGACAGCAGGAATTTCAGTCGGGTTTGAAAGCGACTGTTACTGACAAGCCACAGCACTCATCTCCGGTCTCTGTCGCTTACGATCTTCTGACGACCACTATTCCTACGCCGTGTTACATCGCTGCGGTTGATATACTGTTTCTTGTAGACAGACTGCAAAATCTGCGTTGATACTCCAATTAACCAGGCTTCTTCGTTCACGTGCGCTAAATAGCTTATTCAGACATGATTGCGCACTTCTGTCACGTCTCCACGTCGACCCAGTCTACTGCACTGATACTATACACTCAGGTGACAAAAGTCATAGGCTCCCTCCTAATATCGTGTCGGGCCTCATTTTGCCCGGCGCAGAGCAGTCACTCGAAGTACACTACTGGCCATTAAAATTGCTACACCAGGAAGAAATGCAGATGATAAACGGGCATTTGTTGGACAAATATACTAGAACTGACATGTGATTACATTTTCACGCAGTTTGGTTGCATAGATCCTGAGAAATCAGTACCCAGAACAACCACCTCTGGCCGTAAAACGGCCTTGATACGCATGGGCATTGAGTCAAACAGAGCTTGGATGGCGTGTACAGGTACAGCTGCCCATGCAGCTTCAACACGATACCACAGTTCATCAAGAGTAGTGACTGGCGTATTGTGACAAGCCAGTTGCTCGGCCACCATTGACCAGACGTTTTCAGTTGGTGAGAGATCTGTAGAATGTGCTGGCCAGGGCAGCAGTCGAACATTTTCTGTATCCAGAAAGGCCCGTACAGGACCTGCGACATGCGGTCGTGCATTATCCTGCTGAAATGTAGGGTTTCGCAGGGATCGAATGAGAGGTAGAGCCGCGGGTCGTAACACACCTGAAATGTAACGTCCACTGTTCAAAGTGACGTCAATGCGAAGAAGAGATGACTGAGACCTGTAACCAATGGCACCCCATACCATCACGCCGGGTGATACGACAGTATGGCGATGACGAATACATGCTTCCAATGCGCGTTCACCGCGATGTCGCCGAACACGGATGTGATCATCATGATGCTGTAAACAGAACCTGGATTCATCCGAAAAAATGACGTTTTGCCATTCGTGCACCCAGGTTCGTCGTTGAGTACACCATCGCAGGTGCTGCTGTCTGTGATGCAGCGTCAAAGATAACCGCAGCAATGGTCTCCGAGCTGATAGTCCATGCTGCTTCAAACATCGTCGAACTGTTCGTGCAGATGGTTGTTGTCTTGCAAACGTCCCCATCTGTTGACTCAGGGATCGAGACGTGGCTGCACGATGCGTTACAGCCATGCGGATAAGATGCCTTTCATCTCGGCTGCTAGTGATACGAGGCCGTTGGGAACCAGCACGGCGTTCCGTATTACCCTCCTGAACCCACCTATTCCATATTCTGCTAACAGTCATTGGATCTCGACCAACGCGAGCAGCAATGTTGCGATACGATAAACCGCAATCGCGATAGGCTACAATCCGACCTTTATCAAAGTCGGAAACGTGATGGTACGCATTTGTCCTCCTTACACGAGGCATCACAACGTTTCTCCAGGCAACGCCGATCAACTGCTGTTTGTGTATGAGAAATTGGATGGAGACTTTCCTCATGTCAGCACGTTGTAGGTGTCGCCACCGGCGCCAACCTTGTGTGAATGCTCTGAAAAGCTAATCGTTTGCATATCACGGCATCTTCTTCCTGTCGGTTAAATTTCGCGTCTGTAGCACGTCATATTCGTGGTGTAGCAATTTTAATGGCGAGTAGTGTAGCATCGACTCAGCAAGTCGAAGGAGTCCCCTGCAGAAATACTGAGGGATGCTGCCTTCGTAGCCCTCCACAATTGCGAAACTGTCGTCGGTGCAGGATTTTGGGCACGAATTGACCTCTCGATTAGTCCAGAATGTTCTTCAAAACAATCGCGTACAATTGTGGCCCAGTGACATGGCGCATTGTCATCCGTAAAAATTCCATCACTATTTGTGAGCATGAAGTCAGTGAATGTCCGTGAATGTAGACGAACATTACCATTTCAAGTCAATAATCAGTTCAGTTGGACCAGAGGACCCAGCCCATTCCATTTAAACACAGCCCACACCGTTAAGGAGCCACTACCAGCTTGCAACAGTGCCTTGTTCACAACTTAGGTCCACAGCTTCGGGGGGTCTGCGCCACATTCGAACCTTACCGTCATCATTTATGAACTCAGATCGGGACTCGTCTGAAGGCCACTGTTTTCCAGTCGTGTATGGTACAACCGGTATGGTCACGAGCCCAGGAGAGGCGCTGCAGGTGATGTCGTGCTGTTAACAAAGGCACACGCGTCGATCATCTACTGCCATAGCCCATTACGCCAGATTTCGCCGCACTATCCTAACGGATATGTTCGTCATACTTCCCACACCGATTTCTGCTGTTATTTCATGCACTGTTGCTTGTCTGTTAACACTGACAAGTCTATGCAAACACCGCTGCTCTCGGTCGTTAAGTGAAGGCTGTAGGCTACTGCGTTGGCCGTGGTGAGATTTACGAGGTGCTTCAAGTTCTAAGGCCTCCGATTTTTTTTCTCCGGACTGGAAAGAGATAGAAACATGCACATTGTTTTAAAATGAGGCCGCATTCATTGTCAATACGTCCCAGAGATGGCAGCACCGTGCGGCAGATGGAATTTTACCGCCAGTGGTGGGAATGAGAACTGTTTTAAATACTTAAAATGGCGACGTTTTCCTTATTTGAACAGCGTGCAATCATTCGTTTTCTGAATTTGCGTGGTGTGAAACCAACTGAAATTCATCGACAGTTGAAGGAGACGTGGTGATGGAGTTATGGATGTGTCGAAAGTGCGTTTGTGGGTGCGACAGTTTAATGAAGGCAGAACATCGTGTGACAACAAACCGACACAACCTCGGGCTCACACAAGCCGGTCTGACGACATGATCGAGAAAGTGGAGAGAATTGTTTTGGGGGATCGCCGAATGACTGTTGAACAGATCGCCTCCAGAGTTGGCATTGCTGTGGGTTCTGTGCACACAATCACGCATGACAACCTGAAAATGCGAAAAGTGTCATCCAGGTGGGTGCCACGAATGCTGACGGACGACCACACAGCTGCCCGTGTGGCATGTTGCCAAGCAATGTTGACGCGCAACGACAGCATGAATGGGACTTTATTTTCATTGGTTGTGACAATGTATGAGACGTGGATGCCATTTTTCAATCCAGAAACAAAGCGCCAGTCAGCTCAATGGAAGCACACAGATTCACCGCCACCAAAAAAATTTCGGGTAACCGCCAGTGCTGAAAAAATGATGGTGTTCATGTTCTGGGACAGCGAGGGCGTAATCCTTACCCATTGCGTTCCAAAGGGCACTACGGTAACAGGTGCATCCTACGAAAATGTTTTGAAGAACAGATTCGTTCCTGCACTGCAACAAAAACGTCCGGGAAGGGCTGCGCGTGTGCTGTTTCACCAAGACAACGCACCCACACATCGAGCTAACGTTACGCAACAGTTTCTTCGTGATAACAACTTTGAAGTGATTCCCCATGCTCCCTACTCACCGGACCTGGCTCCTAGTGACTTTTGGCTTTTTCCAACAATGAAAGACACTCTCCGTGGCCGCACATTCACCAGCCGTGCTGCTATTGCCTCAGCGATTTTCCAGTGGTCAAAACAGACTCCTAAAGAAGCCTTCGCCGCTGCCATCGAATCATGGCGTCAGCGTTGTGAAAAATGTGTACGTCTGCAGGGCGATTACGTCGAGAAGTAACGCCAGTTTCATCGATTTCGGGTGAGTAGTTAATTAAAAATAAAATCGGAGGCCTAAGAACTTGAATGCACCTCGTAATGCCTGAAATTTTGTGTTCTCGGCACACTATTGACACTGCGGATCGCGAGATACTGAATTCCCTAACGATTTCCGAAATGCAATGTCCCTTGCGTCTAGCTCCAACTACCACACCACAATCAAAGCCTGTCAATTCCCGTCGTATGGCCGTAATCACGTAGGAAACCTTTTCTCGTGCATCACCTGAGTGCAAATTACAGCCCGGTCAATGCGCTGCCCTTTTATACCTTGTGTACGCGATACTACCGCCATCTGTTTATGTACCTATCGCTTTCCCATCACTTTTGTCACCTGAGTGTACAACGGTCATACACATACACGCTTTTCACTGGTTTGTCGCCCCGGGTAGCTACGTGGTCTGGGGGGGGGGGGGGGGGGCCTTATCACGGTCCGCCCTGCTCCCCCGTCGGAGGTCGAGTTCTCCCTCGGGCATGAGTGTCTGTGTTGTTCTTAGCGTAAGTTAGATTAGGTAGTGAGTAAGCGTAGGGACCGCTGACCTCAGCAGTTTGGTCGCAGAGGATCTTACCACAAATTTCCAAATTTTGTCACTGGCATGACGTCCGTTAGCAACAGAAGGTCACGGGAGCACCTGGTACCAGTTATACGCCATCTAGAGCTCTCCATAGCGGCCATTGTGCTCTTTTAAGGTGTTGATTGATATTTTGTCGAGTGACCTTATGATCTGCCCTGCGATTTCTGTTGCATGGACGGAGAACACTGGTATTGGAGCATATGATATTGTTAGCTGGGACACTACAAGTTCGGCCACTTAAACCGAAAGTGTTTTCTTTCGCCGCGCAAAATGGCTCATATATGGTTGGTGAAGTTCAGAAATCAAACATGAATCCACAAAAGCAGTTCGATGCAACTCTAAAAAATTCTGGATAAAATCAACTTTGAAGTTTTCCGATTGTCTTTAACATGCTAAAGCAGGGTCGACATTTCTCGACAGGTCGTGTGACTGTATGACAGAATGATCGCCCACTATGTATGGGACATGGATTCCTAGTCCTGCCAAAGTTTTAAACAAAGTTGCATGTTCCATGAATATTTCCATGAAGCGTAAACTACATAAGGATGTACAAAAATTTAATTTATAATGCTTTTTTTGTTCAAACGATCTTTTATGAAAGATCAGTAATTATTTATTTAAAAAACAGCAGTTATATATCTGTTAATTTACATATATTTAATGAATTTTATGTTTAAATGACGTATGTATTCAAAATGAGCGGGAGGAAACGAAAAAAATAACAACCGAAACGACATTCGAACCAGCGATTAGCAGTCTCGATCGCTACTGACTTTTTTTCATCTTTAAGTTAAGCTTCACGGAATTGCTAGTAGAACATGCACATCTGTTTAAAAATTTGTACCAGCCGAGAATCGAACCTGTAACCCATATGTGGCACGCGATCGTTCTACTACACAGCCACCCGGTCTGTTGAGAAAAATCGGTCTTGCTTTCACGTATTAAATACGGTCGGAAAATTTGTCAGTCCATTTTGTCGAGAATTTTTTAGAGTTGCAACGCACTGTTTTGGGGAATAAAGATTTGAGTTCTGAACTTCACACACCATAAACATTAAAAATTACATAAATCAGATTGCTATGTGGTCCCTTAATGAGTGTTGTGCCTTAAGTGTATTTGTGTGTAATTGTATATGACTGTAATGGCTGTGTGTAAAGTGTGGTGTCATGTTTGTGTTATATAACTTTCAGAGAAGGAAGTAGGTGGCTCTAAGTGCTGAGACGTAGCAGTCCTCTGGATTAGCGCAACAAGGAGACACCACAAACTTGAGCTCACATTTTAAGGAGAAAAAATACACTAGAAAAATAACAGACCCAGCTATCGATCTCACGTGAAAAGTTGGGCCATAATTCCGGTAGTAAGCAGTTATGACCTCCTGAATGTGCAGATTTTAAACCTTCGCGTGCACCGCTTGTTGGTCCCTTGCTCCGTCACACTCCCGCAGATTAGACACCGACTGCAGGAACTGTACAGAGGACTTACAACTACCGCTCTCCTATTCACGGGATGTTGAAGGCGAGGTCAAACTAGAGGGTGGGCAACATGTCTGCTGAACGTGTTTTAAAATCTTGTTCGAGAACACGCATAAAATACGCAATATGTCAACCTCACGCACATATTGGATATATACGAGGGGGGACCCAAAAGTAACCAGAATCGTAATGCTGCACATCGTGTACTTGTAGTGGCAGGTTGCGCCGCCAGAGGGTTGCAGTAGGAGCTCTGCTGAGTCATTCTGCCACGCTGCGTCACCCAACAGTGACAAGTGCGGTTTCTTTGGTAGCTCTTTGACTGTGCGTACAGTGCAGACGTGACACGAGGAAGTGGCTAGTTCTTATGAACAATGTGCGGCAGTGAAGTTTTGTTTCTTGCTCGGCAAGAACGCAGCAGAAACTGTTGCGGTGATTCAGACAACCTACAAAGACCATGTTCTTAGTAAAACTCAAGTGTACGAATGGTTTTCTTGGTTTAAAAAGGGAGAAATGGTCGTTGAAGATCAGCCCCGTTCCAGTCGACCTTCAACTGCTCGAAGCGAAGACAACATCGACAAAATCCGTGATCTCATCAGTGATGATCAACGCAGGACAATCGACCAACTCGAGAACTTCTCCGGGTTGTCCTGGAGCTCAATTCAGCGCATCTTGACCATCGATTTGGGGATGCGAAGAGTGGCAGCAAAATTCGTGCCGAAGCTTCTTACCGGAGATCAAGGAGATTGTCGCGTTCAAGACTGTCTCGAAATGAAGGACGCGTTCAAAGATGATCCACATTTTTTCAACAAAATCATTACAGGTGATGAGTCATGGTGCTATGGGTACGATCCAGAAAGTAAACAACAGTCATCACAATGGAAATCACCTGGCTCACCTTGACCAAAAAAGCTCGACAAGTGAAATCGAATGTGAAAACGATGTTGATCTGTTTTTTTGACATCAAAGGGATCGTACACTCTGAATTTGTCCCTGAAAACCAGACAGTAAACCAACAATTATATTTGGAGGTTATAAAACGGCTTCGCAGAAGTTTGTCGCGAAAACGTCCGGCGTTGTGGGAGTCTGGCGTGTGGTTCCTGCATCACGAGAATGCTGCCGCGCACATGACTCACAGCGTTCGCCAGTTTTTGGCCTCAACGAAAACGACTACCTTGACCCGCGCTCCCTATTCGCCGAATTTAGCACCCTCGGACTTCTTCCTATTCCCGAGGATGAAAAGAGAATTGAGAGGAAAGCGTTTTGCGGATGTGGAACACGTAAAACGCAATGTCATGAAAGTGCTAGCAGCTATCAAAGAGGACGAATTTAAAAGGTGTTTCGAACGCTGGAATGAACGTTTGAACAAGTGTATTAATGCTAATGGAGAGTACTTCGAAGAAGATTAAGGTTGTATTTGAAAACAATAAAGTATATGCTTTCTAGAAAGAAATTCCGGTTGTTTTTGGGTCCCCCCTCGTATATGGGCTGTTGATAAAATATTGACACATCTATATTTTTTCCCAGTACTTACGACGTATATCGGCGATATTTTTTCATCGAATATATCGATATACGCCTATCGGAACGGCAATGACGAGTGCCGATATTTTTGTTTTATATCATATTTTTTCTTAATTTCCTGTGAATATTTGAAACTGTTCTTGTAGTAAACCATAAATTTACTTTCACTGTGTGGAGGAATCGTACTACTTTTTGGTCTTCCATCGCGTCCAGTCTTTCTCTGAGACTGTGTGAAGCAAATATGCAGTAGGTTGCACAAAGAAGAAGTCCGGTTGCGTTTGGGGGGGGGGGGGGGGGGGTAGCGGTGTGATTGGAATGACAAGATTACTGATGCGCACCAGTTTCGTTAAAAATAATTTTTAACGCAACTAGTGTTCCATTTCTTCACATCGGCATTCTTCAAAAACAGTTGTTGAAAATGACAAGATGGACGGATACGTGTGAGGGGAAATGCTGACGTGACCGGCGCGCAGCGCCATCAACAGGAACTGCGACGTTTAACTTCACTACGGATTCTTGACGCTACAGTGCAGGTTAATGGCGTTTGCAGAAATGAAAAACCGGGGAAGTCGACATGAAATGTTCCGGACAAATCGGATACGTGACGAAACCGACCGACAGACCCATCGGACACCTTTTTTGTGCCACTTACATACAGTTATACCATTATTAGCAACGAAGTCTCACCAAGCGTGATCGTGCATCGTTTACCTTTCAGTTCTTTCATTAAGGGGAATAAGCAGGTTGATAACTTATTGATGTACAGAATATCTAATAATAAATCAGTACTTAAATATTCAGCTCTAAGACCGGCAGAATATTTACAATGTGGAGCCGTTATTTTATAAGGCGGTATGTAGGTACTCTCACCCTCTTTGTATCGATACTGCAGTCGGTATATCGAGGCAGGTGCAGATATGTTTTATTAAATATCGATAAGCGGGACTCCCGATATTTTAAGAAATATCAACAGTCATAATTTTAAAAATATCGAGACTCCGATACACAGATATAATACAGCGTGATTATAATTAAAGTTAAACTTTCAAAACGCTGTAGAAATAAGAACACTGGTTTCTATTTAGCAAAAATGACAAAAAGCAGATTTCAGAGTACTTGACGGCTCAACACAAAAGTTTTGTCTCAAGTACAGATAGTGTTGAGGATCAGTGGACAAAGTTGAAAACCACCGTACAATATGCATTAGATGAGTATGTGCCAAGCAAGATTTTAAGAGGTGAAAAAGAGCCACCGTGGTACAACAACAGAGTTAGAAACCTGCTACGGAAGCAAAGGGAACTTCACAGCAAACATAAACATAGCCAAAGCCTTGCAGACAAACAAAAATTACACGAATCGAAATGAGGAGGGCTATGCGAGAAGCGTTCAATGAATTCGAAAGTAAAGTTCTGTGTATTGACTTGACAGAAAATCCTAAGAAATTTTGGTCTTATGTCAAAGCGGTAGGTGGATCAAAACAACATGTCCAGACACTCTGTGACCAAAATGGTACTGAAACAGAGAATGACAGACGAAAGGCCGAAATACTAAATGTCTTTTTCCAATGCTGTCTCACAGAAGAAGACTGCACTGTAGTTCCTTCTCTAGATTGTCGCACAGATGACAAAATGGTAGGTATTGAAATAGATAACAGAGGGATAGAAAACAATTAAAAACGCTCTAAAGAGGAAAGGCCGCTGGACTTGATGGGATACACAGAGTACGCGAAGATACTTGCCCCCCTTCTTGCAGCGGTGTACCATAGGTCTCCAGAAGAGCGTAGCGTTCCAAAAGATTGGAAAAGGGCACAGGTCATCCCCATTTTCAAGAGGGGACGTCGAACAGATGTGCAGAACTATAGACCTATATCTCTAACGTCGATCAGTTATAGAATTTTGGAACACGTATTATGTTCGAGTATAATGACTTTTCTGGAGACTATAAATCTACTCTGTAGGAATCAGCATGGGTTTCGAAAAAGACGATTGTGTGAAACTCATCTCGCGCTATTCATCCACGAGACTCAGAGGGCCATAGACACGGATTCCCAGGTAGATGCCGTGTTTCTTGATTTCCGCAGAACGTTTGATACAGTTCCCCACAGTCGTTTAATGAACAAAGTAAAAGCATATGGACTATCAGACCAATTGTGTGATTGGATTGAAGAGTTCCTGGATAACAGAACGCAGCACGTCATTCTCAATGGAGAGAAGTCTTACGAAGTGAGAATGATTTCAGGTGTGCCGCAGGGGAGTGTCGCAGGACCGTTGCTATTCACAATGCATATAAATGATCGGAAGTTCACTGAGGCTTTTTGCGGATGATGCTGTGGTATATCGAGAGGTTGTAACAATGGAAAATTGTACTGAAATGCAGGAGGATCTGCAACGAATTGATGCATGGTGCGGGGAATGGCAATTGAATCTCAATGTAGACAAGTGTAATGTACTGCGATTACATAGAAAGAAAGATCCTTTATCATTTAGCTACAGTATAGCAGGTCAGCAACTGGAAGCAGTTAATTCCATAAATTATCTGGGAGTAGGCATTAGGAGTGTGTAATGTTGTTGCTTTAATATGTTCTGCTAGTGGTGCTGTTATTCAAGACCATAAACGTGGGTTAAAACCTGTGAGCTGTCTGGGGAAGTTAACCTTGCATTACTGTGCAATTGTTTCACCAGGTATCCAGTCTAGCTTACCAAATTCCCAACCAGACTAACATTAATTATAATCTTTTAATAGTCATACGACAACTGGTGATATATATATATATATATATATATATATATATATATATATATATATAAGAGAATTTAAATAAAAAGAAATAAATCAGTTTATATTTGGAAATTTATTTTAACATTGATCATTGAAATTTCAGCATATTAAACTTTATTCATAACTAAACTGGTGCCTTATTTAGGATTGTGAAAATGTGAGATTGTAATCTTATGGAACACATCAAATATGGAGCCAAGACTGGAAGACTGCATACAACACTGCATCCATAAAATAACACACGAAGAACGTTGAAACATATGCAAGAGGAAATTAACCACAACCAACCGATTCAATTTTCACCCAAAGAAGTTACGTTCGTAGCACAATCCTGTCCGTCATATAATTACCACACACTGGTATACTAAATTCATACTAACTCCCTGTGAAATCTTCCCGAAAAGAGTAGCTGAGGGCTACTTTGATGATTACACCACATGCTTCACGTGGTCAACTTGGTTTACACAAAGAGTGTAACTCCACAATAATTTTGATAATTAAAATAAATTAGATCGAAAAGCAATTTACAAAAGAAAAGCCTCAAACTGGTTACTATCGTCTTACTATTAACCTGATGGGTCAAACCATTGTATGAGCACGTGGTACTGCTCTCACAAAGTACACCCCACGTGGGTTGAACATAAAGAAAAGTTGCTATATTGAAAAATATTGTCAAAGAATCTCACGCACATTCGCATTTAAGATTGATGATCTTAGTTAGAGTTACTGATCAACGCGTGGTTCCACTTTACTCACAAAGTAGTGACAAAGCAACTACCGGAATATACTCTGAACTTCACACTCGAATTACACTGCGCTGCAATTTAAGATAACATTAGATATTTTAGAGCTAGGCTGAACTTAAGAAATCCATTGTCCTACGGACTTAGCAGACACGCGCTTAGCCGGAGATCTTACCACTTCTGACGCTCGCCGCGGACAGACTGACGTGGTCCCTTCCTGAGGGTGGCTCACAAATACAAGCGGAAGTGGCCAGAGAGGCAGCTTCCTATACCAACATGACAAGGGACGGACAGGACCATACTAAGGATAGAAACCTCTTTGCTTTTAGAAAGCGTAGCTACCTGTTCCGACGTTGGTGCTACTGTTCTCTAGCAGACAGGCTTGTCTGCTACCATCCAGCATGCAACTAGAAATAGATTTGCTCATTCATCCTCTCACACAGAAGGGAAAGGGGATGACAGTATCTTATCATATACAGTATATAAAAGAAAGCGGATGTAGGTTCCGTATGAGACTGTGTGACATGAATTACATATAAACTGTGTTTTAAAGTGTAGTAGTGTGACAGATCGTTCTTGTTTATGTGTAAAAGTAACACGTTTCACTGCTCAGTCTCCTCCCAGATAGTCAGAAACACCACAGTAAATTTAGAAGAGGAATTTATGCCGTAAATGACAACATATTTAAGAAATTAACATGAAAGGAATCCAACATAGACCTTTCATAACCCCAACGCTCCTGGAAAAGACTGTGCAGGAAATTTTCTAGCCGTGCCAGGACATTCCCAAGCAGGCTTGTCACACCCAACTTAAACCAAAAATGTAAAGAAAAGGCAAAAGGTCACCAGCTACTTGCTAAAACACAATAATTTCAACACATATTTAGAATCTACCAATTTCAAAGAGAAAAAAACAATCTGTGACACCTATTTAAAAGATAGTGTAGACCTAATTCGGTCAGCAAATAAAAACAATGGTTCCTGTGTCATTAATATGAAAACAATTTCTGGTTGCTACCCTTATGGAGTTCACCAGTATTTGCTCATTGCAAGAGCCAACTGATCACAGGAAAATTTAGGACTGTTTATTAACAAGTAAAATTTATGAAAATAGCAAAGGTGCCACAGCAATTAAAAAACATGAAAATAATATCAGTATTATGAAGCAGAACATTGCAATACACAAACCGCAAAGGCAAAAAAAAGGTAAGAGAAAAAACATGTTTTACGAAGTGGTTATCGCAAAAAATCCTATATCTTATAAAACTAATAATTTGTAGAACTAAAAAAACTTTGTGGCACTAATTTAATCACTCTATTTCAGTTAGTTAGCAAACAATGATCACTGTGTCATTATACTGAAACTACAATTAATTATGTGATTGTTACCCTTATGGGGTTCCTCACTATAAATATGCCCCATGCAAAGGCTAATAGATCACAGTCCAATGAGAATGAATAGCTATCTGACTGATAAACGAAGCAATGCCACAGGAATGAATTTACGCAACAAAATATCACAAACCTAATACATCACACAAGAACAAACATTGATCAATAAAACAGGTCTGAAAGAACAATAGTCAACGTCTAAAAAAAACACCAATAAATAAAACACCCGCAAAATACAAGAGTCAAAGTCTAAAAAAAAACAATAAATAGAACACCTGCAAAACACACGAGTCAAAGTTTCTCTGACAGAAGCACACGAGTCAAAGATTCTCTGACAGAAACACACGTATATGCATTGGACTAAGAACCGTATAATTACTGTTCACTGACACACTCAGTAGTTCCACTGTTCCAAGGCACAATATAAGGGGAGGGGGGGTTCGTCGCCACAGCTGTCAGTAGGGATTTTTGTCCATCTGTTGCGTACAATCCCGCCGTCTCTGCCCTCTCATGAAGTTTCTCTTGGTGGCCCGTGTCACGTACATCTCGATTTGGTTACATGTTTGTGTTGTCAAATTCGTGCGGTATCCTCGTTTGACAAGCCAGGTTGATATTCCTGGGCAAGGATGACACTTAATGGCTCTTTTTTGTGCCACCCTTATCAACCAGAGAACACCGAACCATGATTTACTGTCGCTTGACAGTGGGCATCCACCAGGAAATGCTGATAGGCGTCGTTGAAGTCTGCCAGTTTCTCTCGACAGTATGTGCCAAAAGGCTCCAAGCCTCTTGTGTTGTTACATTCTTGAGTTATCCTGAATTGGCTCGCCGGTTTGATATTCCTGGGCAAGGATGACACTTAATGGCTCTTCTTTGTGCCACCCTCAGTGACCAAAGAACATCGAACCATGACTTACTGTCACTTGACAGCGGGCATCCGTCAGGAAATGTTGATAGGCATCATTCAAGTCTGCAAATTTCTCTGGACAGTACGTGTCAAAAGTCTCCACGCCCCTTTATCCCCTGTCTTCTGTCGTTTCACCGCGGCCGTCTTGTCACGGTCGCTTGCGTGTGGTGCTTTGCCAGCAGATGGATTTCCCCGCGGGGGACCGCTCGGCCATCTCAGGTCATCGCCTCCACGAAGGGTCGCACTGGTGCGGCCGGCTATTAACTCCGGGTGCAAGGGAAAGTGTTTTCCGCGTGACCTTCTTTTGTTGTCGACCACGCTCCCGAAGTGGCCCGGTTGACAGTGTGTCCTGCTGGGAAACCCGCCAGTTTACAACTAGTCCTCCTCCTCGCTGCTCCCGCTGTCTCGTAAGAGTTTAGCCGGATCATTTTCACGTTCTCAACTGCATTCACAGAAATTGTTCATCGTAGTTATGTGATTACAAAATGTCATACATAATACCACTTAGTATTGTCTTTCACAATTTTTAAGAACAAAAGTGAGACTTAATTTTTTTTAATAAAAAAGTTAAATGAATCGACAATATAAAAATTAAAGTTAAATTACTTGACAATATAAAAAATAAAAGTGAAATGAGTTGACAGTATAAAAATAAAAATTAAATGAACTGACAATATAATATCTAAATCCACATCACTAATGTGGTTCACTTCTGTTTTAATAAATCAAATGCACACCTGTTGTCTATACTACAAACTAACTACCCATAAACATGCGTTACTCAAAATTCTACTTCTATCCACTACTATCACTACTAGTTAATCCAACAAGCTACTTCAACAAAGTGTTTACACCACTACAACATTGTTCTAATTCGTCCTCTTCCTTACGATCGCCGCATATGTCTTGTCACATGATAAATATGGAGAACTTTCCTTAAACATACACAGTAAAAGAACAATGGTTATTTACACGCCAAAACATTTATACCAGTTGACACACCTGATAAGAGACTCGCAATTATACATTTATCATACTCATATATTCACACATAAAGCAGTAAGAAAATTTCATCTAAAATTACGTTATCACAAGAATTAATCATATAGATGACTCTGAGCAAGGTAAAAATATTTTCCTTATAAAGGTTATACTACATTTTCTTACCCATTTCGTTCCTTCTTTAAGTTACCTTTCGCTTACAAATCAGTTATTTCGGCTGTGGTGGTTATTCTGGATTCATTTCTCATGAATGGCAAAATTGTGGTCTCCTCTATTCTGTAAAACAGTTTCATCTTAACATACTGAACTTACAACAGACACAAAAGATCCGAATCCTCCTGTAGTTTAAATGACAAATGTTTTGCTTCATCCTTATTACCTTAAACCAAGCTTTCCTTCGGTCCCATTATCAAAATTATTTAATCTTCCTCTACCTTCAAGAGGGAAATTTCCTCAGTACAAATCATATAGGCTGCAGTGCATCCCGCACCAGCGAAAACAGTAAGCTGTAATGCTCACAGCATCAGCAAAACACATAAACGTCGCTTTTCTAGGACAAGTATTAACGCAGAATAATTTTTCAGGCTTTGGCTCAACATCAATCAAGACTACAGAAAGGATCCATATTTCTGTTCCATTCTCCATTTGCTGGAAAACTGCTCGTCATTTGACTGCCATAATACTATTTCAGGGCCACGTAAATTACACAAACCACAATTCTTCTTCCACCTTGAAGGGAATCAATCTACTGATGAAATCCACAGACAGCACTTTACGTACTCAGCTATAAGGAACAAAAAAGATATATCATCAATATTAACATATTAGCGCATATTGGGAAGCCATTGGTTAAACAATCGTATTATCGCATCCTGTTTTCAAGATTCCAAACTTACTCTTTCCTTTCTCAGAGTTTTCCTATCTTAAAATATTCATACAGGACGCATACTATAGTAAGAGATCCTCATTTATACTGACAGATATAGAATAGTAATAGATAGATAGTAGTACTGAAAGCAGAAAATCGGAAACAAGACTATTAACAGCTGGGGACCTGGGTTTGCCAGTCCCATAATACCCACAGATCGGATATTCCCCTGAGTTTTGCATTAATTCAACACAGATCTTGCTTCTCTCAGGAGCGACTCTTTTCAATTTACATAAAAAAACCATAAACAGCATTTCACTCGTTCACAAAGAAACCTTTTATCTTCACATTTGAACCAACATAAATCTTAATTGCATAAGGAAAGAAAAAAAAACTAAAAACATCACTTCAATCAATCACATAGAAACATCTTTATCATTATTTTTACCAACATATTATTCAAAATGCATTTATCACAAATGTAAACTAATCAATTCTTTCTCCTCACCACTTCTCACTGTCCTTTCTACTCATTTGATATGTCGCTCATTTGTTCCGATTGGGCGCCTTCTGCGCTGATCGTTTGTCATTGCCGGTTTTCTTCATTTCCATTTGCTGGATTATGTCTAGGGTTAGCCGGCCGAATTTCAACATCATGAGGTGCCCTGCCTACAGTCCTATTCCCACCGTGTTCACCGTAGTATCGATTTTGGTTGCCGTAACTGTTGCGTTCACGATCCTGTCCACGTCCTCGATCATTTCTGTTGTTCCACCTGTGTTCGCGACTGTTACCCCAGTTTCTACACGGCCGGTCCCGATTATTGTTCCGTTCGCGTCGCGACGACCAGTCACGCCGTTGATTAGTACTACGGCCACGACTGCGATCGCGCTTCTGTGCCCCATAATAACTTTGTGCCTGATTAGGCGGGCATTCTGCTGTATTATATTCCAACTCTTGGAGAAGTGTCTTAAACGTTTCCACGTCCTCTTTGCATTGTCCCGCAAGAATGACGTGGCGCAAGTGCACCGGCAATTTGGTGATGCATATCCTAATTAGTTCCGCAGGCCCGTATGGGTCGTATAGAAATTGATTTGCCTGCAGCATGTGATCGAATAGGCGTGCTGGGCTGCCGAAACCAGACTGGTTCAAATTTGGCAGCATAATTATGCCATGCTTGACCCTATCTTGTGCCGCTTCCGACCAATAGGCGGACAGAAAGGCTTGTCGAAACTCCCGAGTGGAATTGCAGTGACGCGCTGCCGACCTCATGCGAATCGCCGGTTCGCCTTCCAAATAGCCACACATATATTCTATCTTATGTGAACTTGCCCAGTCGGGAGGAAGACAGAATTCAAATTGCTCAAGCCATGCTCGTGGATGTATTCCTTTTTGCGAATTTCGAAATATCTCAAACTTTCTCCCCGTAAGGAAATGTTTGAAATCAAATCCCCACCTTTCCTCCCGGCGAGGCCCGTGAATGTTTCTATTTCTCTCATGTCTGCCCCTCAATACATTCTTCTCTGTCGTCAAAATCTCCCTCGTGGCCGGAGTCCCTCTCTGCACTGTTCGTACAGCTATTTTTGGTGCTATTGGCGAGTTTGGAATCACACCCCATGCGGCTTTCCAGATGCGCCACGCGTTCTTGTAACTCACCTGTTATAGCTTTGTGCCGCCTGTTCACTTCGAACTGTCCCTTCTGAAATCTAAGAAGCGAACGCACTTCTTCGGTCTCTGCGACCGCTGCCGGTGTAGTATTGTTATTGCTCTCCGTCACCTTCATCATGCCTACGATGTCCGCTAATGCCGCAATCTTAGCATGTATTTGTCTGTTGTCCTCCACCCCAGTCTGCTTCAGTTGTTCTACTTGCTGTTCGAGTGCGTGAATCGCTAGACTGTTGTCCGCTACTATGTTGCTAACAGACGTGGGACAATGCATGTCCGCCTCCTGGACCCTCAAGAGTACCTGCTGGCGTTCCCTTTGGCATTCTTCTCTCAGCGCTTGGAAAATCCTAAGTAGCTGTTCTTCGCTCTCTTTCGATTCCGCATCGCGACTCTGCTTGCCCTGTTCTAAGGCTTGCAGACGATCATCGATTTGTTCAAATGCACAGCCTAATTCTTTCATAATATTACTTTTTATTTCACTTGTCAGATTGTTTATTCTTTGTGAGATATCATCGGAAACTCTCTGCATCGACTTGTGGACTATATTTGTCTGCTGGATTAGTTTTTCGTCTATTTGTTCGCCTAGCTCTCGGATCGATTTTTCGGATGATTCTTTTTGTCCTCGGAACGATTTTTCAGATTTCTGCGTCATTTGTTCGCCTAGCTCTCGGATCGATTTTTCGGATGATTCTTTTTGTCCTCGGAACGATTTTTCAGATTTCTGCGTCATTTGTTCGCCTAGCTCTCGGATCGATTTTTCAGATTTCTGCGTCATTTGTTCGCCTAGCTCTCGGATCGATTTTTCAGATTTCTCTGCGTTTTCTTTATTTTGTTGCAATAAGGCTTTCATGAGTTCTGCCAAATCAATTTGGTTGGTTGGAGGCAAACTAATTTCTGGCTCTGATGTGAGCCCGTTCGTCCTGTTTTGCATTTCCTCTGAAGTATTCCCCACTGCATTTTCGGAACCGTCCGGCGTGTTAATATTCGAAATAAAATTATCCCCATGGTCCATGTTGCTTAAGTTGTTGGACCGCCTACTTTTAGCTTGGTTACGAGTCTGCATTAGTTCAATTTATGCCCAGTACACAACACACTAATCAGAATAAATGTATCCCGCAAAAATTACGACAGTCACACGAAAGGTACCCAACTTAGTACGCACTTTTTCACATGCACATCAAATTTATATCTTTGATCGAAGTCAGTGCAATTTACAAGCGAGAAAAAAAACACATACATATAAAACACACAAATATAGAAAACAAAGCAAGACTAACAACACAACGCCGCTCAACAACGCCGTGAATCTTTTGAAAGTCTGCTCAGAAACAACGCAGAAGTTGTTTGAGCGCTGCAGGGAAAAAAATTAAGATTATAAATTATCGCAATCTAACGTTTCAGAGATTCCAGAGTCTAGCGGAATCACAGAACAGGGTCCCCATGTGTAACATTGTTGGTTTAATTTGCTATGAAAGCGGTGCTGATAGACAATAAAAGCGGGTTAAAAGCTGTGAGCTGTCTGGGGAAGTTAACCTTGCATTACTGCGCAACTGTTTCACCAGGTATCCAGTCTAGCTTACCAAATTCCCAACCAGACTAACATTAATTATAATCTTTTAACAGTCATACGACAACCGGTGATATATATAAAAAAAAAGAGAATTTAAATAAAAAGAAATAAACCAGTTTGTATTTGGAAATTTATTTTAACATTGATCATTGAAATTTCAGCATATTAAACTTGATTCATAACTAAACTGGTGCCTTATTTGGGATTGTGAAAATGTGAGATTGTAATCTTATGGAACACATCAAATATGGAGCCAAGATTGGGAGACTGCATACAACACTGCATTCATAAAATAATACACGAAGAACGTTGAAACATATGCAAGAGGAAATTAACCACAACCAACTGATTCAATTTTCACCCAAAGAAGTTACGTTCGTAGCACAATCCTGTCCGTCATATAATTACCACACACTGGTATACTAAATTCATACTAACTCCCTGTGAAATCTTCCCGAAAAGAGTAGCTGAGGGCTACTTTGATGATTACACCACATGCTTCACGTGGTCAACTTGGTTTACACAAAGAGTGTAACTCCACAATAATTTTGATAATTAAAATAAATTAGATCGAAAAGCAATTTACAAAAGAAAAGCCTCAAACTGGTTACTATCGTCTTACTATTAACCTGATGAGTCAAACCATTGTATGAGCACGTGGTACTGGTCTCACAAAGTACACCCCACGTGGGTTGAACATAAAGAAAAGTTGCTACATTGAAAAATATTGTCAAAGAATCTCACGCACATTCGCATTTAAGATTGATGATCTTAGTTAGAGCTACTGATCAACACGTGGTTCCACTTTACTCACAAAGTAGTAACAAAGCAACTACCAGAATATATTCTGAACTTCACACTCGAATTACACTGCGCTGCAATTTAAGATAACATTAGATATTTTAGAGCTAAACCTGAAATAAAGATGATTAAATTTTCAGTTAGGCTGAACTCAAGAAATCCATTGTCCTACGGACTTAGCAGACACGCGCTTAGCCGGAGATCTTACCACTTCTGACGCTCGCCGCGGACAGACTGACGTGGTCCCTTCCTGAGGGTGGCTCACAAATACAAACGGAAGTGGCCAGAGAGGCAGCTTCCTATACCAACATGACAAGGGACGGACAGGACCATACTAAGTATAGAAACCTCTTTGCTTTTAGAAAGCGTAGCTACCTGTTCCGACGTTGGTCCTACTGTTCTCTAGCAGACAGGCTTGTCTGCTACCATCCAGCATGCAACTAGAAATACATTTGCTCATTCATCCTCTCACACAGAAGGGAAAGGGGATGACAGTATCTTATCATATACAGTATATAAAAGAAAGCGGATGTAGGTTCCGTATGAGACTGTGTGACTTGAATTACATATAAACTGTGTTTTAAAGTGTAGTAGTGTGACAGATCGTTCTTGTTTATGTGTAAAAGTAACACGTTTCACTGCTCAGTCTCCTCCCAGATAGTCAGAAACACCACAGTAAATTTAGAAGAGGGATTTATGCCGTAAATGACAACATATTTAAGAAATTAACATGAAAGGCATCCAACAGAGACCTTTCAAGTGATTTTAAATGGAATGACCATATAAAATTAATCGTCGGTAAAGCAGATGCCAGACTGAGATTTATTGCAAGAATCCTAAGTAAATGTAATCCCAAGACAAAGGAAGTAGGTTACAGTACGTTTGTTCGTCCACTGCTTGAATACTACTCACCGGTGTGGGATCCGTACCAGATAGGGTTGATAGAAGAGAGAGAGAAGATCCAACGGAGAGCAGCGCGCTTCGTTATAGGATCATTTAGTAATCGTGGAAGCGTTACGGAAATGATAGATAACTCCAGTGGAAGACTCTGCAAGTGAGACGCTTAGTTGCTCGGTACGGGCTTTTGTTGAAGTTTCGAGAACATACCTTCACCGAGGAGTCAAGCAGTATATTGCTCCCTCCGACGTATATCTCGCGAAGGGACCATGAGGGTAAAATCAGAGAGGTTAGAGCCCACACAGAGGCATGCCGACAATCTTTCTTTCCACGAACAATACGAGACTGGAATAGAAGGGAGAACCGATAGAGGTACTCAAGGTACCCTCCGCCACACACCGTCAGGTGGCTTGCGTAGTATGGATGTAGATGTAGATGTAGATGTCAAATTGCTACGGAATATTATCGGAGAAGGGAGAAAACGTATGGCAACAGAAAAAAAATAGTGTGAAGATTGATCAATAGATGGCGCTTTATGTGTCAGAATACGTAAGTGAAAACACCTGTCATGCGCATGTCCCATTGAACTTGGTATAAACACGCCGGGTACACGGCTTTTCCTCCTTTCGCGTCTGCGACGTTCGCCATGACTGTCTCATTGCAGGATCGCGCTCTGCTTCTAAAGCCGTATTACAAGAATGACGACCGTGCACACATCGCTCGGCAGAAGGTCCATCGGCGTTGGTCCGATGAGTGCCTTGGGTCTGGAGAAAATGATTCGGAAATTCGAAAAGACGGATTCTTTTGGTGTGCAACCTGATGGAGGGAGGAAACGAATTGATTCGACGTCAGTGGAAGCAGTGGCCACAGTAATGCAGGAGGAGTAAAGTAGTGGTGCGCAAACGTGTAGTGCACGGAGAATTGCCCGAACATTGCACATACCCGTGAGTACGGTGCGTAAAATCCTACGAAACGTCCTTTGCTATCCATTCAAAATTACCCATGCGCACGAATTGCTTCCTGTTGACCTGCCAGCAAAAGAGACCTTTGTTTTGGAATTTCTTGCTCGCATAGAAGTGGACAATGATTTTCCGTGGAAGATTTTGTGGACAGGTGAAGCCCACTTCCATCTGATAAGATATGTCAATACACAGAATTGTCGAATAGGGGCAACGGAAAATCCACACGCGTATCAACCAGTACCACTTCATGCTGAAAGTGTCACTGTGTGGTGCGGGTTTACGGCATCATTTATCATAGGGCCATCTTTTTTCGAAGAAACAATTGCTTCCGGACCTGTTACCTGTGCCCTCACTGGCAAGCGCTCTAAGTGTCTTTTGCGCAACCGCGTCATTCCAGCTATCCAACAGCGTGGATGTGTGGATTGGATCATTTTTGTGCAAGACTGCGCACCTCTGCGCATTGCAAACCCAGTTAAGTAGTTGCTGAAGCGCCATTTCGTAAATGCTGGAATTATCAGCCGCCATTTTCCTACACCCTGTCCGTCCCGATCACCTGACCTTAATCTGTGTGACATCTGGCTTTGGGGCTATCTGAAAGATGTTGTGTTCAGCGTCCCGATTGCAAACTTTTTTCACTGAAGGCACGCGCTATGGAACACATTCTGAACGTGACCCTGGAAACACTTCGATCAGCTGTGGAACATGCTGTATCTCGATTTCAACTTGTTGCAGAAAACGGTGGACAGCATATTGAACATGTTTTGCGCCAGTCACACGGAAATTAATAATCCGATTTGATTATGATTGATGCTTTTTATGCGGTTTGTGGCCTCAGGACAATTAAAAACCGATTTTTCACATCCGATGTGATATGACCTTGCCGTGGTGGATGGGCTTACGTAACTAACAGTATCACATCTGTACCCCCATGCACACTGAGTAGTGCAGTTTGCTTAATGTCAAACGTACACCTTGGGCATTGCTGCATGATTCATTTGTAGTCGACCATTGTTAAATTATGATGATTATTGCGCCATCAATTGCTCCATTTTGTAAATATTTATTTTTGTTCTGCCATACGTTTTCCCCCTTCCCCGATAATATTCCGTAGCAATTTGACGTCATTCTGACCAGTGGTGTTATTTCTACAGAGGTTTGAAAGTTTAATCACTCCGTATACAGGGTGAGTCACTAACTATTGCCACCAAGAATAACTCCGAAAGTATGATACAAGCTGAAAAGTTTGTGGGACGAAAGTTGCATGGGACAATGGGGGCCATAAAATGACGTTGGTTTTTTGTCACTAGGTGGGGTCGCTTCAGAAATATGAAGGTCAGCTTTGTTTTTTTTTTATGGGATGCTATAGTTTGGTACTTATTTGCTGATAGCAGCTATCGAGACTAATCCTATGATGTGAAACAGTAAGGTCTTCTAAGGTCAACGAAGGTCAAAAAGATGGCATGAACGTTCATTTACAGAAGGTGTTCGAAGTGATGATCATTGGTATCAATGCAGTGCTGCAATCTTCTTATCATGGATTGAGTCGTATTCCTTATCACATCGGCTCTTATCGAAGCTCATGCTCCGACGATTCTTTCTTGTATATCTTCAGGTGTAATTGGAACGTCTTTATAAACAATGTCTTTTACCAATCCCTACAAGAAAAAATCCAGACGCGTCAAGTCTGGCGAACGAGCTGGCCACGACACATCTCCTCCGCGTTCAATCTAACGATTTGGGAATTGTCTCTGCAACTCATTTCTAGCCATCAGCGAAAAATGTGTCGGTCACCCATCGTGTTGATAGTTCAATCTGTTCCTTATTCTTAAAGTTATTTCTTCCAATAACAAACCTAATGTTTCTTGCAGGAATGTGGTGTACTTCCTACCATTAAGATTTGCTTCGATGAAATTGAAGCCTATAATCCTGTCCTCCAGAATCCCACACCATACATTCACCGACCACGGGTTTTGGTTTGCAACTTGCCGAAGGCAATATGAATTTTCAGTTGCCCAGTAATGCGTGTTATGCAAATTAACATTTCCATGGTTCGTGAAAGTAGCCTCGTCAGTAAATAAAATCAAATTAATTAATGTGTCATCCCTCTGAATCTTAAGTTGAGCTCATCGGCAGAATTCAATGCGACGCATGCAATCCGTACCTGGTAATTCTTGGTGGACGCTGATTTGTTAAGGATGATATTTATGGCGATGCAGAACACGAACAACACTACTCTGGCTAATGGCAGATACCCTTGCAATTTAACGCGAACTACCAGAAGGATCTCGGACCACAGTGGCAAGAGTACCAATTTCCGTTTCCTCGTTTGTAACTTTCCTTTGCCGGATATGTTTCCGATGCGTTAAAGACCCAGTTATTCTCAGTTTATCATACACATATTTAAATGTATAACGTGTAGGGTGAGTACGTTGAGGATATCTTTCAGCGTATAAGTCTATAGCTCTCACTGAATTTCGTTGGCAGTCTCCGTAAATGAGAAGCATATCGACTTGTTCTTTGAAGGAATACATAATTCACATTCACATGATTCGACGATAGTAGTCTTACCGTTCCTATTAGTGTTGTATTGTGAAACTGTCGAATGTTGTTTACGTGTCAAAGTCAAGTTAGATGGATACGCCGTATTCGGCAAATATTTACTATTTGCACGATATACGAGCGAGAATTGTCAGAGCATGTTCTTCGATAAGTGCCGAAGTGATAAGGAATACTGCTCAATCCATGGTAAGAAGACTGCAGCACTGCATTGATACCAAAGGCCTTCATTTCGAACACCTTCTGTACATGGTCGTTCATGCCACCATTTCGACCGTCGTTGACCTTAAAAGGCCTTACTGTTCACACAGCATTGGGTTCGTCTCGATAACAGCTATCACAAAATAAATACCAAACTATAGCATCCCATTAAAAAAAAAAGGTTGACCTTCATAGATCTGACACGACCCCGACTAGCAACCGAGCGGTTCTAGGTGCTACAGTCTGGAACCGCGCGACTGCTACGGTCGCAGCTTCGAATCCTGCCTCGGGCATGGATGTGTGTGATGTCCTTAGGTTAGTTAGATTTAAATAGCTCTAAGTTCTAGGGGACTGATGACCTCAGAAGTTAAGTCCCATAGTGCTCAGAGCCATTTTCACCCACCTAGCAACAAAAATCCAACGTCATATTATGGCCCCCGTTGTGCCATGCAACATTTATCCCACAAACATTCCAAGCTACTATCATACTTTCGGAGTTGTTCAAGGTGGCAGTAGTTAGTGACTCACCCTGTATATTGGGTGTTGAGAAATTCCCGTTACAGACTTCTAGGAATTGGAGAGGGGAGTGAGTACATACTATTTTGAATACAAATCTGTGTCCGGAAACGTATCATTTCCGTGCTTCAGTTGTCTGAAAACATCATATAATTATATTTTTCCCTGAGACATTTAAGTCTCTTCTTTATCTAAGATAGAGCAACGGCCTTGCCGCAGTGGATACACCGGTTCCCGTCAGATCACCGAAGTTAAGCGCTGTCGGGCGTGGCCGGCACTTGGATGGGTGACCATCCGGGCTGTCATGCGCTGTTGCCATTTTTCGGGGTGCACTCAGCCTCGTGATGCGAATTGAGGAGCTACTCGACCGAATAGTAGCGGCTCCGGTCAAAGAAAACTATCATAACGACTGGGAGAGCGGTGTGCTGACCACACGCCCCTCCTATCCGCATCCTCAGCTGAGGATGACACGGCAGTCGGATGGTCCCGATGGGCCATTTGTGGCCTGAAGACGTAGTGCTTTTTTTTTATCTACGTTAATGACTGAAGCACAAATTTTAGTTCATTTCTTCTGCTTCAATCACTATGTCTGAAAACATGTTTGCTGGGAAGGTTTGCAACAGGGTAGTTATGATGGGGTAATCTTACGTCAGATTGGCTGATGTCATTTGACGTGTATCCTACCTCTCTGACCTTGTTAGAGCCTCATCGTAATTCGGAATAACACAGGCACTGCAATATCATATTTATCCGCCACAACGGGCAAGCGACTTTCGAGTAAAATGTCTCCTCTGTATGGGAATATACATAATGGATGTACAAGTACAGATTGTAGACAAACAGTTGACGATATATGGAAGTTTGAGACTGGACTTCAGTCGTGCTCGAATGGCCATATGATATGGCGACCGCTCGCGATAATCATTCGAGGCCGCGCGGGCTAGCCGTGCGGTCTTGGGCGCCTTGACACGGTTTGCGCGGCTGCCCCCGCCGGAGATTCGAGTCCTCCCTCGGGCATGGGTGTGTGAGTTGTCCTTAGCGTAAGTTAGTTCAAGTTATATTAAGTAGCGTCTAAGCCTAGGGACTGATGACATTAGCAGTTTGGTCCCATAGGAACTTACCACACATTTCAAATTATTCGAGAACCGGTCCGGCAAAAATTTTCACTGTCGTCATTCCATTATAAAGCCGATGGTTATCCATATTCACAACTGCGATTGCATTTAATGTATTTAATAACGGCTGCAGTCGTCGCTGTGCCTGTTTCTTCAGACATGCATGCTTGTCTGAAGGAACTTTGCATCGTAATTTGGAATAACACAAGCACTGCAATATCATATCGTACTTATTTTTTGTGTTACCAGTCCACTTAATTTTCAGTTTCTTGTAAATCACCAAACCTCAAACGATTCGATTTTCCTCTTTTGGTTTCCCTATCGTCCGTGATCGACTTCGATACAATGCTGTTCTCCAATCGTATATTTTCCAGAAGTTCTTTCTCAAGGTAAGACCTGTGTTTGATACTAGAAAACTTATTTTGGCCAGGATTCATATGAAGATGTAATGCGTTTAATCAAATATAACAGTATGGTATTATTGTAAAGAAGACATAAAATAGAGCAAAGTGCTCAAAAGCGGGCCCTCTTTTGTTTTAAAAAAAGAAAATAATAACAAATTATGTTTTAAAAGCATGTATTATTTACTTTACATTTTTGTCACCATTTACATTTTGCTCTTAGAAAATCTAATTAAAAGTTCATATGGAAAAAATTATTTTCAAAAACATTATACCTAGCGAGTTTGAAAAATATTTGACAAAATCAGATTCCTCCTAAAAATAATCGAAATAGCACTAAACAAAACTGGAAAACGTATTATATCAGAGAAAACATAATCTAGTTTCACACTAGGTATGATATAACATCACCCAGAAGGTTATAAAATTTCTCTTTGTTTTATTCGCTGAACCCAAGACCCCTGGTGAAGTACGTTTTTGTAGGCTTTCATTCTGACAGTGTGGTTTTGTGGCGCGTAAGAAAAAGTCAAACTTACTTTTTTCCCTCAATTTGACCTATGAAAGAACTTTCAGTGCTATTTTGCTCTGCAAATTGTAGGGCCATTCTGTACAAGTTATTAGGAGTAAGATCTAAGAAAGGAGATTCCATAGCAAGACAGTATTAAATCAACTCTTCTTTAAGATCTTTGCCCAAAATTACAGGTCTGCCTCTTTGGTTTTGCTGTTTCCTCAAGTGTACCGACCTTCATGTCGGACAACCTCACAAGCTTTGTTCCTTTTTTTCATTTTCTTTTTTACATTAAACTGTTTGTCGACCTTCTTCCAACTCATCTTTTTCTGAACTGCATCAATAGCTTTAGTCATTTTAGATCATCTCCCCATTATCTTCTTCGAATCTGCAGTAGAACTCCTA
Organism: Schistocerca americana; assembly: GCF_021461395.2. Lineage (NCBI taxonomy): Eukaryota > Metazoa > Arthropoda > Insecta > Orthoptera > Acrididae > Schistocerca > Schistocerca americana. Next base: position 614,354,876 of record NC_060120.1, read on the forward strand.
GCCAATAAGACAGGCAGACTTTAAACACGAAAAAGTAAGCGGTTCGGTTTCATCAGCTTAAGGAAGTCCCGTTTAGGCAGCTACAGCCTACGTTTTGTTAAGTAATTAAATTTTTAACCAAACATCTAAATGAAACGTTTTAGACATAAACATTAACCTTGAATATTACGTTTCAAGAACAGATGTGGGTTGAAAGACTTACATGCTGATATCTGGGAGAAGTAACGAAAAATACAGCACAATAAAAACTATATCAATTGTCAAAACATATAACGTCGAAGTGATAAGTAGCAACTAGCGGTCAGGCGAATGCAGAGCCAGGAGACTAGAACGCCTACTTTAGGGGGAGGGGGGGGGGCACTTTCCTCATAAGTATGTGAAATAGTAGTATAAAATTGTGCTTTAGGTATATTACTGAAAAGTTCTTACCATTTTCATATCAAGATAATCTGCCTACAAAAAATTTTGAGTGGATAACAGTCAGTAGTTTCAGATATAATAAGATTTTTGTACTTCCTGACTAATATATAACTTCTGGGGTACGACATATTCTTAAACTTGCCGAATCAGCTATACACTGATGAGTCAAAACTTATGACCACCGACCACCGCGAGACTGAATGCAGCCTGGTGGCCTTGCGGACACATGATCTTCTAAAGAAGCATACAGGTTATCCCAGGAGGAATTGTCAGTACTCCGGAATTTGACAGGAAAGATCATTCCCAGCAAAAAAGTCTAGTAAACATTGGCTCTAATATACACACCTTAAGAACTATGAGCACATGTTCTGTAGAAGAGATGGGCTACACAGTAGTGAAGAGAACAAGTGCTCCTTGTTTACTGGAGGTTTTTTCTTGTTTTGGACCATACTACCACTTCGCAAAATATGGAAAGCTAAGAGCTTGCACTAGAAGATATTTGTTTCACGGAATCGAAGATGGAGAAGTTCTCATAGTTATTAAGGTATGCAGTTCAGAGCCCATGCTTACTAGACATTTTCGCTTCGAATGATCGTTCCTGTCACATCCCTGAATATTAACCATTCCTTCTGGGATATCCTGTATAAGAGGACTACAGACGAATGGGGCGTCATTCTACTGACGCTACGAGGCGCAAATGTGGAAAATCACTAACGTAAGCGGCATTGATAAAGGGCATATTGTTATGACCTAGCGCCTGGGAACGAGCATCTGGGAAAGGGCTTTTCGCTTGCTGCTGTCGTGGTTGAGGATGGGGAAACCAAGAGTGGACGAGGTTTTCGACGTCCACCCCTCATCACTGGACTTGGAGGTAGGGGACTTACCTTCTTGCTAAAGCAGAATAGGCGGCGATCTGCCGCAGATCTGACAAAGGAGTACAGCACTCAGGCAGGACACACTGTTCACAGCAAATCCGATTGTGTTCCCATGTTGATCAAACGACGTCGTCAGTTACAATTTCAATGGACATGGGGTCATCGTGACTGGTCCATCGATCGATGGAAACGTGTCGCCTGTCATGTTTGTAATTACACATCGTTCATGGTCGTGTCCAGACACACTGCCACCCAGGCGAACGAATGCTCGAAACGTGCACTGTTATGGACGCAGGCCGGATGGGGGCAGTATTATGCTGTGGAGGACATGCACCTGGGCAAGACGCAATCAATACCTTCACTGCGCGATGACAACGATACAGTTACTGATGACAGTGTTACTAAAGCAGAATTATTAAACACTGTTTTCCGAAACTCCTTCACCAAAGACGACGAAGTAAATATTCCTGAATTCCAATCAAGAACAACTGCCAAGATAAACACAGAAGTAGATATTCTCGGAGTAGCAAAGCAGCTTAAATCACTTAATAAACCCAAGGCCTCCGGTCCAGATTGTATACCAGTCAGGTTCCAGATTATACTGATACAATAGCTCCATATTTAGCAATTATATACAACCGCTCGTTCACAGGAAGTTCCGTACCTAAAGACTGGAAAATTGCTCAAGATACACCAATACCCAAAAAGGGAAATAGGACTAATCCGCTGAATTACAGGCCAAATCACTGACGTCGATTTGCAGGTGTGTTCGAGCATCATGAATTACCTCGAAGAAAACGATTTACTGACACATAGTCAACACGAATCCAGAAAAGATCGTTCTTGTGAAACACAACTAGCTATTTACACACACGAAGTGTTGAGTGCTATTGACAAGGGATTTCAAATTGATTCCGTATTTGTAGATTTCCAAAAGGCTATTGACACGGTACCACACAAGTGACGTGTAGTGAGATTGCGTGGTTATAGAATATCGAGCCAGTTGTGCGACTGGATTCGTGATTTCATGTCAGAAAGGTCACAATTCGTAGTAATAGACGGAAAGTCATCGAGTAAAACAGAAATAATATCCGCCGTTCCCCAAGGAAGTGTTATAGGCCCTCTATTGTTCCTGATCTATGTTAACGACATAGGAGAAAATCTGAGTAGCCGTCTTAGATTGTTTGCAGATGATGCTGTCATTTACCGTCTTGTAAAGTCATCAGATGACGAAAACGAATTGCAAAATGATTTAGATACGATATCTGTATGGTGCGAAAAGTGGCAATTGACCCTGAATAAGGAAAAGTGTGAAGTTATTTTCACCGCTAAATTTCGGTTACGTGATAAGTCACACAAATCTTAAGGCTATAAATTTAACTAAGTACTTAGGGATTACAATAACAGATAACCTAAATTGGAATGACCACATAGATAATGTTGTGGGCAGAGCAAACCAAAGACTGCGATTCATTGGCAGAACACTTTGAAGGTGCAACAGGTCTACTAAAGTGACTGCTTACTCCACGCTTGTCCGCCCTATTCTGGAGTATTGCTGTGCGGTTTGGGATCCGCATCATGTGGGACTGACGAATGACATCGAAAAAGTTCAAAGAAGGGCGGCTCGTTTTGTACTATCGCGAAATAGGGGAGATAGTGCCACATACGTGATACGTGAATTGGAATGGCAATCATTAAAACAAAGGCATTTTTCGTCGCGTCGAGATCTTCTCACGAAATTTCAATCACCAGTCTTCTCCTCCGATTGCAAAAATATTCTGTTGGCACCCACCTACGAAGGGAGCATTGATCATCACGATAAAATAAGAGAAATTTAAGTTCTCGTTTTTCCCGCGCGCCGTTCGAGGGTGGAACGTAGAGAGACAGGTTGAAGGTGGTTCATTGCACCCTCTGTCAGGCACTTTATTGTGAGTAGCAGAATAGATGTAGATGTGGATCCGTGGAAGCTGTGGCACTAATCGAAGACACCATGACAGCTGTTGACTCTGTGAATATTGTAACAGACCACATGCCTCCTTTCATGCTTGATGTCATCCCCGACGGCACTGTCATCTTGCAGCAGGATACTCGTCCGCGCCAGAATAGTGCTACACTAGTTTTAAGAACATGATAGAGACCTCACGTAGATGTCTTGGCCAACAAATTCGCCTGATCCGAACCTGATGGAACACATCTCGGCCGTTATCGAGCGCTAACACGGCGCCAAGAAACCACTGGCCAGTAATTTACAGGGACTGCGTGACCTGCGTGTAATCATCTGGTGATACATACCTCCAGAAACCTACCAAGGGCTTGTCTAATCCGTGCCATGCAGAATCGTTTCGTTTCTGTATTACGTTCCAGAGGTGGATCAACATACAATTGAGCAAAGGCCGTCTTAACGTTTTGTTTCATCAGTGTACAAAGGAAAAAAAAATCTTGAACATGCCAGCAGTCAACTAGTGTAGAATTATCGATACAATGAGAACCATACAGCCAACCAGTTGCACGTCAAAAGTTTATTCAATCCTTTATCTAGGTCAGAAAGATATAAACCTGTCTTCCTCAGAAAAAGTAATAACACCTAAAAGTAGGATATATTACAACCATACATGGAAGTCATATGAGCAGCAAAAACAAACATAAAAAATTGCGTACAATGGAAATATAAAATGAACTTTGTGTTACATATTATGTAAGAAGAGAAACGAAATCATAAGGCTTAGTCAGCAGTAAAATGTTCCATACAAATGCTATGGCATAACCATAAGGCTTAGTCAATATTAAAAATGATCCATGTAAAATCTGAGGCTACGTGCATCGTACAGACAAACAGACAACTAACACGACATAAGGGACAAGCCAGCAGGAAACTTACGCCCAGGTCGCGCTCACATAGGAAGCGGTGCCAACCACAAAAGAGACCTGACATTTTAATAAAATTACCTTAAAATAACATTGCAGAAACAGTATTTCTTTTCCTCGCCGTTTCAAGGAAATATTTCGTTTAAGATAAGCCTCTTCTTACTAACGAATATGGCTGTACAGTTTCGTGTTTGACTAACAGCAATCCTGGGAAAAATTTAATTCACGCCTTAAAGCGTGATGACGAAACATTTTCTCATTCTGGCGTCCATAAAATAAGGTTTAATGATTGTCCCTGCGACTGTATAGCGCAGACAGGAAGAGCTATCAGGGCGAGACTCAAAGAACATTTACTGGGTAAATGGGACGGTGGCTGTACGTGTGCCGATCATCTCATGCATTGGCGCACTCGCCTATAAAATGTGGAAGACACCATTATTTTGCGTGGGGTAGAGAAGGGTTTTATATTGGACTTGCTGTAGGAATTTCAGATTTTTAAACACAATTTCATTTGGAGGGACATTATTCTTAATCATCAATTATAGCTTAAAAACAGAAACTGTTTCGGTGGCTTTCGGCTGGTTCTTAAATTGACACAGCAGCTGTATTTGGTTTCCCGCGCTGTTTCAAGGTGTTATTTTTCTCAAAGACACAGTCTGTCATCATCCTACTGTAATGTGCGTCGTAGTTTTATCATTGGCATAGGTCCAAAAGCTTTTTTTATAAGTTTTGTTAAGTTCTTCTTTCTGTAACGTTATTTTAGCGAAATTTTATTAATATTTCAGGTGTCTGGGTACTCGAAGTCTTTCGCGGTGCCATGCTCCAATAAAATGTTATAGGTTTACAAGCCTTGTCATTTCGAATGAAACGCTACAGACTCCGACAGACACCTATCGAAAGCACGAGTGTTTTATTCTAAATGACGCAGCTTGTTAATCGATACGATTTTATTGGTGTCAGGTGTCTTTTGTGATTGGCACCGCTTCTTACGTGAGCGCCACTTGGGCATAAGTTTTCTGCTGCCTTTTCCGTTCTGTTCTGTTAGTTGTCTGTTGGTGCGTATGATGCACGTAGCCTTATATTTTACATGGATCATTTTTACTTTTGACTAAGCCATATGGATATGCTGTAGCATTTATGTGGATCATATATGAATCATTTTGCTGTTGGCGAAGCCTTGTGATTTCTTGTCTCTTTCCATACAATATGTAACACGTAAATTTATTTTATGTTTCTACTGTATTTAATTTTTGATGTTTTTCTGATGCACTTATGACTTCCATGTACTGGTTGTAATACACTGGTGTGCCAAAGAAACTATTATAGACATGCCTACTCAAATACAGAGATATGCAAACAGGCAGAATACGGCTCTGCGGTCGGCAACGCCCATATAAGGCAAGAAATGTCTCGGGCAGTTGTTAGATCGGTTACTGCGGCTACAGTGGCAGGTTATCAAGATTTAAGTGAGGTTGAACCGGTATTATAGTCGCCGCACGAGCGACAGGGACACAGCATCTCCGAGGTAGCGATGAAGTGGGGATATTCCCGTACGACCATTTCACGAGTGTACCGTGAATATCAGGAATCCGGTAAAACATCAAATCTCCGACATCGCTGCTGCTGGAAAAAGATCCTGCAAGAACGGGACCAACGACGACTGAAGAGAATCGTTCATCGTGACAGAAATGTAATCCTTCCGCAAATTGCTGCAGATTTCGATGTTGGATCATCAACAATTGTCAGCGTGCGAACCGTTCAACGAAACATCTTCGATATGGGCTTTCGGAGCCGAAGGCCCACTCGTGTACCCTTGATGACTGCACGACACAAAACTTTACGCCTCGCCTGGGCCCGTCAACACCGACATTGGACTGTTGATGACTAGAAACTTGTCACAGTAAGACTCAGTTTTTACAGTTTCTAACAAACAATTCAACAAAACCTGACATTTTAATCTCACAGAACGGGCATATGATTTGTGGAACTGAATAGTTCAAATTTCTAGGTGTTCAGATAGATAGTAAGCTGTGGTGGAAAGCCCACATTCAGGATCTTGTTCAAAGACTTAATACTGCCATTTTTACTATTCGAACGGTATCAAAAGTGAGTGATACTTCGACACTTAAATTAGTCTACTTTGCTTATTTTCATTCACTTATGTCGTATGGTATTATGTTTTGGGGTAACTCTTCTCATTCTAGAAGGATATTTTTGGCTCATAAACGGGCGGTTCGGGCAATAAGTGGTGTGAGTTCACGAACCTCTTGTCGACCTCTGTTCACGAGTCTGGGTATTTTGACATTGGCCTCTCAATATGTATATTCCTTATTGTCGTTTCTTGTTACCAATATTAGTTTATTCCCAATAATAAGCAGCTTTCACTCGGTTAATACTCGGCAGAAATCAAACCTCCATCTGGATCGGACTTCCTTAACTCTTGTGCAAAAAGGTGTGCAGTATACTGCTGCATCCATTTTCAGTAAGCTGCCACTCGAATTCAAAAATCTTAGCAGTAATCCACGCGCTTTCAAATCGAAACTGAAGAGTTTCCTCATGGGTCACTCCTTCTATTCTGTCGAAGAGTTCCTTGAAAAATTAAGCTGATTCTTATTGTATTGGTGATAGCGTTTACTTAAACTTATGGACTGACTTTTTTTCAGGTTCATGAACATTTATTTTTATCTGTTATTACTTTTATGTTGTAAGTTCATGTACTGACACGTTCCATGACCTTGGATATTTGCTCCTCGATTTGGTCCTACGGAACTTGACGTGTAAATAAAAAAAAAATGTTGCCTTGTCGGACAAGTCTCGTTTCAAATTGTATGGAGCAGATGGACGTGTACGGGCATGGAGACAACCTTATGGATCCATGGACCCTGCATGTCAGCAGGGGACTGGTCAAGCTGGTGGAGGCTATGTAATGGTGTGGGGCGTGTGCATTCGGAGTGATATGGGATCGCTGATACGTCTAGATACGACTCTGACAGATGATACGTGCTTAAGCATCTTATCTTATCACCTGCATCCATTCTTGTCCATTGTGCATTCCGCAGGACAATGCGATACCCTACACGTCCAGTATTGCTACAGAGTGGCTCCAGGAACACTCTTCTGAGTTTAAGCACTTCCGCTGGCCACCAAACTCACCAGACATGAACATTATTGAGCATTTCAGGGATGCCTTGCAAAGTGCTGTTCAGGAGAGATCTCCACCCCCTCGTACTCTTACGGATTTACGGACAGCCCTGCAGGATTCGTGGTGTCAGTTCCCTCCAGCACTACTTCGGACATTAGTCGAGTCCATGGCACGTAGTGTTGCAGCACTTCTCCGTGATCGCGGGGACTCTACACGACATTAAGCAGGAGTACCAGTTTCTTTGGCTCTTCACTAGGTGTTATTACTTATTCTGCGCAAGTCAGATTTATATCTTTCGAAACCTAGATATTGTTGTTGTTGTGGTCTTCAGTCCTGAGACTGGCGTGATGCAGCTCTCCATGCTACTCTATCATGTGCAAGCTTCTTCATCTCCCAGTACCTCCTGCAGCCTACATCCTTCTGAATCTGCTTAGTGTATTCATCTCTTGGTCTCCCTCTACGATTTTTACCCTCCACGCTGCCCTGCATTACTAAATTGGTGATCCCTTGATGCCTCAGAACATGTCCTACCAACCGATCCCTTCTTCTAGTCAAGTTGTGCCACAAACTCCTCTTCTCCCCGATTCTATTCAATACCTCCTCATTAGTTATGTGACCTACCCGTCTAATCTTCAGCATTCTTCTGTAGCACCACATGTCGAAAGCTTCTATTCTCTCCTTGTCCAAACTATTTATCGTCCATGTTTCACTTCCATACATGGCCACACTCCATACAAATACTTTACAAAACGACTTCCTGACTCTTAAATCTATATTCGATGTTAACAGATTTCTCTTCTTCAGAAACGCTTTCCTTGCTATTACCAGTCTACATTTTATATCATCTCTACTTCGACCATCATCAGTTACTTTGCTCCCCAAATAGCAAAACTCCTTTACTACTTTAAGTATCTCTTTTCCTTATCTAATTCCCTCAGCATCACCCGACTTAGTTCGACTACATTCCATTATCCTCGTTTTGCTTTTGTTGATGTTCATGTTATACCCTCCTTTCAAGACACTGTCCATTCCGTTCAACTACTGTTCCAAGTCCTTTGCTGTCTCTGACAGAATTACAATGTCATTGGCGAACCTCAAAGTTTTTATTTCTTCTCCATGGATTTTAATACCTACTCCGAACTTTTCTTTTGTTTCCTTTATTGCTTGCTCAATATACAGATTGAATAACATCGGGGAGAGGCTACAACCCTGTCTCACTCCCTTCCCAACCACTGCTTCCCTTTCATACCCCTCAACTCTTATAACTGCCATCTGGTTTCTGTACAAATTGTAAATAGCCTTTCACTCCCTGTATTTTACCCCTGCCACCTTCAGAATTTGAAAGAGAGTATTCCAATCAACATTGTCAAAAGCTTTCTCTAAGTCTACAAATGCTAGAAACGTAGGTTTGCCTTTCCTTAATCTTTCTTCTACGATAAGTCGTAGGATCAGTATTGCCTCACGTGTTCCAACATTTCTACGGAATCCAAACTGGTCTTGCCCGAGGTCAGCTTCTATCAGTTTTTCCATTCGTCTGTAAAGAATTCGCGTTAGTATTTTGCAGCTGTGACTTATTAAACTGATAGTTCGGTACTTTTCACATCTGTCAACACCTGCTTTCTTTGGGATTGGAATTATTATATTCTTCTTGAAGTCTGAGGGTATTTCGCCTGTCTCATACGTCTTGCTCAGCAGATGGTATAGCTTTGTCAGGACTGGCTCTCCCAAGGCTGACAGTAATTCCAATGGAATGTTGTCTACTCCCTGGGCCTTGTTTCGATTCAGGTCTTTCAGTGCTCTGTCAAACTCTTCACGCAATGTCATATATCCCATTTCATCTTCATCTACATCCTCTTCCATTTCCGAAACCTGGATAAAGGTTTGAATAAACTTTTGACGTGCAACTGGTTGGCCGATGATTCCTATTTTATGTATAAAAAAGGCTACTCCAAAATGTTGCCTCCTCTCCGATAAATTTCCGTCGGTGCAGGTATGGCTGGAGGAGGTGGGCGTGCGGTGCGAGGACGCGACGTTGCGGGCGATGGCGGCGGCGACGGGAAAGGGGTCGGCGGCGGTGTCGCTCTTCTACCAGGTCTTCTTCTGCCTCGAGGGCAAGGACAGGTTGCACTTCCTCGCGGAACAGGAGGTGGAGTACTACAGGATGCGCCAGAAACGGCCGTCCCGCTTCACCGTGGAGCCCGTGCCGGAAACGCGGGAGGCGGCCGAGGAACCGGCGACGGTGGAACGCGAAGAGCCGTGCATCAGCAAGGAGGAGCTGGCCAAGCTGTACAGCGAGCAGTACCACGCCCTGCTGCGCGAGTGCCGCGACTCGCACGTCGACGTCGAGGACAGGGAGGCCGAGGCGCAGTCCCCACCCCACAAGCCGTGCCTCGAAGTGGGCAAGACCAGCTTGTGGGCCGTGCACGTACCACCGTCCTCAACGACACAGACACCCTCGACGTCTTCGGTACTCGATCGCGAATACACCCAGAGTGAGCTAGAGTGCATCCGGCAGCAAGCACGAAAATTGAGCAGCGGTGAAGCGAAGCCCAAGAAGCCGACCGCGGACGTCCTGGAGGAACCGTCCCGGAAAGAAATCGCTTACGCCACGTTTAAGAAACGGATGCAAAAGGTAGTCCTCGGTGAACTGTGGGAGGCGTTGCTCCAAGAACAGGAGAAGCAGTTCGACCGCATGGTGACCGAAAAGCTCATCAAACAGTCTCAGTACGAGAAGAAAGCGGTTTCCAAACTCTTCTCGGTACGTAGCCACAAGCGGAAGATGGTGGAGAATCGACTACGCGTGGAAAAGATGCTACTGGATCAGCAACAGCAAGAGCTCGATAGCGCTCTTATGGAGGTGTACGACGAACAGTGCTTTCGAGAGAGCTTGTCGTTGTTCGAGAGGGACCGCTTTCAGGAACTTCAGAAGAGGTTGGGCGACGATAAACAGAGGAAACGCTACGCGAAGCACTTCGGAATCTGCATGGACGTTGTCAAATCCGCCGTCGACTTCGGCCTGAGAGTTTCCGAATTCAAAAAGACCAACAGAGGCATTGTGCCGCAAGAACTAGTGGATCAATGGAAGGCGCTCTTCTTCAAAGGTCTCCCTATATTCGACGTTCTGGAAGGAGGCGGGGAAAGGCTTCTAGCGGAGGAGATTGTTAACGAGCTCATTGAGGAAGTGGAGCTGGAGACCGACAGGCAAATCATACTGGACGAACACGACCTGCAAGCGTACCTGGCACTGGAGGAAACCTGGGAGGTGGCTGTACTCGCTCCACACCTCGCAGGCACCGAAAGTTCACTCAATGTGCTGGGCCACGTGATCCACCGGTTACTGGCAGCAAAATACCCGTACCCTCTTCGGCCGATGCCGGCAGACATCCCGCGGTATCCAGTGGCCGCGGCCCTGATAGCAGAATTAGAAGACGACAAGTTGGCTATCCTGGAGGGCCTCCTCAAACACAAAGCTGTGCACGTCGTGAAAATGGAGAATGTAATCAACTTCTGCGTGGCTGCGTTTAAAGAGGAGTGTACGCCAGACTCCAAAGCAGAAACGGAGAACAAATTGAGTAAGAAGAAAGCGAAACAACCTGCCAGCACGCCTTCGACGAAAGCCACAAAAGAAGAGCCTGAGGTTGCCCCGACAGATAAGTTTACGCAGACACCTGTTAAAATTCCTGAAGATGGTGAAGAGGAGGTATTCGAAGGGGAAGAAAAGCCACGTGAAATGTCTCCGCAGTCAAAACTCGGCCAGAGAGCTTTCGAGATTCTAGGCGTCGGGGAAGAGATTAACGATGAGCTTCTGGCATCAATGCTGATCGAATACCTAAAAAATCAGATGGAAATCAATGGATGGGTGCTCATAAATTTCCCCAAAACTTACTCGCAGGCCTCTGTCCTCGAAGAAAAGTTATCTGGGCAACAGATGCCGCCCGAGTCATCTGAAGACGATGAAGACAAAGATCCGTTTCGTGAGCAGAGGGTTTCGAGGCTATTACCCAACCCGACTCCAGCAGAACCTCCGCCTCCTTTCTCGACGTATCTAACCGCTTATATTCACGTCGAGAAACTAGAGACACCCTCAGCTTTTGAGGAGGACAATGACGAGCAACTTGACGTGTTTAATGAGAATCTCTCCCCACTTGAAAAGCTATATACGGAACAGGGCATGAATTATGCATTCTACTACGAGAGTTTTGACTTCCCTACCCTGAAACAGTTGGCGAAGACAGTTATAGGGGACATGGAAATGCCTTTAAAACCTTCAGTCGAGCTGTTTGGTGAGGGTTATGAAGATCTGGCCGAAAAAGGAAAGAAAGGAAAATCAGCGAAGAAACCGCCGAAAAAAGTGGGGGCCAAGGAGGTTAAAAGTAAAACAGAGGAAGGGAAGGACGAACTGGAGGAACTTCTTGCATCTGACATGACGTCGAAGGAGGAAAGTTTTCTGGCGAAAGAGGGAGAACCTACGGAAGAGCCAGCGAAACCTGGCGAGGAAGGTTGGCACTACGTTGACCTCCCCCAGCCACTAGACCTGCAGTGTACGCTCGCCACAATCTGGGAGAAAACTGAGTGGATGTACACGCGAGCCCTTAAGGAAATCTTCTTCAGCAAACGAATCCATTATTCTCACATCGTTCCCTACGTAAATTACGTCACTGAGCTGTTACAAAAATATATCAGGCGTCCTGATCTAAAGCAGGATGCGGTCCACGAGTTCCAGACGAGATACAACGAAATGGACGAAGATCTTCGCCAAGACGATGAGATAAAGAGCGAGCTTCATTGTAGAGTCACCGAACTGCGTCATTGTCTATGGGAAATATGCGACAGGAGAATGAAACAAGCCGAAACCGAAAGGAGGAAGATCATTTGCGAGAGCTGGATCGCGGGAGAGATGGTGGCTTTTGTAAATCTGTTCATCGCAGCTGCGGAAGTTGAATTGGATCGTTACATCGACACACTTCAGTTGATAAGCGACTATTACATGAACATGATGTCGAAACTACCGAGCGAAAAAAGGTTTGATAAAATAGCTATTCCACCACTGTCGAGTGACCCAGAACCGGGAGAGGCGCAAGAACTTGACGACTTAATACGAAAATCAAAGGTCGACTCATCGGGCTCTCTTCCCAGAAGCAGTACCAGAGACGTCTTGACGAAGGGAGTAAGCAGAGGCAGTTCTGTCACCAGAAGTGCCCGCAAGAGTAGTATAGTAACTGGAGCTTCTGTTTACAGAAGTATGTCATCGACAGCAGGCACGAGAAAGGGGGCAGTTGCCAGGATCTTGATAAACTCAGACACAAGTTTCTCCGTGCAGACCCCTTACCACAAGGCGCTCACCGCGGCCGTGTCTTCCGCTGTTACGTCTGTGGAGAGAGTTGCACTGCAACTCCGAGAGATGGTTACTGCAGAAGGAACTGCAGATGATAAGAAGAGCAAAAAGTCCACGAAAAAGGAGGACACTGCGAGAAGCGCGGCAGGTGAAACTACTCCTCTCGATAATCTCGTCTCAGAGTGGACGTACTGCGCAAACGAAGAGATGTCGAGAGTGATATATCGTCTGAATATCTTGTTGGCCAGAGGCCTAAACGATCTGACTGAAATTCTGAATGCAGTTCAGTCGATGTTTTATTCTCTCTACGAGGAAATCGGAGACCGATACAAGCGCGAGGTGGAGAGTGTGGATAATTTGTGTCAGGTGCTTTTCACAGCCATAGAGGAAGAGCAGCCGATAAGGGAACAGCTCGTGTTGGAGCAGGACATCTTCGTCGTGAAGCCGAACGTTGTGCTGCTGCCGGAGCCGCCACCTCCCACTCCCCAGCCTCTAGAAGAGCGTCGGGCTGTTGACGAGTTCCGTATCTCCCAGTTGCAGAATCTAAGGAAGAGGTTGCACCGCTTAGCACCGAGCGGCAACATGCCCGAGAGAGCTTTCGTTTCCCTTTTGGAAGACTGTTTGTTCAGTGCGACTGTGGAAGGCGAGGAACCTATACTTCCGCCGATATGGATGGAGCTTCAAGCCGCAGACCTTCAGAATATAGTGCACAAGGTGTTCGGCAGTCAAGAATGCGTCGATTGGAGAGACTTCCTCATCTACGGATTAGATTTGGAGTATCCTACTGAAGAGGATATCCTAGACGTGCGCCGTCAGTTCAGAGTAATGGACGTTGACGGTACGGAAACGGTGTCGTTCAGAGACTACCAGAGGGTGGTGTTTTGGTTCGAGAAGGAACTGGAAGAAGACTCGCAGCTGCGGCTGCGGAAGTTCTCGGCGAAAGACTTATTGTCCGACGTTTTCACCGCAGGCTACAACAAAGTAAGTTACACGTCACTGCTGCTGTGTTTCTGTAAGGACGAGGACGAAACGGAAGGCTTCAGGAAAGCTCTGGCTCTGTCGACGGGGAAGAGGATAGTGCTGGATCCCAACGATCTTACGAAAGAAGGTTTCCTCACGGAGGCGGAGTTGATGAGGCTCGCAGAATCGAAACGGCGCGCCAGGAAGGCGGCGAGCACTGTAGCCGGCATTATCCTCGACGACACTATCCAGTTTACGGAGGGGGTGGTCATAGAGGAGGTTAGTGAGGAGATAGTGGCGTCGGCGTCGAAGAGTGGTAAGAGTAGAGAGGTAGTGCTGTCGGTGTCGAAGAGCGATAAGAGCAGACACGCAGTGGAGTCGAAGAGTGGCAAGAGTGTGGTTGCGGAAGAGGCGGAAGAGGAAGAGGAGGAAGAGCAGGAGGCAGAGGCGGAAGAGCAGCGGCTGCTGTCGGAGCAGGCGCTGCCGCCCGACCAGTCGTGGCTGACGGAGGTGCCGATGCGGACGACGCTGTGCGTGCTGGCCGCGGCGCTGCCGTGGCTGACGCGCCTGCCGCGGCTGCGGCAGGGCCTGCCGTCGCTGCGGGAGAGCGTGGAGCGCGTGTACGGGCCGGCGCGCTCGTTGCCCGCGTCCGCGCTGCTGGCGCACCCGCAGCTGCGCCGCCTGCTCTCGCTCACCTCCAAGTTCCGCGCCTGCAAGCTGGCGCCGCTGCTCGCGCAGGCGGCCGAGGCCCGCGCTCCGGCGCGCACGGGCTCCGTGCAAGCGTGAGCGTCCCTGTCGCTGCGGCGGAAGTCGGTGGAGGGACCTCGAGACGTCGCACTTCCAGTTTCAATGAGCCTAAACCCTGTTTAATTTTTCCAGCCTTCTTCGCAGTTTACTTGATTCTCTGTGACGAGTCCAACTGTGGTGCGGCCCAGTTGCGTCTCTGGTTAATAAACTAAATTGCCATCATCTGTTTACTCCGACAAAGTCGATGTTTTTCCTGCTTTTTTTTATTTTAATTTTTTTTACACAATAGCCATTTTTAACAATACAGAGAGGCGACAAAAGTCATGGGATAGCGATACGCATACAGGGTGTTACAAAAAGGTACGGCCAAACTTTCAAAACATTCCTCACATACAAAGAAAGAAAATACGAGGGCAGTTCAATAAGTAATGCAACACATTTTTTTTCTCGGCCAATTTTGGTTGAAAGAACCGGAAATTTCTTGTGGAATATTTTCAAACATTCCCGCTTCGTCTCGTATAGTTTCACTGACTTCTGACAGGTGGCAGCGCTGTACGGAGCTGTTAAAATGGCGTCTGTAACGGATGTGCGTTGCAAACAACGGGCAGTGATCGAGTTTCTTTTGGCGGAAAACCAGAGCATCTCAGATATTCATAGGCGCTTGCAGAATGTCTACGGTGATCTGGCAGTGGACAAAAGCACGGTGAGTCGTTGGGCAAAGCGTGTGTCATCATCGCCGCAAGGTCAAGCAAGACTGTCTGATCTCCCGCGTGCGGGCCGGCCGTGCACAGCTGTGACTCCTGCAATGGCGGAGCGTGCGAACACACTCGTTCGAGATGATCGACGGATCACCATCAAACAACTCAGTGCTCAACTTGACATCTCTGTTGGTAGTGCTGACACAATTGTTCACCAGTTGGGATATTCAAAGGTTTGTTCCCGCTGGGTCCCTCGTTGACTAACCGAACACCATAAAGAGCAAAGGAGAACCATCTGTGCGGAATTGCTTGCTCGTCATGTGGCTGAGGGTGACAATTTCTTGTCAAAGATTGTTACAGGCGATGAAACATGGGTTCATCACTTCGAACCTGAAACAAAACGGCAATCAATGGAGTGGCGCCACACCCACTCCCCTACCAAGAAAAAGTTTAAAGCCATACCCTCAGCCGGTAAAGTCATGGTTACAGTCTTTTGGGGCGCTGAAGGGGTTATTCTGTTCGATGTCCTTCCCCATGGTCAAACGATCAACTCTGAAGTGTATTGTGCGACTTCAGCGTGTTCGTAGGCACAAAAATCTGAACGAACTTCTCCTTCTTCATGACAACGCAAGACCTCACACAAGTCTTCGCACCTGAGAGGAGCTCACAAAACTTCAGTGGACTGTTCTTCCTCATGCACCCTACAGCCCCGATCTCGCACCGTCGGATTTCCATATGTTTGGCCCAATGAAGGACGCAATCCGTGGGAGGCACTACGCGGATGATGAAGAAGTTATTGATGCAGTACGACGTTGGCTCCGACATCGACCAGTGGAATGGTACCGTGCAGGCATACAGGCCCTCATTTCAAGGTGGCGTAAGGCCGCAGCATTGAATGGAGATTACGTTGAAAAATAGTGTTGTGTAGCTAAAAGATTGGGGAATAACCTGGTGTATTTCAATGCTGAATAAAACAACCCCTGTTTCAGAAAAAAAATGTGTTGCATTACTTATTGAACTGCCCTCGTATGTTATGTGGACATGTGTCCGGAAACGCTTACTTTCCATGTTAGAGCTCATTTTATTACTTCTCTTCAAATCACATTAATCATGGAATGGAAACACACAGCAACAGAACGTACCAGCATGACTTCAAAGCCGGCCGAAGTGGCCGTGCGGATAAAGGCGCTGCAGTCTGGAACCGCAAGACCGCTACGGTCGCAGGTTCGAATCCTGCCTCGAGCATGGATGTTTGTGATGTCCTTAGGTTAGTTAGGTTTAACTAGTTCTAAGTTCTAGGGGACTAATGACCTCAGCAGTTGAGTCCCATAGTGCTCAGAGCCATGACTTCAAACACTTTGTTACAGGAAGTGTTCAAAATGTCCTCCATTAGCGAGGATACATGCATCCACCCTCCGTGCATGGAATCCCTGATGCGCTGATGCAGCCCTGGAGAATGGCGTATTGTATCACAGCCGTCCACAATACGAGCACGAAGAGTCTCTACATTTGGTACCGGGGTTGCGTAGACAAGAGCTTTCAAATGCCCCCATAAATGAAAGTCAAGAGGGTTGAGGTCAGGAGAGCGTGGAGGCCATGGAATTGGTCCGCCTCTACCAACCCATCGGTCACCGAATCTGTTGTTGAGAAGCGTACGAACGCTTCGACTGAAATGTGCAGGAGCTCCATCGTGCATGAATGTTGTGTCGTACTTGTAAAGGCACATGTTCTAGCAGCACAGGTAGAGTATCACGTATGAAATCATAATAACGTGCTCTATTGAGCGTAGGTGGAAGAACAAACTAAAATGAGCTCTAACATGGAAATTAAGCTTTTCCGGACACATGTCCACATAACATCTTTTCTTTCTTTGTGTGTGAGGAATGTTTCCTGAAAGTTTGGCTGTACCTTTTTGTAACACCCTGTATACAGCTGGCGGTAGTATCGAGTACACAGCCTACAAAACGACAGTGCATTGGCGGAGCTGTCATTCGTTCTCAGGTAATTCGTGTGAAAAGGCTTCCGACACGATAATGACCGCACGACGGGAACTAAGAGACTTTGAAAATGGAACGGTAGTTGGTTCAAATGTCCCTGAGCACTATGAGACTAAACATCTGAGGTCATCAGTCCCATAGAACTACTTAAACCTAACTAACCTAAGGACGACACACACATCCATGCCCGAGGCAGGATTCGAAACTTCGACCGTAGCGGTCGCGCAGTTCCAGACTGAAGCGCCTAGAACCGCTCGACCACTCCGGCCGGCACGGTAGTTGGAGCTAGGTTCATGGGACCTTCCATTTCGGAAATCCTTAGGGAATTCAACATTCCACATTGTCAAGAGTGTGTCGAGTATTCCCAATTTCAGGCATGCCCTAGGGAAATATTACGGCTGTAGTTTCCCCTTGCTTTCAGCCGTTCGCAGTACCAGCACAGCAAGGCCGTTTTGGTTAGTGTTACAGGGCCAGATCAGTCAATCATCCAGACTGTTGCCCCTACAACTACTGAAAAGGCTGCTGCCCCTCTTCAGGAACCACACGTTTGTGTGGCCTCTCAACAGACCCCTCCGTTGTGGTTGCACCTACGGTACGGCCATCTGTATCGCTGAGGCACGCAAGCCTCCCCACCAACGGCTTTGGGAGAGCCAGTCCTGGCAGAACTCTACCATCTAGTGAGCAAGATGTAAGAGGCAGGCGAAATACCCTCAGACTTCAAGAAGAATATAATAATGCCAATCCCAAAGAAACCAAGTGTTGATAGGTGTGAAAATTACCGAACTATCAGTTTAATAAGTCACAGCTGCAAAATACTAACACGAATTCTTTACACACGAATGGAAAAACTGGTAGAAGCCACCTCGGGGAAGATCCGTTTCGATTCCGTAGAAATGTTGGAACACGTGAGGCAATACTGACCTTACTACTTATCGTAGAAGAAAGATTAAGGAAAGGCAAACCTACATTTCTAGCATTTGTAGACTTAGAGAAAGCTTTTGACAATGTTGACTGGAATACTCTCTTTCAAATTCTAAAGGTGGCAGGGGTAAAATACAGGGAGCGAAAGGCTATTTACAATTTGTACAGAAACCAGATGGCAGTTATATGAGTCGAGGGACATGAAAGGGAAGCAGTGGTTGGTAAGGGAGTGAGACAGGGTTGTAGCCTCTTCCCGATGTTATTCAATCTGTATATTGAGCAAGCAGTAATGGAAACAAAAGAAAATTTCGGAGTAGGTATTAAAATCCATGGAGAAGAAATAAAAACTTTGAGGTTCGCCGATGACATTGTAATTCTGTCAGAGACAGCAAAGGACTTGGAAGAGCAGTTGAATGGAATGGACACTGTCTTCAAAGGAGGTTATAGGATGAACATCAACAAAAGCAAAACGAGGATAATGGAATGTAGTCGAATTAAGTCGGGTGATGCTGAGGGAATTAGATAAGGAAAAGAGACACTTAAAGTAGTAAAGTAGTTTTGCTATTTGGGGAGCAAAGTAACTGATGATGGTCGAAGTAGAGATGATATAAAATGTAGACTGGTAATAGCAAGGAAAGCGTTTCTGAAGAAGAGAAATCTGTTAACATCGAATATAGATTTAAGAGTCAGGAAGTCGTTTTTTAAAGTATTTGTATGGAGTGTAGCCATGTATGGAAGTGAAACATGGACGATAAATAGTTTGGACAAGAAGAGAATAGAAGCTTCCGAAATATGGTGCTACAGAAGAATGCTGAAGATTAGATGCGTAGATCACATAACTAATGAGGAGGTATTGAATATAATTGGGGAGCAGTTTGTGGCACAACTTGACAAGAAGATGGGACCGGTTGGTAGGACATGTTCTGAGGCATCAAGGGATCACAAATTTAGCATTGGATGGCAGCGTGGAGGGTAAATACGTAGAGGGAGACCAAGAGATGAATACACTAAGCAGATTCAGAAGGATGTAGGCTGCAGGAGGTACTGGGAGATGAAGAAGCTTGCACAGGATAGTGTAGCATGGAGAGCTGCATCAAACCAATCTGAGGACTGAAGACTACAACAACAACAACAACAACAACAACAACCTCTCACCACTCGCACCACAGTGGCCGACTGTCTGCACTTAACAACCGAGAGCAGGGTTCGCGTAGAGTTGTCAGTGCTAACAGACAAGCAACACTGCGTGAAAAAACTACAGAAATCAAACTAGGACCCAAGACGAACGCCGCCGTTTGGACAGTGTGGCGAAAGTTGGCGTTAATAGGCTATGGCAGCAGACGACCGACGCGAGTGCCTTCGCTAACAACACGACATCGCCTGCAGCGCCTGGCCTGATCAGATGAGTCCCGATTTAAGTTGATAAAAACTTATTGTTGGGTTCGAGTGTGGCACATATCCCACGAATCGATGAACCCAAGTTGTCAACAAGGCACTGTGCAAGCTGGTGATGGCTCCATAATGACGTGGGCTGTGTTTACATAGAATGGACTGGGTTCTGTGGTCCAAATGAACCGATTAATGACTTGAAATGGTTATATTCAGCTACTTGTTCCCAGCCGGCCGCGGTGGTCGAGCGTTTCTAGGCGCTTCAGTCCCGAACCGCGCAGCTGTTACGGTCGCAGGTTAGAATCCTGCCTCGGGCATGGATGTGTGTGATGTCCTTAGGTTAGTTAGGTTTAAGTAGTTCTAAGTCTAGGGGACTGATGACCTCAGATGTTAAGTCCCATAGTGCTCAGAGCCATCTGAACCATTTTGAACTTGTTCCCAAACAACGACGGAATTTTTATGGATGACAATGCGCCATCTCACCGGTCCACAGCTGTTCGCGATTGGTTTGAGGAACATTCTGGACAATTCGAGCTAACGATTTGGCCACCCTGATCGCCCGACATGAATCCTAACAAACGTTGATGGGTCATAATCGAGAGGTCAGTACGTGCACAAAATCCTGCACCGTCAACAGTTTCGTAATTACGGACGGCCGTAGAGGCAGCATGGCTCATTATCTCTGCAGGGGATTTCCAACGACTTGTTGAGTCCATGTCACGTCGAGTTGCTGCACTACGCCGGGAAAAAGGATGTCCGACGTGATATAAGAGGTACTGCATGCCTTTTGTCGCCTCAATACATTTATGTGTATAATACAAAGGATACCTCCTGACTTTTTTCTCAGCAGTACATAATAATATTTTCTTGAGAAAATAAGCCGAGATGCCTAGTAACAGCTGCTTATAAGTGACACAATACTGACTGGAGAAGATTCCGGATTCATTTAGACACAACAGTTTCTAGGTGCAAATTCAACTGACGACATTTGTGGTGACTGGAAAGGATTAAACCATTATCATCCGAGGCTTATGAAGACTGTCGATTACAATCTGCATGGTATTAAAGCGCTGTCCTTCCTGATGTGCTTGTTATGTTTTTAAAATTTTTTAAAAATACATCGTGAAATTGGTCAACTCGGTGACAATTTTAGCCCTTTTTGTAGCACAATCTCATACGAACATGTACTGCAACGTTTAATTTCCACATTTGAGTTTTATAACTGGAAGGTTAATTGACACAAAGTTACCTCCCCCCCCCACCCCACCACCACCACCACCACCACCACCACCTCCATCCCTAGCTCAGTATTACTTTGTGATGTGAAGTTTAAGACAGGGAGAGTAGAATTAAATTGGCCAGTCACAAAGATGGGTACCTAGTGTTTCTTTATGACACATGTTTGTAACTTTGTTACAAATTTTCCCCAGTTTTATGGGTTTTCATTCATCCACACACCGAAAAACAATTGCCAAAAAGTTTGCCAATTTGGTTAGATTCAGTTTCTAATTTTCTTAAAATCGTCGGCCTATCCTTATTAAAACAAAATAAGAACGAAAAAACTAAACTCCGTTAAGCAAGGTAATTTAACAAAACTTTTACAGATTTATTTACATATCTGTTCTGTGGGATCCAATGAGCGAAATCGGGTCAGAAGCCTTAGCCTGCATTTAAACATTTAACACTATATCGCCTAAGCAAGGTAATTACTTCAAACTGTTAGACACTTACTTACAAATTCGGTGGTATGAGAAAAAACAAAAGTACGTGACACTTTTAATACAATATTCTGAGCAACTCCAAGTTATATTTAGAAAAAAAGTTATAAAGCAAAATAAAGCTTCGTCTTTTTACTGTGTCACTCACAAATATTCTTAATTTCATTAACAGGGCATGTTTTCTAGAATTTCAATTGTCACACTTATTTTTACTTGTATGTATGCTGTCACAAAGTTGCTATCTATAATCTACAGAAATAACTTTTCACGCTTTCCATTGGCTGAAGAAAATTTTTATAAAACTTACATCTTATACAGAATGGTCTACAGGTACAGGTCTTTTATATCAACATACCTTCAGTTAGTCAGCCCTTCAAAGTTATCGGCAGTAGCAGAAAGTTAACAAGAAGTATAAAAGCACGTTTGTAACAAACTGACTTTGTCACCATCTCAAGTGTAAAGCACGTACTAGCAGGTCCAATCAATAGTGGCAGCCCTATGCAAGAACACACTGCAACAGAACTATTGACCGGAGTTACAGAATTTACACTACTGGCCATAAAAATTGCTACACCACGAAGATGACGTGCTACAAACGTGAAATTTAACCGACAGGAAGAAGATGCTGTGATATGCAAATGATTAGCTTTTCAGAGCATTCACACAAGGTTGGCGCCGGTGGCGACACCTACAACGTGCTGGCACGAGGAAAGTTTCCAACCGATTTCTCATACTCAAACAGCAGTTGACCGACGTTGCCTGGTGAAATGTTGTTGTGATGCCTCGTATAAGGAGGAGAAATGCGTACCATCACGTTTCCGACTTTGATAAATGGCGGATTGTAGCCTGTCGCGATTGCGGTTTACCATATCGCGACATTGCTGCTCGCGTTGGTCGAGATCCAATGACTGCTAGTAGATTATGGAATCTGTGGGTTCATGAGGGTAACACGGAACGCCGTGCTGGCTCCCAACGGCCTCGTATCACTAGCAGTCGGGATTGTGCAGCCACGTCTCGATCCCTGAGTCAACAGATGGGGACGTTTGCAAGACAACAACCATCTCCACGAACAGTTGGACGACGTTTGCAGCAGCATGGACTATCAGCTCGGAGACCATGGCTGCGGTTATCCTTGACGCTGCATCATAGACAGGAACGCCTGCGATGGTGTACTCAACGACGAACCTGGGCGCACGAATGGCAAAACGTCATTTTTTCGGATGAATCCAGGTTCTGTTTACAGCATCATGATGGTCGCATCCGTGTTTGGCGACATCGCGGTGAACGGGGGCACATTGGAAGCGTGTATTCGTCATCGCCATACTGGCGTATCACCCGGCGTGATGGTATGAGGTGCCATTGGTTACACGTCTCGGTCACCTCTTGTCGCATTGACGGCACTTTGAACAGTGGACGTTACATTTCAGATGTGTTACGACCCGTGGTTCTACCCTTAATTTGACCCCTGCGGAACCCTACATTTCAGCAGGATAATGCACGACCGAATTTTGCAGGTCCTGTACGGGCCTTTCTGTATACAGAGAATGTACGACTGCTGCCCTGGCCAGCAAATTCTCCAGATCGGTCACAAATTGAAAATGGTGGCCGAACAACTGGCTCGTCACAATACGGCATTCACTACTCTTTAGGAACTGTGGGATCGTGTTGAAGCTGCGTGGGCAGCTGTACCTGTACACGCCATCCAAGCTCTGTTTGACTCAATGCCTAAGCTTATCAAGGCCGTTATTACGGCCAGAGGTGGTTGTTCGGGTACTGATTTCTTAGGATCTGTGCATCCAAATTGCGTGAAAATGTAATCACATGTCAGTTTTAGTATAATATATTAGTCCAATGAATACCCGTTTATCATCTGCATTTCTTCTTGGTGTAGCAATTTTAATGGCCTGTAGTGTAACAATAAAAAGCTGGAATGCGCTGTTGGTACAAAGTAATACCTTCGTCACAAAGTTTCTCAGTGTTACGGTAGCGACATCGCTAAGATTAATCATAATTTATAGCATATTACCGTCTGTTTCTTAATATTTTTCTTCGGTGTTTATTTTGTGATGCTCATATACAGTGTAGGAGTGATAATAGTCAAAGTAAGCGTAGCAGTTACGTATTACGTTAAGTCAGTCTGTTTGCTGTAACTCATATAGCTGAACTGACTGTAGTGCGTGGATATTGGAGTTTCTCGTGATGAATAAGTTCTTTCATTTCGATATAATTTGGTTTTTTCGGTGTATAACTGCCTGTTCACGACGCAGATTTGGAAATGTTGTGGCAGCGTTCCCGCCCGCAAACCTGTAAATGAGCGTGTCCATCTACCTCCAAAACTCGCCTGTTGACGTGGGCCAGATAAGAATTTTGTTTAATTTCTCGTTGGTCGAGATTTTGTCATTCAAAAGAAGGTGCCATTGTAATCTTACGGATGATGGTCAGTGTCGGTTAGATTGTCAGTGAGAGAGGACCTGTTTTTCTGCTCCAGATAAAGGCGAGTACACTGTTCGCTTGCGAATTATATTTACGGATTTTAAACTGGAGCGACATGTTTGCAGTTAACGGTGTGAATAGTAGTTTAGTTTTATTTAATTTTCTTGCGTGTTTGTATGCTCGCTAGGCACAGTCTTTCGTTTTTATAACAATGTAGTGTAACATATGGACGCTTGTATCGACCCTTGTATTGTACAGATTTTTGTTCATTTGTTTTGGTTGGATAAGGTCAGGCAACGGCCTTGCCGCAGTGGATCCATCGGCTCCTGTGAGATCACCGAAGTTAAGCGCTGTCGGGCGAGGTCGGCACTTGGATGGGTGAACATCCAGGCCGCCATGCGCTGTTGCCATTTTTCGGGGTGCACTCAGCCTCGTGATGCCAATTGAGGAGCTACTCGACCGAATAGTAGCGGCTTCGGTCAAGAATACCATCATCACGACCGGGAGAGTGGTGTGCTGACCACATCCGCCACTGAGGATGAAACGGAGGTCAGATGGTCCCGGTAGGCCACTCGTGGCCTGAAGACGGAGTGATTTTAGAGAAGGTCAGCGTCGGGTAGACCATCAGCGAGAGAGAACCTGCCTTCCTGCTGCAGATAAAGGCGAGAAACCGTTCGTTTGCAAATTTTATTGACGAGTACTGTGAGTTGACACAGGTTCTCATAAGAAATTACTTATTTTAAGTTTCAAAAAAATGGATCAAATGGATCTGAGCACTGTGGGACTTAACAGCTGAGGTCATCAGTCCCCTAGAGCTTAGAACTACTTAAACCTAACGAACCTAAGGACATCACACACATCCATGCCCGAGGCAGGATTCGAACCTGCGACCGTAGCAGTCGCGCGGTTCCGGACTACAGCGCCTAGAACCGCATGGCCACCGCGGCCGGCTTTAAGTTTCACCAGTGTTTCTGAGATCCAACTTCTACATTTCGTGCGTGTTTGTTCATTTATTTATCAGGCTCAGATCAGTGCTTTGTTAACTGTGCAGTGCATAGAACAGCTGTTTGCATAGCGCCAGGCACTTGTTTTTGTGTTTCAAGAGCCACTTGTAGTAGATAGCTCCCACAGCCGAGGTGATAGCTCTGCTAGCAACAGAAGTAGCGCATTAGAGTACTGTGAGTTGACACAGCTGCTCATAAAAAGCGACTTACTTTATATTTCGTCAGTGTTCTTTAGCTTGAACTCCTATATTTCGTGCTTGTCTGTGTATTTAGGAGACAGTCTTTAGTACGGACAGGAATTGTGACTGCTGCATTCAGTGCGAGCCGAGTTGGCGAGCCTTCGCTCATAGCACCAGGTGGCGTTGGTTCTGGTTATGCAGCTTGTGGCTGTTGCCAGTGGCCATCACTGTGGGAGGCAGGATGGGGCGAACCGAGGACTTCCAGCACGACTCAAGTGTCCCCTATCAGTCCACTGTGATTTCTCCGGGTACTTCTCGCATCGGTTTGATCACTCACCTCAGGTCAAGTGAGAGGTCGTCCCGAGGTGTGGCCATCAATGAAACACTTTCTGAGGGGCTGATGGAAGGGCTGCACCAGTTTGTCCGACGAACAGATTTCGGGTGCTATCTGTGGCTGACGAAGTTCCTGAGCCAGCTGAAGTCGTTCGCTCCGTTCCAGAAGAATCATCTTAACCTGCAAAGTCTGTGCATTCACAGAGAGTGGGACTACTGGTAGATGGGAGCTGCAACGCTAGACGTGAAATGGGGCCCCTTAGGGATGTGGCAGCCAAGGAGAGGAAGGAATCCAATGTGCACTCTGTGCATACCTGGGGGAGTCGTTCTACATGTGGGACGGGTGCTTCCGGATGCCACGAAGAGCACAGGGTGCAGCGAACTGCTGATGTTGTGGCTTAGATAGGTATTAACGACGTGTATCTCTTTGGATCAGAAGAGATTCTCTCTGGTTGCGGGCGGCTTGCTGAAGTAGCAAAGCCTACCCGTCTTGCTTGCGAGATGAAGGCAGAACTCACCACCTGTAGTATCGTCGACTGAACCGACTTGGTCCTTCGGTACAGAGCCGAGTGGAGGGACTGAATGAGAGACTCAGGCGGTTCTGCGACCATGTAAGCTGCAGAGTCCTAGAATTGCGCAATGGGATGGTGGGTTTCCGTGTTCCACTAAATAAGTCAGGAGTCCACTACACGCAGGAAGCGGATACACAGGTAGTGAGGGCTGTGTGGAGTGAACAGGGTGGTTTTTTAGGTTAGAAGGTCTCGGGTTCGTGCGGAAAGGGCTTCAGTTTCATAGTGTGCAGGACAAACACAGGAAGAGGGTAGGCACAGGAACAATCAATGTTGTAGTTGTAAACTGTCATAAATGTATTGGAAAAGAACCAGGGCTCCAAGCGCTAATTCAAAGCATTGAATCTGAAATCATTGCCGCGCGGGGTAGCCGCTCGATCTAAGGCGTCTGGTCGCGGGTCGCGCGGCTCCTCCCATCGGTGATTCGAGTCCTCCCTCGGTCATGGGTGTGTGTGTTGTCCGTAGCGTAAGTTAGTTTAAGTTAGATTAAGTACTGTGTAAGCTTAGGGACCGATGACCTCAGCAGTTTGGTCCCATAAGATCTTACCACAAATTTCAAAAATTTCCTCAAATCGTGATAGCTATGGAAAGCTGGTTAAAGCCGGAAATAAGTTCAGCTGAAACTTTTAGAAAGGACCTAACAGTGTTCGGAAAGGATAGATTAAATACAGTTAGTGGTGGGGTGTTTATTACTGTCAGAAGTAGTTTACCTTGTAGTGAAATTGAAGTAGATATTTCCTGTGAGTTAGTATGAGTAGAGGTTATACTTGAAAACAGGAATAAATTAATAACTGGTTCCTTTTACTTACCACCGACTCAGACGGTATAGTCCATAGAAAACTTGAGTGTCATTTCAGTTATAGTTGGTAGTGACTTCAAGCTACCCTCGATATGTTGGCGAAAATACATGTTTAAAGTCGGTGGTAGGCATGATACATCGTCCGAAATCGTACTGAATGCCTTCTGAGAAAATTATTTTGAGCAACTAGTTCAGGATCCTACGAGAAGTGTAAATGGTTGCGAAAACCGTTTGCACTCTTAGCAACAAATAATCCTGATCAAATACACTCCTGGAAATTGAAATAAGAACACCGTGAATTCATTGTCCCAGGAAGGGGAAACTTTATTGACACATTCCTGGGGTCAGATACATCACATGATCACACTGACAGAACCACAGGCACATAGACACAGGCAACAGAGCATGCACAATGTCGGCACTAGTACAGTGTATATCCACCTTTCGCAGCAATGCAGGCTGCTATTCTCCCATGGAGACGATCGTAGAGATGCTGGATGTAGTCCTGTGGAACGGCTTGCCATGCCATTTCCACCTGGCGCCTCAGTTGGACCAGCGTTCGTGCTGGACGTGCAGACCGCGTGAGACGACGCTTCATCCAGTCCCAAACATGCTCAATGGGGGACAGATCCGGAGATCTTGCTGGCCAGGGTTGAGCACGTTGGGTGGCACGGGATACATGCGGACGTGCATTGTCCTGTTGGAACAGCAAGTTCCCTTGCCGGTCTAGGAATGGTAGAACGATGGGTTCGATGACGGTTTGGATGTACCGTGCACTATTCAGTGTCCCCTCGACGATCACCAGTGGTGTACGGCCAGTGTAGGAGATCGCTCCCCATACCATGATGCCGGATGTTGGCCCTGTGTGCCTCGGTCGTATGCAGTCCGGATTGTGGCGCTCACCTGCACGGCGTCAAACACGCATACGACCATCATTGGCACCAAGGCAGAAGCGACTCTCGTCGCTGAAGACGACACGTCTCCATTCGTCCCTCCATTCACGCCTGTCGCGACACCACTGGAGGCGGGCTGCACGGTGTTGGGGCGTGAGCGGAAGACGGCCTAACGGTGTGCGGGACCGTAGCCCAGCTTCATGGAGACGGTTGCGAATGGTCCTCGCCGATACCCCAGGATCAACAGTGTCCCTAATTTGCTGGGAAGTGGCGGTGCGGTCCCCTACGGCACTGCGTAGGATCCTACGGTCTTGGCGTGCATCCGTGCGTCGCTGCGGTCCGGTCCCAGGTCGACGGGCACGTGCACCTTCCGCCGACCACTGGCGACAACATCGATGTACTGTGGAGACCTCACGCCCCACGTGTTGAGCAATTCGGCGGTACGTCCACCCGGCCTCCCGCATGCCCACTATACGCCCTCGCTCAAAGTCCGTCAACTGCACATACGATTCACGTCCACGCTGTCGCGGCATGCTACCAGTGTTAAAGACTGCGATGGAGCTCCGTATGCCACGGCAAAGTGGCTGACACTGACGGCGGCGGTGCACAAATGCTGCGCAGCTAGCGCCATTCGACGGCCAACACCGCGGTTCCTGGTGTGTCCGCTGTGCCGTGCGTGTGATCATTGCTTGTACAGCCCTCTCGCAGTGTCCGGAGCAAGTATGGTGGGTCTGACACACCGGTGTCAATGTGTTCTTTATTCCATTTCCAGGAGTGTAAGTTAGCGATAGGTGTTTGTGAGATACTGCATCCCCTGTGTATACACCTGCTTCACAGGTGTGCTGTTTACAAAGTTAGTCGCGGTGTGACTTGTAATTTCACATTTCGGACGCCGCTGCTATGCGTTTATCTGTTTCCTTGTAAGAGGTATTCTCCGTTACCAGGGATCATTTCATATAGGACTGATGTCGACATAGTATAATTTCTGAACCATGATCATATGTGGACAATGGACGCTATACATCTCTGTAAAGCTATATTGTGCATGTATCACACAGAGCCACTGTTTTAAGGAAGTAGTTTTCTCGTTTTATGGTTCGATACCATAGTTTATCATAGAGAAACCTGGAAGAAGGATGAATCTCATGCACTGGAAATATATTTCTTACATTGGAATATTAATCACGCTGCACTTCACACGACTGATAGATTGGAAACTCAAGCAATCTAACAGTATAGCCTGTTTTAATTGCTGGACGTTGCAGCCTTAGGAATGCATGTGTTTATGTTCTCTCTTACCAATACCTTCCAGGTACTGATCCTAGGCTCTAGAACAATACTTTAGAGTTGATAGCGTAGTTGATTTACGTAAAATTCTTCGAACTCCATCCGCCTGGAGCTCCATCATGCGTAAAAATCACCCATTTCTTGTTCTTCTTTGCCGTCTGCTATTACATCATAACACTTTCAAATCTGTTACTACCGATAAGGGGTGCTAACCTCCTTGACATGGTTGTATCTGGAGAAATCTTGTGTTCTTGGATGGGCAAGGACTTGGCTGGCTCCAATCATTCATGAGACGTGGAATATAGTGGTCTACTTCTGGTCGGTTGCAGATTAAATCAGTAACGATGCTGAAGGGCGGGTTGGTCAATGACAGTGTGAGGAGTCTTTCAGTCTCTAATTTTACCCTAAGACTGTGAGAATGCTCTGTGACCCCCCATCAGCATAGAGATAGATCGTAAATTAAGAACTATGCTTGAGGTGTTAGAAATATGTAGAGTGTTGTCTGGTATACTTTGATGATGTATGTGTTTGACAATTAACAATGAATGCACGTACTGCACAGTCATCTATCTACATTCGCAGTGATACTGGCAAAGTAGAGAGGGTTACGGTTTAGCTATGATACTGAAATTGCGTAACATGCTGTTGCAGCATTGCTCGGCATTGAAATTGCTGTAAAATTGCTAAAATTGTTCTCACCATCAACTGTGATGCTTATTATTAGAGTACATTGATGGTGTCTTTTCCACCCCATTTGTTCAGTGGTTTGCTGTTGGTTACCGCATAATGATTGACTGACATCGCTTGTTTGAGATGGAGAAAGAGTTTTGGTGGGGGGACAACACCTTCTGGGGATGGAAAGCACCGAAACAGTGATTGCGTACATGACTGCAATGTGAGGAATCAGTCAAAATGGAATGCAGAGCCATCAGCTATTCTGTCAATGTGACAGATGAGTTTAAATGTAGAGGTTGTCAATCACTTTCGGACAGCAGTTTGGAACCTCTCCACAACGTCGTGAAACTCTTCCAGTTTCCTTACGTCGTAACTGTATTTTATTTAAAATCAACCGGTGTGTGTGGCGTGTTATGGTAGCTGCAGTAACAAGATGATTTACACCATTCGACTGCTAGTTTTCTGCAAGAGGCAAAGGATCAGAATGTGTTAATGTCAGTTTAGAACCCAACACAGACCTCGAAGTTGTGGGGACAAACAAAATATATGGCAGTGTATAGAGCATGTTACAGCAGAAAAAAACAGTGCTTCAAACAATGACGGGGAAACAGAGCGCATCTCTTGCAACTTACAGTATAGTGTGTGGGATACGGTCATCCTCCTACAGTACAGGTGATGAAACTTTAAACTGGTCTGTGCAGTGGATCAATACCTGTATATTTAATAGGATTGTCACACGTGCTGGATGCCGGCATGCATGCCGTATTTGTTTTCTATATATGGGAGGAGAAAGATGCAGTAAAAATCTGATCGAGTTCTCTATTGGATGAAGTTAGTGGAGCTTTTATAGTTCGTAATTTTTCCCTGGTGGATGGAACAGAATAACGATGATAAAATGTTGGGGTGATGGACGTGAATGGGCCCTGAGGGACGTGGATCTGTAGTACCAGCTTGTAGTTTGGAGAAGCACCACAATGCCGTAGCAAAATCCACACCCTTCCCCCAGTTCCAGTACTGTCTTTTATACTTCCTTGTGTTGCAGGAGCAGGCTTCGTTTCCGTCGAATGGTCCAAACACAGTCTGGTGTCGAGAAGCTTATGTGTTCTGACAGAAATTAATAACGTGGATAATAAGATTAAAACTTTATGTAATATTGTCAAATGGGAGACAGGGCAACCTGACAGTGCATAGCATACCATAGCAATAAAGCAAGTTGCAAGTATTTTTAACAATCGCTTTCTGAATGTAGCAGGAAAAATAGGGTTAAAGGGTTCAGTTAAAGAAGCAAAAAAAGTGTTAAATATGTCATTCCCCAGGACTTTAGGCATTTAGAAATAGCACCAACATCCCCCACTGAAATTAAGGGAATTATAAATATACTGAAAAACAAGAGCTCATGTGGCGTTGATGGAGTCTCTAAAATAATTTTGAAGTATTGTTCTAATTTAATAAGTGGAGTCTTTAGCGATATATGTAATGCTTCGCTGGCACAGGGAATTTTTCGAGACAGATTGAAAAACGCAATTTTCAAACCTCTTAATAAGAAAGGGGACAAGAGTGACTCAAATAATTATAGACCAATCTCATTGCTGACTCCATTTTCTAAAATATTCGAAAAAGTTATGTATTCAAGAATAGCCTCAAATTTAAGTGAAAATAATTTACTCAGCATGTCACAGTCCGGATTCCGGAAGGGTTACTAGACTGAGAATGCTATCTACACATTTACCCATCAAATAGTACAAGCCCTAAATAACACATTATCGCCAGTTGGTATTTTTTGTGAACTCTCCAAGGCATTTGACTGTGTGGATCATG
Source organism: Schistocerca americana (assembly GCF_021461395.2). NCBI lineage: Eukaryota > Metazoa > Arthropoda > Insecta > Orthoptera > Acrididae > Schistocerca > Schistocerca americana. The sequence continues at coordinate 614,385,933 of NC_060120.1, forward strand.
TCACACTCTTAGAAAACTCGGTTTTTATGTAATTGAAGGCTATACACACAGCTGGTTTGAATCTTACTTAATGAACAGAAAGAAAAAAGTTGTGCTGAATAGTACAAATAATGTTGGGAGGGTGGTAAATTCTGGTGAATGGGGTGTTATCACAAAGGGAGTCCCACAAGGTTCACTTTTAGGTCTTCTGCTGTTCCTTATTCATTTGAATGACCTCCCACTTAACGTTCAGCAAGCGGAACTAGTACTTTTTGCAGATGACACGAGTGTTATAATAAATCACATTCCAGAAAAAGCAGCTGAAGATATTGTTAAGGATGTTTTCCAAAGAATTATTAAGGGTCGGCCATTGTCAGGAACCGCGCGACCACTACAGTCGCAGGTTCGAATCCGGTCTCGGGCATGGATGTGTGTGATGTCCTTAAGTTAGTTAGGTTTAAACAGTTCTGTGTTCTAGGGGCCTGATGACCTCAGATGTGAAGTCCCATAGTGCTCAGAGCTATTTGAATCATTTGAATTATTAAGTGGTTGTCAGAAAATGGACTCTCTCTTAATTTTGAAAAAAAAAAAAAAAAAAACGCCATATCCAGTTCTGTACACTAAATAGAGTCATATCGACAGTTGATGTAGCGAATGAACAGGATTCAGTTAACAGGGTAGATTTCCCCAAATTTTTGAGTGTTCACAGGGATGACATCTTGAATTTGAAGAAGCATATTACTGAGCTTCTCAAACAACAAAGTTCAGCTTCTTTCGCTCTTCGTATTATCTCGAGTTTTGGTAATAAACAGATCAGCCTCCTAACGTACTTTGCATATTTCCACTCAATAATGTCTTATGGAATAGTTTTCTGGGGTAACTCACCACTTAGAAATAAAGTATTGATTGCACAAAAGAGAGCAGTGAGAATAATTAGTGGTGTTTACCGAAGGACGTCATGTAGGCACCCTTTCAAGAAGTTTGGTATTTTAACTGCACCATCGGAGTACATATATTCACTAATGAAATTCGTTACAAATGATCCATCTCAATTGGCGAAGAACAGTGATGTTCATACGTTCAACACTAGAGGGGAAAATGACCTTTCCTATCTGTTACTGAAGCTGTCAGTTGCTCAAAAAGGAGTACATTATTCAGCAACAAAAATCTTTGATCATTTGCCCAACAACATAAAGTGTCTGACAGGTAGCAGATCAAGTTTTAAATCTAGCTTAAAATCGTTTCTTTTGAACAACTCCTTCTACTCCATGAACGAGTTTTTCTTTCAGAAATAGTAAAAAAAAATTTTTACCTCTAAATGTAGTTGCATGTGTAGAACTAAAAATTTCAGTAATATTAATATCAGCACTATTCATATTTGTCTATATATCTTGTAATCTGGCTTGTTCCACATCATATCGATAAAATAATCGGGAAAACGATCTACGGATCATGACATAACTAAAACTAAACTAAACTAACTCAGCTTCATCTGTTTCTACAGGGGTTGCAGAAGGTGGAAGATATAGTTTTCTCTGACTTCTGCTTAGTTCCGACTTACATTGGAACAATCACATGTGCAAAGTTGTACAGGCGGTAGCGCATAGTCTGAGGGCTAGTTGCAAGATACATAGGGGCTACTTAAAACCATGTTGGAATTTTACTGTAGCAGATAGGTTCGAAAAGGGTGGCTCGTTTCGAGATATGAGAGTGCCAGAAATGTGATATGGCATCGAGACAGAATGCGTTATAATTACTGGAGAAATATCTAATGGCGGCGGCGTGAGGGGGTTGCAAATACCTGTTTCATACCACGCTCCTTAGCCGAATCACTTTCAAAATTCGATAATTTTATTATCATAGTGCACCATAGGAGACGTGTAACCGAACTGCTGGTCTGATAATATACACTCCGCGCAATCACGGTCTCGATATTTGTCCGAAAACAGTAACATGGATACTTGTGTGCACCTGTAGAACCAAGACCGCTTGTGATGGTAATATGGCTGTGCTTTTTTTTTTTTTTTTTTTGACGTGTAGCGGATTGTAAGGCGATTACGTCTCTCTTTCTAACTTTCTAAGACATGGTGGTTGCACTCGCAAGAAAAACTTATAAGACATGTCCACCCATCGTTGATTTTCAGTCAGTATTATTTTGTATCGTCTGCAATCATTTATTGGCAAAGTATTATACTTAGTAGTAGGCGGTGTGTGATAGGTTTGCCTTGAGCGTCAAGCTTATAAAGTATGTGTTTGTGTTCCGACATGTGCAAAGGAAATAACTATGTCCATTTGTAAGGAAGGTATGGATTTCGCGTGGAGTACTGCAACAGCAAAGGGAAGAGTATGTCATGTCATAAGAATGGTACATATATTTCTATTTCTAGAGCCACAGCCATCAGCAGGATTGATTTCTGATCTCTCAATGTCGAATTTCGTTCAACTGAGACCATAATCATAACATTTAGTTGTAAGTACAACGATAGAACATACATGTGACCGGTTTCCTAGGACGATTCTGCCTGTGCATGCTTGGCATGCAGCGCCGGTGACGGGAATGATTCACGTTTTCCATTAACGGTAGAAGCCGTCCGAATGGAGAGGCCTGTTGGAATGTAGGAAAGTAGCTGACTTAACCGTATTGTCCTCTGGACAGTTGAATAGCGAACTAATACTTAGCATGTGTTGGGTGGTTTTCATATTCAGTGGAAATTTGACAAGATTCAATATGGACATGTGTTTGCGCTGGGCCATTATTCCCTCCCATGTAAATTGTTCGGTTGACTGCTTCTTCATATTTGACTTCTTTATTTAGTTGAGAGAAGATCGATTGTGGTGTGTGCATCTAGCAGGTGGAAGACACATTTGTCAGTTGTCTAGACATGAGAAACACGTTAGTTAACTTTGTAAATTATAGGAATGATTTGGACATCGGTATTCGTGAGTGGAAATATCATTTTCCTCTATTTGTTTCTAGTTCTCACGTAAAGGTCTTCGCGGGCGGGATGAGTTTCTACACTCATGCCCATAAATTAAGGATAATGCTGATACGTGTTGAAACAACGCTCTGGTGGGCGGTTTGCGGGTTTAAATCACCTCAGAGTATTGACCATGCAGTGCATTTGACCTGCAGTCGTCGCATGGTGGCACTGGCAGCAGCCCACATACACAGAGGTGTGCTGGTGCATGCCAGAGTACGATGAAGCGAGTAAGTGTGCAGGCGTTTTCAGACGTGCTATTGGGGACTGTGTGTTGAAAATGGCTCAAAGAACACATATTGATGACGTTATGAGGGGTAGAATACTAGGGCAACTGGAGGCTGGTCAAACACAGGAGGTCGTAGCATGGGCCGTCCTTGTGCCACAAAGTGTGATTTCAAGATTATGGCAACGATTCCAGCAGACAGGAAACGTGTCCAGGAGCTACTGTACGGGACATCCACAGTGTACCACACCACAAGAAGAACAATATCTCACCATCAGTGCCTGCAGATGGCCACGGAGTACTGCAGGTAGCCTTGCTCGGGACCTTACCGTAGCTTCTGGAACAGTTGTCTTCAGACACACAGTCTACAGACGACTGAACAGACATGGTTTATTCACCCGGAGACCTGCAAGGGGCATTCCACTGGCTCCTGGTCACAGGAGAGTCCTTAAAGCCTGCTCTCAAGAACACGGTACATGGTCATTGGAACAGTGATCCAGGTTATGTTCACAGATGAGTCCAGGTACAGTCTGAACAGTGATTCTCGCCAGGTTTTCATCTGGCGTGAACCAGGAACCAGATACAAGCCCCTTAATGTCCTTGAAAGGGGCCTGTATGGAGGTCATGGTCTGATGGTGTGAGGTGGGATTATGATTGGTGCGTGTACACCCCTGCATGGCTTTGACAGAGGAACTGTAAGTGGTCAGGTGTATTGGGACGTCATTTTGTACCAGTATATCCACCTTTTCATGGGTGCAGTGGGTCCCACCTTCCTCCTGATGGATGATATCGCACGGCCCCACCGAGCTGCCATCATGAGGAGTACCTTGAAACAGAAGATATCAGGTGAATGGAGTGGCCTGCCTGTTCTCCAGACTTAAACCCCATCGAGCGTGTCTGGGATGCTCTCGGTTGATGTATTGCTGCACGTCTTCAAACCCCTATGACACTTCAGGAGCTCCAACAGGCACTGGTACAAGAATGGAAGGCTATACCCGAGCAGCTGCTCGACCACCTGATCTAGAGTATGCCAACCCATTACGCAGCCTGTGTACATGTGCATGGAGGTCATATCCCATATTGATGTCAGGTTACATGTGCAGGAAACAGTGACGTTTTGTAGCACATGTGTTTCGGGACAGTTTTCTCAACTTATCACCAATACTGTGGACTTACAGATCTGAGTCGTGTGTGTTCCCTTTGTGCCTATACTATTAGCGCCAGTTTTGTGTAGTGCCACATTGTGTGGCACCACATTCTGCAATTATCCTTAATCTATGAGCATGAGTGTAGTTACTCACTGGTCTAGAGCACCCCACCTCCCTAAAGTTTGGGGTTTGTAGAGAAATAATTTCCAGTCTGTACCTTCGGAATTATGTTCCACAAGCGATCGGTAGGATGCTGCTGTGTGCTTGATGTCGAGAAGTACCGCGAAAATGGTATAATATTATGGCAAACCATGCGAAAATACATGTGTTCTTGTAATCCCAGAGTCTGAAGATGGGTGTAGAAAAGTGAGCAAGCAAGCAAGCAGGTCTGGACCAGAAACAATAACGTGTTTGTGCCGAGGGGGAACGATCCCAAATTTGTAGAATATTTCTCAGGGTGACTTCGGTCAACTGAGGGCGCTCTGGTCACCCATTGGGAGAGGATGATCGCCAACCTCGCAAGGAAATATCTAGTACTGTGAGGGGTGTATACAGTGCTGTCTGTCTTCGTGGTATGTGTACGAATGATGTAAGAAGGCTGATTTTGTATGGAGCAGGATATGAATTGTATGTTTACTATTTGAGATCGGTTTCACGCTCTAATATTCAATCTCCTGTCCTCAGTGGGTTCAAAAATGGTTCAAATGGCTCTGAGCACTATGGGACTTAACATCTATGGTCATCAGTCCCCTAGAACTCAGAACTACTTAAACCTAACTAACCTAAGGACATCACACAACACCGAGTCATCACGAGGCAGAGAAAATCCCTGACCCCACCGGGAATCGAACCCGGGCGTGGGAAGTGAGAACGCTACCGCATGACCACGAGCTGCGGACTGTCCTCAGTGGGAGAGAAGTGTAACTGAGTGAGAGTCTTTCCATATTTGACAATATGTAGTGCATTTTCCAAGGTTTAGTTGTCGGTGCAATATGGCAATTAGTGTAAAATAGTTTTTGCCGCTGAAATTCTAGTCTACAAAAAAAAAGACATCCTTTATGCTGGGATATGGAGTCTCTACACAGCTGTGAGAACGTTTGTGTATGTTGAAAGCAGGAAGGGTAACATGTGATGGACGGGGTGCCACGTTAGGACCGCGAGGAAAAATGAATTCGCATTTTCCTTGTTGTTTTGTTGATAGTGATGATGATTACATTACACCAACCCACGTTGGTCATGTCTTTCCAAGCATTATGTCCGCAGATGTGGTATTCATTATCACACGTAGTGCTGGACACCTGTCCTTCATAACACTTGTTTGAGAGAATCTTGGCAGGATGCAGCAGCTTCCAGAAGCGCTGATTGTAAGACTTTGTCAGATAATTTCCTAGGATAGAGGAGAATCGAGACATATAGCTGGTGTGAGTGTAGGCATACCATAATTTTTTCGTGCACTGTACAGATATAAAAGATAACTGCACTGTTTGTGTAAAATGTGTATATATTGCAGTGTAAAGTTCCTGTGGCTTATGTTGTGGCATGACCAGAGAAGGTGAGTGTGTGTCCTATCATGAGGGATGCATAGAGATTCAGCGCATCAATAACCACAAGGGTATGAGAGAGATTTTTTATGTGGAAAATTATGTGCGCTATAGATACTGTAATTCATTCCAGTACAATAGACGTCAGGAGGAGACATTACCTGTACGTCGTCTGGTGTCAGACTGTAAAAGCAATCGTAATATTTAATTGTAGTTACACTGGCAAATATGTTCCTGACTTCCAATATTCTTGTAAGTCTTGTATATATTTGATGATCTGTACACAACTTTTGCGGGGTTTAACTGTCAGTGCAATTTAACGATCTGTGCAAAATAATTTTACCGCTGAAAGTCTTGTCTGCAGAAAACAATAGCGAATGGTGCTCTCACACCGGCAGCAGCAGCAGTTTGACAGGTAAATTAAGTGACGAACGGGCTGTCATGTTAGGATTGCTGGGAACAATGCACCCTATGCTATTCTGGGAAGCACTGCAACATCTCTCGGTGTGGACCCGCACCTCAGCTATGTGTCATCGCGACAGCAACGGTGCCTAAGTGAACATGTATTTCGACAGGAATTTTCTTGGGTGTCAAGTACGAAAGGGATGTCGCCGCCTCACGCTTGTGTGTCCCGAACAGACACCTGTGCACGATTGGGCAGCTGACGGCTGTGTCGCCACTTTGCGGGGCCCGCCAATTGACCCAGACTTCGGTGTCGGGTGTCGGATGACCAGATGTGTTTTTTACTAGCGATCTTTTGTTTAAACTATATTTCATCGATTTCACTGACCAATAGGATACTGTGAATTAAGAAAAGCTACCCCATACTTGTGAAGAATACCGATTCAATTAATTTGCATAAATTTTTTATATCAACCTGGTGTCAGCAGTACAGTAGTTAAGGGGAGGGTGTGTGTGAGCGGGTGACATGGACCAGAACAGCAGGTTAAGTGCAGAACAATAGGTTAATTTGCATAATTTTTATGTAGAATGCAGTACAATAATTTAAGGGGGTGGGTGACAAAGAAGAATGCGCCAGAAATGGCGTTCAAAAGCATGTGTAATTCGAAAAGTGTACCAGAAAATGGTAGGAGGACATAAGTAATTACTTAATTTGGTATCAAAGGCGGTACAATAGCTTAAGCAAATGGGGGTGACATGGAAAACCACTTAACAGAACAATAGGTTATGTGCCGATAAAGACCCAAACATTAGGTTTAGACACCCAGAGTACCGTGCCGAACATTAGGTTAGGCAACATGTTTGCCCCCTGTAATTGCTTCTTACAAGACCTACATGTTTGCAAAATAGCAGAGAATGATGAGCAAGAGAAATCCAACCTCACAAACTGAATTCTCTATAAATAAAGAATATACCACTGAATTTTCTGTTATGAGATCCTTCCTCTCCACCACCACCAGACGTCCATCTTGGATTACATCGCGGAAGGGACGACAGCACCCTCTGGTGGCAGTACTGTGCACTAGGTCAGTTGGTCCCCAGATGTCATGGTAAACACACTTGATGGCGGTACTGCCTCTAATTGTTTAAATAAAGACTGAAAATAAAGACTTATGTCCAGCACAGGCTGAGTCTTTTTTCCAGCCAATTCCTAGGAAGAGGTGGAAGTTGGATTACTTAGGTTAGTGGAGGTAGCCAAAGTGCCCTTTTTTCCCACCATTTTCTTGGGTTAGTGGAGGTAGCTGTGGTGTGTTGCATTGTCCTGACAGAAAATTCTGTCGTGGTGTATCGTTCTTTTGTCTTAGAGAATACTGTGGCCACTTGCTTAGTACCACATCGGTCCACCCGTGGCATACAAAACAGCAGCGATTTTGCGTGTCACGGGTTCGAAAAAACCTATGTAGATTTTCGGAAATGTGTTGCACTAATTGTCTACACGCAGGTAATTCCTGTAGATTAGTGATCGGTGGTTTTGTTGGCATGGAACTGGCGGTTGATAGCGTCTCAGATGTGTTCCATCGGGAGCAGATTAGCCGAATTTAGTAGCAAAGATGCCAACATGAGTTTCAAGATTCTGGCCTTGTGTTACAGACTTGCTGGAAGACAGGCGCAGCCATTGGGGAAGACATCAGGCATGAAGCGGTACAGGTAGTCCACAATAATGTTCACATAAACCGTCACCATCATGGTGCCTACTATTATTTCAACAGGTTCCATGGAAGCCCATGTGATAGTTACCTATAGCACTACCGCCCTGCGTCTGTGCCACAATAAATGTTTCGAGCAGCCGTTCGCCTTGATGGTGGCTTATCTGCACGCGACCACCGACCTGGTGTAGCAAGAAACGTCATTCATCAGACCAGGTGACACATTTCCATTCATCTATGGTCCAGTCTCGATGATCCCGTTGCCACTACAATAGTAATTGACGATGTCGTTGGGTCAATATGAGACGATATAGGGGTCGTCTGCTGCAGAGACACCTGCTCAACAAAGTGCTCTGAATGGCGTGCTCTGAAACACTTGTGTCTGCACCAGCATTATACTCTGTCGTCAGATCTGTCACAGATCACTGCCTATCATGTGCTACAGAGCGGGCAAGCCTCCGACATCCACTCGTGGTTTCACCGTCATTCAACCACTTTCCATAGGGGATCACGACAGATACACGCGAACAGCCATCCAGTTTCGCGTTTTCGAGACGCCCGTTCCCAGAACCTCCCTTTGTCAAAGTAGCTTATGTCAGTGGATTTTCCCGCTTATGTCCCATATAGTCCCTAGAATGATTCTCCATTGGTATTTGCTCCATTTATATACTGCCCTTCCCGCGTTACGTGTCCGCAGCACCGCCAGACGGAAATGAATTACACTACGGGCCGTGGTCATAATGTTCTGGCTCATCAGTGCGAAATTTTTCCCTCTCTAATTGGATGTGTAAGTGACTGTGATCGCGCGAGCCTAATTGGATCAGAAAATTAAGGCAATCGCTTTCGTAGTAATAACTGATTATTGGGAAAAATACACAATAAGTTATTTTTGTAAATAATTTACTCCACTTTATTTTTACGCGATTTTTGAGTGATGGTCATAAAGGAGTGTAAAGTACACACAATAAGGGCAATGACAAGTGGACCTTCCACGTAGTACTGAGTAATCCACAGAAAATTTATGAAGTTATTTCTAAATTCCCGGCGGGGTCAGGGATTTTCTCTGCCTCGTGATGACTGGGTGTTGTGTGCTGTCCTTAGGTTAGTTAGGTTTAAGTAGTTCTAAGTTCTAGGGGACTGATAACCTAAGATGTTAAGTCCCATAGTGCCCAGAGCCATTTGAACCATTTCTAAATTCAGTCGCCAGTTCAATTGCAGAAATTGTTCATTAACCATTATGTAGTTGGAACAGTAATTATTACGTAACTTATCTAAAGAAACGTGTACTGACAAAATGGTTCGCTACGAAACAGACAGAAGATACCTGACGAAATAAGAAGGAGATATGTTAGCTACAGTTTTATTTACTACAGAAAATCATATGTATTAATTTGAAGAAATAAATAAATAGGTGTTAAATAAATGGTTCAGTGGTGACCTGTGCTTGAAAACAAATAAAACCCCGTACCCTCGCCGTCCAGTGTGGCCGAGCGGTTCTAGGCGCTACAGTCTGGAACCGCGCAACCGCTACGGTCGCAGGTTCGAATCCTGCCTCGGGCATGGATGTGCGTGATGTCCTTAGGTTAGTTAGGTTTAAGTAGTTCTAAGTTCTAGGGGACTGATGACCTCAGAAGTTAAGTCCCATAGTGCTCAGAGCCATTTTTTTCCGTTTCCCGTAATAAAGTTTACTTGTACAGGGAAATGCTTATCAACTTCACCAGTAACGAATTTTACTGCCTTAATGATTTGAAAGTCTTTGCATGAAATAAAAGTAATCAAATTCGAAGCAGTTGCAACGCCGAAACGCGAACCATCAAAGAAGCAACAGAGAAAACACTTTCTCAAAACCAATCACGTTATGAATCTTCAAACTATATTTTTAGCTTGTCAGAGTTATTGCGTTTAAATTATTTTGTTCTTGCTTTAATGGTACTTTTATTCAGATTACTACATTGACTTTCACTGTCCGATTTTTATGTGGAACGAACTGATTGACTGGTCAATTGAGATGTTATTACTGAATACAAACATCTCATAAAAACTGATGTACGTATATATGGGTCCACATCTCCTATCTCCTTCTAAACCACTCGGCCGATTACGACCAAACTTGGTAGACATATTAATCACTGTTTGGAAAAGATCGGTGTGGAGGTATGAAGCTAAGAACCACCTACCTATCAAAGTGGGTTGGTGTGAAAAAGCGTGTAGCCCACAACGCTCGAATAGCTGTACTTTAGTGATCCAGTATTTGGGAATGAGAGCACTTAGTAACTTGCAACAAACTTTACACATAACTTCAAACCTTAACGAAATTGATGAAGGTTTCACAGGTCTCCAGCCGGGTGCCAGCACTTGATATATCGCGACGACAACCTGGATTCACGACAACCTGGTCAACAGGGATGAAGGATATCAACTAAACGAAGCGTGGAGCGTAGCAGCAATCCGTCGGGAGCACGTCCGCCAACATGTTCCGCCGCAGACGCAGACAGAATGCCCACACCGAGAGCTGAACCCGGCCGCCGAGGGCGGCCGCTACCCCACCACCGCTCGCCCGCGACCTGACTACCGCAGCCTCCCGAGGGCTAGTGGAGGGTAGAGATGGGGGATCCGCTCTTGAACTAATTCATAGAGTTGAATCTTTCAAAGGAGTGAACAATCAGTGATTCAGAAAAAAAGAACGGTAGCTCCAAACGTTTCCCACGGCAGAGAGAGAGAGAGAGAGAGAGAGAGAGAGAGAGAGGGAGCATATCAGCGCGCCTCTGCCGGTCACAGCACAGTGCACGCCACACAACACAGCCAGCGCCGGCCTCTGCCCTGCTTCTACCTTGGCTGCCTGCATTGTGCAGTGCCCCATTGGATTTTGTGTTTCACATATGCCGTGCCGTCTCTGTGCGTCGTCTGCCGCGTGCAGCCAGTGTCTGGCGCAGCTTAACTTCGCATCGCACTCTGTCGGCGATCGTTTCAGTCGCACGTCCTGCCCTCTGGGCAGTTGATGCGAGCAACAGGACAGAGAGCCACCTAGCGGATAACATAGGAACTACTTGCAACAACCTGCTCGCAAGAGAACGGACGATTTGTCTCGGAGCGGGTGAGTTCACCGCTCCCCCCACCCTCGGAACTCGCCCGCTCAACGCTCACCCCACCGTTCTCGACTCTAGCCAGAGCTTTGAGCAAAGCGACTCAGGTGTCACTCTGGTCTCTGCGGTCTCAGCTCACGCAGTAATACAGCTCGCTGCTCGACCTGCTCGACTCAGCCTCTGCATCGGAGTTCGTCCCTACTGGATATTGTTCTTCGTAGTAATACCGCTATGTATATTACATTATTATGTTATGTATACATCAATTGTTTTTATTTTACTTTTATTTGTTTAAACTGATTAGATTAGGTTCCTGATGACTCCTCTTACTATAGGATTTTTATTATGGACACTCGAATTTACGCTGTAATTACGAGCGAACCGATAAACGTATCGCAAAATGTGATACACCAATATTTTCCTTGTTTTATTCTGCGTAAGGCTATATGCAGCACTTTCGTTTTACAGTCAAATTTATATTTTTTTTCTTATTCTGGTACGGATTTTGCGATTTTAGGCGTCTTCGGAAGGAAACGTTCACATTAAAAATATATGACTTGCGATGTGTTTGTATGAGGTTAATGAAATTTTAATACATTATAGCCAAATATATTGTTAATGTAAATCTCAAGTTACAACATTTTCCGATCACCCAAAAAACCACGATAGTGCAAAATAAATCAATAATCATAAACTTTGTCATATCGTGGAAATTTCAATAAACAATACAAAATTCTTACTCATTATGTGTGTTACTTCAAAATAGGATCAAATAATATCAAAATACTGGTATAGTACTGGAATAAACCAAGTTTAAAGGGCAATGTGCCTTCCATTTATTTTCTTTTGTAAATGAGTGGTGAGTCATGAAAAAGAGCTAATTCATTTCAGGGAGTGAACAGTTCTGATCCAATCTCTGAAAAGAACAGCTTTGCCCATCTCTAGTGGAGGGGGGAGCCCGCGCGTATAAATACCAACCAGACAAAGACAGAACCTCATCCGACAGGTACAAGGCCGCATCCGTGGCTGTAGCACAAAAACTGCAGTCCACACCTACAAAACTTTCATCAGACCTGTACTAGAGTATGCAGCAGCCTCCCTGGGTGGAATACACGCTCAAGTAGCAAAGAGGCTATACAGCACAGAGAGGAGACTCCTACGCAGTATCGGCAAACTCCCAAGCACCGCCCCCAGCAACGAAGTCTACCGAACAATACAAATTGAACCACTCCAAACCAGGCTGGTCAAGCTTCGAGCACGGTACGGCAGACATATACTAAAGGCGTGACATGGAAGACCTCATCTCCACCAACCACAGAACCCGTCGAAAACAGAAATACAAATACATCACCCCTTTCAGTACAATAGCCCTAAGCACCGCAAAAACATTCCCAGGCTTAGCCCCAATCCTGAAACCACTCACATCCATTTCCACTACCCATCCCCACCTAGATGAGAGAACAGACAACTGAAACACGCAACAAATCACACACACACACACACACACACACACACACACACATACACACACACACACACACAAAGACACAGACAGGCACACACAACACTACAAACAAGACCAAAAACCCCTCCAGGACATACTAAACTATGAAATATATATATATTGTAAACAGTATATATGATCCTACGTATATCTTGTACAAATATATTTCTAATTCAACCAAGAATGTCTCAAGGAGCTATAAACTAAAATAGTATATAAGACCCATATGCATATCTTATACAAATATCACTCATAAAATTAAATTGACCTGATGTATATCTTCTAAAAACATATCTCAAAATACAAGCTATTAAATTGTAGGAAATGTACAATATTAATCAAGCAATAGTACTTTAAGAAATATCAATGCATTTAGCAAATGTTTAAAGCATACTATTGTGTTATAGAAAATTATATTATCAATATGAAATATGCACTGAATCGCATCAAATAAAGTAATGTAAAATTAAAATAAAATGTGAAACCCTTTGGCTGAAGGGAAGGGAATGACACTTCCTGAAACGTCGCGATATATCAACGCTACCACCCGGCAGGAGACCCAAAAACCTTCATCAGCAGTATACGCCGGGAAAGCCTACAGTCACGTAACGAATTTTTTTTTTCGCTGATAACCTCCACAAAATGACGAAACTGGAAAAGATTATCGCTTACTAGATTTTCGCTGTTCATACAATAAAACTGTCCCATGATGCACGACGTTTTAATTTACTACCTCTTTACTACTAACTGTATTCGCGACGCATTGTGCAGGCATTATTCACATTATCACTGTATGTACTGGCAAAATTATATCATGGTATGACACATAGTCCAGGATATATGATGTCAAATACTGAGAAACGTGAAAGACTGCGTTATCATGTACAACCTTTTAATTTTATTTCCCTTTGTTATCAGTGTTCTGACTGGTTTGACATAGCCCGCCACGAGTTCCTCTCTTGTGCCAACATCCTCATCACTGAGTAGCGCTTGCAACCTATTTCCTCAGTTATTTGCTGGATGTATTTTGCCTTAACAGGTGTTCTATTATCCTGTCCCTTCCTCTTGTCAGTGTTTTCCAATTCTGCACACAACCCCCTCATTTATTACTTTATCAGTCCAGCTAATTTTCAACATTCATCTGTAGTACCACATCTCATATTCTTCGATTCTCTTCCGTTCCGGTTTGCCCACAGTCCATGTTTCACTACCGTACAATGCTGTGCTCCAAACATGCGGTATATTCTCAAAAATTTCTTCCTCAAATGAAAGCCTATGTGTGATGCTACTAGACTTCTCTTGGACAGGAGTGCCCTTTTTGCCAGTGCTTGTCTGCTTTTTTTTGTCCTCCTCGCACCGTCCATCATTGGTTATTTTATTGCCTTCATCTACTTCATGACCATCAACCCTGATGTTAAGTTTCTCACTTTCTCGCTTCTAATACTTCTCATTACTTTCACATTTCTTCGATATACTTAGAATCCAAATTCTGACTCATTAGACTGTTCATGCCATTCGCTTTCACTAAGAATGTCATAAGTGAATTGTATCATTGATATCCTTTCACCTTGAATTTTAATTCCATTCCTGAACCTTTCTTTTATTTTCATTATTGCTTTTTCGCTGTACAGACTGAATAGTAGGGGCAAAAGGCAGTAGTGGGCCAAGGGTGGTGTCACGCCACACTGCAGGTTGCCTACATCAGGGGCAAACATACATTCAGGGGCAATGATGATGTCATGCCTTAATCTATTGTTCTGATCCTTGTCGACCTTAAACCAATTGGTCTTCTACGCCACTTTATATCAAACTGTTATCAAATTCATTACGAAAATTGATCAATTAATTTTCCCCAGCTAGCATGTGGCCCTTCCAGCCCCCCTCCCCCCCCCCCCCTCGTCCCTCCCTCAGCAGTTATGCCACTTTTTGAATTGCGTGTCTTTTTGGAGACCAGTTCTGAGCCACTTTCCTTTGCCACCCTCCCCTCTGGGAAATTCCCACCCCTCCCTTCCCCTTCCCCCCTCTCTTTTCCCCTCCCCTTAATCAATTGCTTAGTTCTATGTCACTTTTCCTGTCCCAGCATTCTGTCATTGAACATGAGCTGCTTCAAGTCAGGCCTGAGTTATTCTAATAGCCCCCTCCTACTCTATCAATTTGATTTACTAATTAAATCAATAACCTGTTGTGTGGGACAGTTTTCCATGGCGGATACTGCCCCCTTCTGGAAATATTGATTGATTGGCTATTTGGTGGGAAATCGATTGCAGTGTATGGAATATTGTTTAAACAATTTATGGTAGACAATGCAATGTGTGGAATATTGTTTATTTAAACAATTTATGGGATACAAGGCAGTGTATGGAATATAGTTTATTTATTTATGCAAGGAATTTGTGGAGAAATTGACTACAATGTTTTATGGAATACTGTTTATTTAGGCAACTTGTGGATGAAAAGGCATATGGAATATTTAAACAATTGCAGCGCTTCTTTATTACGATCGCACAAGAAATACCGTCATGAAACACTCGCCACATGTAATTACACTGTCACAGATCGCGCTAAACGTACCCAGCAAAAAAAAAAACAAAAAAAAAAAAAACACCTCCCAATGAAGTCGCTGACTGCCGGCCGATCGCACCTCACCGCGCACGCCGTCGGTCAGGGACTGCCGTAGCTGCTGGACCGCGCTAATCATCCGCAAACAAAGCACTAGATAGCGGCATCCCTTTGAAATTTGATACCAGATTCACTTCCTGCTTCTCTCTCTTCCTCCCTCTCTCTCTTCCTCCCTCTATTTTTTGTGGTTACTTCCTGTTAGTGTGAATCAAAAACAAATGCAAACACACAAACGCCAAGATGTCCTCCCCACACCTCCTCCTTTCCATCCTCCTTCCCTGTCCCCATCGCCCCTCATGCAGACGTGGTGCTGATAGTCGGTATATCTATCTGTTCTCACACTTCTTCTGCTATGGAAACCTGTAACAGAAGAAACAAAAACATTCAAGAAGAATTAGGTAGCGTCTGGTTTGTGCCACACTAACTCCTTCTTTGTCCTGAACAAAGTAGCAGATACTTGGGAAATCCCCAGCCCTTCCGAAGATGAAAGGCCATGAATGTCTTGGAAATATTGATTCTGCTATCAGATTGATTGACTAATTAATTAAATCAGTACACTCTGTGTGGGGCAGTTTTTCCTTGCCTCCAACTGGTGGATACTAGGATTGGAATATTTGGGAGGATTCGATCTCGCAACCACCCAGTTTCGTATCCCTACTCTTCCTCATTACATATTTTTTTCGGGACCCTGTTGGTGGATACTGGTACAGGTAGTGCGTTTGGTAGGAAATCTTTTACGTTGGAAATAGCTGAAAGTTTCAGATTTCAGCTCAGTTGTATGCGATGTCCTTAAAGAGTCTGTGGAGGGATCGGATTGATGTGTGTCGTTACAGTATCACAACCAGAAACAGTAAATGGAATTTGACACCATTATTGGTTTTCAAAACACTATATAATCCCTAAGTTGATTCTCTTAGATTTACCAGGACATAGGGGGAGGGGGGTCTACTACATGACAGGATAGTAACAACAACGAATACCACTCCCAACTTTCCGCTGCAAGACAAGGGTCCATTGGACTGTGTTGAGAAGCAGTAAACATCACACATTTAAACAACATTCCATTCCATAGTAGCAGTCGTTGCAGTTAAATGTCGGAGATCGCTGTTCACATGCCAACATGGACGTGTGTCTCAGCAATTGCGCCAGGCAATCGGCCAATCAGAGAGGACCGCCTGACCATGGAGGGTGTCCAGGATGACCGGTGATAGGAATTTGGGTGTTATCAATACGTCCAGCGCCAATAGTTGTCAGTGATCGATATTCAGTCTTCTCAAATATCCACGTAAAAATCGGAGAATGCTCGCAGCACACACGATCATAAAGGCTGCCCAACACATGCTAAATATTCATTCGCTATTCACCCGCCCAGAGGGCGACACGGCTAGGCCAGCTGCACGCTTGTATCACGCCTGACCGTTTCATGTGGGTCAGCAGCTGCTCGCACCTTAAGCTGGAAATGTCCATTTGTTTCAATCACCAACTACCTCCACCACACACCCAGACGCCAGGCACAGTCGTCCTAGGAAACCAGCCACACGTTTATCAGTGTAATTACAATTAAATACAACGACCGTAACGCCAGTCTGGTGGCACTTGATAATGAGCAAAGTATCGGAAATACCTCAATGTTATGGAAACGAAAGAAAACACAGATGAACATGAGATGGGAGATATGATACTGCGTAAAGAATTTGACAGAGCACTGAAAGATCAACGTCGAAATAAGGATCCAGGAGTAGATAACATTCCGTTAGAGCTACTGACAGCCTTGGGAGAGATAGCCATGACAAAACTCTTCCTTCTGGTGAACAAGATGTACAGACATGCGAAATACCCTCAGACTTCAAGAAGAATATAATAATACCAGTTCCAAAGACAGCAGGAGCTGAAAGATGTGAAAATTACCTTACTGTCAATTTAATAAGTCAGGGTTGCTAAATCCTAACACAAGTTCTTTAGAGAAGAATGGAAAAACTGGTAGAAGCGAACCTCGGGGGAGATCAATTTCGACTCCAGAGAAATGTAGAAACACCCGCAGCAATGCTGATCCTGCGACTTCGCATAGGAGATAGCGTAAGAAAAGGCAAACTTACATTTATAGCATTTACAGACTTAGCGAAAGCTTTTGACAGTGTTGATTGGAATACTCTCTTTCAAATTCTAAAGGTGGCAGGGATAAAATACAGGGAGCGAAAAGCTATTTACAACCTGTACTGAAACCAGACAGTAGACATAAGAGTCGGAGTGAATTAAAGGAAAGCAGTGAATGACAAGGGAGTGAGACAGGGTTGTAACCTATCCCATATGTTATTCAGTCTATTGTACATTGAGCAAGCAGTATAAGAAACAAAAGAAAAACTTGGCGTAGGAATTAAGGTCCACGGAGGAGATATAAAAACTTTGAGGTTTTCTGATGACATTGTAATTCTGTCAGAGACAACAAAGGACTTGGAAGAGCAGTTGAACGGAATGGACAGTGTTTTGGAAGCAGGATATGAGATGAACGTCAACAAAAGCAAAACGATGGTAATGGAATATAGTCGAATTAAATCAGATGATGCTGGAGGAATTAGATAAGGAAATCAGACACTCAAAGTGGTAGATGAGTTTTGCTATTTGGGCAGCAAAATGACTGATGATGATCGAAGTAGAGATGATATAAAATGTATACTGGCAATGGCAATAAAGGCGTTTCTGAAGAAGAGAAATTTGTTAACATCGAATATAGATTTAAGTGTCAGGAAGTCCATTCTGAAAGTATTTGTATGGAGTGTAGCCATGTATGGAAGTGAAACATGGACGGTAAACAGTTTATACAAGA
The DNA here is from genome assembly GCF_021461395.2 of Schistocerca americana. Taxonomy (NCBI): domain Eukaryota; kingdom Metazoa; phylum Arthropoda; class Insecta; order Orthoptera; family Acrididae; genus Schistocerca; species Schistocerca americana. The sequence continues at coordinate 614,403,943 of NC_060120.1, forward strand.
AGACAATAGACCCTTTTGAAATGTGGTGCTACAGAAAAATGCTGAAGATTAGATGGGTAGGTCACGAAACTATTGAGGAGGTACTGAATAGAACAGGGGAGAAAAGAAATTTGTGGCACAACCTGACTAGAAGAAGGGATCGGTTGATAGGACATATTCTGAGACATCAAGGGATCACCAATTTAGTGCTGGAGGGAAATGTGGGAGGTAAAAATCGTAGAGGGAGACCAAGAGATGAACACAGTAAGTAGATTCAGAAGAGTGTAGGTTGCAGTAGTTACTCAGAGATGGAGAGGCCTGCACAGGATAGAGCTGCATCAAACCAATCTTTGGACTGAGGACCGGAACAGCAACAAACATGCCATTCTTATGACTGGACATAATTTTCCACGTAAAATCTTTCATCCCCCTTACGGCTATCGATGTGTTGAAATCTCAGTTTTGCATATCAAATCTATACCTCCCATAAGACCCGACATAATCGTTTTCTGGGCACATGTCACAACACTGACCACCATAACTTTATACTCTAACACCTACACATTTCCGATTATCGTTTGTATGTGTATAGCATTCGGAGAAAATGTGATATGTCCACACTCACGCCGGCTATATGCCTCGATTCTGCTCATGTCCAGGAAATCATTTAGAATTTAAGTAATCCAGCCAATTAGATTCAAGAATAGATTGCAGGTATTTTCAGTCAGCACTTCCGGAAGACGCTGCATCCCTCCAAGACTCTCTCAAACAAGTGTTGTATAGCACAGGCGTCTGGCACTAGGGGATAAGCAACAGTGCTTCTGCGGACGACAGGGTTGGAACATGTGAGGATCTGCTTAGGGAAGTCGATGAAAGGACGTTCTGTGTATCCATTTTGTTACAGCTGTATTGAACGCTCTGTTTGTTCAGTATAGAAGATCTAGTTAAATCCTTGCAGTGGTGTATTGTGCAGGGGTTTACGAAACGAATCTATCAGTCCTTACGGTCGGATATTCTCGTCAATGTCTAGAAATCAAAATCCCTGACGTGAAATCTATCTTTCCCTTACGACTAGACATATGTAATTTTATACATGAACAGTAGTCTGATCACTTCCTACTAACGTCAGATGATATGACGGAACATAAACCACCATATCTTTTCACTCAAGCAGCGTAACATTTCTATCATTTGTAGGGGTTTAGCGTCCTAAATAATTATGGTATGCCCACACTAACACCAACTGGATGTCGTTTTACATTGTCTACCATAGCTTGAATCAAAAAGTCTTCACGTCTTTTATTTATGTCATGGACGTTCTTGCAGGAGCAGGAAGAACTGATGCCCCAAGCCACGTCACAAACCCCCGCTAATTCTCTCGAAATCCCATGACGTTCAGACAGCGCTGTTCCATTAGGTACAAGATTGACAAGTACAGGGCTATCACAACGAAAAATGAAGCACACTAATTTACAGGAGGAAATTCACAACCATGCAAAAAGAAATTCAGAAGCATAAAACCTTCAATTCATTGATATCTAATGACAGTCTAGACAAGACAGTCTGCACATGACATAATATCCTTTATTGTATTACTGAGATGACCACGCTAGAAATACGACAGTGTAATCGTGTCAGAGTCATCGTTGCCAGAGCACAGTCTCTCTCTCTCTCTCTCTCTCTCTTTCTCTCTCTCTCTCTCTCTTTTCATTACTTTGGTTACATTCAATGGAGTAAAACTACGAATCGTAAAAACTTCGCCAATGTCATCTAGTAGAGAATTCAATAAAATTTTACCATGTCCCTTTCTTCTGATATATGGGGAACAAATACCATCTGCATGTTTGTGTCGACTATATGTGGTGATCCCTTTAAATATGCATGTATTGGTCCATAGGAGCAGGTGGTCAGTGAGTGAAGTTGCTTCCATGGACTTGTGGAAACTCTTGTCACCCGCACTGGTGGAAGACAATTTCCCACAGACAATCAATCACAAGGAGAGGGTTCTTGTGTTGTTGTTTCATAAGCAGTTTGACACATTGTTTTTTGCTGGAACGCATCAAAGCAGTATATGACTATAGCTGTGTACACAGCCATACATGTTGATTTTTCACGATGACTTTGAGGTCTGTGTTAGGTGCTAAATCTACAGTAACACGTTTCGATTCATTGACTCTCACAGAAAGCTGGATATCGCATGGTGTAAACCATGCTGCTCCCACAACACAGATAATGGTTGCAAATAAAAGATATAGGCGGTGTTTCCTATCGACAAAAATGTGTAAGACATCGCAACTTATGAACACTGGAAGTGTCTGCGGCATTGTGGAGCGTTTCCAAACAGCTGTGTCAAGGTGACGACTTCTATATTTAATCTCACCTTCCTCAGTGATGGTGTAGTAGATGCCTCGGTGTTCCGTTTTTGAAGAGACCCTGAGCGTTGATTCCTCATATTGGTGGAGCATATTGCAGCAGGCGTGTGATCCTGTTTTGGTGTACTAGGTGGTAGTGAACCTGACCCTAAATCTTTGGACACTGCGTCTTTCATTTTTATGACTTACAATGAATAACTGATGTAGAACAAGGGGGTATTCTTCAGGACTTAAATCCGTAGAGCATAGATAGTAAGCACCATCAGTTGTCAATCCTACCCAAGCGAGGATGTAGGTATCCTCATTGCTCTACATCTTTTGGCGTATTTTCATCAATTTTACGTATTTTCCATCAATTTTCGTAATTTTGCCAGGTTTTCCGTAATTTCAACGAATTTTACTCAGTTACTCGAGGTCCAAACAACCACTCCGACGAGCCGTCCTGTCAACAAAAAATCTCATCGCATCGATCCGCTGATGCTATCAGCCAATGACCTTGCAGCATGGTCCTCAGTTTCTGTATCATTACTAAACTACTCCCACCATTACTCTGTGAGAGTCATAAACATGTGGAAATATTGCAAACCATGTTACACCGCCTACATCACATGACGCAGATACTGTTTGTTAGTGTAGGAAATAGCCATCAGCAGAGAGGAGTTGCAAAAACTACGTTCCTTAGCCGAAACACTTTATAAATTCGGTAAGATTTTATTACGATGTGCCATTCTCCCAGTGCGGATGGGAATTGCAAAGTGTCCTCACATTCGTAGGATATAGTCGACGATTCAAAGATCTAGCGCTCTGCCCTCTATTTTGAAACGAGCTACCCTTTGTTGAGCCTATTGGGTAAGGACCCTGAGCAAAATTCTAGATGATCTTTCTCTATGCATTTCGTAACTCTTCCTCTGTCTTTAACAAACCCTTCCTGGAACATTGTGTCCGATTTTATTTGGAAGTTACCAGAAGTAGGAGGGTACTATACCCGATACATTCGACGTCTCGAGAAACAAAAGTATGAGCTGAGTTCCACGTAATCAGTACACGTCGATATTTTGCTTTTGCAGAGAGTATAAGACGTGTTCCAAACTTGTACCTAACGACGCTAGTGATATAGACCGGTAATCTCATTCCAATACTGTAACAGCCATTCTGCGAAGACTATCCTGTACCAATCATACTCACGTTACACGTCTAATTACACACGATCTCGCTAGATGCTTGCGTGCTGGAGAGTTTAGCACTCCTTATTGGTGTATGGTAGATACAATCATGATACATTTGAGAGTATTGTGGTGGTATAACATATGACTTATCCATAAACACGGAAGGAGTTTGAAACATTTTACGTAAGTTACTTGTACTATCAGTTACGTAGAATAGTTGTAGTGTTTGGATTCCATACCAAGGAGGTTTTGGGAAGAGAGAAATGATTGTAGAACATAAACACACGCTGTTAAGGCTACACGGTTCTGCATTTAAGTATGCTACAATGTTAAAGCAGTGTAGTTTCCGATATATAAGTCGCGTGGAATGAAGCACTGTTAATACTCCATTGCAAGAAATATATTTCCAACACATGACATACATGCACTCTGCAAGTTTCCTATCCCATTCACTATGGTGAGAAACTTTAACCTACCTTCTACACCATAGAAAAAGAAGATTCTTTGTGATCCACGCACTATATAGCTTTCGAGAAGTATATAGCGCCCACTATTCGCATCTGATTATGGTTCAGAAATTATGCTATGCTTGCATTAGTCCTATAAAATGATCATAAGCAACGGAAAATGCATGAAACACCGACGTCTTAGAAAAACGCATAGCAGTGGTGTTTGTCACGTAAAATTACACACGCACTATGCTACTCTAACTCCATGAATAGAACAGAGTCTCTTCCACACACGCTATCTGTTAAGCAAATATATATATAGAGTGATTGCAATACCTGACGAACCCTTGCCGTCCGCAGCTCGTGGTCGTGTGGTAGCGTTCTCGCTTCCTGCGCTCGGGTTCCTGGGTTCGATGCCCGGCGGGGTTAGGGATTTTCTCTGCCTCGTGATGACTGGGTGTTGTGTGATGTCCTTAGATTAGTTAGGTTTAAGTAGGTCTAAGTTCTAGGGGACTGATGACCATAGATGTTAAGTCCCATAGTGCTCAGAGCCAAACCCTTGCCACTAGCTTAGAACCACTCCAAAGGAACCATCCCAGCATTTGCGTGAAGCAATTTACGGAAATCACGGAAAACATAAATCAGGATGGTCGGACATGGGTTGGAACCGTCGTCCTCCCGAATGCGAGTCTTAATGAAATTACATTAAAGAATAATCAGTTACCTTTTTTTAAATTTGTTTTTAGTTAATTTGCCTTTCGTTCCTTCTGTACGTACGAACTTTGTTGTAGAACCTCTTATTTACGTGTGGTAATAAAAATTCATTTACACAGAATTAAGTACATTTAAAATTACGTGAATTCATATTAACTGATTAAGAATATTTAGTTGAGAGTTAAATCCTTTACATAATTCGACCTTGGCACACATTTTCTAAATGCAGTGGTTTTTTTTATATTTATTGAATTCTTTCCCGGCGTTAGCTATGGAACACAAGACTGTCTCTATTAGCAGAAAATGGTTAAATATTGCCAAGCCGACGTTTAATTATCATTGATAAAACACACTTCACTATACATTTCTTTCAAAGAACCAAAATTGTTAAATTTCAACGTTAACTATCCGCCTATGAATGCACAAATGTGAAACTAGTAATAAATTCCGTCAGTCTCAGGATCGCTGTAAAAGAAAAACATTTTCTTAATTCACTGCTAATTTTTATCTGCTCCCGATTTACGGGTTTGGTTAATTTTTCTTAGCGGAACAATTTTTTAAATGTGCCGCCGCTGCAAATCGTTCGGTCGCGGCACAGCCCAGCAACACCGCTAAAAATGCTGAAAATTCTTTAAAGAAATATTATAGATGACATGGGCAAGCTAATTTACATTAGTCATACACAATTTTGTTAAATTATAATGTATTTAGACACAACAATAATTCAACTTACATTAGTTTGTAATTTCTCCTCTAATGGCGGCTAAATCTAGATACAGACAAAAGAAGTCTACCCATTCATAAAATGCTACGTCACAGGTTCCTCTCACTTTCAGCTATCCAGGAAGACGACTAAGAATACACACTACGTGGTGCTTTTTATACTACTGCTGACCATTAACATCTCTTTGTAATCTTACAACATTAATGTCCTCTGTGGCTGAATTTTACATTTTTGTTATCGCAGATATTGACACATTTCGCAATTACATTATGAGTATAGAAATATTACAATCATAAATACATCGAGAATATTACTACAGAAAATATTACAATAATAACGAATGTCCTTTACACAAAATTAAATAATATTTTTTGCTAAATAATTACAGTATATACAAATTGCTTCATAGCGGTGTATATAGTACAATCAAATTTTAGTTTATTAATAGTGTGAGTGTTGCCAGGGAACGTTACGTTGCCCCCTGGCAGCATTTGGCAAAAAGTTTCTATACTTTGACACAATGGTGCCAGTAACGTTCTTTACAATTCTGTATTTTTTTATGGAATGACTCTTTTAATTAGTCCCAGGGTTACATATGTTCATGGCTCCCCCATTTGGGCGAAGGCAGACAGGAAACCTGGGCAAAACTGTGCCGGAGCCCAGCCATCCCAGTTGGTCCATGATTAATCTTGTCTCTTTAACAGTCATTCTTTTGAATTGATTTAGCAGTTTGTCATCAACGGTTACATAATATCACAGTCACATACAGTTCAACGAAAGTTTGATGTGTGTAATTAACAACTCGTTATTATTATTTTTGCGATATACTGCAAGGTCACTTGTCCTAAGATATATCACTTAGTTTTTTGAAATCATTTAGCACAACGTCACTTTTCATAATGTTCCCACTGCCTACGTGTTACAAATCCATCTCCTACACTTGTTAGTGTTCATTTTCTCTTGTCAATTTACGGGTATACATAATAAATGTTCAATGTTTATCAAAAATGGAGTTCATTGACATGTTATTCAGTTCGTGTAAATATTTTGGAATATGTCAATAATGCTGTAGTTGGTGAGCGGTGCGGAGTGATTGTTGAGCGGCGCTCAGCGCGGCGCGTCGGCTCCGTGTAGGTCACCGCCCCCGGTGTTGACAGCTACGGCGCGGAGATGCGTGTGGCTGTCTGGTCTGCTACGGGCTGCTGCGGCCGCTGCATGGCTGAGGTAGCCGGATGCGCGTTGTGTATCAGCTCGCCCGTGTGACATCTTCTTGCAGTGCTCCAGCAAACATGCAACAAGTTCACAAACAGTGTACTATCCTTATGGTCATTTTTCCTGCTGTGGGAAAAAACGCACACAGTTATTGGCAGTTATTATTCAGTAGGCCTTCACTAGTCTGGTTTGCACAATGTTTCGTTGACACAGCAACACTTTTTATGGGCACACAATATTTTTTCACCATGTCATGACTTGTCATTAGTCACACGCAAGTTTTCACCTTAGGACAAAATGTATCTCTGTAGTCAATGCGCTTTCCTAGCGTCCCTTGACGCACAAAGAGTTATAGTTTGACACTAACTTGGTCCACCGTCCGTTATCGGCTCACTGTTCGTGTCGTGCTAGTTCCTTGTCTACTTGCACACACGACGATGACACAGTTTCTTATTGCTTGTTCAACACAACCTCGTGACGTACTGCTGCAGGTTTAACAGTCACTGTCTGTCTCTGCCACACAATACTGCACTTTTGTTTAAGTTTTTCTTTCATTTACAATGTCCGTTGTGCAATTTTTGTAACAGCACATTCATAACTTCTTTGTTCGCTCTTTACCAAGGTGTATGATATTTGCGTACATGGTAACAAACATTAAAATTTCGTATTAGTTTGCCCAAAAATCATCTATATTTATGTTCGAGTAGATTTTATTTGTGCATTCCAGCCGGATTCAGGCATATTGTTCAATAACTCCTTTGAAATTATGTCTCACTTTACTTGCAAGGTCCTACGTAACTACAGTGTAATCTCTGTAGGCTAAAATTGACTTGGACTGTATCAGGCTAGCTCCTTTTCACTGATTGGATCTGCACATGCTTCAATTGAAGCTTCTTTGTGCGTAACCTTGCGCTATTTAAATTTGCAATAAGTTTGCCTCCCATGGTGCCCTCGGGCGTCTAAAAGTATGAAGTAATATGGCCAAGACTTTTAGATATTTTGCTTACACCCTCTCCCATTTATATACTACATGCATATTCATCTATTACATAGATTACGCAAGTGTTAGCCTATGTCTGTCCATACACTTATTAGAGCATCGTGTAATAATTGTAAGAAAACAGGTCAAGTACTTTTAGAGGCTTTTGCTAACAACGTATCATCTTCTTATGTATATCCCTCTGAACGTTTATTAGGGCGTCGTGTAAAAATCTATCAAGAACTTTTCGAGACTTTTGCAAAAACATTTCCCCTTTATATGGTATTCAGGGTGGTCCATTGATCGTGACCGGATCAAATATCTCACGAAATAAGCGTGAAATGAAAAAAACTACAAAGAACGAAACTTGTCTAGCTTGATGGGGGAAACCAGATGACACTATGGTTGGCCCGCTAGATGGCGCTGCCATAGGTCAAACGGATATCAACGGCGTTTTTTAAAAATAGGAACTCCCATTTTTTATTACATATGCGTGCAGTACGTAAAGAAATATGAATGTTTTAGTTGGACCACTTTTTTCGCTTTGTGATTGAAGGATCTGTAATAGTCACAAACATATGGCTCACAATTTTAGACGAACAGTTCGTAACATGTAGGTTTTTTTAATTAAAATACAGGACGTAGGTACGTTTGAACATTTTATTTTGGTTGTTCCAATGTGATACATGTACCTTTGTGAACTTATCATTTCTGAGCACGCATGCTGTTACATCGTGATTACCTGCAAATGCCACATTAATGCAATAAATGCTCAAAATGATGTCCGTCAATCTCAATGCATTTGGCAATATGTGTAACGACATTCCTCTCATCAGCGAGTAGTTCGCCTTCCGTAATGTTCGCACATGCATAGACAATGCGCTGACGCATGTTGTCAAGCGTTGTCGGTGGATCACGGTAGCAAATATCCTTCAACTTTCCCCACAGAAAGAAATCCGGGGACGTCAGATCCGGTGAACGTGCGGGCCATGGTATGGTGCTTCGACGACCAATCCACCTGTCATGAAATATGCTATTCAGTACCGCTTCAACCGCACGCGAGCTATGTGCCGGACATCCATCATGTTGAAAGCACATCGTCATTCTGTCATGCAGTGAAACATCTTGTAGTAACATCGATAGAACATTACGTAGGAAATCAGTATACATTGCACCATTTAGATTGTCATCGATAAAATGGGGGCCAGTTATCCTTCCTCCCATAATGACGCACCATACATTAACCCGCCAAGGTCGCTGATGTTCCACTTGTCGCAGCCATCGTGGATTTTCCGGTGCCAAATTGTGCATATTATGCCGGTTTACGTTACCGCTGTTGGTGAATGACGCTTCGTCGCTAAATAGAATGCGTGCAAAAAATCTGTCATCGTCCAGTAATTTCTCTTGTGCCCAGTGGCAGAACTGTACACAACGTTCAGAGTCGTCGCCATGCAATTCCTGGTGCATAGAAATATGGTACGGGTGCAATCGATGTTGATGTAGCATTCTCAACACCGACGTTTTTGAGATTCCCGATTCTTACGCAGTTTGTCTGCTACTGATGCGCGGATTAGTCACAACAGCAGCTAAAACACCTATCTGGGCATCATCGTTTGTTGCAGGTCGTGGCTGACGTTCCACATGTGGCTGAACACTTCCTGTTTCCTTAAATAACGTAACTATCCGGTGAACGGTCCGGACACTTTGATGATGTCGTCCAGGATACCGAGCAGCATACATAGCACGCGCCCGTTGGGCATTTTGATCACAATAGCCATACATCAACACGATATCGACCTTTTCTGCAATTGGTAAACGGTCCATTTTAACACGGATAATGTATCACGAGACTAATACCGTCCGCACTGGCGGAATGTTACGTGATACCACGTACTTATACGTTTGTGACTACTACAGCGCCATCTATCACAAAGCGAAAAAAGTGGTCCAACTAAAACATTCGTATTTCTTTACGTACTACACGAATATGTAATAAAAATTGGGGGTTCCAATTTAAAAAAAAAAAAAAAACGCAGTTGATATCCGTTTGACGTACGGGAGCGCCATCTAGCGGGCCAACCATAGCGCCATATGGTTTCCCCCTTCAAGCTAGACGAGTTTCGTTTGACGCTTATTTCGTGAGATATTTGGCCCGGTCACTATCAATGGACCACCCTGTATACAGGGTGAACGTTAATAAAACCGACGAACTACAGGGGCAGATTCGTGACTGGAAATGGAGGAAAGAAAGGTCCTATGAGCGTATGTTCTCAAATATACAGTGTGCATGCAACAACAAAAAATCGTCCCAAAGCACAAGTACAGAGCAGCGTCGCATCCACGTAACAAAAAATGCTAAAGGTAGCCTCCATGAGATGAAATGCGTGTGTTCATTCGTCGCATCAAGTATCGCTGCACTCTTTCGCACGTTCTGGCCTCTCACAGGCATTGTCAACACGCTGTTGAAGGATATGAATATCAGAAAATGGTTCAGCATATATAACGCTTTTCAGATGTCCCCAGAGGTAAAAATCCATTTGGTTTAAGTCCGGTGATCTAGCAGCCTATCGTACTGGCCCTCCCCATACTATCCAAGGTCTGGGGAAGATGTTGAGGTGTCGGCAAACTGTGATGCAGAAGTTATGTGGTGCTCCGTCATGCTCAAACCATATAACTTGTATCACCAAAGGCACATTCCGGAGAAGCCCAGGCGGAGTATTCCGCAAGAAGTCCAGGTACGTTCCTCCGTCGAGGTGTTGTGGAATGAGACGACTCAACAATTCCCAGAGGATTGTTATCAGGCCACAGGTGATGCTATGCAGATTGATGATGCCAGTTGTGGTAAAGATTGATTTGTTGGTAAAGAGGACTGCTGATAGAAATCCCATCATCATAATGGTTTGGTGCAAAAACCGTCGACAAAATCCTTCCCATATAGGGAAATCCGCTGCTAATAAGTCTTGCACTCTTTGCAAGTGATAGGTATTATAGCGGTTGTAATGCAGGATACCCATAATCGTACTTCGGTTTACACCACATTGGCGGACCATGTGCCTGGAGCTTGCACTCGGGTTCGTCTCAATATCCTGTAGAACACAGTCCCCCAAATCTAGTGTACGCATAGTCCGCCCACCTCCCTGCACGATCGTCTGTCTGAAAGGACTTATGATTACACAGACGCCCAAAAAGAGCTCGAAATGTTGTGTAATGTGGTTTGTGTCTGAGAGGATACTTGTTTTGGTATAATCGCACTGCCTCTCGACGGTTTTCATCTGCTTCGGCGTACACCATTTCGGCTTGTTCCCTACATGAATTTCTCTGCTTCGTGATGACTGGGTGTTGTGTGATGTCCTTAGGTTAGTTAGGTTTAAGTAGTTCTAAGTTCTAGTGGACTGATGACCATAGATGTTAAGTCCCATAGTGCTCAGAGCCATTTGAACCCTACATGAATACAAGACCATTCTGCTGCTTGCAATACGCTGCGTCAATCACACAGCCTGCAACACACAAGGGGCAGGTGGCATGTGTTCAGAGGAACTTTCATTCATCAGCGCCATCTACTGTGGCAACGATTCTTTCCTGGACAGAAGTCACAGGACATTTTTTTTCTCTCCATTTCCAGTTATGAATCCGTTCCTGCAGTTTGTCGGTTTCATTAATGTTCTCCCTATGTTTATACACATTAAAGATGTCTATAGCCTATCTCTGTCCATATGTTTATTAGAATATCAGGCATAAATCTGACGTAAATAGGTTAAGAAACTTTAAAGATTTTTGATTAAAAGTTTTCCTCATCGTGTACTGTATATATATATATATATATTATACAACATGTATGTTAAAAATATGTAGCCTATGTCCGTCCGATCGTTTCTTAGAGCATCATGTAATAATTTGAAGTAAATTAGTTTAAGAACTTTTCGAGATATTTGCTAACAATGAAAAACAACGGGAATGCTCGCTCCTAGTCGCAAAAAACTCATTAACAGAGAGTACAGTTTGGGAAGACATGATGCTGTGCATTCTTTTTCCTGGGAGTACAGTATTTATCAGTAGACGGTGGCCCCTCTTTTGACATATCTCAGTATAAAAATTTGACGCAAATCTGTCAAGATGTTTTCGAGATTTTTGCAAAACCTTTTCCCCTTTTTAGGGTAGATATCAGGGCGATTCAAAAAGAAAGAGTAGATTTCAATTGTTTATTACAGACAAACTATAAAAGATAGAAACGCATTGCGCGGATTATTGGATAGAGGAATGCTTATGTGAATTTTTGAAATAAAGAATGATGGTTTTATAAGTTTCTTAAACAATGTAGATTATATATCGAGACTGTCGCATGCAAACCGTTTACTCGAGATGGTTCACAGGCCCTGTGCTCTTGAGTCTACTCTTCGTAGATAGGCTGATATTTAGTAACCATTCAAATGTATGTCTCGAAACTGTATGTTTGTTGTTGTCTTTTCAATTGAGGCGAGGAAAAAAACGTCATAGGAGTAAGCTCTTGAATTAGGGGCCTGAGAAACAACGGGAATGCTCCTAGTCGCAAAAAAACTGATTAACAGAGAGTACAGTTTGAGAGGACACGCTGCCGTTCGTTCTTTTTCCTGGGAGTACAGTATTTACCATTTGCCGGTGGACTCTCTTTTGACACATCTCAGTTACGATCCTTTTACAATACAATAGTCGTACTAGAGTGCAAAAGAAGGCATCGCAGTTACAATGATCAGCATGCTGGCACAGTGGTGAAGACACTGGATTCATATCCGTGAGAACAGTGGTCAAAATGCGTGCTCAGACTTCTTGAATTGATTTTCCTATGGCTTTCCTGAACCAGTTCAGATGTATTACTAGTAGTTCTACTAAGCAAAGAAGTTGTGGACTTTAATAATATTAGATATTAAGAATAAAAACTATATTTCATATACAAGACGAACTCAAAAAGTAACGGAAATACGGTAATTTTGCGTTTTGTATTAATCCGATTCGAGCGATTTTTTGTGTTGTATTGATAAACATGTCCACATTGGATACTTAGTTTGTTGGCACCTGTCAAAAAGTTTACATGTATTTCGATAGTATCAGCGATTATTTATTTAGTATAAAATGCATCAAAGAAGTGGATGAAATTCTGATATGAGAACGGATAAAATGCAGCACAGTTTTAGAAAATGTTAAATGTTGCTTTTGGTGAGCCTGCTACGAGTAAAGTGAGGGTTTACGAATGGTATAACAAGCCATATAGCTGTGAGGACACGACGCACATCGCCAGCATTCGAAATCGTTAATAATAATAATGTCGTGTGACTAGGGCCTCCCGTCGGGTAGCCCGTTCGCCTGGTGCAAGTCTTTCGATTTGACGCCACTTCGGCGACTTGTACGTCGATGGGGATGAAATGATGATGATGAGTACAACACAACACCCAGCCCCTGAGCGGAGAAAATCTCAGACCCAGCCGTGAATCGAACCCGGGCGCTTAGGATTGACATTCTGTCGTGCTGACCACTTTTTTTTTCATTTTGTTCGTTATTGATCGTTGTGTTTGGTCGTTGCGGACGTCGCAAGGCATCCTGTTCAAGTTCGGTGGTTGATCCTTCCACTCAGTTTTTTTATTACAGAGGCCAACCGGCTCTCTGACCGAGCACGCTGAGCTACCGTGCCGGCATTTTTTTGTTCGTTTTAGTTCGTTGCATCTGCTTGGAGCGGATGTTGTAAGACACCCATTTCAGTTCGTCTTTGATCCATTAACTCAGTTTTTTTAACTGCAGAGGGCAGCTAACCCTCTGACCGAACACGCTGAGCTACCGTACCGGCGCCACTCAGTTACCGGGGGTGGACATTCGAAATCGTTGAAAAAGTGAAATAAATGATTCAGAATGAAAGTCGAATCACAATCGGAGAAGTCGTTGATTATGATGGCGTATCAACTGGCTCACGGCATGAAATTCTTTCAGAAATTTTGGGTATGAAACTCAAGACGCCTGTTTAGTCCGTGCGTCGGAGCTTCCGTGGCGCAGCAGTGAGTCAGTCACCTTTGTAATCGCGGCCAGTACTGAGGCACTGTCGACGATACTCGGCGCGCGACACAAATTACGTGACGTCCTGCTCCACAGATTTAATTCGAAACGTTTACTGGCGGAGCCGGATTATCCCTCTGCACTGCTACACACGTGTAAAGTCAGTGTAAATGAGGGACACCAGCCTCCCTCTGACTCGCGAGATAGGGGCCAGACTCCTCGCTACTCAAATGCTAGAAATAAAAGCCCAATAGATAAATCTTTTAGGAAAGACTCCGAGATCCGACCGCCGGAATGGAACACGTTCATCACTAACAGTTCAGTACACCGCCTCCAACTGGCTGCTAGTCACTCTCGCCGACAATCACCTCAACAACAAAACAGGAGAACACTTGAGAACGAATGGGAAGAGCTACATAAAAACGTCACTCTCACACTTGCACAGAAACAAGTGAAATTGACGGGCCTGAATTAATATTGCTTCCACTTAGCTAATGGCCCCATACTCGCCTCTGAGGTATTTCCGTTTACTGAACACGTTCACGATCACTTATCGGCCGCAGGCAATCGCAAAGAAAAACAGCAAACTGCGTGAACAGAATTGACCATCTGTTCACGGGATCACACTTGAGGTTCCCTCTGTCCTCCGTTGCGTACTAAGTAAATTGGTTGACCATGAAGAATCACCTACTCCCGAAATAAGAATACACAACGAAACGCCACCTGCACCCCAGAGGATGCACGACTTAAACAGCCCACGTGGTCTGCCGACCGACTTCTCTATTTCCCCCAGCTCCAGAGCGTTCCACACTTCCAGACAATCCGAATTGGGAACAGAGTGTAGGCATTTACACTGGCCTTTCGTGCTTCCGCTAACAAAGCTTCAGTAACGTGCTGCTACCTCACAGGACTTCAAGAACTTTTCAGTGCCACGGGTGTAGGCAAATATCGGTCGTCGTGGGGAAATTACTGCCTCTTAAAATTCGCCCAGTCAACTCCGACTGCCACGCATTTATGAGGATTAGGGGAAGTTCGACCCATCTTCTTCAGGCTGAACAAAACCCCCTCTCCCCTGCACTGAAAACTAAGTAAGGCGACTACAACAACGATCAGGGCTAACACACGTGGACGGCCAGGATACGAGATGTTACAAAACATCTGACAGCAAAATTTGTTCTAAAACTGCTGAATTTCGAAAAAATAGAAAGAAAACAGCTGTGAATGCAGATTGCTCAGGAACAGCTAAATGAAGTCAACAACGATGCAGAACTACTGAAACCTGTCACAACACATACGTTTACGGGTTTGACGTCCAAAATAAGGCTCAGTCATCTCAGTGAAAACATTCAGGATCGGCAAGACCGAAAAAAGACCGCCAAGTGCAGTCAAATATGTACGTTTTGTTCACTGTGTTCTTCAATTTTAGCGGCATGTTGCACCACGAGTGCTTTTGCCAAAAAGGCGAAAAATAAATAAGGAGAACTACTTGTTAGTTCAATGCCGTTTGCGTGCAAAAAATCCAAAACAAACGTCCGGATTTGTGGCGAAGCAATTCATGACCATTACACAATGATAATGCACCTGCTATAACTTCGTTGCACGTTCGTGAATATTTGGCGAAAAATAATACCGAAATCATGCCCTAGCCTCCATATTCAACAAACATAGCCCCTGTGACCTTAAAGGGCTGACGTTTGAGAAGCATAAATGAAATTAAATAGGCATCTCTGAAAAAGTTCAAAGCTGTCCCAAAGTCGAGTTACAGTAGCATCTGAGGTGGTGTAGAAAGAGCTGGCGTATGTGTATAATATGCAATGGGGAGTTTTTTAAGGGGACAACACTGAAGTATATAAATTTTTTTCCAAAAAACGAAAATTATTTTGCTTATACCGGTATTTACAGACTTACAGGCCTTGTTCGACAATAATAGGACAGAGAGCCGACTGTTGACGATAAAAATAGGAACCATACTGGTATTTTTACCTTTGGTAATTTAAGTAAAGTCCACAGCTCGTGGTCTTGCGGTAGCGTTCTCGCTTCTCGCGCACGGGGTCCCGGTTTCGATTCCCGGCGGGGTCAGGGATTTTTCCTGCCTCGAGATGACTGGGTGTTGTTGTGTCGTCTTCATCATCATCATTTCATCCCCATTACGGTCGGAGGAAGGCAATAGCAAACCACCTCCACTAGGACCTTGCGAGTCTCCCGCATCGTCCCCTACGCTCCTCGGAGTGTGGGACCTCATCATCATCATCATCATCATCAATTTAAGGAAATTATGAAAAATCTAAATCAGCATGAATGTATGGGGGTTTAGAGCCTCTATACGGACCGCGTAAGGTGCAGTCTCTTACAACAGCGCAAACTCGTTCGGTTTATCTATGGTGTACATTGTTGGTTCTTTACACATTCCTTTACAAGTTACTTACAAAATGTATAAAGCTAGAGGTACAGTCTTCACTTACATCTCAACTTGAACCACTGCAGACGCTAGACACACTGACAGTTAACATCAGCACCATGTAAAAAATCATGCGTACCACAACTTCATATTTAGTTGCCTCAAAACCGGAGAAGCTTGTATTCAGCATAAGTGAAAGCCTGAGCTGAGAGAAAGTATATAATGTTAGTATGTTCCATTGTAGAGCTTTGGTGTAAGGATTTCCAGAAAAAAATAATGTGAAAGAGTATTGTAAAATGCCAGATATTTTATTTTTTTACTTGTGTTACTCTATTGTCAAACCTCTGCTTTGTTATCGCTAGTCGAGTACTTTTTAACTGCTTTTTTAAATAAGTGTGTTTGAATACTCTCTTTAATTGAGGATTCGTAAGATGATTTCTTATCTCATTCATGTTCAAACTGTGCTTAAGCTTGAACTGTAATGGACGCTAAAGCTATGAGACAATAAGCACAAATAAATCTTCCCGTTATACACCCACGTGTCCTTCACAGGTTTAAAGAAGAAAACATCAAAACAAGTTAGTAAAATATTATGAGCATAATTTCGGTGGCCGTATAATGTCGCAATGACTTAGTGCCTGGAGTTACTAGACTGGATTCAGTATTTTATTCCTCCACAAAAACTCATCAACGTTCTCAAGGAAAATAGCACTCGACCTCGCTTGTAATCGTTTAATATCTTCTGATCATTTATGTCTCTTGGAAACGTTATCGAAGACTTTAACACTGTTCATGATCTTCACAGGAAAGCAGAGATCGACAATATGAGGAATTTCGTGTTGCATCTATATAATTGGTCTCTGTTTCGTTATTTCTTCTTCGATACTGTAACTAACGTAACAACTATTCGACTCAAAAAAGTAGCATTAACACTCTGGACTCCGTGCTGAAGGTTAACGACTTGTAGCAGTTGCAAACACGAAACCAGAACCAATAAAATACGCATAGAGCGATATTATGTACCTTTTGGTGCAACAAGATTTTTACCTTCCTCAGCTGATACATATTCAAAAGTCATGGTGCATTTAGATGCACATGCATTTATATTCGGCAGCAGCCGTTGTCAAGTCACTGTCGCTCAAGTTAATGTATCGGTTTTACTGTTTAGTTAACAATAAACACAAAAGAAATATTTAGATCAAATTTGCAACTTTCCAAGGTTTTTTTTAATTGGTGACAAAAATTTTATCTGTCTGAAATGTGTTATAAAAGCATGTATCCATTTTTGAACATTTTTTTACATAATCAGGCAACCTCAAGGCACGAAATTTTCAGTCAGTTCTTACCGTGAACCGACGCAAGGCATTGTCTGCACAGTGCTACCTGACAGGAGATATAATGAGGCGCACTCGTTTTTGCTTTCGTTAGAACCACCACACAAAGAGGATGCAAATGGAGTACTGTGTCCGACTACGTAATGCAGCACAGAAAATGCACGTATTACTTGAACATCTCAGCTGAAATGTTAATGACAGTGTATTATGCAGTGTGATATACTTTGGATATTACACTTATCAAAAAGTATGTACGTAAACAAGAACACCTTACTTCATTGTACATCTTAAAAACCGACAGGCCTGGATTTCGACAGAATGGCGTTAATACGGCAATCGTAGTACAGTGCGACTGAAATTCATTTCATGTCCGTCAGCTTAGGATTTCGATATAGTGCTTATACATTCCTAACGAGAAAGCTTCGGATGTCGGGGAAAATAGGCAAATTTTATGACAACGATAACAATATGCCTGCCCACAAACTAACGAAAGTCCTAAACACATCAGACTTCTGGAACGCTTTGAGGTTGGGTTTTTTCCCACGATGACAATAAGCCCTTGCCATCTGGTGAGAAATGTGACAACTGCGTTTTAATATTTAAAAAAAGAAAATACTTCCTAAAGTTCTACAAGATTATATTTATTTGGTCACAAACCTGCTTTCGCCTTCTCAGGCCATCGTCGGGTAACAACTGAATGTAGCAAACATAATGTGCGACTCACACATATAGTATTTGTACAGTGGACCTAGAATTTACAAATTGTTTACATAGGAAAACATTACAGTAATTACATTAACTAAAAGGAGACGTAAACAAAGTTCTTATGTGGAGATATTCCACGAACCATACGAGACTGGAATAGAAGGGAGAACCGATAGAGGTACTCAAGGTACCCTCCGCCACACACCGTCAGGTGGCTTGAGGAGTATGAATGTAGATGTAGATGTACTTTTAACACATAATAATAAACATGATGAATTTACATTTTGAATCCGGTATTTGTAACGAAAACTTAATTTAACAAAGGAAAAAATGAAACTGAGTCTGGATCATTTAATCTTAGACTGTTATTCTGTCGCATGTGTTTGTTTGTTTCCAGGATTTCCAGTCATCTTTCTGCTTTTCTTCACAAATGTAAAACTACACATTCTACAGCATGTGGATGGTTTTCTACTAAAAGATGATCAGAAAAGGTCGAATCGTTTTTCCTCAATCGACAGCTTCTCTCGTATTCACATAACCTAATTATCACAGCCCTGCCTGACTGGTCAATATGCACTTCTTCACACTGCTTGCAAGTGATTTTATATAAACCGCTCTCTGGCAAGGGTTGCAATTTCTCTTTATTAGTGAATAAAAATTTTGATATGTTATTGGTATTGTAAACTGCAGGTGTGCAGTGGTGAGACTAACTTTTTTCCAAGATTATCTGAAATATTGCCAATATATGGAAATAGGCACCAGTTTTGTAATGACTTAGTGACTGCTGTTAGCCAGTGTACAGAAGTGGTGTAATTTTATTCATTCTCTTTTTTCGCAGAATATTATCAAGCAGCCAGAGGCGATTTGTTTGATGGTTTGTAGTTCTGTTAGAAAAGCTGATTCGTGTAATGGAACAGATATAAGGTGACGCACCAGTGAATGGAAAACTGCTTTTTTGTGGCTGTGTGGATGTTGGGAGCTTGCAGGGATTACAATAGCTGTATTTTTCCTATAAAAGCCAAATACGTGTTTTCTCATATTGATATTATATTAAGGTCAAAAAGATTTATAGAAGAGCCTCCCAGCTCCTTCGCAAACTGAATTTTCTTATGTTGTGAGTATAACTGCTGAAGTAATGTATCTAATTGTCTAATGGTACCAGTCCACAGACACGACACATCATCGACATATTTGAACCAGTACTTAACTTTGCAATTCAATGGCTCTTTCTGTAAGAAAATTTGTTCTAAATTGCCCATGAAAATTTCGAATAGTATAGGACTAAGAACTGAACCCATAGCTAGGGCATAAAACTGACAGTAATACTTATTCTGCAACTGGAAGTAATTCTGTTCTGCACACATTTCAGCGGCATAGATTATGTCATATAATTCTATGGGATTTGCTTTGGATTTGTGCAAAAGATCTGATAATACTACGCTTTAGCTACTATGTCCACCACAAAACGTTTCTGGTGAGGTGCTGCACCCGTAATGGTTAAGTCAGACAGTAAATTAAAAAATGTCACTTCTCTCTCTCTCTCTCTCTCCCTCCAAACAGGCGTCGAAGGGCCCAACGGTACTGACCGACCGCCATATCACTCTCACCTATTAGCGTCACTGGATGCGGATATG
This sequence comes from Schistocerca americana, assembly GCF_021461395.2. Lineage (NCBI taxonomy): Eukaryota > Metazoa > Arthropoda > Insecta > Orthoptera > Acrididae > Schistocerca > Schistocerca americana. Next base: position 614,423,627 of record NC_060120.1, read on the forward strand.
GAAAGGCATGTTGTCAGCACACTGCTCTCTCGTCCGTTGTCAGTTTTCGTGACCGCAGCCGCTACTTCTCAATCAAGCAGCTCCTCAGTTTGGTTCACAAGGGCTGAGTGCATTCCTCTTGCCAACAGCGCTCGGCAGACCGGAGGGTCACCGATACAAGTGCTAGCCAAGCCTAGCAGCGGTAACTTCGGTGACCTGCGGGAACCGGTGTTACCACTGCGGCAACGCCATTGGCGAAAAGTCTACTAAAAACCTATAAACAGTTCTCTGCTGAAACCACAGTTGCGTTCCCGTTCGCTTATGCACGTCTCCAAAGCGCACGCCATCTCTGTTGAACGAGTTCTTAAGGGAAAAAAAAACAAAAAAAAAAACAGAAATACGATTCTCCCTTGCAGCGAAAGCTTGGCACATTGCACAAGAGGTGTGCCTCCTCTTGTCGGTGACGCAATCTGCTCTGCTGCGCGTAGCGGCCGCTCAGATAAACGGCCGTTCCAGAGCTCACACTGTGCGCTGTCTAGTCATGTCACGAGACATATTTGAGTGTAGTCCTTGATGTACGACATGTGTTTTGACTCGATATTTGGCTGCACAGGTTTATGAGGGAACTGAAAAAGTTCTCGGTCTGACACAGGAATGAAATTTTGAATTCATACTCCGGCAGACACTTATCTGTGTGTGTGGCGTAGGGCACTTTGTGTGCGAAACCCCCCGTTCCATTTCCAGCCACGAAAGGTACACGTGAAGAATAACGACAAGCCTCCGTGTGAGATCGAAACTCTTTCCCGCAGCGCGCTTCCCGGATTGAGTCTATTCACTGAAAAAACGTTGAACAAAGCATCTCGACATAATCCATTTTTGACCTAAAAAGTATTGGAAAAGGGAGATTCCAATCAGATTTCAGCCTCATAGCGGCAGTATTTCTGGAACAGCATATTCTGCGATTTCTTCGTGTTCTGATGGGGTTTGTTGAGATGCGATTACTATAGGTTAGCGAGTGCGACTGACTGGAGGTGTGGTAATCGTTTGTAGAGCCACATTGAAGAGCTGAGTACCATTATCGAACTGAATTAGGTCTGTATTTCAAACCAGGATTTAGTGCACCCTGCAGTTTTTTAAAATTCCGAAAGAAATATGATTTAGTCGCCGGAGAAGTCTTTTATTTAGTCGACAATGCCGCTAGTGGACCTCTGCTGGTTAGGGTGTGGTCCTCTTTTACGATGCTACGTTCTCTGTTTCATCGAGCGGATGGAGGGTGGCGCAATGGATGAGAAACTGTAGAAGAACAAGGCTCGAAACAACTCGACGGAAAGTCCGAGGTGGTGACCAGGTCGTTCTGGACTCAGGATAATTTTAGTTGCATTATATCTGTGGGACCATTCACCAATGTGAATCGATTTTCGGGCTATGTAGTTACGAATTACGTAGTCTCTGAACTTCGAGGTCTTTCAGTGGATAGATTCAACCCTTTAGCGAAAGTGGATGGTCTTATTTATTTTGCGTATGGTGTAGTACATCACACGAATTAATTAAACATCAGTAGTCTACCATTCAGACATTAAGAATGCATATAAAACTTACAGGTCATATAAAACGAAAAAAGAGTTGATCTCAGAATACGTAAACAAATAAAACCACAAAATATACAGAAACACAGCTACAGCTGATTGTCCATTTTTTAAAATGTATTCTGCCGCTTTTTCGTTCGTATGTAGGTATTCGGAGCGGTCATCAGTGAAGGCTGTCAATGGGAAATGTTGAACTATATGTTTTACATTTTGCCCAGCAGCTCCACAATCGCACTTGGGAGAAGCTTCTTTTCTCCCATCTATACAACGAGTCAGCACATCGACCACAGCTTGTTCGTATTCTATTTAGTAGATCTAATTTAGCGAGGCTTGTCGAATCCAAGTGATGTGGTGATGAGGCAAGGCATATTGTGAAAGACAGGGAGTGTCCTATTTGACCCACTCCACTTCCCAGGCTGAAGTCATTTTCATCTACAGCTATTCCACTCCTTCAGGATGGATATCTAGGGCTCAGTCTGGTTCTCTCACTGTCGGGTCCGTCTTGAGGACCGGCCGCCTTGAGCGCAAGGAGGCTTTGTCTCTTATCCACTGGCCACCAGATGTCTATATTATTGAGCTCATGTGGCCTACTTTGGAGAGAAGAGTGCGTGATCACCATCCACCTCCTTTATAATTACCGCCGGCCGAAGTGGCCGAGCGGTTTTAGGCGCTACAGTCTGGAACCGCGCGACCGCTACGGTCACAGGTTCGACTCCTACCTCGGGCATGGATGTTTATGATGTCTTTAGGTTAGTTAGGTTTAAGTAGTTTTAAGTTCTAGGGGACTGATGACCTCAGAAGTTGAGTCCCATAGTGCTCAGAGCCATTTTGAACGTCTTGAGGGATATGTAGAAGAGGACTGCCACTGATATTTTTGAGTTCTCTTGTGAGTGATCTCTCTCGTTGGACATGGGGAGGAACTATATTGCTTAGTGTGGGTAGCCATTGGGTTTGGGTCACCTTTATTGTGCCTGTTATAAGACGCATAGTTTGATTTAGTTGGACATCGATACGACTAGTGTGAGCACTGTTGTGCCAAACCTGTCCACAATATTCCGTTACCGAATAGACAAGATCTGAAGTTGAAGTACGTAGCGTGGTGCTTGAGGACCCTCATGGGGTGCCAGTAAGTTTCTCCAAGATATTGTTATGGCACAGAGTAATACGGGTTCCAAGTTATAAAATAGTTAACGGAGTTCAACCATCTTGACGTAAGATAGGCTTGTAACGCCACGATTAGCGGCGGACCAGGAAGCACGGTGACAGACGGGCAGCAGTCTGCAACTCTGTAGTAGCTGAGTGAGAGAGACTACATGCAGCGGGAAAACAGAAAAGGACAGCGACTGAGCTAACACGCACGCTTAGTCGCGCGGCGGGATGCCACAAGAAGCAATAGACACGGCTAGGGAAAATATTCATAGACCAATTTAACTAGCTGCTAAGAGAGAATTAGAGCAAGGGTGGCAGAATAACGAAGCCACATGCGGTCATCGCTAGTGAACCGCACGTGCCAGAACTACGGAGAGCTCCTTAAATACCGAAGCCCCAGCTCCAGGTAGAGGAGAACAGTTCGGGTCAATGAAAACGATTGAGTCCGTGTCGATGACATTCCGTTCCATGACCACATTGTTTTAGTAAGTCCTGTCTCAGATCAACCAGCGCAGCACCATCCAGCCGTGGAGTGCTGCAGAGCTGAACTCCATGACGAACTTCATGCCGTGTCACACCAACCACTACCGATGGGACAGCTGATGAGCTAGCAGCAGATCAGCAGCACTGCAGTACCAGCTGGTGTACTCTGAGTGTGGGACGGAAGACGACGGACAGGTTTCCTGGCGGACCACCGTCCGGTACGCCTAAGTGCATCTGGGTGCGGGGCCTACCAGGCTGGCAGTGCTGGATTTAACGCCTGCCGCCTGCACCACACCGCGGATGGGATGGTCCAAGGAAGAAGAGGCACGGAGAGGGATCGAGTACACTCTCTCAGACGGTAGCATGCTGTGCCAGGCTGCGCTAAGCATCCGTATCGACGCAAGAGGGACAAGGTCTCGCTAGGACGCAGGCGCAATGACTGGCGCACCGTCCGGCGCTGAGAATCTGTCCGTGATCAGGGCAGGAGGCAACTACGGCCAACAGTGCACCACCCTTTGTAAAAGTTGTCAAAATAAATGATTCACTGAATAATCATCTTTTATTAGCGCCACGAGAGTTTACAGACAATTTCTGACATCATGCAGAGGTGTCATCCGCTCGACACCTTTGTAATATCGTTCCGCGTTCAAAGATTGGCTGATGTGTCTGACAGATGTTTCCTGAAGCTCAGTGGTCCATACCGGCTGACACTTAAATATTTTGGATAGCCACTGTGGGACAGTAGTTTGCTCTTAAATAAATATTCATCAAGTTGATGATGCGTAGTTTTGCAGTGGGTCACATTCATGAGTTTTAATATTATGACCTGTCCGCTAACTGTTGTATGCTGTTGTAAGATCGATAAAAGTGAATGAGAATTTTGATTGTTTTTGGTATCCTGCTTCTACGAGCAACTTCCATGAGAACGAAATTCAGCCCGTTCAATTGAGATATCGCCTTTTCGGTGGTGCGCAGGAGTTCGGAGCGGTCGAAAAGCTGCCAGTATCCACATATCCTGCTGAATGTACCTACAAAAATGTCATTGAGGATATATGATATCAAATCATGAGAAGCGTGGAAAACTGCGGCATCATGTATGACGCACAATTTTTTTTTCTTCATCAGTCTCCTGACTGGTTTGATTAAAATCGCCACGAATTTCTCTCCTGTGTCAACCTTTTCATCTCAGAGTACCATTTGCAATCTACGTCCTCTGTTATTTGTTGGATGTATTCTAATCTGTCTTCGTCTACAGTTTTTACCCTCTACAGCTCCCTCTAGTACCACGAAAGCTATTTCCAGATGTCTTAACAGAAGTCCTAGCATCATGTCCCTTCTTCTTCGATTAGATTAGATTATTTTTTCGTTCCATAGATCCGTGCTGAGGAAATCCTCGTGGATGTGGAACATGTCAATTTTTTTTAAAGTTTAAATAACAACACTAACAGTATGAATATATGCAACACATCATTTGTTTCTATTAAAAAATTCGTCAATGGACTAGAAGGAGTTGGCGACTAGTAAGTCTTTCAGGTTCCTTTTAAACTGATCTTTATTTGTAACTAAATTTTTTATGTTTGCTGGAAAATTATTGAAGATGAGAGTTCCTGAGTAGTGGACTCCTTTTTGAACTAAAGTAAGTGCTTTTAAAACCTTGTACAGACCATTTTTGTTCCTGGTATTGTATGTATGAACTGAGCTGTTTGTTGGAAAAAGAGATATATTATTTAGGACAAATTTCATTAAGGAGTAAATATACTGAGAGGCAGTAGTTAGCGTACCCAGTTCTTTGAAGAGGTTTCTACAGGACGTCCGTGAATTTACTCCACAAATAATACGTATTACACGTTTTGGACTCTGAAAACTTTTGTTTGACTTGAAGAGCTACGCCAAAATGTTATACCATATGACATTATGGAATGAAAGTAGGCAAAGTATGCAAGCTTTTTCATTTTTATGTCGCCTATGTCTGCTAACACTCGAATTGCAAATACATATTTGTTAAGGTGTTTCTGCAGTTCTGTGGTGTGCTCCTCCCAACTGAATTTATTATCAAGTTGTAATCCCAGGAATTTAAGACTGTCAACCGCTTCTATCTGCTCTTCATCATACATTATGCATATGCTGGGTGGAAACTTCTTACAGGTTCTCAATTGCATATAGTGAGTCTTTTCGAAGTTTAATGTCAGTGAGTTGGCTTTAAACCATTTATTAATACCCATGAAAATATCATTAGCAGATCTTTCTAGAACTACACTCGACATACTATTTATTGCAATACTTGTGTCATCGGCAAACAAAACGAACTCAGCTTCTGGCAGTGTAACTGATGAGAGATCATTAATGTACACAAAAAAAAAAAAAAAAAAAAAAAAGAAATGGCCTTAAGATGGATCCTTGTGGGACATCACATGTGATTTCTTCCCATTTTGATGATGACTGATGACTTAATTCACTAGTCCCTTGCACTGACACCCTTTGTTTCCTGTTAGCGAGGTATGACTTGAGCCATTTTGCAGCGCTGCCTGAGACACCATAGAATTCTAATTTATTTAAAAGAATGCCGTGGTTCACACAATCGAATACCTTTGACAAATCACAGAAAATACCTGCTGCTTGTAACTTGTTATTTAATGAATTAAGTACATTTTTACTGTAGGTGTAAATAGCCTTCCCGATATCATAACCCTTCAGAAATCCAAACTGTGTTCTTTATAATATGTTATTTGTGGTCAGATGGTTGAGAAGTTGCCTGTACATTACTTTTTCTAAAATTTTTGAGAATGCTGGCTTGTCAGTGTTTACCGTATATTTGTTTCCTCACCGATTCTCTGGAGAACCTCGTCGTTCCTTATCTTATCGGTCCACCCAGTTTACAACATTCGTCTGTAGCACCACATCTGAAATTCTTCGATTCTCCTCTGTTCCGGTTTTATCACAGTCCGTGTTTCAGTACCATACAATACTGTGCGTCAAACGTACATTCTCAGAATCTTCTACCTCAAATTGAGGCCTGCTTGGTTACTAATAGAGTTCTCTTGGCCAGGAATGCCCTTTTTGCCAGTGCTAGTCTGCTTTTGTGTCGTCCTTGCTCCGTCCGTCATTGGTTATTTTGCTGCGTAGGTAGCAGAATTGCTTAACTATATCCACTTGGTGACCATCAACCCTGATGTTAACTTTCTCGCTGTTCCCATTTCTGCCACTTCTCATTACCTTCGTCTTTCTTCAATTTACTTACAATCCAAATTCTACACTCATTAGACTGTTCATTTCAACCAGCAGATCCTGTAATTCTTCTTCATTATCACAGCGGATGACAACGTCATCAGCGAATCTTATCATTGATATCCTTTCATCCTGAATTTTAATTTCACTCTTGAACTTTTTTTTCATTTTCATCATTGCATCTTCGATGTGCAGATTGAACAGTAGGGGTGAAAAACAGTATCCCTATCTTACACCCTTTCTAATCCGAGCCGATCGTTCTTGGTCTTCCAATCGTATTATTCCCTATTGGCTCTTGTACATGTTTTATATTACCCTGCTCTTCCTATGGCTTACTCCTATTTTTCTCAGAATTTCGAACATCTTGCACCATTTGACATTGTCGAACGCCTTTTCCATGTCGACAAAGCCTATGAACGTGTCTTGATTTTTCTTTAGTCTTGCTTCAAGTATCAACTGCAACGTCAGAATTGATTCTCTGATGCCTTTACCTCTCTGAAGCCAAACTGATCGTCATCTAACACACCTACAATTTTCTTTTCCATTCGTCTGTGTATTATTCTTGTCAGCAACTTGGATGTATGAGCTGTTAAGCCGATTGTGCGATAATTCCCACACTTGTCAGCTCTTGCAGTCTTCGGAGTGTGGATGATATTTTCCCGAAAGTCAGATGGTGTATCGTCAGACTCAAATATTCTACACACCAACCTGAATAGTCGTTTTGTTGCCACTTCCCCCAATGATTTTAGAAATTCTGACGGAATGTTGTCAATCCCTTCTGCCTTATATGATATTAAATCTTCCAAAGTTCTTTTAAATTCTGATTCTAATACTGGATCCCCTATCTCTTCTGTATCGACTTCCGTTTCTTCTTCTATCGCACCAAACAAGTTTTCCTCCTTCTTCACATTTCTCATACAGCGGTTTCGCATTAACTTCCCTGCGCTTGCTGTTTATTTCATTTCTCAGCGTCTTGTATTTCTGAATTCCTGAATTTTCATGAACTTGTTTGTACTTCCTTCCTTCATTGATCAACTGAAGTGTTACTCATGATTTATTCGCAGTTACCTTATTTGTATCTATGGTTTTCTTTCCAACTTCCGTGATTGCTCTTTTTAGAGATGTCCATTCCTCTTCAACTGTACTGCCTACTGAGCTGTTCCTTATTGCTGTATCTACAGCGTTAGAGAACTTCAAGACTATCTCTTCATTCCTTAATGCTTCCGTATTCCACTTCTTTGCGTATTGATACGTTCTGACTAGTCTCATTAACTTCACATTTTTCTTCATCACTACTATATTGTGATCCGAATCTTTATCTGCTCCCGGGTACGCCTTACAATCCAGTATCTGTTTTCGGAATCTCTGCCTGACATAATGTAATCTTACTGAAATCTTCCCGCATCTCCCGGCCTTTTCCAAGTGCAGCTCCTCCTCTTGCGATTCTTGAAAAGAGTGATCGCTATTACTAGATGAAATTTATTACAGAACTCAATTAGTCTTTTTCCTCTCTCATTCCTAATACCAAGCCCATATTCTTCCGTAACTCTTTCTTTTGCCCCTTCCCCTAGAACCGCATTCCAGTCCCCCATGACTATTAGATTTTCATCTCCGATTACGTACTGAACTATCCGTTCAATATCGTTATATACGTTCTCTATCTGTTCCTCTTCAGCTTATGTACCCGAACTATCGTTGTCGTTGTTAGTTTGCTGTCGATCCTGATGAGAACGACCCTACCTTCCTATTCAAAATGAATCCTACTCCAGTTATACCATTTTCTGCTGCTGTTGATATTATCCTATACTCATCTGACCATAAATTCTTATCTTCTTTCCATTTCACTTCACTGACCCCCATTATATCGAGATTGAGCCTTAGCATTTCCCTTTTCAAAAAAATGGTTCAAATGGCTCTGAGCACTATGGGACTCAACTGCTGTGGTTATCAGTCCCCTAGAACTTAGAACTACTTAAACCTAACTAACCTAAGGACATCACATACACCCATGCCCGAGGCAGGATTCGAACCTGCGACCGTAGCAACAACACAGCTCCGGACTGGAGTTTCCCTTTTCAGATTTTCTGTCTACCCTACCACGCTCAGGCTTCTGACATTCCACGTCCCGACTCTTAGAGCGTTGTCCTTTCGCTGGTTATTCAATCTTTTTCTCACGATCACCTCCTCCTTGGCAGTCCCCTCCTGGAGATCCGATTAGGGGACTATTCCGGAATCTTTTGCCAATGGAGAGACCAGCATGACACTTTCCTATTGCAGGCCACATGTCCTGTGGATACACATTTTGTGTTTTTAATGTAGTGGTTTCGATTACCTTCTGCATCTTCGTGCCGTTGATCATCGCAGATTCTTCCGCCTTTAGGGGCAGTTTCTTACTCCAAAAGGGCAAGAGAGTGCCACGAACCTGCCGGCCGCGGTGGCCGAGCGGTTCTAGGCGCTTCAGTTTGGAACCGCGCGACTGCTACTGTCGCAGGTTCGAATCCTGCCTCGAGCTTGGATGTGTGTGATGTCCTTAGGTTAGTTAGGTTTAAGTAGTTCTAAGTGCAATATCGTAAATATCGTACCGTATCGTCTTGTGCCGGAAGTCGTGGGCCACCAATGCTGATTTTTATTCAGAATGTAAGTAGTGCGGGGTTCGAACCTGGGCCCAGGACGTTTGATTACTTATCAAGGATCTACCCCTTTTTTATCTCATTTTTTTCGTTATTGTTCGTTCTATTTTTTTCGGGACGGACGTCCCATGACGCTTGTTCAAGTCCATCGTTGATCCATTAACTCAGTTTTTTTTTTTTATTATTACAGAGGGCAACTAACCCTCTGACCGAACACGCTGAGCTACTGTGCCGGCGGTCCCTAGACCACGGGTGCCGACTTAGTACTTAATAACATATATTAATATTTTTCTACGACCTGCTCACGGAGATGCCGTGGCGCCACACGAAGTTCCAAACGTGTCACGACCGCAATCCACGCATTCTTTGTTGTGCGGCGCGCGAGACAAATGATGTTAAGTACCTTTCCAAAACTTTGTGAATCATGCTGAGCAGTGCCATTGATCTACAATTTTGCAGACAATCATTTGTTTTCCCCGGTTTTAAAATGGCCATGATCTTAGCCTCTCGAATTGATGGGGGACATTGCCTGTCTGTAAGATATCCGCGAAAAACCTGACAAGCCTTTTGCTTGACTAATTACCGAACTGTGCCAGCTGCCTTCGAAATAAGGAGCTTTTTTAAATTTCATTTGCTTGAAGAGCGGCTGTGATATCTTCCACGCTGAAGGGAACACATATTTCAGCCTCGATGCTCTTGAATACGAGCCCAGTGTCCCGCCTGCCACTGTGCTACGGCGCCCGGCACAAACCATAGGGATCGATGCTAGAATCAATGGTTTTTCCTATGCTACGCATAACGCGATAAGGACTCTTGGTACATTGTGGATGGGAAGTTCAATGCGCGTATTTGCGCAACATACACCAGCGTGATACATTTAGTTTCGGCGGGAGTTTTAGAATGAGTGCTAAAAATATAATTACTAACCTCCATCTCGGTTGGTGGATGTGTCAATGTTGGTAACACTGCGTTCGAGGTCATTTGAAGTGTTCATTAATCAGTTTCCGCAAGCTGAGGGCACTTAGTTTTTTATACGTCTGCCGAGACAACCCGCGCTTTCCACTGCGGCCTCATAGAGCGTGGGTGTCAGGCCACCCACGTAGCGCCGTTGACATTCCAGCTCCGATAAGAGAATCTCTCCGGAGTAACGTTGCGCCGTGTCCAGTGTGTAGTAGTGTCTGCTGCGTCCAAGATATGACCTTATTTTCTGGGTTGCTTAGATGAAAGTGGCGGTGTGCGGCAGTCTCTGACATGGAGTAAGACGTTCGTTATGGTAAAGATTAAAGATGTAGTCCTTATAAAATATATTGTGAATACTTTAGAACTTTGCTGATAGTATAGTTATTTCGTAAGTAGCAAACAAAAAGCTAAACATGACGCAATCAATGTAGCAAAAATCAGTCGAAGAGCTAACGTGCATCTTAGAATTTAATAACCTATACTAAGATTTTCCTTCGATCTGTCTACGGAGATGTCACGGTGTCGCACCAAGTTCCAAACAACCCACAACCACAGTCCACGCACTCTTTGTTCGGAGCGGCGGGCGAGAGAAATGAACAAATGATACGTCCTGCTCCATTGATTAAATAGGAAGCGTTTCTTTGTGGAAGCGGATCATTTTTATGCTATGGTACACGTATGAAATAACTTTAATAAAGATGGTCGTCCTCGTTTTCACCTGTGAAGCTGTGTTAAAATTTTCACTGCTCCCAAACCACTGACAAACACATTGAAGAGTATTCCGAGATCCGACCACATAGTAAAGGGTATTCACTGCTTATTATTTCCTCAAGAATCTCCCCAAGAGGAAAGGCAGGGCAGCAATTCACAGCCAATAATAATAACTTTCTCAAAATATGACATCTACTGTAATACCAATCAATGTTAGGAGAAATGGCCAGTGGAACCGGCTTAAAAAATTCTGCAGAGGAAACCGAATAGTTTAAAAATATTAAAAATGCATCGAAATGTCTGATAACAGATATTTGGCAAATTCAGGAGGATAAAAAATTTAAGTATTCTGCGGAGGTAATCCAAAAAAAATGGTTTGGAAAAAGCTGCTATAAAGGAAAGTATGTAGAAAATGGGAACGACATGTGGTGTAACCAAAGACTTTTACAAGGAAAATGTCTGTCTAAAAATGCTATACAGCAGTGAAGCCACAAAGTCTATGCGCAAGTGAGACCCTAGCATTAAACTATAATATAGGTAAACTAGAAATAATAGAAAGACGGATCGTTAGGAAAGTATTAGGCCCACGAAAAACTGCGGAATGTTGGAAATTACTGAGTAATCACGAAATTTATCGAAACATAGAAAAGATATCGAAAGTAATGGGAAAAAAGTGTGGCATGTTTTCGACATTTATATAAAATGCAAGACAGTAGATTAACTAAAAAGATCTTCCAATATTGGTGGAATAAGAAGTCAACAAGTAGCTAGATCCGTGAATTAATTGGGATTCAGAAAAAAATAATATAAATGTCACTGACAGAGAAGTATTTAGGGAAAAAGTTTTGAGTATGGAAAGATTCCAAGGTAGAAGAGCGAAAAAAACTGCTGTACAGAGCCAGAAGACAGAAAGAAAAAAAAACGTAGAGAATAATAATAATAATCCTCATCATCTTCATCTTCTCTGCCGGCCGGAGTGGCCGAGCGGTTCTAGGCGCTACAGTCTGGAACCGCGCGACCGCTACGGTCGCAGGTTCGAATCCTGCCTCGGGCATGGATGTGTGTGATGTCCCTAACTTAGTTAGGTTTAAGTAGTTCTAAGTTCTAGGGGACTGATGACCTCAGAAGTTAAGTCCTGTAGTGCTCAGAGCAATTTGAACCATTTTTCATCTTCTTTTCAGGTATTAGGCTGGAATTGTTTCTTACGGTACCCATCTCTGCCGGGATCTTCCTCTGTCTCTTCTCCCACGGCACTTATAATTTCTTTCCCTTAGGGGAAGTCTCTCGCTCTCCATTCTTTGTAAATGTTCGTTCCATTTTCTTCTGTAGTCGCGAATTTTATCATTGAGGCTGAAGATTTCTTCTCAGATATCTTGATTTCTTAGCCTGTCTTCTTTTGTGCAACCTTTAACACCCCTAAGGAATTTCATTTCTTGTGCCTGAATCCGGCTTTCTTCCTTCTTGGTAATCACCCATGTCTCAATTCCACAGAGCAGTGTGGGAACTGCAACAGTTTTGTAAAATTTAATTTGAGTGTCTTTCCTGGTTTTGTTTTTTAGTTTTCTGTTAATTGTTCTACATACCCAGACGAATTTACTAAGCTTAAATTCAATATCTCTGCTGTAGCCGTATGTCATTTCACATCCGGGGTAACTGAAATGGTTTACTTGCTCTAAAATCTTCTGGTCTATCACTGTTTTGGTTCTGATTTTTTCTTTCCCCATGAAGGCCATTGTCTTAGTTTTTACTTTTGAAATTCCCATGTTAAATTTTACACTTATTTGTTTTAGCAAGTAGATTCATTTCTGAAGGTCATCTTCCTTATCTGCTAGGATCACTGCATCGTCGGCATATAGTAAATTATTTAAAAGAATGTTCCTGTCTAGGTAGATGCCTGTCTGAAATTCTGATTCCCATGTATGTATTATTTCATTAATGTAGATGTTGAACAAAATTGGAGAGATGCAGCAGTCTTGTCGTACCCCTTTGTTAGTTGGTACCTCATTAGTTGTTTTGCCATTGAGATCTAGAGTGATATTTGTGTCTTGATATAAACTTTTTATCGCATTTACTAGATGTTTTGGATTCCACCATTCGTCATTATTTCCCAAAGTTTCTGTCTATTGATACTGTCAAAAGTTTTTTTTAAAGTCAATAAAAGCTATGTGTGTTTCTTTATTACACTCTCTCCGTTTTTCTATTATTTGCTGTAAAATAAAAACTGCATCTATTGTGGAGCGTCCTTTCCTAAAACCCATTTGTACCTCATGCAGTACTGCTTCAGCTATGTTTTTAAGTCTTGTATTTAAAATGTTAGCATACACCTTATATGCTGAGTCCAGTAAACTTATTCGTCTGTAATTAATGCATAGGCTTTTATCTCCTTTTTTAAAAATTGATATCACTCTAGCTGTTTTCCAGTCTTTGGGAATACTCTTCTTCTTCCGACATTCGTTGAAGAGGTTTAGCAGTCTTTGGTGTAGCATCATTCCTCCATATTTTAATAATTCAGCAATAATGCCGTCTTTTCCTGTTGCTTTTCTGTTCTTAAGTGATGTGAATGCAGATGTTAATTCGTCAGACTACATTTCATTGAACCTTTTCTCGTCTAGTTGTTCAATTTCAGTTTCTTGTGCTGTATGATCATTCCATAGTTTGCTGTAATGATTTATCCACTGTTCTTCTTCAATACTATTTATTGGTATCTTCTCTCTTTCTGTTGTGTTTAAGATTTTTAAAACCTTATATGCCATTTGTTGTCTTCCGTGGATATCATTTTCGATATCAGAGATGAACCTATCGCATTGTTCCTGATGTGCTTTCCTTACTACGCATTTAGCGTTATTTCATTTCTCCTTATAGTATTGTTTATTCTCAATGGTGGGGTTACTTAAGTATTTTATACATGCATCCTGTTTGACGGCTTTCGTTACATCCTCATTCCAAATTTTTAGGCTTTTTCTTTTCTTATTCTTTTCTTTTTACCGAGACCTTCTCCAGCTACTCTGAATACAGTATTCTTCAGAGTTTGCCATTCTTCTTCTATATTGTCTTTAGTTTGTAAGTTTGCTAGTTCTTCATTTAATCTCGTTTGGTACAGGTGTCTGATGCTGTCCTCTTCAAGCAAGTATACCTTATAAACGCTTTGATCTTGTTGGTCTGTTATTTGTTTAGTTATTTTCTTCCATTTTGTAAAAAGAGGTCTTAGATCAGTAATTGACTACATCTTAGTAAATGATAAGCTAGCGGGACAAGCAAGCGATACAAGAGTTTATAGTGGACAAGATATAGGATCAGATCATTTCGTACTAATCTCCAGAATAGATAATAATAATAATTATTGTTATTATGATTATTAATATTATTTCGATGACCTGGTGCAAGTGTTTAAATTGGGCGCCACTTTGGCGGCTCGCGTGTCCTTAACCTAACACAATTTTCCAACCTGAGAAAAGAGACTACAGTTTGACGTAAAATCTGAACCTCGTGTCATTTCTGGCGAATCTGCACATCTAAATACCTCAAAAGTCACACCAAAATGAAAACATTCAAGTTTTCACAGAAACAAATGCAGTTTATTGGCTTCATTGGACCTAATGAAGTCCTTCCCCTTCAGAGACCACTGCCTGGTGATCATGCGTTCACTCGCTAAGCAACAACAATTCCACAAAAAAAAAAAAAAGCAAAGTGTCAGATAAGAGACCCATGCAACAAGACGGGAACGCACCTCGATTACTTATAAGCTTTCCCTATATGCAAAATAACTTTCCTGAAGTCGAAAAAAAGTAAAGTCATATGGGATTGTTGGCTGGGAGATCCGAAGGGCATGCTCAGCTGCCAACTGGAAAGCTTTTACTCTCTGTCGCGTACAATGACACCTTTCCTTCCCGAAGTGTGAGTGGTGTGTGTTTTAAGTGTATCTGATAAGTGTAGGTGATTGTAATTGGTCATTTATCTATCGTGTCAAAAGTACAGAAATATATATATATATATATATATATATATATATATATATATATATATATATATATATATATATTGACATAATTTTCCACAAAAGAAGACCAAAAATTGGACACTTCAAGTGCATTTGGTGTAGCTCTCATAAGGTCTTGCATGGTGCAGGTGGTTGGTGATGAGGAACACTGAAGGAAATGGCTGTTAGTCTGCTCAACGCCACACTGGCAAAGAACTGAGTCCACAGAGAAACACCAAGTCCGCAGACTGAACTTGCATCTCGTTGCATTTGATCGTAATCTATTGAGAGACCTCCATACTGACCACTTCTCCGAATGTCCGGGGGAAGTTCTTCCTTTGGACCTATCCATTCTCCCAAATACCGACAATTCTCCCGCATCGCGAGATCCTTGCCGCATGTGAATTCTCGACGAGCCTCAGTAGTTGTCAAGAAGCTCTTTCTTGATTTCAGCCTAGGATGTGCGGTCTGACGACCATATAGTGGATGGGCTGCCTTCGTTGTGGCCTTACTTTTCTCATATCTCGCAGCTACCTCACGTCTGATTTCAGGAGCTATGCCAGCGAGGCAATGGAGTTTGTCCACAGGAGTAGGTCTTAAGCAACACGTGATAATCCGGCAAGACTCATTTAGAGCCACATCTACGTTCCTGGCACGAATGGACTTGTACCATACCCAACATGCATATTGAGCAGTGGAATAACATAGAGCAAGCGCGCCTGAGTGTACAGTGCATGGATTAGCACCCCATGATGTACCTGTCAAATTTCGCTCTGTGTTATTTCTGGCTGCCACTTTCTGTTTGTTGTTTAGGCAATGCTTTTTATATGTTAGCGCGCGATCCAGAGTTACTCTAAGATATTTGGGAGTAGGATTATGTTCGAGTATATGGATATATTTAAGGATCTATTTGCCTGTTTATTCCTCAGGTGGAAAGCGCAGGTCTGAGTCTTGGCAGGATTAGGTTTCAAGTGATTCCTATGATAGTAAACAGTGAATTCTTCCAAAGATTTTGATAACGTATCTTCAACAGTCTCGAAACAGTAAGCCTGAGTAGTGATAGCATAAAAAAAGCTTCGAGTTCTTTGATCGTTGGTATATATGTTGAATAATAGCGGTGCAAGCACGCTGCCTTGTGGTAGGCCATTTTTCTAAGTTTTCCATCTACTTTTCTTACCCTGAAGTTCCACAAAAAAATCTACGTTTCTGGAGAAGATTTCTAAAATTGCAAATGAGTCAAATGAGTGTGAAGTCTTTAGGTATATCATAAACTTTATTCAAAAGGAGCCGATGGTTGATTGTATCATAAGCCGCGGATAGACCGATAGAGACAGCACCTGTAATGAGCCATTTCTCATATCCATCTTCGATATGTTGTGTTAAGTTTAATATTTGAGACGTGCAACTTTTCCCTTCTCTGAAACCTGCTTGCTGTGGTATTAGAAGAGACTCCACCTTTCTACTCATTCTCTGAAGAATGAGCCTCTCCAGTATTTTGTAGAGTTGACAGAGTAAGGAGATAGGTCTACAATTTTTGGGATCTTTCCTATCCTTTCCTGGTTTCGATATGGCAACTACTCTTGCTTCTCGCTATGCTTTAGGGATCTTGGATTCTCGAATATAGTTGTTAATAAACTCCAGTAACCAAAGCATTGTAGCAGGACCAAAATTCTTGATTTGTTCAGCTCTAATGTCATCCAATCCTGCTGCTTTTCCCAATTTACATTTATTCAGGGCTGAATTCAATTCTTCAAGAGAGAAAGAAGGAGATAAAATACTATTCTCTTGACCCGTTTGCCTGATTAATTGTTTCTTGTCTATATATCTGGGTTTAGTTGATTTGCCATTAATGTGGAGTTGGTGAGCAATTTGGTCTTTTTTAACATATGTGCTTAGTGTTATCATTACTCAAGCGACGTAATAGCCTCCATGCCTTTTGGCTACTTTTACTCACGTCCCAGTCAGCCACTAATTGTATCCATTCTTCTCTCTTGGCCCCAGACATTGTAGAGAGGACATTTTGTGCAAGGCTTGATGTGGCTTCACTGAAAGGATCTTCTTCAAACTTCCTGTAGTATTCCTCAATAAGCGTGGCCATTTCAAGCGTTATACCCTTGATATAGTTCATTCTGCATCCAACCCGCCAGGTTAGCTAAGCATGCTAATGCGCTGCTTCCTGGACTCGGGTAGGCGCACCAGCGCCGGATCGAATTCGCCCGGCGGATTAACGACGAGGGCCGGTGTGCCGGCCAGCCTGGATGTGGTATTTAGGCGGCTTTCCACATCCCCCTAGGTGAATACCGAGCTGGTCCCCACGTCCCGCCTCAGTTACATGGCTCGCAGACATCTGAACACTTTCGCACTATTCCATGGATTACACTAGTCGCAGACAGTTAGAGTACACTAATTCCTTCCTGGGGGGTACGGGGTGACGGCAGGAAGGGTATCCGTCCACCCCTTCAACTAACATTGCCACATCCGATCAACTATGCTGACCCTGTGTATCCACGGGACAAAGGGTATAAGCAAAAGAAAGAAAGAAAGAATAGTTCATTCTGCATCCCCTTGGAATTGATGCTCGGGAGGAGGCATTAATGATGTTAACAAAATTCTCATATTGATCTATCACAGGATTTATAGTTACAATTTTCTCATGTAATAGCCAGCCGAAGTGGCCGTGCGGTTCTAGTCGCTGCAGTCTGGAACCGCGAGACCGCTATGGTCGCAGGTTCGAATCCTGCCTCGGGCATGGATGTGTGTGATGTCCTTAGGTTAGTTAGGTTTAACTAGTTCTAAGTTCTAGGGGACTAATGACCTCAGAAGTTGAGTCCCATAGTGCTCAGAGCCATTTGAACCATTTTCTCATATAATAATTTCGAAAATTTCTGTCAATCAGCCTTTTTGAAGTTGTACCTTCTTGTAATTGATGTATGTACTGTGGCGTCATGTTTGAGTTGAATGATAATGAGATAAGAGAGGGGTTGAAACCTGGTGGCATCATATAGCCTACTCTACCCGAGTAGTATCGGGTGGCCGCCAAGCTTAACTTCTCCATCCAACGGACGAACGACAATCAACAGTGCCACATACCCTCACTGCAGAGAGGTTTGGAATTTAATCGAGAAGACTCGAGCAAAATCCGGTGACCAGAATCTTTACACCACCATCCCTCTGCCATAAAGGCAAAGGGAAAACAGCCAACAGCACGTTGCGTAATCAGGCGGTTACCCTTCCACGTACTGGCCACACCTGACGTTCCTTAACTTCTGTGATCTTACGAGAACAGGTGAGTCCAGCGAACCACGTCCCTTGACACCCAACCCTTTTAATTTCTCACTCCCGAATGTTATCATCTTTCTTTTCTTCTTTTTCCCCGGGTCAGAATGTTAATTATTGGATTTGGCAATGTTGATGGTAGAGGGTGTCCGGTTGCCCCTCCTGTCGTCACCCTGTCCCCCCCCCCCTCCCCTCCCACCCTGGACGGAATTAACGTACCCGACTTGTCTGGGTCTAGTGTTACCTCGTGTGAACGTGTGAGGCCATGTTCGAAATGTCTACGAATCATTTAACCGAGGCGGGCCGTAGGTACCAGCACGTTATTCACCTTCTCTGATGTGGGAAACCGCCTAAAAACCACGTTCAGGCTGAACGGCACACCGGCCTCGTCCGTCGGGAGGATTCGATCCAGTGCCGGCATGCCTTCCCAATCACGGAAGCAGCATGCTAACGCCCGCAGTTGTCCTGGTGGATTTCATTGTTGCATGTTGTGGTCAACATAAATTTATTTCTCTGTGTATTTTGAGTCACATAATTTGTAAACCTAAACGCTGATTCCCATTCCTTAGATAAAAATCTTTACCAGAAGAGACTAAAAAAGCCGACAAATACCGCAACGCATCTCTTTCTGACCTGCCTCTGGATCTGTGTTGGAGGGACGTCACTTTTCACCACTTGGCAATAATACTTAACGGGGAAGCACTCTGATTTTATTTGCTCTGTCAGTAAAATATCCTGGCGAAAGTGCTCTCCGTTTTCATCGCCCACATCAGCATAATTTTTCGTGAAGAAATCCAGGTGGAGTTAGAAAAAGAGCATATTTAATGCCATATTACACTCCTGGAAATGGAAAAAAGAACACATTGACACCGGTGTGTCAGACCCACCATACTTGCTCCGGACACTGCGAGAGGGCTGTACAAGCAATGATCACACGCACGGCACAGCGGACACACCAGGAACCGCGGTGTTGGCCGTCGAATGGCGCTAGCTGCGCAGCATTTGTGCACCGCCGCCGTCAGTGTCAGCCAGTTTGCCGTGGCATACGGAGCTCCATCGCAGTCTTTAACACTGGTAGCATGCCGCGACAGCGTGGACGTGAACCGTATGTGCAGTTGACGGACTTTGAGCGAGGGCGTATAGTGGGCATGCGGAAGGCCGGGTGGACGTACCGCCGAATTGCTCAACACGTGGGGCGTGAGGTCTCCACAGTACATCGATGTTGTCGCCAGTGGTCGGCGGAAGGTGCACGTGCCCGTCGACCTGGGACCGGACCGCAGCGACGCACGGATGCGCGCCAAGACCGTAGGATCCTACGCCGTGCCGTAGGGGACCGCACCGCCACTTCCCAGCAAATTAGGGACACTGTTGCTCCTGGGGAATCGGCGAGGACCATTCGCAACCGTCTCCATGAAGCTGGGCTACGGTCCCGCACACCGTTAGGCCGTCTTCCGCTCACGCCCCAACATCGTGCAGCCCGCCTCCAGTGGTGTCGCGACAGGCGTGAATGGAGGGACGAATGGAGACGTGTCGTCTTCAGCGATGAGAGTCGCTTCTGCCTTGGTGCCAATGATGGTCGTATGCGTGTTTGGCGCCGTTCAGGTGAGCGCCACAATCAGGACTGCAAACGACCGAGGCACACAGGGCCAACACCCGGCATCATGGTGTGGGGAGCGATCTCCTACACTGGCCGTACACCACTGGTGATCGTCGAGGGGACACTGAATAGTGCACGGTACATCCAAACCGTCATCGAACCCATCGTTCTACCATTCCTAGACCGGCAAGGGAACTTGCTGTTCCAACAGGACAATGCACGTCCGCATGTATCCCGTGCCACCCAACGTGCTCTAGAAAATGTAAGTCAACTACCCTGGCCAGCAAGATCTCCGGATCTGTCCCCCATTGAGCATGCTTGGGACTGGATGAAGCGTCGTCTCACGCGGTCTGCACGTCCAGCACGAACGCTGGTCCAACTGAGGCGCCAGGTGGAAATGGCATGGCAAGCCGTTCCACAGGACTACATCCAGCATCTCTACGATCGTCTCCATGGGAGAATAGCAGCCTGCATTGCTGCGAAAGGTGGATATACACTGTACTAGTGCCGACATTGTGCATGCTCTGTTGCCTGTGTCTATGTGCCTGTGGTTCTGTCAGTGTGATCATGTGATGTATCTGACCCCAGGAATGTGTCAATAAAGTTTCCCCTTCCTGGGACAATGAATTCACGGTGTTCTTATTTCAATTTCCAGGAGTGTACATTTGCAGTTCTTTACATGTGTACCTAGGGTTATGCACTTTTACTTTCTGCTTCGAATTTTCTTAGGAAACTCTTCAAAGCAGTATGGCAACTTGTCTCGCTGTTTTCTCCCCGTTTCCTTTAACGTTAAGTCAGTTTGAGTGTCTGTAAAAAACTCTCTGGTCTGCGAACCAATAAACACGCCTGCTTTCACTTTTGCAAAATTGAGCCTGAGTAGCTTTTGACGTAAGTAAGTGAATGAACATTTTTCATTTTAGATGGTAATCACTCTCTCTGGCCAACTTTTCTGCGAATAGTGATATCCCTAGCATGGCTATCCTGCTCACACAGAAAAATCTTCACTTGGTGTAGCCAACTGCAGTCCTAATAATGTGAATCATTTTAAAGTCCTCCTTAACTTCCCACTGGTAGCTTGCATAATCTTCTATTATCAGGATGATTCTCGTGTTTGAGTATCTTTGGTTGCCAATGGTAGCACATGCCACAGGTAAAAATGGAAAGTTGTTAACATTGTGTAAAAGTGCAGCTTTAAGACTTGTTTTCGAAGTGTCAGTAAACAGTCGCCACTGAGCAGGGCCGTGCATCATTCACTGAACACTTCGTAGTATCTATGACTATTCAGTGTACAAGGTTATCTTTCATTTTAAAGCACTGCTTGAATTCTTTATTTTTGTTCTGAAATGTGGGTACTTTCACTGTTCTAAACATGACAGCAAAAGTTATACCTGATTTTTAGAGATCCATTATGGCACCTTGCGAGTCTAGGAGGACAGGCTCTGGAGAGAGGTCTACATCTCCCGAACTGGACAGTTTTTCATCTACAGTTGAAGATCAGTCAGAGCTCACAGAAACCGTTTCCGGAGCTTTAGGAACCTTTTTTTCATTAGGTACGGGGCGAATTACAAAGCTCATATTAGGGTATATGAATCTTCTTTTAATTATTCATGGGGTTTCCTTTGGTAAGAGGGGACCATTGTGAGACAACATGATTGAAAGGCTCTGTCCAAATCATCAGGAATCCAAATGGCACATGACTTCCATTTAGATTCATCTACACATTGAATGTTACTGAATATGTAGTAAAGCACATGTGTTGTGCCCATTATTTTCATTATTTTTACCTGCAGCCCCTCCACCAACTCACCCCGCTATGTTATAGCCAAAAGATAAGAAATATGCCTTTTTTTCTATCAGAGTCTGAAAATTAACACTTTCTCGGAGCACATGCCACTCCATCGCGAATATAGCAAAAATTATCTCCATTATCAACACATTTAAGGAATATTGTTGCACCTGCATGTTAATAATAGATTGCCAGCTGAAAGTATATCACAACGCAATTTTTGTGAAAAGAATTCGAGAAATGTCGAAATATGGCAACTTTATTCTAGCAATTCTTTAAGCACTGAAGCACTTACCTCGCCATAACGCTATTGATGAACATGTGCACAGCATATAATCAGTCGCATGATGATGGGAGAAGCTAGATTCACTCGAAGCCCATAGGGAAGTGCCGTAAGAATGGCATGTATTTATTCAGCGCATTTATCGACTGCTACGGATTATCGCGGTCACATCGACTTTTACGGAAGTAAGTTGTGTGGATGAACCCTCGGAAATCAAGACATAATCAGAAAAAAAACCAGCTATGTGTGAAAAGCAAGAATATACACGTTCCAGTAACATTAATGTGACCACAGCCTATGTTCGACGCCAACGTACAATAGGCTCTCACAGATTGCAGGTGGTAGCACTAGCAGCGAAAGGTACACACGACTGAACAAAAAAAGGTTAATACACCTGGAAAGACGACGGTGATTTTGATCCGATGACGGCATAGGGCACCTGGGGGTTAGTAGATGTATTGATAATGGTTTCGAAGTCGTCCGCCTACAGATAATGCCAACGCCTATAGAACGCCATCTGTATCTACCCTATGATACGGAATGCTCACAACCGGAAGGCTAGTGAGGTGCAAACGTGTGAGGCAGGCAGGCAACCATGACACGGACATGCACACGTGCTTCCCACAGCCAACTGAGCGACTATGAAAGGGGTGAAATTGTGGGGCCTTTCAAATGAATTCTTCTGGAGCTTCACCACACATGTCGGAAGTGCTGCGTCAGTAGCGCAACGATCAGTGGCCACGTGAACATTCTCACACCCGTGGACGAGGTTCGGGACATCGAAGCAGCACAGACGCCCGCCAGGATCGTCATATTGTAAGGGCAGAAGTGGCAGATCGTACACCTACCACAGCGCAGATGTGTCAAAACGAATTGCTTGCGAACCGGTTATTACCAGTGGGCCTATGAGCGCGCACACCTCTAGCCCGTCTTCCATTCACGCCACAGCATCGACTGCACGCCTCGACTGGTACCGTCAGAGGATCACTTGGAAGGTGGTAGAGCTCACCGTGGTCTTCAGCGATGAAAGCAGATTCTGCCTGCATGTAAGTGATGATCGTTTGCCTGTACAACGTAGACCTACTGAGCGCTGACTCGTAGAGCGCATTCGTCCAAGACAAACTGGCCTCATCCCAGGCATTATAGTCTGGGGTGCGATAAGCTACAACTCTCGTTTATGTTTGGTGTTTCTGGAGGAGACGCTAAGCCTCGCTCGTTACGTGCAGAATGTTGTTAGGCCTTTTCTTTTTCGTTCTTGCAACAGACGCCAGGAAGGCATCTGGCCCAGACGGTATCCGCGTAAGATTTTATGTTGACTATGCTACAAATATGGCACCATTCTTATCCATCATCTATCAGAGAGCATTCGAACAGCGGAAAGTTCCACGGGACTGGAAGAAGGCCCAGGTCATAGCAATCTATAAAAAGGGTAGAAAATTGGATGCACATAATTACCAACCAATTTCACTGAGGTCGATTTGTTATAGAATCATGGAATATATTTTGTGTTCAGACATAATGACCTTTCTAGACTCTGAGAAGCTCATCTGCAGAAACCAACACGGTTTTAGGAAACAGCGGTCATGCGAGACACAGCTGGCCCTCTTTGTGCACGATACACAACAGGCTCTAGATACCGGGTCCCAGGTTGATGCCATATTTCTCGACTTTCGAAAGGCGTTCGACTCAGTTCCGCACTGTCGCTTGATCCAAAAAGTGCGCGCTTACGGCCTATCTGATGACATATGCGGTAGGATAGATATTTTTCTAACAGACAGGGAGCAGTATGTCGTCCTGAACGGGATGACTTCAACAGAAACAAGCGTAACTTCAGGTGTGCCCCAGGGCAGTGTAATAGGTCCGCTGCTTTTTACGATTTACACAAACGATCTGGTTGATAGTATTGACAGCGACAGTAGACTGTTTGCCAGTGATGCTGTAGTCTACAGGGAAGCAGTATCACACGAAAGTTGTGAACAAATCAGTGAGGATTTGCAGAAAATAAATGCGTGGTGTAATGACTGGCAGTTATTTCTCAATATTAGTAAGTGTAACCTACTGCGTAAAACAACGCGAAACTCCCCGTCAATGTACGAGTACAAAATAAATGCCCAGTCTTTTGCAAGTGGTAACATCCGTCAAGTATCTGGGTGTGACTATTCGAAATGATCTCAAATGGAATGATCAGATTACACAAGTAACTGGCAATACGAATTGTAGATTGCGGTTCATTGGTAGAATCCTGAAGCGATGCAGTCCTTCAACAAAGGAAATAGCTTACAATACGTTAGTTCGGCCAGTCTTAGAGCATTGTTCGTCTGTATGGGACCCGTACCAGTTGGGTCTGATTCAAGAGATTGAGAAGATGCAAAGACGAGCGGCAAGATTCGTGACTGGTATATTTAGCCATCGCTACAGCGTTACAAATTTCATAGAAAGTTTGATGTGGGACACACTTGCAGATAGACGGCGCACTAAGCGGAAGGGGCTGCTCACTAAATTCGGAAATACGATCTTCGAAAAAAATGGTTCAAATGGCTCTGAGCACTATGGGACTTAACATCTCAGGTCATCAGTCCCCTAGAACATAGAACTAATTAAACCTAACTAACCTAAGGACATCACACACATCCATGCCCGAGGCAGGATTCGAACCTGCGACCGTAGCGGTCGCGCGGTTCCAAACTGAAGCGCCTAGAACCGCATGGCCACTACGACCGGCAATCCGATCTTCGGCGAGGACGTAGAGCATATATTATTACCACCAACTTTCAAATCGCACAGTGATCACCCATCAAAGATAAGGGAAATTACTGCTCGTACTGAGGCGTTCAGACAGTCGTTTTTCCCTCGGGCGATCCGCGAGTGAAACAGACGGGGGGAAATATGACTTTGGAGCGAATTGTGCCCTCCGTCACACACCGCTTGGTGGCTAGCGGAGTATATATGTAGATGTAGATGTAGGAAGATGATGTGTTATTCCAACAGGATAATGCTCGCCCCCACGCTGCCCGCGTAACTCAACGTGCTCTGCAATACGTGCAGCAAATTCCCAGGCCAGCACTATCTCCAGACTTGTCTCTAATCGAGCTCGTACGGCATGTGATGGGACGAGAAGTGACTTGTGCGACTCTTCACGTGCAGCAAATTCCCAGGCCAGCACTATCTCCAGACTTGTCTCTAATCGAGCTCGTACGGCATGTGATGGGACGAGAAGTGACTTGTGCGACTCTTCACGTGCAGCAAATTCCCAGGCCAGCACTATCTCCAGACTTGTCTCTAATCGAGCTCGTACGGCATGTGATGGGACGAGAAGTGACTTGTGCGACTCTTCACGTGCAGCAAATTCCCAGGCCAGCACTATCTCCAGACTTGTCTCTAATCGAGCTCGTACGGCATGTGATGGGACGAGAAGTGACTTGTGCGACTCTTCACGTGCAGCAAATTCCCAGGCCAGCACTATCTCCAGACTTGTCTCTAATCGAGCTCGTACGGCATGTGATGGGACGAGAAGTGACTTGTGCGACTCTTCACGTGCAGCAAATTCCCAGGCCAGCACTATCTCCAGACTTGTCTCTAATCGAGCTCGTACGGCATGTGATGGGACGAGAAGTGACTTGTGCGACTCTTCACTCAACAACTCTTGCAGATCTACTTGAACAGCTCGAGGCGTGGCTTAACGTATACCAAGACAGTATTAGTCATCTGACGATAGACTAGATACCAGAGTCAGCGCCCCGATTGCCGCCTGTGGAAGCTGTACCACGTACTAATGTGGGTGTTTCAGCATGGGTCGATACCTGGTAACTGAGAACCGCTTGTGCTACTCATCTGTAAATGCAATAATATCATGTACTGCACACGCACTGTTGCAACGATAAATCTTCAGTGAATTGGAAACCTCTAAAAGGGTGTACTAATTTTTTACGGCAGTGTATAAAGCTTGTGGGTGGGAGGTGGGGGGGGGGGGGGATGGAGGATGCCGTAAACAGTGTAGTCGTTGCGGAAACGGAGCCATTTATCTGACGCCCAACATTGCATGATCATTGGCTTTCGGGCCAAGAGTGGAAGCGTTTTCGAAACGGCTGAGTTTGTAAACTATACACATGCCACCGCGGTCAGTGTGTGCAGCGAATGGCAAAATGGCGCTACCCAAAACCGGCACCAAGACAATTGTGGTGCACCAAGGGCCGTAAGTGACAGTACCGCCAAGATGAGCCGTTCATCGGTGACGAAGGCTGGAATTTGCATGTCAGTATCGCAACCGGACATCCACTGAGTTGCGACAGGGGGCTTTTTCAGATGAGACACGTTTTATGTTCCATCAGCAGGCGGCTATTGGCGTGCACGGCCCAGCAGCAATCGTCGGAAGGGTCCAGGCCAGAGGAGTGAGTGTTATGGTCCGTGGTATGTTTTCGTGATATTCTCTGGGTCATCTCGTCATTTTGGAAGGTATGATGCAATACATCAACACAACTATGCATCTATTCTTGGGGTCCATGTCCACTCCTTTATGCAATTTGTTTTTTCCCTCAGCATGATGACATCTACGAGCAGGGCACTGCAGTGTGTCACGCAGTCGCATTTTAAGCGCGTGGCACCCGATATTTAGCGAAAAAAGCGTAATTACCAAAAACAATTATAATTCAAGTCCAGACCAAATATGCGAAATTTAACGACAGTGGCACCAAATTAACAAGGCTTAGCTCATTTCATTTTGCTAACATTTTGTGTGTTGAACATAATAATTTGCAAAAGTTGTAAGGTCTGTATAATTCACGACATATTTAAGCACACTCTACATCTACATCTACATCCATACTCCGCAAGCCACCTGACGGTGTGTGGCGGAGGGTACTTTGAGTACCTCTATCGGTTCTCCCTTCTATTCCAGTCTCGTATTGTTCGTGGAAAGAAAGATTGTCGGTATGCCTCTGTGTGGGCGCTAATCTCTCTGATTTTATCCTCATGGTCTCTTCGCTAGATTTACGTAGCAATATACTGCTTGACTCCTCGGTATGTTCTCGAAACTTCAACAAAAGCCCGTGCCGAGCTACTGAGTGACTCTCCCACAGAGCCTGCCACTGGAGTTTATCATTTCCGTAGCGCTTTCGCGATTACTAAATGATTCTGTAACGAAGCGCGCTGCTCTCCGTTGGATCTTCTCTATCTCTTCTATCAACCCTATCTGGTACGGATCCCACACTGGTGAGCAATATTCAAGCAGTGGGCGAACAAGCGTACTGTAACCTACTCCCTTTGTTTTCGGATTACGTTTCCTTAGGATTCTTCCAATGAATCTCAGTCTGGCTTCTGCTTTACCGACGATCAACTTTATATGATCATTCCATTTTAAATCATTCCTAATGTCTACTCCCAGATAATTTATGGAATTAACTGCTTCCAGCTGCTGACCTGCTATATTGTAGCTAAATAAGAAAGGATCTTTCTTTCTATGTATTCGCAGCACATTACACTTGTCTACATTGAGATTCAGTTGCCATTCCCTGCACCATGCGTCAATTCGTTGCAGATCCTCCTGCATTTCAGTACAATGTTCGATTGTTAAAGCCAATTGCTGCTTATCTAACATTATTTTTTAAACTGTTTTCTATTGGCCTGTGTTTTATGCTGTCGTGATAGACTTCTTTCTTCGGGTTCAAATGATGGCGACACACGTTTCCGTTGGCTGGTATTTCTCACCTGTCCTGCATGTTGGCGACACATGTCCTTGCCTAAGTATGTAAGCGCTGGCTAGAAACTGTCTACTGGTTAATACATCAACAAAAATTTCCTACATTTGATGCCTCACCACGAAGATGATCTTAAAGTAGCTCCGAAAGAAATAAAAATCACGTGTCTTTTTGGTAGGGTTGCAACTACCAGTTTATATTTATCCTGTGTCAGAAGAAAGCGAATATTTAATTGACAATTAAAGTGTTCGCTTCAGTGAAACGATTTTATTTATGAAAGCAAATGATCGCGTATAGGCGCCACCGTTTTCCAGTCGGCGAGAGTGACAATGTCGCGCTGCGGCAGTGGGAGTACACACTCAGACATGTGGCGCCATCACCCCCTTTTCGCCACCTCGATTGCTACATGTTTCCAGGTCTCTTTGTAATTTTCTACGATCCTCTCGTGAATTCAACAGTTCATTTGATAGTTACGTATGGTGATTCCTGCATTGACTAATTACTATCTCTGTATGTCACTAGTTTGTCCAGCCAGTGAAAGCTGATCTCGGCTATATGTTTGTAGATTCCAGAAGAACGTGTCCTACTGCTTAACATTCGTCCTCTGTGCACTTTCCTAATTAATTGGGATCCTCTGGAAGTAGTAATGGCGCTGATAGCGTTCCACGAAGGGAGTGAGTAACATCTCCATTAAAATTTCTGACCGTTTGAAAATGTCCGCTCAACAGACAGGACCGATTGCCACGGCCTGAGAACTGTGACGCAAGCTCCTTAACTCTGGAACACTAAAGGGGGGGAAAATGTTACGTTTTCACAAAACTAACATTAATTTTACTTCTGCACATTTCCATCAAAAGAAGTAATTTATTGTTTATTCACTAGTTAATCACAATTATACGGTCTCCAGTGGTATGAGCCGGCCTCTGTGGCCGAGCGGTTCTAGGCGCTTTAGTCCGGAACCGCGCTGCTGCTATGGTCGCAGGTTCGAATCCTGCCTCGGGCGTGGATGTGTGTGATGTCCTTAGGTTAGTTAGGTTTAAGTAGTTCTAAGTCTAGGGGACTGATGACCTCAGATGTTAAGTCCCATAGTGCTTAGAGCCATTTGAACTATCTCCAGTGGTATGCCACAAACAAAATAAGTACAAAATGTCTTGTTTTACACCCTATACTGACAGTATCAGATTGGACGGAACAGCGAATTGGTACTATACTGACAATACCAGAGTGGCGTGAACCGCGAATTGGTACCAGTTGTGGGGTATGGTAATTAGGATTAAGGATACAGCAGAGGGGTTATATTAACTAGAACAATATTTCATACCGAATTCAGTGGCAGTTCGTAACCATGCATTTGGAAATATCTCGCAAATGCTCTTTTGCCAACTCTCGTATACTGCTGCTTTTGTTACCGGATACCTTCACCCGTGTCAGTTTTCGCTACTAATTATGATACGCCCTGGGTAAAAATCTGGTGTGCGGAGATTTGCCACGCCGGACATTTGCCATGATTTTACCTGCTCTGCAGGGTTAGGTCCCTTGTCTCCCCTTCCTCCTCCTCATCGCTGATCGTTGTCGCGCAGTAAAGCTACTTACTGAGCCTTCCCGCTGGTTTACTTAACATAGGGCCAGAATCTCTTTGGATTTTCCGTCACATTTCTAGAGAGACTTTCGTTGTGCAAACTATTAAATGCATCTCGCATTGAAATCCGCACCAAATTTCGAGCCTCAGTAAAACTTCGCCAATCTTGGAGATTTTGCGTTCGCCTAAATTATACGTGCCTTTTTCGGTGCTCCTGCGACAGCTTTCTGTCGTGTTTTGTGTACCATGGGGGATCAGTTACGTCTCTTATTTATTTATTTGGTATGAATCTCTCGAGTGCTGTTGGTACTATTTCTTTGAACTTAAGCCACATATGGTCTTCACTTACATAGTTTGGAAGGATTGGAGACTGTCTCATAGAAAGACGTCAACCGAATTTTTAGCTGCTTTTATAAACAGATATATTTCGCGTTTAGTTTTGGTGAATTTCTTTGTTACGGAATTGAGCCTCGCTGCGACTGTGTGTTCACTAATCCCTGTATCCGTCATGATGCTCAGGATTATTTGTGGCTAAGAGGTCAAGTGTGTTTTCGTAACCATTTACAATCTGAATGGCCTCGTGAACTAATTGTCCAAAATCATTTTAAAAAAAGCATTTTGAACAATTACGGAAGTTGTTTTCTGTCTACAATAGGGTCTGAAAATGTATTTTTGTCAACATACGGAAGGAAGATTGCAGTCACTGCCAACTATAATTGTATGAGTAGCGTACCTACTTGTGATGAGACTCAAGTTTTCTTTGAACTGTTCAGCAACCGTTTCATCTGAGACCGGGGGTCGGTAAAAGGAGCCAGTTATTAATTTATTGCGGTTGTCGAATATAACCTCTGCCCATACTAACAAGGGAACCTCCCCATCGCACCCCCCTCAGATTTAGTTATAAGCTGGCACAGTGGATAGGCCTTGAAAAACTGAACGCAGATCAATCGAGAAAACAGGAAGAAGTTGTTTGAAGTATGAAAAAAATAAGCAAAATATACAAACTGAGTAGTCTACGCACATCATATGCCACATCAAGGGCATCTTGAGCTCACGAGCGCCGTGGTCCCGTGGTTAGCGTGAGCAGCTGCAATACGAGAGGTCCTTGGTTCAAGTTTTCCCTCGAGTGAAAATTTTAATTTTTTATTTTCAGACAATTATTATCTGTCCGTCCGTCCGCCCGATGCGATCACTTTTTTGGGAGTGATTATCACATCCACAAGAAAACCTAAATCGTGCAAGGTAGAAGAATCTTTTTACCCATTCGCCAAGTGTACAAGTTAGGCGGGTCGACAACATATGTCGTCACCAGTGTCGTATAGAATATATCAGACGTGTTTTCCTGTGGAGGAATCGGTTAACCTATGACCTTGCGATCAAACTTTTTCGGCTCCCATTGGATAGGCACGTCCTTTCGTCTACTAATCGCACGGTTTAGCGGTGCGGTCGCAAAACACAGGCACTAAAATTATTACAGTGAACAGAGACGTCAATGAACGACCGGACAGATAATAATTGTCTGAAAATAAAAAAATTAAAAATTTCACTCGAGGGAAGACTTGATCCAAGGACCTCTTGGACTGCAGTTGCTCACGCTAACCACGGGACCACGGGGCTCATAAGCTGATATTCTCCGAATGTTGCATATCATGTGCATAGACCACTCAGTTTGTGTATTTTGCTTATTTTTTTCATACTTCCACACAACTTCTTCCTGTTTTCTCGAGTGATCTGTGTTCAGTTTTTCAAGGCCTATCCACTGTGCCAACTTATAACTACATCTGAGGGGGTTGCGATGGGGAGGTTCCCTTGTAAGTCACAGGAACTATCTGCTTCAATGTCGCTTGTGAGCTGAAATACATGTTACATTATTTTTCCTTAAGTTGTGCTTCTTGTTTCTGTTGTAGTTCAGATCATTACAATTACGGCTTTTCCCTCCAAAACCTAGGATGCTATCTCTGTGACCCTGTAAATAGCAGATATAAATGGTTCAAATGGCTCTGAGCACAATGGGACTCAACTGCTGAGGTCATTAATCCCCTAGAACTTAGAACTAGTTAAACCTAACTAACCTAAGAACATCACAAACATCCATGCCCGAGGCAGGATTCGAACCTGCGACCGTAGCGGTCTTGCGGTTCCAGACTGCAGCGCCTTTAACCGCGCGGCCACTTCGGCCGGCAGCAGATATAAACAACGCAGAACAACAACGTATGTTACAAGCATAGCATTCTGTATTACTTCATTTCCTTATTTCTAACATTTTAAAATTGTACGTCGACTTTAGATGACATGCCAATCATAGTTGTTCTTATCTCTATTTAGTGAACGTATTTTCAGTAATGTTTTGAACATTGTCTCGCTACCCTATATTAACTAGTGTTTCGCCGCAAAGGACATCGGATTTTAGAGAGTAAATTAATATGGAGTATGCCGTTCTTCTTTTCAAACATTCACATTTCCATTTCTTCTTTCCTTATTGTCTTCTGGACATGCAGTTGTTGTAATTAAAGTAGGCACAAATGCAGTGATCAATAAGAAATGATTTAGCGTACATTCGCATTCTCTTTACATAGTTACTTTCTTGTTGCTCCCCTGCCGATGGACTATTTCTATCGCAATCAGTAAGCTTGAAAGGAAGCTACCGTACAGACTGAGGGATCTATATTTATACTTGGCAGAACTAATTACATACTGACATAATCGTCGCTATTGCTTTCATTTCCCAAAAGTTATAAATATTTCGATTTCGGAAAAGAAGCTCTGTATTTCGCCAAGATGTCGAAGAAGAAGATCCCTTACGTACCGGTTGTATCGAGTAAGATGTGGAGACGGCGGTTTGAAAGCGGACAGAAGAAACGATGAAGGGCGTCCCTTACCTGAGGGATTGCTAATCAAGCTACCTGGCGAAGGGGCAAGTGTGGCAAATGTCCGGCGTGGCAAATGTCTGGCGTGGCAGATGTCCGGCATTCAAAAATCTTGCTCTTGCCCGCGCTTGGTCGCGTGGGCCGTAAACCGGTCCTGGCTATCGCATTTTCCTGTGCTGCGGTGGTGATTTAAAGCATCCCATTCGTAATGGTCGCCTGTCTCGCGTAAATGGCAACGGCAACTTCTTTCTGGAACTGTAACGTTTGCAGAATCAACTAATAAAACGGCTCATAACATTCTGAAAGACGTCACCATGACTCATGCATGCCACTTCTTAGAGACCTAGCGGACCGGAAATAACTGCCCAACGATAACGATGCGACGGCTGTCAGTTCCAAACGATGCAACAGCACAAAGTTTCGCCATACCGCAGAAAGTAATTTCACGCACGTAAACAATCTCTCTCTCTCTCTCTCTCTCTCTCTAACCGTCTGGTGATAGCGTTGCGGTGTGCTGACTCAGTATTGCACTGGCACACGGGAGTGACGTAATGTGCCGATATTTACGTTCACACATTCCCGCATTATTCACAATACAAAGTTTTCACCAGCCGCATTCTCATGTATGGAGACGCTGAATGAACCTCCATTCCTCCAAAACGATACCGTTACGTTGTAAACCTTGATTAACAAGCACTCTGTGTCCCGTATCACCTTTCTCCTGCGTATGGTTGCCAGATGTCCCGGTTTCCCGGGACAGTCCCGGTTCAGATGAAAGAAATCCATGTCCCGAACAACACTTTCGGGACGGCAATTTGTCCTGGATTTCGGATTTCAGAGAAATATTCCTCTACTATCTATTTTTCTCCACATTCTTGCGTGCATCTCCAGCTGTTAAGCTAAATATCGAAAGTTTTTATTCATCAACAACTACATCATACTCCGCAAGCCACCTAATGGTGTGTGTTGGAGGGTACTTTCGGTACCACTGTCTGATCCCTCCAACCCTGTTCCACTCGCGAATTGTGCGTGGGAAGAATGATTGTCGGTAAGACTCTGTATTGGCTCTAATTTCTCGAATTTTCTCCTCGTGGTCAATAAGCGAGATGAATGTGGGGGAAGTAATATGTTGTCTGACTCCTCTTGAAAAGTGCTGTCCCGAAATTTCAATAGTAACTCTCTCCGTGAGGCACAACACCTCCCTTGTACCGTCTGCTAGTGGAGTTTGTTTAGCATCTCCGTAACGCTCTCTCGCCAGCTAAACGATCCCGTGACGAAACGCGCCGCTCTTCGTTGGATCTTCTCTGTCTCCTCTGTTTCCTACCTGATAGGGATCCCAGATAGATGAACAATACTCAAGAATCGGACGAACTTACATTTCCGTAAGATTCTTCTGAAGTATCTGAGTCTGGTGTCTGCTTTTCCCACTGTCTGTGTTATGTGGTTATTCCACATAAGATCGCTCTGGATAGTTACGCGTAGATATTTTACGGCAGACGCTGTCTCCAGCTGTTTGTCATCAATAATGTAGCTGTACGGTAGTGGTCTTCTTTTCCTATGTATGCGCATTATGTTAAATTTATTTACGTTCAGGGTCAACTGCCAGAGTCTGCACCATTCATCAATTCTGTGCAGGTCGTTCTGCAAATTCTTACTATCTTCTGGCGTTGCTACTTTGGTATAAACAACTGCATCATCTGCGAATAGCCTTAAAGAGTATCCGACGCTTTCTACCAGATCATTTATATATATTGTAAACAGCAACGGTCCTGTCACACTTCCCTGTGGTACTCCGGATATTACCTTTACACCTGTCGATTTAGTTCCGTTAAGAGCGACATGTTGAATCTGCAAGAAAGTCTTGATTCTAATCGCAGGTCTGCTCCGATACTCCATAAACTCGTTTTTTTTTTGTTTTAATTAAACGGCAATGCGGGACGGTGCCAAATGTCTTACTGAAAACAAGGAACACGGCATCAACCTGTGCGCCGTTGCCCACTGCGCTGTGGATCTCATGGAGGAACAGAGCGAGCTGAGTTTCGCAGGATCTCTGTTTGCGGAACCCTTGTTGATTTTTATAGAGAAGATGTTCATTTTCCAATTCTTGAGTATAAAACATGTCCCATAATCCTACAACAGATTGACTTCAACAATATAGGTCTATAATCGTGGGGATCTGTCTTACGGCTTTTCTTTAAAACGAGAATGACCTGCTCTTTTTTTCCAGACATTAGGTACCATTCGTCGCTCAAGCGATCTACGATAAATTACTGCTAGAAGGGGAGCAAGTTATTTCGCATAATCTTTAGAGAATCTTATAGGTATCTCACCCGGTCCTGAAGCCTTTACACTACTAAGCGATTGTAGCTACTTTTCAATTCTGCAATCGGTTATCTCAATATCTGCCATTTCGACGTTCGCACGACGATTGAAAGGAGGGACAGTATTATGATCTTCCACAATGAAACAGCTTCGGAAGACCGAATTCAGTATTTCGGCCTTCTCTCTGTTATCTTCCGTTTCGGTGCCGGTGTGATCGCTGAGAGATTGAGTAGATGATTTTAATCCCCTACTAATTTTACATACGACCAAAATCTCTTACGTTTTTACTCAGGTCGGATGACAACGCCTTACTTTCCAAATCATTGAACGCTTCTCTCATTGCTCTCCTTACGCCCATCTTCGATTCGTTCAGCTTTTGTTTGTCAGCTAGATCTTTACTTCTCTTGAATCGGAGATGAAGTGCTCTTTGTTCACGTAGCGCTTTTCTAAGACGGCTATTAAACCATGGTGGATCTTTCCCATCCCTTAAAACCTTAATCGGAACATACTTGTCTAGGGCATATTGAACGATGCCTTTGAATTCTTTCCATTTGTTCTCCATATCCTCGTCCTCATCACCGAATATCTGATGCTGACTGCTGAGATATTCTGAAATTTGTATGCTGTCGCCGTTGCTGAGCAAATACACTCCTGGAAATTGAAATAAGAACACCGTGAATTCATTGTCCCAGGAAGGGGAAACTTTATTGACACATTCCTGGGGTCAGATACATCACATGATCACACTGACAGAACCACAGGCACATAGACACAGGCAACAGAGCATGCACAATGTCGGCACTAGTACAGTGCATATCCACCTTTCGCAGCAATGCAGGCTGCTATTCTCCCATGGAGACGATCGTAGAGATGCTGGATGTAGTCTTGTGGAACGGCTTGCCATGCCATTTCCACCTGGCGCCTCAGTTGGACCAGCGTTCGTGCTGGACGTGCAGACCGCGTGAGACGACGCTTCATCCAGTCCCAAACATGCTCAATGGGGGACAGATCCGGAGATCTTGCTGGCCAGGGTAGTTGACTTACACCTTCTAGAGCACGTTGGGTGGCACGGGATACATGCGGACGTGCATTGTCCTGTTGGAACAGCAAGTTCCCTTGCCGGTCTAGGAATGGTAGAACGATGGGATAGATGACGGTTTGGATGTCCCCTCGACGATCACCAGTGGTGTACGGCCAGTGTAGGAGATCGCTCCCCACACCATGATGCCGGGTGTTGGCCCTGTGTGCCTCGGTCGTATGCAGTCCTGATTGTGGCGCTCACCTGCACGGCGCCAAACACGCATACGACCATCATTGGCACCAAGGCAGAAGCGACTCTCATCGCTGAAGACGACACGTCTCCATTCGTCCCTCCATTCACGCCTGTCGCGACACCACTGGAGGCGGGCTGCACGATGTTGGGGCGTGAGCGGAAGACGGCCTAACGGTGTGCGGGACCGTAGCCCAGCTTCATGGAGACGGTTGCGAATGGTCCTCGCCGATACCCCAGGAGCAACAGTGTCCCTAATTTGCTGGGAAGTGGCGGTGCGGTCCCCTACGGCACTGCGTAGGATCCTACGGTCTTGGCGTGCATCCGTGCGTCGCTGCGGTCCGGTCCCAGGTCGACGGGCACGTGCACCTTCCGCCGACCACTGGCGACAACATCGATGTACTGTGGAGACCTCACGCCCCACGTGTTGAGCAATTCGGTGGTACGTCCACCCGGCCTCCCGCATGCCCACTATACGCCCTCGCTCAAAGTCCGTCAACTGCACATACGGTTCACGTCCACGCTGTCGCGGCATGCTACCAGTGTTAAAGACTGCGATGGAGCTCCGTATGCCACGGCAAACTGGCTGACACTGACGGCGGCGGTGCACAAATGCTGCGCAGCTAGCGCCATTCGACGGCCAACACCGCGGTTCCTGGTGTGTCCGCTGTGCCGTGCGTGTGATCATTGCTTGTACAGCCCTCTCGCAGTGTCCGGAGCAAGTATGGTGGGTCTGACACACCGGTGTCAATGTGTTCTTTTTTCCATTTCCAGGAGTGTATATCTTCCTACCTTTCTTAACACTCCTTGTAGGATCCGTCGTCATATATGCTGTCACAGCCTTATGATCACTGATACCTTCCTCTACATTAACTGACTCGAAGTTCAGATCTGTTTGTTGCCAGGAGGTCAAAGACATTACTCTCACAAGTTGGTTCTCTTACTATCTGCTCAAGGTAATTTTCGGACAAGACATCCAGAACAATGCCACACGGTTCCCTGTCTCTGGCACCAGTTTTGACGGCATGACACTCCCAATCTGTACGTGGCAAGTTGAAGTCACCCCCTATGTATTATCTTAGCTGACTCCGTTAAGGAGTATTATTGCGCGGTAACGCTGCTGAGTTTCCATTATTGCCCCTTATCTAATTTCAATTTAAGTTTTCCATCAACTTGGTTCTCTGTTTCTCTGTCTGATTCGTATAGCGGTTAACTTGTTATTATAATGTTTCGTTGTTTCAAGTAACTCAAAATGCCACAGAGGAAGTGTTCATTCCAAGAAAATTTTTCAGAAAAACATTTCTCCATAAAGCAAAGGAGAAGTAAGTATGAAGTAGAATGTGTGATTTGTGCACATGGGGGAAGGACAAATACCGGGTGGTCAAATTGATGTGCAGCTACTCACGGATGTCCAGTGTGGGCTGCAGCGAAACTTAATAGATGTAATAATGCGTTAATACGGAACCGATTTATGATGGGAAAAATTAGTTCCAATTTTGGCCACCAGGCGCATATCTGGAGCTGTACAGAATCTCGTCGACGTCTCGTACTGAGAAAATAGTGCAAGGGGCAGTTAATAACAAAATCAACATTATGCGCTTCTCACTTGTTTGACTTTTACTGCCCACGTCCCGTTCCCAGTCCATTACATATGGAAATATTTCTAAACATCTTTCATGCATTCAAAGCGCCATATTTGCACCTGGTGGCCAAAATTGGAACTATTTTTTTTTGCATCGTAAATTGGTTCTGTACTAATGTAATAGAATATCTACCAAGTTTCGCTGCCATACGATAATTACAGCACACAGTGGTGTTAAGGGTCATTTAGTTAGGGTAAAGCATGAATCAAACTTGTACTCTGCGAGCGTTAAAAAAATGGACAGTTATTTTGTTTCAATTTCATTTAAAAAGGGAAAAATAGTAACAGCAGCGGAATTAATAATGTGCTGTCATACCATCAAACATCATATGTCTACGTCTACGCTAGGCTCCAAACTTTTTAATTATTCTGAAGCAACAATAAATGTGACTTTGGGCAGAACGAAATCAACAGCAGTTGTGAATTCAGTGTTAGAGCGTGACACTATCAAACAAATGTGCGATGTTCTTCCGAAGATCCATCACAAAGCCGAGAAAATATTTCCATTAATTAAAGTCAGTTTTTTAAGCTTAAGAGAAGTGTCCTAGTTTTTCTTCCCAAATTACGTCCATTTTTAGTCAGTTTGAGAGAAATATCCTGGTTTGCGAGACAGAAATTATGGCAACTCTACCCCTCCTACGCGCATCCGTTAATAGCTTTTAAAGTTCTCACATTTGCACGAATATGTCTTAACCAGTATTACACGTCCCATGAACTAGAATTGGACCACTCCACTAGAATTGGTAAACCCTGAAAACCACTGCCTTCTGGATTCCCCCCTTCTCTATCAGAGTAATTTTAACCGCCTTCCTCCCGCAGACCGTTAAAATGTCTCTGAAATCTAGTCATCCTATCAACCCTGCCTGACCCTTATCGCATGAAGGATTCAACCCACCGTTCTCCCGCCCCAAATCCTACTCATCTCCCGTTACTAATGTTCCACATTTTAGACCCAATTTGTTAGTTATAGGACGTGGTCCCTTTATTGCGCTCAAGGAAACGCTGAATGAGGACGGATGTCAAGACTTTTAACAGAATTGTACACTGCATTCAGCATAGGGGCAGTTCGGAGACGATAATTATTTTTATCAACATGAAAATGAACATTGACGTAAAGCAATATCTGTGACACAATGGTTTGAAGACAATTACATTCCTGAAACGAACTGACCTGACCAGTGACGCCTCCTCAATCCACTGAACACCTCTGGGATCAGTTAGATTGTTAGAATGTAGACTTAGCCCCAGACCCGAGTCCAACATCACTATGTCTTTCAGTCTCGGCTTAGGAGGAAGAACGGGCTACCATTTCTCTACAGACATCCTGGAACCTCACTGAAAGTGGGGACTTCAGTGTTGATTCACTGAAAGAGTGTAATATGGAGAATGACCTGGAAGTTCTGCTCGGTTCTTTCAATTTGACATCTGTCATTAATTTTCGTACTCGGGTAGTAAAGGACAGCAGCACATTGATAGATAACACTTTTATAGACCAAGATAAGTTTAAAAACATAAATTCTTTTCCTGTTGAGAATGACCTTTCTGATCATGGTGCTCAGCTAGTTACAGTATATGACATAGCTCCATTCAGTAATTCAAAACTACCCTCCAAAGCTGTGCGTTCAATTAATGACTCAACAATTAGAAATTTCAGAGAAAATCTTCAGCAGTTAGATTGGGATGAGGTGTACAAGGAACCCAATGCTAATTTAAAATATAACTTATTTCATGCTACACTTGAAAGAGAATTTGAAAACTGTTTCCCCAAGAAAGTAGTTAAATCTAATTATAAGAAACCATGCAAAAAACCTTGTCTTACTAAAGGAATAAAAATATCTTGTAACCACAAAAGGGAACTGTATCTAACAACAAGTAATAGTAATGACCCAGAAACAGCCAAATATTATAAAAACTACTGTGCTACATTAAGAAAGGTTATTAAAACGTCCAGAAGCATGTTCATCGTGTCTGAGATTAAGACCTCTGGTAACAAAATCAAAACAGTTTGGAATATTATTACAAGGGAGACAGGACAACCAAGAGTACAAGATGACGGCAATACCATCAAAGCGAATGGAAACTTGATGAAAACAAGCCGGAAGTTGTAAACATGTTGAATAATCATTTTTTAAATGTTGTAGAGAAAATAGGATCTAAATGTTCATTAGAAGAAGCAAGGCAGTTAATGGAAGAGGCCTTACCCACTCCATTTGATACAATTGAAATTCCACCCACCCCTCCTGAAATTAGGAAGATAATAAACTCTCTCAAGAATAAAAGCTCACATGGAATTAATGGCATTTCCAGCAGGATAATAAAAGCATGTTCCCAAGAGGTAAGTGGAATTCTTATCCACATATGTAATAGCTCTCTGAAGCAGGGTAATTTCCCAGATAGACTGAAGTATGCCATTGTTAAACCACTGCAACTACTGCCCAATCTCTCTTCTGACTGCATTATTCAAAATTCTTGAAAAAGTAATGTATTGTAGAGTAGCTCCACACTTTGTAAAAATAAAGTTTTAACAAAGTGTCAGTTTGGTTTCCAGAAAGGTTTTTCAACGGAAAATGCTATATATACTTTCACTAATGAAATATTAAATGCTCTGAGTAACCGGAAGTCACCCATTGGGATTTTTTGTGATCTCTCAAAGGCTTTTGGTTGTGTAAATCATGGAATACTTCTAGATAAGCTCAAGTACTGTGGTGTGAATGGGACAGCGCTCAAATGGTTTAAATCATACCTAACTGGAAGAGTGCAGGAAGTTGAAATAAGCAATTCACATAATATGCAAAAAACTGCTGATTTCTCAAACTGGGGAACATTCAAGAATGGGGTGCCGCAAGGTTTGGTCTTGGTTCCTCTGCTGTTCTTAATATATATTAATGACTTGCTATTCTTTATTCACGAAGATGCGAAGCTGGTACTTTTTGCCAATGATACAAGTATAGCTATCACATCCAACAGACAAGAATTAACTGGTGAAATTGTAACTATGTTTTTCAGAAAATCATTAAGTGGTTCTCTGCAAATGGGCTCTCATTAAACTTTGACAAAACACAGTACATACAGTTCCACACAGTAAATGGAATGACACCATTAATAAATATAGACTTCGATCAGAAATCGGTAGCTAAGGTAGAATATTCAAAATTTCTAGGTGTATGCATTGATGAGGAGTTGAACTGAAAAAAAAACACACATTGAAGATCTGCTGAAACGTTTGAGTTTAGCTACTTATGCTATTAGGGTCATTGCAAATTTTGGCGATATACATCTCAGTAAATTAGCTTACCACGCCTATTTCCATTCTCTGCTTTCGTGTGGCATCATATTCTGGGGTAGCTCATCATTGAGTAAAAGTGTGTTCATTGCACAAAAGCGTGTAATCAGAATAATTGCTGGAGCTCATACAAGATCATCCTGCAGACACTTATTTGAAGAGCTAGAGATCTTCACTGTAGCCTCACAATAAATAAATAAATAAATAAATAAATATACTCACTTATGAAATTTGTTATTGACAATCCGAACGAATTCAAAAGTAATAGCAGTGTACATGACTACAACACTAGGAGGAAGAATGATCTTCACTACTCAAGGTTAAATCTAACTTTGGCTCAGAAGGGGGTAAATCATGCTGCCACAGAAGTCTTAGGTCAATTACCTAATAGCATCAAAAATCTGACAGATAGCCAAATAGCATTTAAAAGGAAATTGAAAGAATTTCTTAATGGTCACTCCTGCTGCTCATTAGATAAATTTTTGGATATAGTAAGTGGGTAATTTCCCAACCCCCACCAAAAAAATTTAAAATATTAAGTGTCATGTAATAATTTGTGTAATGTAATATCTTGTAGAGACACCTTTTATTATCCTAACACGTTCCACATCATTACGAAGTGTCGTATTCATGATCTATGGAACAAGTACTAATCTAATCTAATTTAATTTAATCTGCAGCAGTGTCAAGCCTTCATCAAGGCGGAGGGTGGACACACACCATATTAATGCCCACTAATAGGTGTCTAGATGCTTTTGATCAGACATGGTGCAGTCACGACTGTCACTGCTGTGAAAAGTTGTTACCATCTGACAGTTGGAGATCCACTAGCCCCCTAGCGACAAGAAAGTCATTCGTCACTTAACGTCAAGTGCGCCACAAGATTAATGATTATTTTTAATTAACATGTATTTGTTAAGTTACTTTTTTGTCTGTTGGTCTGTTTGGTACAAATTTTACAATTGATTTTAAACTAACTTCCCGCTGAGCTAGAGACGTGATACTTCAACATAGCTCAGAAATGGATGACAATACAATATTAACTCACTTTCTTGTTTGCTGCGTGGTGGTGGGTACTTCCTTTGCCACTGTTATTTCCCTTTTCATATAGCTCACAACAGATTGCTGTTATTTCCCTTTTAATATAGCTCTGAATAGATTACTGTTATTTCCCTTTTAATATAGCTCACAATAGATTGATATTGCAATATTAACTCACTTTTTTATGTGGTGTGTGTTTCCTGTTCCAGTCACGAATGATTTGCGAGAAGAACGATTGCTGGTAAGTCTTCATGTGTTCTCGATTCTCCCTACTTTTTTACCTTCACGGACTTTCGGCGAGATATACGTAGAGGGAAGCAACTGACTCAGGTGAAGAGAAACTGAAATAAATCTGATATTTTCTACGTGTCTCTGGTGTAATCTCATAATGCTTAAAATCGACTGAAAAATTTCACGCACATAAGACTAAAAAGCAGAAAACAATTATTTAAATCAAAATTCATTTTTAATACACCCCGTTAGAAATCGGACTAAAAAGTATAACATAGTTTTTCATAGACTCTTATAAATCCCTACGTCATACAGATTGTCCTGAAGATTTGGGGTTGTGGCTTTGTAATAGCCATGAAAATACTTGTAAGGCTTAAAACAAAAAACGTGGCGCGTATGCAGTACACAATTGATGCATGAACAGATCACCTTTTTACTATTATCTGTTGCAATCATCCGTCGCTTTTCGTTTTAAATATTACAAATATTTTCATAGCTATTAAAACTCCATAATCACAAATCTTCACGGCTGCCTGTACGGGGTTAGGATTCTGTGTGCGGCTATGAGGAATTGTTTCATACTTTTAAGTCCGACTGAAGAACGTGGTATATCAAAACTTGATTTTTATTTAAATAATTATTCTTTTCCAACTGAATTTTCGAATTAGCTATTATATTTTTGTGTCCTAAGCTTTAGTAAAATATCATGAGACCTGAATTATTGCGAAATAAGTGTAGACTTAGGCAAAACTCACAAATGAAATTATATAAGCTACACTGTCTTCATGAAACAGTACTCTAGAAAACTGTAACCTATCTCACTTAGAGCAGATAACATAAACACTGGATGTCATCCATAAGAAGCCTGTATTTGTGTTGCTAACTGTTCTTATGATGGGCACTTTCTCTGACACGTAACGATCTTCCTTGAAGTCTAAAGATTTGCGCATTGTAGCAACTTCAGTCGACTCCAATTCCGAAAATTGGCTAATATACAGGGTGTAGCTACAGTTTTTTCACAGACTTTGAGAACAAGTCCCTTATATGAAAAATGACCATCTTAAGAGCCATGATCACTTGTTCAGTAGAAGAAATGTGTTTCACAGTAGCGAAGATCTCAAAGTGCTCATAACTCGTAAGGTTTGCATTTTAGAAACCATGTTCACTGGACATTTTTTCTTGGTTTGGTCCGTACAGGAACTACGTCATCCAAAAATATGGATAGCAAAGAACTTGCAGTAGAAGAGATACGTTTTGCAGTATCGAAGATGAACAAGTGCTCAGAGCTCTCAAGTGTGCCAGTTTTTACCAAATATTTTTTTCTTGTTTTGGCGTAAGGGGCCTATCCTCAGAGTCGGTTAAGTGAATTCAGTTACACCTTACAATTACTTCTTCTTCAAAGAACGAATACGTTGAAAAATTTGTGGCTCTGATGTAACAACGATTTCGGAATTGGTTTCTTCTAAGTCGGAAAACCGTTTTATTGGTCTCGGCGCTTTCTCTTCAGCTACAGCTATTGTCGCTTACCCGGTACACCACATAATGTGGGTACTGAATCCCATACGCCTTGTAGTTTCCAATTTTACGCATTCAAAAATTGATTTAGTTTGAAGTTTGGTAAACAAAAGTTCACATTCCTATGTAGATATACGATGTGTTTCTGCAACTCATAATGTCTTCTTGTCTTCTACTGTGTGCTATCTGTTTTATGTTCATCAAAATAAATATTATTATTCAGTAAATGTCTGTAGGTTACGAGAATGTTGCAACTAAACAGTCGTGTTATATACTGTTTCATATCTGTTGTTGTCCTTGCGAAACTGTTTTCGCTCTTTTATTGCTACAGTTCATTGCGCTACGTAAGTCCGCTTTTTTACAAACCATCTTACAAATCTATATAAACATTACTATTCGCATTCATCATATATCATATTCAACAGTATAGCATGGCACACTGCCGTCGTAGCGTGAAACAAAAATGAGCATGAGTGCGGAGCCAGTATGTGTTAGACTGTGATATTATTACACGGGCGTATATTGCCAGTAAGTTAAATTTATCAGTTGTTTTCAATGACGTCCAGCCGCCTTTGTTCCTTATACATCTGTATTCCTTCTCGCAGAAGGAGAATAATACCCACTGCTCCATTTTCCATTTGCGTCTGAAGGGGAAATACTTCAATTTTTTTCTGTGACATTGGTTTTTGTTCTCGTATGTGTGTTTTTCTCCTGTTCCAGGAAACGAACCGTGGATTAGCGTTTTGAAGGAGGGAAGGAAGATCGGAGTTTGTCGTATCGACGACTAGGTCATTACAGGAGCATAAGCTCGGATTGGAGAAAAGATGGATAAGGAACTCGGCTGTGTCCTTTCCGAAAGAACAATCCCAGCATTTGCCTTAATCGATTTAGATAAACCATGGAAAACTTTTTGGGATATATGGATGGCCTAATGGGAACCTGAACCGCTTTTCCCGAATGCGAGTCCAGCAACTTACCATTTCCCTCTGTCTCCGTTAAGGTGTATCTGTTCGCACTACTTTTACGTTCCCTCGATTACTCCAACTAGTGGTGCTGTTATAAGAATAGTTACTTCAGCAACTTATTCTACTACTACAATTTTTATAGAACGCCCTATAACAACACAGTGGATTTTCTTGCGTCGTTACTCCCGTTTCCTGTTCGCTGTAGGCCCAATGTGAGGGACGCGTCCCTACCTGCTGTTGAGGTACATTGCGGGCAACTCCCGTATTTCATCCCGTACATTTGCACATGGTTCTGTGTTGGGGAACTTCACGACACGATCTCTTCCTCTTGACAGCGAAATACTGACAGCGAAAATATCATCTACCATCAGGTTTGAAACCGCTACATACGGGTCGAGCAAGTACTAACGACCTCGGGTGCAGAGGCGGATGAGATTTCAGTCGTAAAGTGTTCCAAATAGGATGAAAGTTAATTGTAATCCATTCCGCGCGAGCGATGTGCCAGAGTCTGGAAATGTGGGGCAGCAATGTTCTCTCATCACCATCCGCCCATGCTTTTCGTGGTCTTCCCAAATCGGCTGAATGCTAAGGTGGTTCTTCTAAAGAACCCACAGCAGAGTCGCTTCCCCATCATTATCAAACTGAACTAACACCTGCACCCGAATACAAAACGAGGTTGCCTCTCAAACTCTTCTTTCGCAAAATGCACTGGGATTAGGAGCCCAAATGGGCGAAATTGTTGGTCTTACTGAATATTAGTCCAGCGTCTTAACCAATGTGTCACTCGATTCGGTTGCATGTAGTGTTGCCCGTTGGAAACAGGAACTGAAGACTGTTTATAGTTCCTT
Source organism: Schistocerca americana (assembly GCF_021461395.2). NCBI lineage: Eukaryota > Metazoa > Arthropoda > Insecta > Orthoptera > Acrididae > Schistocerca > Schistocerca americana. Next base: position 614,468,524 of record NC_060120.1, read on the forward strand.
TTCATGGGAAGTGGGTCAAGGTAAGCCTTCAATGGTCACCAGCCCAGTACGCTGGAGATGTCTACGTTGAAATTTACAGTGTGTGCGTCTAGTGGCGCGCGTTACAACCCGCTTGTTTTGTTCTCTGCATCAACAATGATAAGTTTGGCAGGAGGCCGCCGTCGGTGAGGCCGGTTGTAAACAGAGAAGGCCAGGGCAGGCGCCCGCGTGTCGCTCTGATACGAGAGTGCGGGTACACGGCTGCGGGCGGGCTGACCCAAGGTGCGTCCGTCCGTGCTCGTGTTCGCGTCTGTGACTGGGCGTAACACTGGCGTGCGACACCAGCAGCCACTTCCCATTAGAGAGCAGTCTTACTCCTGACGACACGGTCTGGGGAACCGTCGGGTCTAACTTCAGGTCACGACTGGCAGTGACAGCACAACGGTCCTCATACGTTACGTCTCATGCAACAGTGTCGTTGTGTCATTTTTCAAGAGGACAATACTATCCACACATTGCCCGTAACTCTAAGACTGTGTGATGTTGAGCTAGGTACGTCTCCGATAGAATATGCGTCGGGAAAACTCGTACGTCAGTTCCGCCCAAGTGCCGTTTACAACAGTTGTGGGCCATCTGGCGTCAGGAGTGGATACAACAGTTTTATGATACACTTCCCAATCCAATCAGTACTTGCATCCGGGCAAAGGGTATGCAACGTCATACTGGTGAATAGGTTCACGCTTAAAATTTTTTTGTAAATGTTACTCGATTTTGTAGTCACTGAAATAAGATCACATACCCTACAACCCGTGAAGTTTCATTTCGTTACCTCTTTCCATTTTGGATGCTTCACCTTTTTGGTCATGCAGTCTAGTTCCGTTAATAAGCGACGAAAGAATTCGTTAGCATAAATTTAAAATTCAGTACTGCAATGTACATTAGTTAATGGAATAATTATTATGAATCTTTTGAAAATGTGTCATTAAGTTACCAGATTGTAGATAATACTGCTAGAATCTATTATCGAATGTTGGCTACAGACGGAAATCAGTCACGTGTTAGAAGAACACGAAGTGTAAAACTACCACGTGTTGTTTTTGCATGTGCGGTCGCCACACAAAATATTAGTCACCCCCTTAAAAGAGTACCTTTAGAGCTCTGCAGATGCCTTACAACTGGTACTGGGTGGTCAAGTGACCCTCCATTATTGATATAAGTCATGGAAATGTAGTGGTTTCTACACCGATCAACCAAGACATAATGTTCACTTACCTACTATCGGTATGAACCCATCCACGCGATACCACCGACATCTGGCAAAGACTGCTATTCAGATACGCCCATGCTGCTTGTAGTATCAGTCAGTGTATTGTCCGTGTGTAGAATGGGAAAGGCACGCGATCTGTCTGACAATGAGTTTGACCGAGGGCAGATTGTCATTTGTGATGGCCCGGAGGCTCGGCGCGAGCATTTCGGAAACGGAACGACTTGTCGGGTGTCCGTTGGGTGCTGTGGTGAGTGTCTTCAACACGTAGGGAAACTATGGTGAAACTACGTCCAGCCGTAGTACCGTTGGGCGGCCACCCCTCATTACAGATGGCGGTCGTGGTAGGCTTGACAGACTGGTAAAACAGGACAGACGGCGATCTGTGTCGGAACTAACATCGGGCTTCAATACTGAGCGGAGAACAAGTGTGTATGAACACACAGCGCACCGAACACTCCTAACTATTGGGCCTCCGCAGCCGACGAAACGTACGTGTGTCAATGTTAACACCACGACATCGGCAACTACGACTGAAATGGGCACGTGACCTTCGACACTGGACGTTGGCGCAGTCGCAGAGCGTTTCATGGTCTGTTGAACACTGATATCTTCTTCATCATGCGGATGGCAGTGCGCGAATCCGTCGTCTTCTAGAGCAACAGCCCCTTGACTCCCGTACGGCGGGACAGAGACAAGCTGGTGGCGGCTCCATTATGCTCTGGGAAACATTCACGTGGCATCCATGGGTCCAGTGGAGTTCGTGCAAGGCACCATGATGGACAACACCGTACACTGGTTGTAGACCACGTACACTCTTTCACGGCGATCACGTTTCCCGACGGAGGTGGCATTTTTCAACAAGATAATGCACCATGTCATAAGCCAGAAGTGTGATGGATTGGTTCGAGGAACACAGTTGGGAGTTCCAATTGATGTGCTGCCCCCCCCCCCCCCCCCCCCACCAACTTGCCAGAGCTGAACCGGACGTAACACATCTGGAATGCGATTGAACGTGGCATCAGAGCTCACCGCCTTCTTCCCGGAACTTACGGAATTAGGTGACTTGTGTGTGCAGATGTGGTGCCAGTTTCCTCCATGCCACTACGCGTTGCCGCTGTTATCCGTGCCAAAGGTGGACATACCGGCTATTATTTAGGTGGTCATAATGTTCTGGCTGATCAGTGTATTTGCTAGTCGATTGCATGGAATCATCGCTGTAAGATGGGTCGACCCCATCCCACCTTCTCTGTCCATTTCCTCTTTCCCCATCTCTCTCTGACCTTGAGTCTTTCTTATAACTGTAGCCAACGAAACATTGATCGGGAACTGAACTCACTAAAAATAAATGGGTATGCTAAAAAGGTTAGGTCATTGGTATCAGGGGATGGGAGACCTCTCCAGCTACTAGAATTGTGAGGATAGTAGCTTCAGTGACAGTATTTAGCACAGTTTTGGTCTGCAAACTGGTAGGAGTACCAAGTTCTGATTCTGTAGCACTATTTTAATAACCCAAAAGACCCTTGCTAGGAAGAAAACAAAGCAGCACATAGTTATCTATCCAATTTTTGTTAAACTTATATATAAAGAGAAAGAACATATGTGGGAAAAACAATTTGACTAATGGTTTAAACGCTCTGTTATAGTATTTTAATAACTCACACCGAGAAAGAAAACGAAAGCGCGCATTTTCACAGGACAGCATTCTTTCTCACAGTGTCTTAATAGAAAACTTGTACATTATGGTTTAAAAAAACTGCATGTTTATTAGGTATCGTGTAAAAATTTCAAGTTAGTCGGTTAATAACTTTTCGAGATTTTTGCTAACAACGTTTCAAAAAAATGGTTCAAATGGCTCTGAGCACTATGGGACTCAACTGCTGAGGTCATTAGTCCCCTAGAACTTAGAACTAGTTAAACCTAACTAACCTAAGGACATCACAAACATCCATGCCCGAGGCAGGATTCGAACCTGCGACCGTAGCGGCCTTGCGGTTCCAGACTGCAGCGCCTTTAACCGCACGGCCACTTGGGCCGGCAACAACGTTTCCTCTTTCTGTCTCATATATACAGGGTGTTACAAAAAGGTACGGGCAAACTTTCAGGAAACATTGCTCACACACAAATAAAGAAAACATGTTATGTGGACATGTGTCCGGAAACGCTTAATTTCCATGTTAGAGCTCATTTTAGTTTCGTCAGCATGTACTGTACTTCCTCGATTCACCGCCAGTTGGCCCAATTGGAGGAAGGTAATGTTGACTTCGAGTGCTTGTGTTGACATGCGACTCATTGCTCTACAGTACTAGTATCAAGCACATCAGTACGTAGCATCAACAGGTTAGTGTTCATCACGAACGTGGTTTTGCAGTCAGTGCAATGTTTACAAATGCGGAGTCGGCAGATGCCCATTTGATGCATGGATTAGCACGGGGCAATAGCCATGGCGCGGTACGTTTGTATCGAGACAGATTTCCAGAACGAAGGTGTCCCGACAGGAAGACGTTCGAAGCAATTGATCGGCGTCTTAGGGAGCACGGAACATTCCAGCCTTTGACTCGCGACTGGGGAAGACCTAGAACGACGAGGACACCTGCAACGGACGACGCAATTCTTCGTGCAGTTGACGATAACCCTAATGTCAGCGTCAGAGAAGTTGCTGCTGTACAAGGTAACGTTGACCATGTCACTGTATGGAGAGTGCTACGGGAGAACCAGTTATTTCCGTACCATGTACAGCGTGTGCAGGCACTATCAGCAGCTGATTGGCGTCCACGGGTACACTTCTGCTAATGGTTCATTCAACAATGTGTCAATCCTCATTTTAGTGCAAATGTTCTCTTTACGGATGAGGCTTTACGGATGAGGCCCAACAAGTGTGGGCTGACGAGAACCCGCACGCAATTGTGCAATCACGTCATCAACACAGATTTTCTGTAAATGTTTGGGCAGGCATTGTTGGTGATGTCTTGATTGGGCCCCATGTTCTTCCACCTACGCTCAATGGAGGACGTTATCACGATTTCATACGGGATACTCTACCTGTGCTGCTAGAACATGTGCCTTACAAGTACGACACAATATGTGGTTCATGCACGATGGAGCTCCTGCTCATTTCAGTCGAAGTGTTCGTACGCTTCTCAACAATAGATTCGGTGACGGATGGATTGGTAGAGGCGGACCAATTCCATGGCCTCCACGCTCTCCTGACCTCAACCCTCTTGACTTTCATTTATGGGGGCATTTGAAAGCTCTCGTCTACGCAACCCCGGTACCAAATGTAGAGACTCTTCGTGCTCGTATTGTGGACGGCTGTGATACAATACACCATTCTCCAGGGCTGCATCAGCTCATCAGGGATTCCATGCGACGGAGGGTGGATGCATGTATCCTCGCTAACGGAGGACATTTTGAACATTTCCTGTAACAAAGTGTTCTTTTCTTTATTTGTGTGTGAGGAATGTTTCCTGAAAGTTTGGCCGTACCTTTTTGTAACACCCTGTATAATTAAACTTTCAAACCGCTGTAGAAATAACCCCACTGGTCAGAATGACGTCAAATTGCAACGGAATATTATTGGAGAAGAGAGAAAACGTATGGCAGAAGAAAAAAAATAGTGTGAAAATTGATCAATAGATGGCGCTGAATGTGTCAGAATACGTAAATGAAAACACCTGTCATGCGCACGACTAATTAAAATGTAAATGTCGTGTGACTATGGCCTCCCGTCGGGGTGGAACGTTCGCCGGGTGCAAGTCCTTCGATTTGACGCCATTTCGATGTCGGGTGCATGTCTTTAGATTTGACACCACTTCGACGACTTGGCACGACCCACTGAAGTTGGTATAAACACGCCGGGTACACGGCTTTCCCTCCTTTCGCGTCTGCGACGTTCGCCGTGACTGAATCAATGCAGGATTGCGCGCTGTTTGAAAAGCCGTATTACAAGAATGATGACTATGCACGCTTCGCTGTGCAGAAGTTCCGGACGCTTAAGGGTTTGAAAATAAGGCGTTGCATCGATGACTGCCGTGGGTCTAGAGAAAATTATACGGAAATTCGAAAAGACGGATTCTTTTGGTGTGCAACCTGATAGTGGGAGGAAACGAATTGTTTCGACGTCAGTGAAAGCAGTGGCTACAGCAATGCACGAGGAGACGAGTAGTGGTTTGCAAACGTGTAGTGCACGGAGAATTGCCCAAACACTGGATATACCCGTGAGCACGGTGCGTAAAATCCTACAAAACATCCTCCTTTGCTGTCCATGCAAAATTACCCGTGTGTACGAATTGCTTCCTGTTGATCTGCCAGCAAGAGGGACCTTTGCTTTAGATTTCTTGCTCGCACGGAAGTGGACAATGATTGGCCGTGGAAGATTTTGAGGACAGACGAAGCCCACTTCCATCTGAAAGGATAAGTCAATACACAAAATTGTCGAATATGGGCAACGGAAAATCCACATCCAAATCAACCAGTACCACTTCATCCTGAAAAGGTCACTGTGTGGTGTGGGTTTACGGCATCATTTATCAAAGGGCCATATTTTTTTCAAAGAGACAGATGCTTCCGGTCCTGTTACCTGTATCGTCACTGGTAAGCGCTATGAGTGTCTTTTGCATAAACCACGTCATTCTTGCTCTCCAACATCGTCGATGTTTGGACGAGATCACTTTTATGCTAGATGGCACACCTCCGCACATTGGAAATCCAGTTAAGCAGCTGCTGAAGCGCCATTTCGGAAACGCGAAAATTGTCATCTGCCATTTGCCTATAGCCTGGCTGTCTTAATCTGTGACTTCTGACTGTGGGGCTATCTGAAAAATGTTGTGTTCAGTGTTCCGATTGCAAACTTAGCTGCATTGAAGGCGCACATTGTGCAACACAGTCTGAACGTGACCCTGGAAACACTTCGATCAGTTGTGGAACATGCTGTTTCTCGATTTCAATTTGTTGCAGAAAACAGTGATGAGTGCAATGAACGTGTTTTGCGCAAGTCACACGGAAATTAATAATCCGATTTGATTTTGATTGATGCTTTTTATGCGGTTTGTGGCCTCAGGACAATTAAAAACCGATGTGAGTGAGGCTTGTTATGCGGATTTTGGCTCAGGACAATTAACATGCGATGTGATATGACCTTGCCGTGGTTGATGGGCTTACGTAACTAACAGTATCACACCTGTGCACCCATGCACACTGACGTTAGTAGTACAGTTTCTTTAACGTTAAACGTACGTTTTAGGCATTGTTGTATGATTCATTTGTCATTTGTAGCTAACACTTGGTTCAAGAATCATAAAAGAAGGTTGTATACATGGAAGAAGCCTGGAGATACTGACAGGTTTCAGATAGATTATATAATGGTAAGACAGAGATTTAGGAACCAGGTTTTAAATTGTAAGACATTTCCAGGGGCAGATGTGGACTCTGACCACAATCTATTGGTTATGAACTGTAGATTAAAACTGAAGAAACTGCAAAAAGGTGGGAATTTAAGGAGATGGGACCTGGATAAACTGACTAAACCAGAGGTTGTACAGAGTTTCAGGGAGAGCATAAGGGAACAATTGACAGGAATGGGGGAAATAAATACAGTAGAAGAAGAATGGGTAGCTTTGAGGGATTAAATAGTGAAGGCATCAGAGGATCAAGTAGGTAAAAAGACGAGGGCTAGTAGAAATCCTTGGGTAACAGAAGAAATATTGAATTTAATTGATGAAAGGAGAAAATATAAAAATTCAATAAATGAAGCAGGCAAAAAGGAATACAAACGTCTCAAAAATGAGATCAACAGGAAGTGCAATATGGCTAAGCAGGGATGGCTAGAGGACAAATGTAAGGATGTAGAGGCTTATCTCACTAGGGGTAAGATAGATACTGCCTACAGGAAAATTAAAGAGACCTTTGGAGAAAGGAGAAACACTTGCACGAATATCAAGAGCTCAGATGGAAACCCAGTTCTAAGCAAAGAAGGGAAAGCAGAAAGGTGGAAGGAGAATATAGAGAGTCTATACAAGGGCGATGTATTTGAGGACAATATTATGGAAATGGAAGAGGATGTAGATGAAGATGAAATGGGAGATATGATACTGCGTGAAGAGTTTGACAGAGCACTGAAAGACCTGAGTCGAAACAAGGCCCCGGGAGTAGATAACATTCCATTAGAACTACTGACGGACTTGGGACAGCCAGTCCTGACAAAACTCTACCATCTGGTGAGCAAGATGTATGAGACAGGCGAAATACCCCCAGACTTCAAGAAGAATATAATAATTCCAATCCCAAAGAAAGCAGGTGTTGACAGATGTGAAAATTACCGAACTATCAGTTTAATAAGTCACGGCTGCAAAACACTATTGCGAATTCTTTACAGACGAATGGAAAAACTAGTAGAAGCCAAGCTCGGGGAAGATCAGTTTGGATTCTGTAGAAATATTGGAACACGTGAGGCAATACTGACCCTACGACTTAACTTGGAAGCTACATTAAGGAAAGGCAAACCTACGTTTCTAGCATTTGTAGACTCAGAGAAAGCTTTTGACAATGTTGACTGGAATACTCTCTTTCAGATTCTGAAGGTGGCAGGGGTAAAATACAGGTAGCGAAAGGCTATTTACAATTTGTACAGAAACCAAATGGCAGTTATAAGAGTTGAGGGGCATGAAAGGGAAGCAGTGGTTGGGAAGGGAATGAGACAGGGTTGTAACCTCTCCCCGATGTTATTCAATCTGTATATTGAGCAAGCAGTGAAGGAAACAAAAGAAAAATTCGGGGTAGGTATTAAAATCCATGGAGAAGAAATAAAAACCTTGAGGTTCGCCGATGACATTGTAATTCTGTCAGAGTCAGCAAAGGACTTGGAAGAGCAGTTGAACGGAATGGATAGCGTCTTGAAAGGAGAATATAAGATGAACATCAACAAAAGCAAAACGAGGATAATGGAATGTAGTCGAATTAATTCGGGAGATGCTGAGGGTATTAGATTAGGAAATGAGACACTTAAAGTAGTAAAGGAGTTTTCTATTTGGGGAGCAAAATAACTGATGATGGTCGAAGTAGAGGGGATATAAAATGTAGACTGGCAATGTCAAGGAAAGCGTTTCTGAAGAAGAGAAATTTGTTAACATCGAGTATAGATTTAAGTGTCAGGAAGCCATTTCTGAAAGTATTTGTATGGAGTGTAGCCATGTATGGAAGTGAAACATGGACGATAAATAGTTTGGACAAGAAGAGAATAGAAGCTTTCGAAATGTGGTGCTACAGAAGAATGCTGAAGATTAGATGGGTAGATCACATAACTAATGAGGAGGTATTGAATATAATTGGGGAGCAGTTTGTGGCACAACTTGACAAGAAGAAGGGACCGGTTGGTAGGACATGTTCTGAGGCATCAAGGGATCACAAATTTAGCATTGGAGGGCAGCGTGGAGGGTAAAAATCATAGAGGGAGACCAAGAGATGAATACACCAAGCAGATTCAGAAGGATGTAGGTTGCAGTAAGTACTGGGAGATGAAGAATCTTGCACAGGATAGAGTAGCATGGAGAGCTGCATCAAACCAGTCTCAGGACTGAAGACCACAACAACAACAGTCGACCACCATTAAATTATGATGCTTATAGCGCCATCTATTGCTACACTTAGTAACTATTTATTTTTGTTCTGCCATATGTTTTCCCCCTTCTCCGATAATATTCCGTTGCAATTTGGCGTCATTCTGACCAGTGGTGTTATGTGTTATTTCTACAGCGGATTGAAAGTTTAATTATATATATATATATATATATATATATATATATATATATATATATATATATGGCTTGCATTGTTAGCAAATAAACCGATTGTAATAATTCTTAGAAAGTGTATTTTTTGTGCAAACATACATTTTTTTAAATGGAACAATACCTATTGACGTTAACAAACTGAATGCCACCACGAGGATACAAATCAGGTTTGCTTTAAATACGCGCTGTAACTGTCGTGAGCAACAGGCACCTTTGAGAGTGGACGTGGTGAGTTGATGTTAGTCAAAAATGCCTTTAAGGCGACAAGACGTCATTGTCAACAGCTCACTGAGTTTGTAGGAGGACGAGTAATATAACTACGAGAAGCTGGGTGTTTCTTTGTGATATTGCAGGAATTCTTGGCGGGAATGTAGCCACTGTACATGATCGATCGCTGGCAGTGGTGGTCATGAGAATATATAGTCGCAAGAGGACCAGGCTCCGGACTGTCGCAAGACACTACTGAGAGGTATGACGATTATGTTCGGCAAATGGCTCTGTAGCGTCGTGCTGCATCTGCAGCAGCAATTTAAGCAGCACTTGGCACCACAGTATCACAAAAAACTGTTACAAATCTGTTACTTCAAAAACAGTTCCGAGTCAGATGCCCTGTGGCGTTCACTCCACTGAGGCCAAACCACTACTGTGTGTCAGGCGAGAGCTCATTGGAGGGCAGGGTGGAGGCCTGTTGTGTTTTCTGATGAAAGCTGATTCTGCCTAAGTGCCAGTAATGGACGTGTGTTGGTTAGAAGGAGGCCATTTGAGGACCTGCAACCATCCTTTCTGTGAGCAAGGCCTACTGGAACTGCGTCTGGCATTATGGTCTCGGGGGAAATTTCGCATGACAGCAGGAGCACTCTCCTGGTTATCCCGCGCACCATGACTGCAAATCTGTACGTCCATCTGGTGATTCGACCTGTTGTGCTGCTATTCATGAACACCATTTCATAGACCGTTTTCCAACAGGATAACACTCACCGACATACCGCTTTTGTAAGCCTGTAAGCCTACATGCTCAACAGAGTGTTGTTATGATGCCTTGGCCTACTCGATAACCAGCTCTCTCTCCAATAGATATCGTATTGAACGTCATCGGACGATAACTCCAGCGTCATCCACAAACAGCATTAACCGTCATTGTGTTGACCGATCAAGTGAAGAGGCACCGAAATCCATCCCACAAACTGACATCAGGCACTGTACAACACAATGCATGCACGTTTGAACACTTGCATTTCACAGTCTAGCAGTACACCGGTTATTACTGCATCAGCATTTCACATTTGCACTGGGGTATCTCGCGCTGACGTTAACCTGTGATCTTGCAATGTTAATCTTTTACATACAGGGTGACAATTATTGAACTGTATGAAATAAAATCATCATAACTTCTGAACGGTTTGCGTTAAAAAAATGGTTCAAATGGCTCTAAGCACTATGGGACTTTACACCTGAGGTCATCAGTCCCCTAGACTTAGAACTACTTAAACCTAACTAACCTAAGGACATCACACACATCCATCCCCGAGGCAGGATTCGAATCTGCGACCGTAGCAGCAGCGCGGTACCGGACTGAAGCGCCTAGAACCGCACGGCCACAGCGGCCGGCTGGTTTGCGTTAGAACGCTCAAACTGCACGACTGGCCGCGGGGCATGATGGGAATTAGTTGTTTGGTTTAACGACTAAGCCCACTTCAATTGGATGGGTTCGCCAATAAACAAAATTGGGGCAGTTTGGGGACTGAGAATGCGCATTTCGCAATCGAGCAGTGTCTTCACATTCAATGGGTGACTATGTGGTGTACAGTGTCCAGTCACGGAATAATCGATGTGATGTTCCTTGATGCCACGGTGACCACTGAACGCTACGTGAACGTTTTGGAATATAATTTCATCCCCATTATACAAAGTGACCCTGATTTCGACAAGATGTGGTTCATGCAAGACGGAACTCGACCCCATCGAAGCAGCGGAGTGTTTGATGTCGTGGAGGAGCACTCTGGGGACCGGATTCTGGCTCTGGGGTACCCAGAGGCCACTGGTATAGGCCTCGATTGGCGTCGAATTCTACGGATCTGAGCACTTGCGACTCCTTCTTGTGAGGCTATATTAAAGACAACGTGTACAGAAATTACCCCAAAACGTATGCTGAGCTGAAAACAGTCATTCAGGAGGTCATCGAAAGCATCGATGTTCCGACACTTCAGGGGTCATGCAGAGTTTTGCCATTCGTCTGCACCACATCATCGCCAATGATTGCAGGCGTATCGAACATGCCATAACATAATCCAAATATCTGTAGTGACGTTTACATATTAAGCAAAGTGTGTGCAGTCCGCAGCACGTGGTCGTGCCGTAGCGTTCTCGCTTCCCACGCACGGGTTCCCGGGTTCGATTCCCGGCGGGGTCAGGAATTTTCTCTAATCGTTATGACTGGGTGGTGTGTGATGTCCTTAGGTTAGTTAGGTTTAAGTAGTTCTAAGTTCTAGGGGACTGATGACCATAGATGTAAAGTCCCATAGTGCTCAGAGCCAGAGCCAAAGCGTGTCGTAGTATGTAACTAATTTACGTTTTTTTTCATATAGTTCCATAATTGTCAACCTGTATGTTACCTAGACAAATGTATTCCAGAAACCTCCTTACTCTACATTAATTATTTTTTGGTGTTGTGACTTTTTTCCATCAGTGTATCCCATTACTGTAACTTCATATGGTACACTATGGTCGTCTGTATCGTGCTAAACATCGTATGTCAGTGCATTTAAGCCACGGATCAGTACATTCCTCAAGCCGTTGGTAGTATGAATTGTAATTTGGATCTTGCATCATCCTGCTGGAATATACCATTCAGTACCCTGGCCTGAAGGATGTGCAACAGGTTAAAAATGGCTCTGAGCACTATAGGACTTAGCTTCTGAGGTCATCAGTCCCCTAGAACTTAGAACTACTTAAACCTAAGTAACCTAAGGACATCACACTCATCCATGCCCGAGGCAGGATTCGAACCTGCGACCGTAGCGGTCGCGCGGTTCCAGATTGTAGCGCCTAGAAGCGCTCGGCCACCCCGGCCGGCGTGACAACAGGGTTTACCAATCTTCCCACATACAGGCAAGCATTCAGCCTACCTTCAACAATTATCGAGGCAATCCTGTTTTAATACCCAATATCTCCCCTCGCCATGCTTTCAGAAGAATCGGTGCTTCCTGTGACTTTTTCACAGGTCTTTTACGGACTCTTTCGCGTCGATCTGAACACCACAAACAGAAGCAATACTCATTGCTGAACACCACTGAACGTTGTCTTGTGTCGCACTGAACTCTGGTTCTACACCATACAAGTCTCTGTTGTCTGTGGAATGGTGACAGCGGTAAACGGCGTATGGCAATTCGAGATTTCAGTCCAACCTCTGGTTATTCGTCAGATCCAGTAAAGCAATGCTATGATCTCCTCGTGGTGTAATCCCTCTGGAATGATCCATGCCTACTGTTCGGGAGGGATCAGTTGGTGCTACTACAAGTACCCTCCGCCACATGCTGTCGGATGGCCTGCGGAGTATTGGTGCAGATACAAATGTTGGCCGTTAGACTGCGAGAGGTAAGCTCAGCCGTTTAATAAGTAAGAATTTTTTTTTTCTTGCTGTGTGGGAGCTGACTGGTGAATGTATCTGCCTGGTGTAGGTATCTGCAATGGCTGTGTGTAGTGTAGTATCATGTTCGTTTTGTATGATGATGACAGAAGGAGAAGGTGGCCCCAGTGCCGACACGTAACCTTTTCCTCTCGAGTAGCATCAATATAAGTGCCGTGCTTTACCTCTAAACAATCATCAACAGTGTTACGTGCCCTCATTTCATGAGACTCTGCAGAGAAGTTTGGAATTTAATCCAGGATAACAGCGCAATATGTGGTGTCTTCACCTCTCGTCTTCTTGCTAACTAAATAGGAGAGGCAAAACACGTAAAAATAATGCTGAACAGAAGGAAACTATGACGAGTATAAGAATAAAAATATCTTTGGAATAGAATGGAGAATCAATGAGAGTGTGTAGGGGGAGTAAAAACATTAATATCAATGGGAAAATTATCATTTGTAGGAAGTGGATATTTTGTAGCAATTTTGATCTTAGCCTGAGGAATCTTCTAATAAACTATGTCATATGGCGAGTTCTTTTTTGCGGTGCAAAAACTTGGACTCTGATGGGGGAGGATGGAAGGGCTGGATGCTTCTGAATAGAATGCTGTAGAATAGATACATGGGTTAAAATGAAAATGAAGAAGTGCTAAGAGGAATGAGAGTAGACAGGCAATTACTGATCGTAATAAAAGCAAGAATGATAAATTGGATTGGGCAAGCTCTGCGGGGAAATGATCTCAGATAAATAATTTTCGAAGGATTCCTAGAATTGAAGTGAAAGCAGGAAAGCGAAGAATCTGAAGGAAGTTTACAAAAAATGGTTCAAATGGCTCTGAGCACTATGGGACTCAACTGCTGAGGTCATTAGTCCCCTAGAACTTAGAACTAGTTAAACCTAACTACCCTAAGGACATCACAAACATCCATGCCCGAGGCAGGATTCGAACCTGCGACTTTAGCGGTCTTGCGGTTCCAGACTGCAGCGCCTTTAACCGCACGGCCACTTCGGCCGGCTAGGAAGTTTACAGTACAGAGAGCTGAGAAAGAATTAAGTCGAAACCTAGACACGAAGGTAGCAACTACCTGGTAGTTGAGTAGAAAACCAGTGGAATGCTCACATAACTTCCTTCAGTTGTCGAATTGGGTACCCAAGGAAGGAGGATAGTAGTTTAGTATCCTCTCGACGAAGAGAGCTTTAGAGACGGAGCACAAGCTCGAGGAGAAATTGGGAAGGAGCTCAGTCTTATCCTTTTCCAATGGCCCTTCTTGGCACTTGCATTAAGTGATTTAGGGAAACATGAAAAAACGTTCGAGATGGCCGAACGATGGTTTGAACCACCGTCGTCCCGAGTTCGAATTCAGCGAAGCTGATCGTCGATCTAGTCGGCCATGCAGTCCTGGCCAGATGCCATCGCCACTGTCACCAGGTAATAGTAAGGTGGAACCTGTGGTGGTGACGTGGGCAATGAGATTTGACCAACATGTTAGAGAATGTATTGGAAAATATTATATGTGGGCCTATGGACATTGTAACAGGAAGATCGCGTGTCCCTAAAGTTCTAGGAATGCCAAAGAACGTTATTTTAGACTGTTCAGTATTTTCTCAGCCACTGTAATCTGGGGCCTTTCACTCCACATTGCCCTCTACCGACTCTGTACTTAGCTGGCTGATAACTCTGGTATGAGGGTGACTTTAAAATTTCTACGCAGACAATGAAATTAAAGTATTTTTAGAGCAAACTATTTCATTGTTCCTCAAAGTATCTGTCATTAAAATTTGTATAGTTTTTTAGGCTCTCAAACCAAGTTAGGAACTATTTTTGCACTTTGATGTTGGTTCCTCAAAAAGATAGCCTCGAGGGTATCAGTATTTTCTTGAACAGATAAGAATCGCTACCCGTACGATTTTGTGTGACATAACAGAATAAAGGAAGTTTTTAGGTAATAAATAAGGGAAATACTGGCAATAAGGCATTAATTTGACGTCTTCGTCTTTCTTCTTGAAATTAACAATCGTTTGATGTCATGTGACACTGTGATGATGACGAATGACGTGACTTTTTAGTTGCACCTCCTTACTTCTGCGATTACTTGTAGCTAACAAAAGTCTGTATAGCATTCAGTATTAACTGTTCTTCGATCCTCTAAAGCAACGGTTGCGGTATGCTCACTGCAAGCAAAGAGACATGCGATCATATTCTTGAAACTTTTGTTGGCTACGAATCATCTTGGGACCCAAACAGCTGACTGAAGCTTAATTTCCGGCTCGTATGAATATATCCAAATTTCACTTACTGTTAAGATGTTTTATACGTATTTCGCATTTCCTTGGTCGTACTTTTTGGCATTTCATATTGTGAGGATTCCATCGGCAACAAATCTTCTTCACAGCTAAATTTTCATGGAAAAATCTAAAGTACTGCAGACTCCGATGTTCCAAAGTATGCTTTACACACTATCTGATAAAAAGTATCCGGACACCAATTAGTGGACAAGGCTGTGTCCGCCCTTCGCATTTATGGCGGCTTGATCTGTACTGGGTACAATTTCTATGAGGTGACTGAATGTCTGCGGAGGAAATGCAGCTCATTCTTCCTCAAGAGCCGAAACCAGGGAAAATAGTGAAGTGTGACGCTGGAGTCCGGTGCGAAGTCGACGTCCTCAACTCATCCCAAAGGTATTCCGTTTGTTATTTAAATCCTTCCATTCTATGGTCATGATAAATAAAGGTGATAGATTTTCAGCAGGAAAAAACAGTCTAAGTTGCAAGAACAGCGTATCGCCTTTTTGAGGCATCTTCAGAAGTCGAATAGGAACTGCGGGTAACGCATAAGTCATAAGTAGTCGAAATTTTAGAGTCAACCTTCGGCGACGACATGTAGCTATGCTTAGATTGTAGTTGTATCAGAAAAATAAAAGAAAGAAAAAAGCCACTGAGGATGCCACAACTGTTGTGAACACATGCTTGGGTGTTAAAGCAAAACAATAATTTGTGTACCTGCAAATATGCGGATCCGTCTTCAATACATTATTATTTTCTGCAAGCACGGGAATTTGAACTCGAAACTCGGGTATGATTAAGAGTTCAGATGGCAAGCAGTATAAGCAAAGAAGGGGATGCTGAATGTTGGAAGGAATACATAGAAAGACTATGCAAAAGACACTAACTTGCAGACAGTGTTATGAAAAGGGAAGAGGAGGCAGATGAAGATGAGATGGGAAATACGACAGTTGAAAAGAAATTGACGGAGCACTGAAAGATTTAAGTGGGAACAAGTTCCTGAAGTAGACGACACTCCCTCAGAATTATTAAGTTCCATGGGAGAGCCAGCCACGACGAAGCTGTTCCACTTCGTGTTCAAGATATATGACACAGGCGAAATACCCTCAGAAAATCAATGTAATAATCTCATTGCCAAAGAGGATACGTGTTGAGAGCTGTGAATATTGCCGAACTATCAGTTTCATAAATCATGTCTGCCAAAACACTGACACGAATTATTTAAAGAAGAATGGGAAAGTAGGTAAAAATCGTCCCGAGAGAAGATCACTTTGGGTATCGGAGAATCCTCGGTAAGCAGGTAACTGTTCCAGATAGATGAAGCTAGGGAAGGTGGCTCAGTGCTTAGGGCTGGGGACTCGCATTTGAAAGTAGCAGGATTCAAATCCCCGTCCGACCATCCTGACTTAGACTTTATTGATTTCAATAGTTCGATTAAGGTCACTGAAAGGACGGTTGCTATGAAAGGGACAAGACCGATTCCGTTCGGCACCATTCCCCATTCGAGGTTATGCTCTATCTCTACCGAACTCGTTGTCAACGAAAGGCCAAGCCCTAATCTCACTTTTCCGCCATAGAGGTCGTAATGACATATTGTAATTAACGATGGAATCACGAACGTTATTCGCTGATGACGGAATGTGTACTTGAATAAACTGAGGAGTTTTCATAGAATCGCTGACGCTGCTGATGTCATACAATTCATTGGAAATTAAGAAACATGACGCAAAGATTAAAGCGCATTCAGTGATGAATCAGAAATTACTAGGAGCATCAGTGCGTAAAGGTAGCCAAAGTTCTGGTGATTCAAAAGGCGCCATGTGGAGATTTATATCGCATGTAGAGAAAGTGGAAAAACAACATATGCTAAGTCACAACGTGGACGAAAGCGTGAGTGGAGTGATCATGACGGTCGGTCATTGTAAAGGATTATGACGAAAAATAAGAGGACGAAAGCTGAAAAAGTCATTGCGGAACTGAATGTAGCACTCGCGAACTGTGTCAGCACCGAAATAACATGGAGGGACCTCCGGAACTGCAGGGCGAGCTGAAATACCAAAACCACTCATCAAGATTCAAATGCCCGTATCAAGAAAACGTGGTACCGAAGGCATAAAACCTTGTTTCCAACTTCTGGCTAAGAGTGAAGTATGGCAGGGGTTCGGTGATGATTTAGGCAGCCATATGCTGGTAGTCAACGGGCCCCATGATTATTCTGTAACGTCGCATTTCCGCCAAGGATTATGTAAGGGTTTTGTCTGATCGTGTCCAGCCCATGCTACAATGTTTGTTACCCAATGGGAATGCTCTGTTGCAAGACGACAAGGCCGAGGCTTTGTCTCCTATCCACTGGCCAACAGATGTCTATATTATTGAGCTCTTGTGGCCTACTTTGGAGAGAAGAGTGCGTGATCACCATCCACCTCCTTTATCATCACCTGAACTTGCCAATATTTTGCAGAAAGAGTGGTATAAGATTCCCTTGAGAATCGTACAGGACCTCCATTCATGGATTCCGAGACGACTAGAAGCTCGTCTGAATGCCAATGGCTCCCTACACGGTATCAGACATGTTAATGTGTTGTGTGTTTTTAGTGTTTCCGTGTTTTTGTACACCACCTGTATAGCTACCATGAACATTATTACAATTCCAGTATCTTTTATGTTGTATCAGTCTCAGGTATACCACTGTTTGCTTTCAGTCAAATATGTTTAGTACTGATAGTACTGTGACTGAATATTTATTGCATATTTCGGTAGCATTGTTGCATGCACTGCTGAGACAGTCAGCCAGGTGGCCCCGTCTAGCAGTACCTCCACACAGGTATCAGGTGTCCAGACCAGTCCAGCCCAAGTAAATCTCTTCGTCTATGCACAATAACTGCAGCAAAGGTCTATACTCAGAAACAGCGAAGCAGTGCAACAGCATAAGCAGAGATCTCGTTGTTGCACTTCAGTCGTTGAGCTGCTTAGCTCCATGTATGATGTCAGAAAGGATTGGAAATATGTAGCCACGGTTAGCAAATAACATATTTTGAGAAAAACAATCTTGGGAACACTGCACCATAATTCTGCTAATAGGGTTACTGGATACGGCGGGAACGCTGTAATGATATCAGTAACTCCGAAATTTCGCAGAAAATCATTTTCTCCAGGTGTCTTAGTGTCAGTCTTTACAGACGGAGTATTCCTAAACTGGAGATACAAGGGAATAAAATAAAACGTTTTTAGATATTCAAATATTGTTATGACTCGCTTAATACTACACATTTGCTAATCTTGGAAACAAAAGTATCAGCTCCTGACATATTTTGCGTATTTCCCCACAATAACGTCGTTCGGAATAATTTTATGGAGTAACTCGTCAAAAGGAAATATTGACTGCACGAAAGTGAGCAGTAAGAAAAAGCGTGGTGTTAGCCCACAGACGTCATTCACGTATCTCCTCAAGGAACTGAGCATTTTACTACGCCGCCACAATACATATTTGTGCTAATGAAATTCATCGTAAATAATCCATCACAATTTGAGAACAGTGATGTACACACCTACAACACTAGAGAGAAAAATACCCATTGTTGAAGCTGTCACTGGCTCAGGAGGAGTTTAATATGCAGCAGTAAAATTATTCGATCAGTTGCCCAAAAACATTAAATGTCTGACAGGTAGCGAAGCAAGTTTTAAATCTAATGTAAAATCATTTCTCCTGGATAACTTCTTCTATTGCATTGCCGAATTTCTGCTTAAAAACTGGTAGCCAGTGAAAAAAAGAAAGACAAAAAGAAGTGTTTGCAAGTGTACTTGCATGAGAAGAAATAAAATCATAACGTGTTCATTAATGTTAACAGTAATCATGTATACATATCCTGTAAACGGGATCGTTCCACATCATTTAAGTAAAAGGACCGCTCAAATGATCTATGGAATATGTAACTAACACACAAAGAAGCGATCATAATCAGGCCCTGTAAGTATTTTCACATGAATCGCTGTCAAGGTAGTTAATGTTCGTGGAAGACTCGCCAGCGAAAAATCGCAGTGCAGCGAATTACGTCAGCCTTCCCGGAACAACACGTTTCATATTGGCAAGCACTCAGCTTACAATCCTGTATTTTCTCTCTCTGTCTCAGACACACACACACACACACACACACACACACACACACACGTCTTTTCTCTCGCTCTCTCGCTCTCTACTTGTTCAACACCTACATCTACATCAATTTCTATACGCTGCAAACCACAGTGAAGCCAATGTCAGAAGATGCTTCCGAATGTACCATTTATTACGGCTTCTTCCCATTTCATTCGCGTAAGGAGCGCGGGAGGAATGACTTTGCGTGCTGCAATTAGCCTAATTTCCGTCTCTGCGGTCCCTACGAGGGGTATACCTATGCACCTGTACCACATCCCTAGATGCTTCCGCCAAAATTGATCCCTGATGCCATGTAAGTAGGCTTTGCCGGACTATTGCCATCTCTCTTCAAGCGTCTGCCATTTCGGGCTTCTCAGCATTTCTGTCCTACTTTGCCAAAGATCAAACAACTCTGTGACTAAAAGGATAGGTTCAGTATCTTCCATTAGTCCCATTTGGTCCTGGTTCCACGCGTGAGCAGTATTCTATGGATCGCATGAGTGTTTTGTAAGCAATTTTCTATGACCGTGTAAGTACGCACACTTCTACCCGAATGACTGTTGTCACAAGTATGATAACGCTCTCTCAGCTCTCTGTGTCAGGTTCATTTGAATCTTCATCACACCGATTATTTTGTAATGGGTTTACAGCTTTATTGACTACTATGTGAGACGGTGGTAACCAATAGAAGCAGACAGATATGTTATAGATGTAATTATTCGGGTAACGTACTAGTCCAGCTTTCGTTGACGCCAAATATACAGATAGGGTGAGACAACCAAAACGACGCATCGTTCAAAAAAAATGTTCTAGATGAAAAGCTAATATCAGTAAAGAGGACGTATGTCTGTGCTACAACTGGCTACCTTCTACCCACCCTTGCTGTGTGGGCAGCGTCAGTTTTGTATTTTCAAACAGGAACACCTCCTGCCCCATTTTCCTTGCACATTCCGATTCTGGGCCAAAAAATACGCACGATTTACTCAAACCATTGTTTCCCATTCGTATTAGATGGCGTTTTGGTCCACAGATCTCAAGTGCCTGGTTTTGCAATTAAGACCAGACGAATTTGATTCTGCATTTCCCTTTTGAAAACAGGATGTGGCCAGTTGAAGCAAAGACAGATATCCCTTTTATAAATATTAATTTTTCACCGAGAACATTTTTCGGACGATGTGTCGTTTTCGAATATTTAGTTGTCTCAAGTTAAAACAAACACCCTGCATTTTAATATGCAAGATCAGAAACACTGGAATGCTACCACATAATTACGTCACGGCTGTGACTGAAATAAAAAGCTTCATATCTTCTTAGAAAGGGGATGTTAGTGCGCGGATTAGCCCGCGGTTTGAGGCGCCATGTCACGGATTGCGCGGCCCCTCCCGCCGGAGGTTCGAGTCCTCCTTCGGACTTGAGTATGTGTGTTGTTCTTAACTTAAGTTAGTTTAAGTAGTGTGTAATTCTAGGAACCGATGACCTAAGCGGTTTGGATCCTTAGGAATTCACACACATTTGAACATTTGGGGAATGATATAACTAGCGAATACGCCATCAAATTATCAAATGAACGAAAAATACGAGACAAGAGGCATGAAACACAACACATAAAAAGGCTTTCACAGGGACAACGTGCTTTGAGCAACGGAAAACAGTATGAAGTGTAAATTATCCCCTATTTTTCGTATTGGTGTCCTCTAAGCTCCACCTATTTCCACATTTAAGGAAAAATCTGGCTGAGAACGATTTTTAGTCGCGTGAAAGATTATATCAGTCGTATATGGGTGTTTTACTCGCCATCAACGAATTTTAGAGACATGTTTTATTTGCGGTCACAGAAGGAGCCATCATGTCAGTTGTGCCTGTTATTTTTTCGTCTTAAGATTACTGAAATTCAGGACTCTTGTTCACCCGACGCTCTTCGCTTTTATTTATAAAGCATCATCAGTGGTCATTCTGTAAGTACAGTGTGCATAATACGTTCCTACATTTAGCTGTTAATTGATTAGAGCTATTTATTTCGCTTTTTGTGAACTGGCAAAACTGTTCGTAATTTATATATTAATATATTTAGATACAATATTGTTGGATATCCAAATATTGTTAAGTTTTATACGTTGTACAGTTTTGTGTAGGTTGAGATGTCCATATTAACAGATATCGATGAAACGAATACTGCACTTGACTAATCTGGGACAAGCCTATTAAATGTGCACGTAAAATTTCGCTTTTAAAATCGTTTTGTTTATAACGGGAAACATACTGACACTTTGCGTCGACGTGGACGTCACATGAAAGACGTGATGCGCGGTATTTGTTTGGGCTGACTCCAGTTACACATTGCAAAAACGAAATTGCAGACATTGGCCGAAACATCACACAAAATGCGCCCGATGATTCTTAGGAGGGATACCCAGTATATATAGAGGGTATTAAAAAAAAGTATTCCGTATTTTGAAAGGTGTAATATGGATCAAAACAACAAAGAAGGTCCAGTAAACATGGGCTCTAAAATGCATACCTTAAGAGCTATGAGCACTTGTTCATTAGAAGAGATTCATTTCAGAATAGCGAAGGTATGTTTCAGAATAGCGAAGCTGTACATGTGCTCATAGCGCCTTAGGTATGCATTTTAGAGCCCATGTTTACTGGACATTTTTTTCTTGTTTTGTTCCGTACTGCCGCATCTCAAAATATGGAATACTTTTTGTTAACTCATAGTATGTGTATATACACTTTCTCAATATGATAAATGAGAGCCACACTATTCCACATACATTAAATACATTTCATATATTACATTCATTAACTCTCACTCAAGTGCAAGTGCAGCAGGTTTTCAATACCAGAATAGCAAATTAGTCACCATCGTCAAGTCGAGATAGACGGATTTTAACTTGGGCTGCAGTATGACTTGCAAGTCTCATAGACTGAAAATTAACCTGACCCACTACGTGTGAGCACGAGCAATATGGTTATTATGACAATGTTCAGTATCTTCGACGATAACTGCTTAAGTAAAAGGTTGTGAGAAAGCTTCCTGGAAATATGATATTTACACATGTGAAGCAGTATTAAATTCGGAGGAGTATGGATGTCTTTCTCTCCAGCTTAAGAAGAAGAGTTATAGTAATTCTGATTCAAACTTTAAGTGTGCTGTTGCTACTGTAATACTACTGTTAATCTGGCTGACTCCCCAGAGGGAGTTTCCGTGCAACTGCAGAGTGCGTATCCCCCATCACACTCCCTAGCTGTTGAACCTATCGAAGGTGTGGGTTTCACAGTTCTCCCACAGTGCCCTGAAACGAAGCAAAAGAACCGCAGCAATGATGAGAACGAAGCTGGCAGCAGCAGCAGCAGTCGGTGTGCACCTGTCACCATACATAAAACTAGAGCTGCAGTCAGAGGCTTTGAGCTGACACATTATTAAATGATGGAGATTTGCCACACCCGATAACAGCAGGAGAGTGAATGAGGGCTTAGGATCAACATCACTGGTGCTGAAGAATGTCTTCGTAAGTATGAGTCCATATTTTATACAAGTGCTGTTGTTGCTATGTCATAAAATTATACTTGTATGAATTGTATTGTATGTTAACCGGGGACCTAGAAACGACGGAGAGGCTCCGTCCCCGCCGCAGCCGCAGTGGTCCACAACCCCACGACGATTACCGCAGTCCACTTCACCCCTCCGCCGCCCCACACCGAACCCAGGGTTATTGTGCGGTTCGGCCCCCGGTGGACACCCCCCCCCCCCCCCCCCCCAGGGAAGTAGAAGAAAAGGTTACAGGAGAATATGGGCTTGGGACAAGGAATGAAAGAGGAGAAAGACTAATTGAGTTCTGTAACAAGTTTCAGCTAGTAATAGCGAATACGCTGTTCAAGAATCACAAGAGGAGGAGGTATACTTGGAAAAGGCCGGGAGATACGGGAAGATTTCAATTAGATTACATCATGGTCAGACAGAGATTCCGAAATCAGATACTGGATTGTAAGGCGTACCCAGGAGCAGATATAGACTAAGATCACAATATAGTAGTGATGAAGAGTAGGCTGAAGTTCAAGACATTAGTCAGGAAGAATCAATACGCAAAGAAGTGGGATACGAAAGTACTAAGGAATGACGAGATACGTTTGAAATTCTCTAACGCTATAGATACAGCAATAAGGAATAGCGCAGTAGGCAGTACAGTTGAAGAGGAATGGACATCTCTAAAAAGGGCCATCACAGAAGTTGGAAAGGAAAACATAGGTACAAAGAAGGTAGCTGCGAAGAAACCATGGGTAACAGAAGAAATACTTCAGTTGATTGATGAAAGGAGGAAGTACAAACATGTTCCGGGAAAATGAGGAATACAGAAATACAAGTCGCTGAGGAATGAAATAAATAGGAAGTGCAGGGAAGCTAAGACGAAATGGCTGCAGGAAAAATGTGAAGATATCGAAAAAGATATGATTGTCGCAAGGACAGACTCAGCATAAAAGAAAGTCAAAACAACCTTTGGTGACATTAAAAGCAACGGTGGTAACATTAAGAGTGCAACGGGAATTCCACTGTTAAATGCAGAGGAGAGAGCAGATAGGTGGAAAGAATACATTGAAAGCCTCTATGAGGGTGAAGATTTGTCTGATGTGATAGAAGAAGAAACAGGAGTCGATTTAGAAGAGATAGGGGATCCAGTATTAGAATCGGAATTTAAAAGAGCTTTGGAGGACTTACAGTCAAATAAGGCAGAAGGGATAGATAACATTCCATCAGAATTTCTAAAATCATTGGGGGAAGTGGCAACAAAACGACTATTCACGTTGGTGTGTTGAATATATGAGTCTGGCGGTATACCATCTGACTTTCGGAAAAGCATCATCCACACAATTCCGAAGACGGCAAGAGCTGACAAGTGCGAGAATTATCGCACAATCAGCTTAACAGCCCATGCATCGAAGCTGCTTACAAGAATAATATACAGAAGAATGGAAAAGAAAATTGAGAATGCGCTAGGTGACGATCAGTTTGGCTTTAGGAAAAGTAAAGGGACGAGAGAGGCAGTTCTGACGTTACTGCTAATAATGGAAGCAAGGCTAAAGAAAAATCAAGACATTTTCATAGGATTTGTCGACCTGGAAAAAGCGTTCGACAATATAAAATGGTGCAAGCTGTTCGAGATTCAGAAAAAAGTAGGGGTAAGCTATAGGGAGAGACGGGTAATATACAATATGTACAACAACCAAGAGGGAATAATAAGAGTGGACAATCAAGAACGAAGTGCTCGTATTAAGAAGGGTGTAAGACAAGGCTGTAGCCTTTCGCCCCTACTCTTCAATCTGTACATCGAGGAAGCAATGATGGAGATAAAAGAAAGGTTCAGGAGTGGAATTAAAATACAAGGTAAAAGGATATCAATGATACGATTCGCTGATGCCATTGCTATCCTGAGTGAAAGCGAAGAAGAATTAAATGATCTGCTAGACGGAATGAACAGTCTAATGAGTACACAGTATGGTTTGAGAGTAAATCGGAGAAAGACGAAGGTAATGAGAAGTAGTAGAAATGAGAACAGCGAGAAACTTAACATCAGGATTGATGGTCACGAAGTCAATGAAGTTAAGGAATTCTGCTACCTAGGCAGTAAAATAACCAATGACGGACGGAGCAAGGAGGACATCAAAAGCAGTCTCGCTATGGCAAAAAAGGCATTTCTGGCCAAGAGAAGTCTACTAATATCAAATACCGGCCTTAATTTGAGGAAGAAATTTCTGAGGATGTACGTCTGGATTACAGCGTTGTATGGTAGTGAAACATGGACTGTGGGAAAACCGGAACAGAAGAGAATCGAAGCATTTGAGATGTGGTGCTATAGACGAATGTTGAAAATTAGGTGGACTGATAAGGTAAGGAATGAGGAGGTTCTACGCAGAATCGGAGAGGAAAGGAATATGTGGAAAACACTGATAAGGAGAAGGGACAGGATGATAGGACATCTGCTAAGACATGAGGGAATGACTTCCATGGTACTAGACGGAGCTGTAGAGGGCAAAAACTGTAGAGGAAGACAGAGATTTTGAATAATTGAGGACGTAGGTTGCAAGTGCTACTCTGAGATGAAGAGGTTAGCACAGGAAAGGAATTCGTGGAGGGCCGCATCAAATCAGTCAGTAGACTGATGACAAAAAAAAAGAACGCGTACGTGGAGAAGTTGCTTGCGCAGCAATCGCCGACGTAGTGTAACTGAGGCGGAATACGGGGAACCAGCCCGCATTCGCCGAGGCAGATGGAAAACTGCATTAAAGCCACCTACAGACTGGCCGGTTCGCCGGACCTTGACACAAATCGCCGGGCGGATTCGTGCCGGGGACCAGGCCCTCCTTCCCGCCCGGAAAGCCGAAAATTATACTTACTAAAATAGTAATGCACATATGGATGGAATGTCGAACGTGCTGGAGTTAGCATGGACAAGCAACACTTTAATTTTATTATTAATATCAACCAGTTCTAGAGTTTTACACCTCGCTCGAAGAGCCACTTTACAATAACCAAGATACTACAAGATAACAAACTGGAGTAATTAAGCACAGAAATGACAGTTCACCTAAACCTTCTCAAAAAACTAGAGGCGTTTCCACATGTGTAAGATGGGTTCAATACACAGAGGTTAAGCCTGAGTAACACATTCTTCAGTTACATGCCTAATGTTCTTAGTTTTATGTCGCTGCGTTAAATAATACTATGCACTGAATTAAATATTACACTAAAATTTGTACGGTATGAATATACATAACCAATTAGTTAAGCCTTAATGCTGTAATACCAGCAATCAGAATAGGGCAAAACCTGTTACTCTTTAGAGACCAGAGAGTCTGTCAACTTACACTAAACTCAAACTTAATGATGTGAATTTGTGGGAAGACAATATTCTATTCTAGATCGTAACCTATTACCACATGAATCAACAAGGAATCTGGGCCGAAACTGCAACTAAGAAACTCACCATTATGACCAAACCAAAATATTTGCAGAACAACGCCATTCAAACACTGTTTCAACGCACTCCTGTGCCTCACCACAGCAAAAAGGAAATCGTGTAAAATGGCTTGTACCAAGCTTTGGAGTCCGCACAGCCATTCATTCACAAGAAAGCTCACTTCGACCTCTGCTACTGGGTATGTCCCCTTCAACCCACTGCCATTCCAACTGACGCGTAACTGTCACTTCCACATGTAACGTTACTGAAAGTGACCGACATAGCTCATGTCAGCATTCTGTCTGTGGTACAAAGACCAGCGGTAGAGACAGAAAGAGAGCGAGAGAGAAAGAGAGAGAGAGAGAGAGAAGTACCGTATAGCAGGCACGCGATAACTGTTTGTCATTTCCCTCCACAGTGTTGCTTCCTTGTTGGGCCTCTGCTGACAGCGCACTCTTTACTTAGCCGTTGGTCAAACGGCTCCTCGTCGATCCCAACGCTCGCTGCAAGACCTCTGTGGGATCAATAGCTGCAGCCGTTGCAGTAGCGCCTCACTTACACAATGGTTATCCATTTTTTTTCTTTTCAGGAACTGTGAATGATAAGTTGTTGCTGTGGGATCCAGAACCAGCTCATCACGGACACCAGAGCCCATACCTGGGCGATCGTTTGCTTCATAAGTCTCACCCAGCAGCTCAACAAGAATGCCAGAGCCTGGCAGAACTGACGTCCACCACCTCTTGAGGAGTGTAATGCATCATTATTGGCCAGTAACAGCTCCTCAGCCCATCCTAACAGCGCCAGTCGGGTGCAAAAAGCATGTGAGAGCACAGAATTATGTATTACAGTTATTTGGAATGCAACTAGACATACGATTTTACACTACTGGCCATTAAAATTGCTACACCACGAAGATGACGTGCTACAGACGCGAAATTTAACCGACAGGAAGAAGATGCTGTGATATGCAAATGATTAGCTTTTCAGAGCATTCACACAAGGTTGGCGCCGGTGGCGACACCTACAACGTGCTGACATGAGGAAAGTTTCCAACCGATTTCTCATACACAAACATCAGCTGACCGGCGTTGCCTGGTGAAACGTTGTTGTGATGCCTCGTATAAAGAGGAGAAATGCGTACCATCACGTTTCCGACTTTGATAAAGGTCGGATTGTAGCCTATCGCGATTGCGGTTTACCATATCGCGACATTGCTCCTCGCGTTGGTCGAGATCCACTGACTGTTAGCAGAATATGGAATCGGTGGGTTCAGGAGGGTTATACGGAACGCCGTGCTGGATCCCAACGGCCTCGTATCACTAGCAGTCGAGATGACAGGCATCTTATCCACATGGCTGTAACAGATCGTGCAGCCACGTCTCGATCCCCGAGTCAACAGATGGGGACGTTTGCAAGACAACAAACATCTGCGCGAACAGTTCTACGACGTTTGCAGCAGCATGAACTATCAGCTCGGAGACCATGGCTGCGGTTACCCTCGGCGCTGCATCACAGACAGGAAAGCCTGCGATGGTGTACTCAACGACGAACCTGGGTGCACGAATGGCAAAACGTCATTTTTTCGAATGAATCCAGGTTC
The DNA here is from genome assembly GCF_021461395.2 of Schistocerca americana. Lineage (NCBI taxonomy): Eukaryota > Metazoa > Arthropoda > Insecta > Orthoptera > Acrididae > Schistocerca > Schistocerca americana. The sequence continues at coordinate 614,496,156 of NC_060120.1, forward strand.
TGTTTACAGCACCATGATGGTCGCATCCGTGTCTGGCGACATCGCGGTGAACGCACACTGCCATACTGGCGTATCACCCGGCGTCATGGTATGGGGTGCCATTGGTTACACGTCTCGGTCACCTCTTGTTCGCATGACGGCACTTTGAACAGTGGACGTTACATTTCAGATGTGTTACGACCCGTGGCTCTACCCTTCATTCGATCCCTGCGGAACCCTACATTTCAGCAGGATAATGCACGACCGCATGTTGCAGGTCCTGTACGGACCTTTCTGGATACAAAGAATGTACGACTGCTGCCCTGGCCAGCACATTCTCCAGATCGCTCACCAATTGAAAACGTCTGGTCAATGGTGGCCGAGCAACTGGTTCGTCACAATAAGCCAGTCACTACTCTTGATGAACTGTGGTATCATGTTGAAGCTTCATGGGCAGCTGTACCTGTACACACCATCCAAGCTCTGTTTGACTCAATGCCCAGTCGAATCAAGGCCGTTATTACGGCCAGAGGTGGTTGTTCTGGGTACTGATTTCTCAGGATCTATGCACCCAAATTGCGTGAAAATGTAATCACATGTCAGTTCTAGTATAATATATTTGTCCAATGAATACCCGTTTATCATCTGCATTTCTTCTTGGTGTAGCAATTTTAATGGCCAGTAGTGTATCTCTCCGTATTAGTAATTAGTCTTGGTATTGAGATCCAGTAACGTTTTTTAATGCATGCCAAATTTAGAAATGGAGAAATTCCCAAGATCTTTGATGGTCTGTGATATCCCACCATAAAGTGCAATTCCATATTATATTGCAACTTCGTCATCACAAAGTGTTAAATGTGCTTTGGATTGTCGCCCGTGGAGAGTGAAATGAGACATCAGGACGATAGTAGATTTCATAATTTTTAACATTTTTATGCAGCGACAGCAACTGGTATTGTTTATATAAGAATATACAGCCTACAGTTGCAGGTTAACTTTATAGTTTACCTAGGTTTCAACGTTAGTAATAACGTCTTCTTCAGAACCTGCAAAAAGTTAATATTATAATGTGCTAGTAAACTACATTAGATATGCTCATCCTACGGGATGCAACGTGTAGTACTTACTTAAAATATTATTTAAATGTTTGCCTAAAACAAGCCATGTCCTAAGTCAACGTTATAAAACCTGATGCATAACCATAAGGTTTTGTCACTTCTATTAAACAAGCTGTAGCATATTCACTTTAAGCCCGTTGTATGGGCCTCGTCGTGTGACTAGAGACTGCGGACCGGAGGGTTTCGCGGGCTGCCTCACGGAGGGCGGCACGCATGCGCGAGACGTATAGAATCAGACTCTTATTACGCACGCGTCAGATAACATTTTTGCTATGAATTAATTTTATACTTTACTATTGTAAGTTAATTACAGTATCCAGCATGACTACGTTTTACGTTCTACTACAGAGCCTTATAAACTGAGCAACAAATCTCGTATGAACATCTGTAGGAAAGGTTCTCTAATTACAGAAACTGTAATGGTCACATGCATTATGAATTATTGTAAACCTAATACAGACTGGAAGCCTTCGAAGTATGCCCTACTTTTTAGATACAGTTGATCGTTCAGTAAATTACCTCTATCTGTAATTAGGTGTGCATAAATTTGTAGTTTCTCAAGCGTGTCGAGTCTATATCCCTTAACTTCATGATGTAGTAGCTCTATGTCACGTAAAGGTTTAGGTGTATGAGCCATTTGCACCAGATGTTCCGCAAAGGCTGACCTCCGTGTTCCTACGCCCTTTATTGGAAGATGTTCTTTAAACCTTACTGCTATAGCTCTGCCTGTTTGACCTATGTAATAACATGGGAAATCATCACACATAATCTTATGTACGCCTGATTTCGCTGACTTATCACAGTCTTTCTCAAGGGAATGAACCCAATTTTGCTTTAAACTGTTACTCGTCGAGAAGGAAATTTTAAACCTGAATTTTTCAACAGGCGCCCTATCTTGTAGGAGACATTACCTATATAAGGAACCGACAACCATTTCTTGGTCTGATCTTGGGTTTGTGTATTTGTGTTTACTAAAGTCGTTGTCCTTTTTCGCGTTTTCTTATGATATAACTGCCTCACTGTCTTTGGATCGTAGCCATTATTCTGTGCAATACTCTCGAGAATTTGTAATTCTTTTTCGAGGTTGACATCTGACAACGGAATAGAAATCGCCCGATGGATACGAGAATAGAAAAACGCCATTTTATGCGCTTGGGGGTAGTCACACGACGAGGCCCATACAACGGGCTTAAAGTGAATGTGGTACAGCTTGTTTAATAGAAGTGACAAAACCTTATGGTTATGCATAAAGTTTTATAAAGTTGACTTGGGACATGGCTTGGTTTAGGCAAACATTTAAATAATATTTTATGTAAGTACTACACGTTGCATCCTGTAGGATGAGCATATCTAATATAATTTACTAGCACATTATAATATTAACTTTTTGCAGGTTCTGAAGAAGGCGTTGTTACTAACGTTGAAACCTAGGTAAACGATAAAGTTAACCTGCAACTGTAGGCTGTATATTCTTATATAGACAGTGGATTTGTTCAGCTAATTTCTTTATACCGGCCCTCGGCCGTATTACATCAGGAACAGCGTAACAGCTTTGTGGAACGCGTCCAGTTGCTTCTCATAATAAACAATAGGTGTCCGGCAATGTGACCGTGCAAACATGAGGCCGAACATGACGTCACTCAAATGTCACTTTCAGCAACGTCTCCATTTGCGACCGTGATGACAGCGCAGTGGTGCAGCTAATGATGGCTGTGAACTTTCTCCAGTGAGCGGGGGGCTCCCTCGTGACTCAGGGCAGACTACCCTGTCTCATGGTCGAACAGTGGACCCTATATGCTTTCTGCGATGCCATCCGGGTGTCAAAGGCTTGTGGTGTAGGCTATGATTTTGAGACGAGGAATGATTTACCACACGAATGGCTGAGTACTTATATGCTCCAGATTAAGTTCGTTTAGGGCTTAAGGCACGTACTCTAAACGCTTCATTGGTGGCAAATGAGGAGAGGCTTATGTCCTGCCTCTAGCGTATTGCAACGCCAGCTGTTGTTATACCGCGCCCAGCTGGCTGCGCTTTGCAACGCCAATCAGTTTATGTTTTGCTTTGCCACTTCACTTGCAGAGTGGTTTGAAAAATCTAAAACACGAGTCTTTCTTCTGGGTTGTGAGGAAAAGTTTGACAAATAAGCAAAGTGTACAAGTAAATACCACATGTACAGGTATGTTAGTCTCAGACATTATAAACATAATGTAATTGAATTCACTGTCAGATTTCATGACGTTTCAAATTTGATGGTGCTAAGCTGGATCAAAAACTTGTCTCCCCTTATTTCCTCACGTTTCACCTTGAAAGGTGGCTACACTGAGCCACAGCGCCAGAGAGTTTTGTTTCGCCGCCTCCACTGGCAGTGATTATTGAGAAGTAGCGGAGGGCAGTGCTTGTTGAGAACTCGTGGTAGGAAGTGCTTGCTGAGATGTCGTAGTGAAGAGTGCTTGTCGAGAGGTCGTAGTAGGGAGTTCTTGTTGAGATGTGGTAGCAGCGAGTCGGTGTGGAGATATTGTAATGATTAGAGTGCTTTTCATCAATATAAATGAAGGTAAAAAAAAATTTCTTTTCTCTCATTATTTCAGTGTCCTGAATAATGCGTCATTACAGGTTCAGTCAACAAAGCATCTGGCGTGTGTTCTTGTATTAGAGTGTAATTCTGGTTTTCTTGCGCAATTTTAGTATTTCTAATTTTTTTTATCACGTCAGTATAAATGGTATTTGAAATTTCTTGTCTTATTGAAGAAGAACCGTGCCAGATGTGTACGTTGAGTCATACTTCCACACACAGAACAGTTATACTTGTGCTTTGGTTTCTTAGGTTTTATAGTTGCTGGGGACTTAATTAATTAATTGTGTTAACGAAAATTTTCATTTCATTCTTTGTTGTTGTTCTATGCAGTCAGATTGCGTAATAATACTAGTCAGGGCCAACCGTTTACGAGACACAGCGTAATCGGACATACAGCTACGAAAAATAAAAATGATTTTCAAATTAAATAATTAAGCCCCCATGCAACCTTAAATAACAATTCACGATATATTTGTTCTCAGTGTCTGAATTTCTTTTATAAAAAATTTGTCGACTGACAAGGCACAAGAGATAGTGCTCTACCCAGGAGCCAGTGTGTTTAGAGATGCCTTACTGAGGCACAAAAATTCTTAAGGTTTAAGTATTTTTCGCACAAGGAACAAATACCATCTGTAGTGTATGCAGACTTTGAATATCTTCTGATTCCTGTGGTGAATGTAAGGATGACTTCACTGCCTCACATGCAACAGAGGAAAATAACACGGCATTTGCTGCATCGCATAAGGTTGTACGTTCATATTACTCAAACTGTGATGTTTTTAATCCTATGGTGGTGAAAATTTTGCAAAATAGTTTTTCTCTGAGAACCAAGCGCTTGCAGAGGAAGTCGATCAGATCTACGGTACCATCATACCTCTAGCTATTGTGTAGGGAGTTCAGTTGAAATATAGAAACTGTGTTACATGTGAGCTTCCATTACCAAATATCAGCGGTTTTGTATGGGTTACTATCATCTAACTGGTAAATGTAGTGGTGCAGCACACAATGAGTGTATCTTGAATAACAAACTCCTCCATCACATACCAACGTTTCTCCAAAGTTTGTGCAGATACAGTGCTCACTTCATTATTGGCCACTTGATTCTTTTTGGTCTCCTACCAGAGAGGAGGGAGAAATATGTTTTTATTTTCTAAGAGGGTTATTGGTTTCATTAAAATTTATGTAGGCAAAGTCTCAACAACTTGCTGAAACTCTATGTTATGAAGATATGCACCTTTCACAAGTCGCACATCCCTTTGACGCTATGTCCCAGCTTGTTACGAAGGAAAGGATTTTCCCATACGAACATTTCGATTTGGTGGAGAGACTCAATGAGAATGTGGTACCTCATATAACTGCAGCCTGCACTAAACTTACAGGTGATGGCATAATAGGAGCAGAATATGAGTACATGGCGTATTTGGCAGAAGTTTAATCTCTGTAACTTAGAAAGGCTTCTCAGGAGCGCAGATGTATGCTTCCTTGCAGATGTATTTGAGCAGTTCTGAAGGTTATGCCTGGAAAAATACAGTCTGGTCCTGCAAACTATATCTACATCTCCATCTACATCTGTACTCTCCAAACATTGGAAGTGCATGGCAAAGGGTACGTCCCATTGTACCAGTTTTTTTAATTCGATTTTATAATCAATGTCAGCGTGTTATTGTTCTTTGAGTGCGGAATTCATAAGGGACTCTGCCACACATGTCGTATTCGAGTTTTTAACCGACGTCGACATGTTGTTGTTCTTTGAGCATAGGATTCAAGGAGGAGTTTTCCAATGTATTTACAGGCGTGCCAGTACAAATAACCCATGTTTGAGTGAACTGTACAACAACACCATCGGTTCACGTTACATCTTATACTTGGACTTTAAAAATTTTACAGGTTCACCATGCAACAATTTCTACCTATTGGAGGGTTTTGGTGGTCAATTCATGCTGAAAGCGATGGAATGGATTTTTGGACTGTGACAGATGACTCTCGTGTAGGATATGTCTTGGAGGTAGTCTTGGAGTATTCGAATGGTTTGCATAATGAGCCCAGTGGTTTGCCACTGTGGCCAGAGCATCAAGTTCCACGACATGGTTCCCACCGCAAGCTGATTAGCCATGTCAGATTCATTTAAGGAACAACACAATTTTTGGCATGAAAAAAATGGAGAATACTGGCAAACACCATGACGGTTACGAGGATAGGTATAGAGAGATGAAACAATTAATTGCCATGCTAAATTTTGAATGTACTACCGTCTTCCACGAAGAATTTGTCTCTTGTTATGGCGAAGGTTGTGGTACAGTTCATATAATATGTGTATGTTGGTATGCGTATATTGCATCTATCAAAGCTCCTCTATTAGAATACTGCTGCGCGGTGTGGGATCATTACCAGATAGGACTGACGGACTACATCGAAAAAGTTCAGAGAAAGGCAGCACGTTTTGTATTATCGCGACATATGGGACAGACTGTCACAGAAATGATACAAGATTTGGGCTGACTTCATTAAAAGAGAGGCGCTTTTCGTCGCGACGGAATCTTCTCACGAAATTCCAAACACCAACTTTCTCCTCCGAATGCGAAAATATTTTATCGACACCGACCTACTTAGGGAGGAACTATCACCACAATAAAATGAGGGAAATCAGAGCTCGTACGGAAAGATATAGGTGTTCATTCTTTCCGCGCGCTGTACGAGATTGGAATAATAGAGAATTGTGGAGGTGGTTCGATGAACCCTCTGCCAGGCACTTGAATGTGATTTGCAGAGTATCCATGTAGATGTAGATGTAGATGTACATATACCATTTTCATTCTGAGTTTGCGACTCATTCTGAAGAAGCAAAGTTGTTTTATATGGGTAGAGACAGCGCCATTTACTGGGTGAAGGACTGTGATCCTTATGAGGTTATAATGTGTCAACCCAATGTGCAAAAACATGTCTGGATATAAAGTCGATAACCCAGTTCGTAGTGTATAAAGCCAGCCAATAATAAGGTGTTCAGTTTGATAAAAGACGAGGTGTATGGGACACAGACGGTGGAGTCAGTATGTCTAGGATCCAAAACGTATATATGTGGCATGGAATTAGGTGCCACTTTAAGGCAGGCTAAAGGAGTGTGATGTGCCACCGCATGGACGTTTAAGGTTAATGATTATCTGGTATGCCTGCATGGCGGTGCAGATGATGAGGATCCGCATGTGGTGTGCCAGATTAATTTTCAGTCTAATGGACATGTGACCATACTGTAATGCATATGAAAATCGGTCTATCTCATTAAGATGATTAGCTGGTCATTTGCAATGATGGAATTGAAACCTCGTCAAGCTCACGCTATTCAGTAGAGCGAGAGAGAAAAAATGAATGTATGCACTATATAAAAAGTGTGTGTAATGTATGTGGAATAGTATGTCTCGTTTATCATTGTGTCAAAGTTTATATACTTTTGTGGTACTCTAAATGTGCATGTATTCTCCTCTTTTGTAGTGGTGGGTGAATAAAGGTTAGCATATGGCAATGTTCCAGTGACGCATGTGCACATTATTGGGTAATACAGACAATGGCTGGATGGCTATAAATGAACTCTACGAGTGCACAGTGCCAGCTTAAGAAAGTGAAATATATGGCGGCATGCTGTACAGATTTAGGGATTGTGTAGAAGAGAAATGTTGAAAGTTCTTGCCTTGCCATGATAGATATTATAGTGGAATAGGTTTATCTTAATTTGTAATACATACATTGCATGTTAAGTTTTTTCCTGCTGCTGGCCTTGAGAACAAGCCAGTTAGTTTTAATTGCATCTCACCTCAAATGTGAATAACAGAAAGAGACTGTATGCATCTAGAGAAAGTTTCTACCTGTAATGACTGTAATTGTTAATTGTCAGCTTTTAACTGTTAATTATTAATGTGGACTGGATTTTAATACAGACTGAGCATAAAGCAGCTTTGGTATCTGTTATGAAATAAAAGAAAATTATTATCCTGTACCCTTGCTCTTATTTACAAACAGAAAACAACATCCCTTGAACCTCAGGCCCAATCACAATGACTTAAAGAGTGAATTACCATAAATAAACATAAATAATTATATGGTTAAAATATCAGTAATATGGTATTGCTAGAGAAAGAAGTATTATTACTTGACTACTCATATGATAGATCCACCATACAATCGGGAAAGCAATTCATTGTACACCACACCGTGCTGTTCCATCAGATGCGTAACATTATCTTTTTTGTGGATTAGTGCAGGTCTTTGTACTCGGAGTTGTTGCTTCGTTTGGACTCAACTATTCATTTCTTTTCCTCATGTTAGCATAAAGACAGCATTTCTCATTGTCAACAACGATACAGGATAAGAATGATCAGTGTTGTTCACGTGCCAGTTGATGACGAGCAAGCAGAGATGCACATACAGCTACCCACTGATTTCTGTGACTTTGGCATAGATAATGCAGTACCCATACACCAGATTTTTGAACCTTTCACATCGCATTTGCCAGTTCTCGAGTACACTGACGTGGATCATTGTGGATTAATGCGTTTAAAAGAGCATCAAACGACGAAGGTCTATCTGTACGTGGCGAGACACTAATGTCGAAACGGTCCTCCTTAAAAGAAGAAAACCATTTTCTAGCCTTGATGTGTTCAATAGCATTATCTCTATACATGGCGCAAATTTTTCTGGCTGCCTCCGCTGCTGTCATCCCTCTACTGAATACAAACAGAAGAATATAACTGAAATGTTCTGATTTCCCCACTTAGCACTAAATTTTCTAGCATCCACAGCTTCACTCACTATCTCTAATGACAAAGTGACAATATGTAAATAGCAACATTGAACTACAAAAAGCTATAACAATCGATAAATAAACACATAGCAACCGGAAGATCAACATGCAAAACAAAAACGCTACGAAGTTGTGCACCAGCCTAATATTTCCACTGATTCCTTAATAACTGAATCCCAGAAGGATCACGTCGAGGCCAAGATTTCCGTGTAGGCTTTGCCGCAGTGGCAAGGTATTCTATAAATTCCAGCCCTCTGCAACCTCAGATCGTCCTTTGCCGAACCGAGAACAGCACAAGTCTTTGTAGATGGGCTTAAGATTTCTTCCACTTGATGTTTCCTTAGGATTCTGCCTAACGTAGACGAAATATTGGCGGCATGTAAAAGGAACGCACTTCTCCTCCTGATCTCTGGTCAAGCGTGTAAATATTAGCTGATTGATACGGAGAATATCCATTATCTTTGAACACAGATTGTAGGTGTTTAGCTTCCTTTGCTGGGGTGACTGTATCAGACAAAACATGTGCCCGGCGCACCAACGTTCGAAGCACGCCCATAGTTTCTGATGGTTGGTGGCAGGTAGACGCCTGCAAATACGGGTTTGTACGTGTGAGTTTACGGTAAACGGAATGCCCCAATGACCCATCCACTTTCCCTCTGACCGAGACATCCAGGAAAGGCAGACAGCCGCCCTTTTCCACTTTCGTCGTAAATTTGATATTCTCGTGTGTTTTGGTGTTGTTGTCTGAAGACTTATTTTTCAAGCATTTTATTTATTTTGTCATATTGCTCCGTTTTTCAGTATGATGTCGAAAAAGAAAATATATCTATTATTCTGACATCATTTATCTACATTACTGTAAAAGTGATATCTTTACATTCAATCTATTAAATCTAATCAATTAAAGAACAAATAACTTTGCAGCTAAACAATTTTGTTATTTTTTTAAAGCATTACCATAAATTCTTCTCTTATGAGAGACTATACTACTGAACAATCAACACTTCTGCCGGTCAGAGTCTACATCTGAACATGGGAGACAAACTAACTACAGCACAGCACTGGGTATTTAGCAGTGTGAAATTTTCACTCTGCAGCGGAGTGTGCGCTGATATGAAACTTCCGGTTAGATTAAAACTGTTTGCTGGACACAGACTCGAACTCGGGACATATGCCTTTTGCGGGCAAATGCTCTACCAACAGAGCTACCGAAGCGCGACTCACGACCCGTCCTCACAGTCTGGAAGTTTGGTATCAACGCACACTCCGCTGCAGAGTGAAAATTTCATTTTGGAAACATCCACCAGGCCGTGGCTAAGCCATGTCTCCGCAATATCCTTTCTTCCAGAAGTGCCAGTCTTTTTGGAAGGTTCGCAGGAGAGTTCCTGTGAAGTTTGGAAAGTAGGAGACGGGGTATTGATGGAATTATGGCTGTGGTGAGGGGTCCGCAGCCGTGCTTAGGTAGTCCAGTTGGTAGAGCACTTGCACGCGAAAGGCAAAGGTCGCGAATTCGAGTATCGGTCCCGAAAACAGTTTTAATCTACCAGGAAGTTTCATATTTAGCAGTGTCAGTATTTTCTGCTGGCTCAGAAAGATGCTTTCACACTGAATTATGAAGGGAATTGCATCCCTTCGGAATATCTTCACAGTACAGACCTGTTCAAATGTGTGTGAATTCCTAAGGGACCAAACAAACGCCCATGCCCGTAGGAGGACTCGAACCTTCGGCGGGAGGGACCGCACAATCTGTGACATGGCGCCTTAAACAGCGCGGCGACTCCGCGCGGCAGATACCTGTCATTCGATATATATTTAACAGAATCTTTGCTGCGGCATCACTAACAGACTTCGTTACCATCATTGTAGGGTTGAAACGTGAACCTAGAAGTGTGGAAACACACTTGCATGGGTCTGTGTCGTAACATTAGGCAGCGGAGTTTGAAAGAGTATCCCAGTGCCTTAGTGTTACCTTCACCTCTGCCTGAAGTATTTTCAAAAGTGAGCTAATTTCATTATTAAAAATAATTCCTTCTCCCATAATAATGAATCTACCTCCCAAGCCGTTTTAATTTCGGCTAGGGGTAATAGTTTTATCCGCCGACGTCACATTTCCCGACATTTTTGCACAAGAAATTCGTGTCTCGCTTGCGCCATGTTGATATTCACACTTTCGTGCTACGAAATATGCACTTCAGTTGATGCACCACAATGAAGATCTCTCCAAAATAAGGTTTTTTGCTATGATTCGTTGGACAAAAGTGTGGGGATTACGACGTCTGCACATAAAAGTGCTACCAGGTGACGCCAAATCTAGGCAACAGTTCTTACCGTGGGAAAAGAACGGCATTTTACGGTTATACATGCACCTCAGTTTTCACCAAAAAAATCAAGATCCAATTTCAACACCGAATAATTATCACTTACCAAATTTATTTAACTTTTGTCTTCAAATTCACAATATTTTTACACTAGAACGGAAAAAATGCGAAATATAACCAGATTTTGTACAAACATCCTCTTTCGTGTTCTCTTGGTAAAGACAAGTCGTTTCGCGTTTTATGTCCCGTTATCGTTTATCCAAAATGTTCCTTCCGTTAGCTATAGAAATTTCGTCAGAGGATTAAGTAAATTCTGAAAATCCATTTCATTTCTGCGTCTAGATTTTTATTTCTGAAACTTTCTTTTGGTTTCAACCAGAATAAGGACCTGAGAGCGTGACTTTAAGAATTCTATGTTTGGGAAAAATTGCTAGTCGTGCATAATACGAATGGAAGCAGACATTTCAGGTGCTGGTGAAGAATACAGACCAAGCATTGGTTGTTACTTAAACCTGATGAGACTCGAGGAAACGTCTTAGATTCCTGTCGGAAACGGATGTTGGTTTCCGTTCTGCGCCGTCGCGGTGGAATTCTTCGCCGCCTTCAGACAACAGAGGACGTCCCGAGTTAGACTGCAGGCGGCCGGCCCACCTTAGTTCGGTCAGCGTACAGTTATAGAGCCCTCCTAATTTTCAGGGTGCGTAAAGAGGACTCCACGATTAACAGAAAGTAAAGCTGATATACATTTTTATCCTGATTTTGAGGAATTGTAGTCATTTCGTTATTCGATAATTATGAACATTATCCTAGAAATTAGTCTTTCACAGCAGTTACTAATGATAAAACTCGTCTATGTTTGATAATGCTTTATGACTGAACAACTATTTCTTGGGCAGTAAGTCAATTCCCCTATTCGTCTTTTGCGATCTGACTGCCCGTTAGGTACGCTATACTAGTACTACGTGTGTAGCGAAGGAATTTCCTATGCACACCCTAAGCAGGGGAGAGTGTTGTGCTTGCGAGAATTTTCAGACTTTCGCCTCTAGCCAGTTCTGTAACAGAAGGTTAATATATTTTCTTATTCCATTCACTTTCATGACATGCACCTTTTATGTCCTGCAGTCTTTTTTTGAAATTACAAAAATTACTGTGGAAAATTAACGTCTTTCAAAATGTGAAAAAATGTTCCATGGTCATGTACCTAGGAAAAAAAATCTATTGAAATTTAAAAGGATTGCAATAGAGAAAGTCTTGTCAGCACTGTATTTAGTCGTCTATCTGTTAAATTATTACTTTACTACACACAAATCATCAGTAAGTGAAAATGAATTAAGCAGAAGCATTAACAAAAACCAATTACAAGTTAAATATATTTTGAATTTGAAGCTACTGGAAGCTAATACAAATTTTCCATTTTCAAGACACGCAAAATTGTTAAGACATTACGGATATTCACAGGAAGCCCTTTGAGTGCGAGATCACAAATGGCCAATGATGTTAAGGCATTCGACGTCCCACACATTGTCTACCATGCAACCACAGTATTGGCTGCTAATGACAACAGGAGGCGGGACTGGAGGTATCTATTGGTGAGCGCAGCATGAGGTCACGGAGCGTAGTTGAACATCTTAGTTGACGAGTAACTCACAACCGTGTTACAGTGCTAGTGGTATTGACACAAAACTGAGCAACGGCAACGATAAACAAAGCAAACATTAGTTTATATCTACAACAACAATTGCCGAAGTTGCCGTTTCGTCAGAAAGGATCCCAAGGAATTTCGCAGAGAGAGAAAGTAGTGGCAGATGAATTATTAGCGGTTCTACAAGATGAGTCAGTGGAACGTCTGGTGTCTATATGCTCGACCGTGCCGGTAATCCACATGAGGAGTACAATGATGACGGTTCGTGCTTAACAAGTGAAAGTGATATTGAAACAAGTGGCGAGCCATATAGTTCATCATCCTCGTCGGACAGGGAGTCTCAAATCCTGTCTCCAGTGAAACTCAGTAAAGGATAATAGGCGTCCAAGGAGAGGCTACTAAACATAATTACATACGTGGAATATCATGCGCAGCATAGTAAAAAAACAATTATGAACATATTTCGGGTAAGTCCGCAGCAATATGCCTATGTAGTGCATAAGAAAAACTGCAAATGTTCAGTTACAGGATGTGCATGATGGTGACCTGCTACGTTATGCACACCAAACTGCGCGGCGTAGATTACAGTGATTTCAAGGGAAGCAGTGGATGGTCCTTAAGTTCAAACAGTGCTTCAGAATTTGAAGACAAGATAACGAAATTTCAAACAAAGCGTCAACTTGACAATGCACAGCAAACTGCGGAAACGGCCCGAAAACTGGCAGATGAGATAAACATCTTATTCCATCGTTAGGTAATAAGAGAGTTGTATCAAGATCGACTTACATCAATGCCTTAAGGTACTTGTATACAATTATAACTACTGTTAATCGGGACGGTAAATTGGCTGGAAAGTTATTTCTTGTGCTGCGAGTAATTGAAAGTGTTCTGCCCCTGTGATTCTTTCTCGTGTTCGTGACGTTGCAAGGGCAATATGGAATATTTACGTCACAGCAAGCGAGAGTGGGAAAATGGACGAAAGAGAAGTACAGCTGTTGTATGACCACTACTTTGGTCCAACAGCTGTCAAAATAACTTGGTCTTGTTTGATTCCTGGTCTGCGTATATAAATCATACTCCTTGAAAGCAAACAGTCCTTCCCAGAAAGTATATGACATTGAAATTCATACCACCTGGAACCACTGGACAAATTCATCTTCTGGATGTTTCTCTTTTTTCGTGCCTATAAACCATATCATCGCACTATACCCTGCTACGACTTTAAGGATAGCCAGTTTCACGATAAGCTCCACAACAGGCTCTTTCGCATTCGGTTGGATGCCATCACATTCTAGCAGTTCTCATCACCCCGTTACCCCAATATGGTTCTATACGCATTCTTTAAAAGTGGATACCTAGCTGAGCATCCTGCACCGTTTGTAATTCCCAGCGCGTTCGCCTTCGATCTTGATGGTGCGAAACTTCGTGACCACTGTGGCTGGCCATTTTTCATTCGATGTTCATGGTGGAAATTAATGTTTTGTTTTGAACATTTGTCGAATGTCGACGATGTCCAGTTTTTGAAGTGAAAATGTTTTGTTTTGAACATTTGTCGAATGTCGACGATGTCCAGTTTTTGAAGTGAAATACGTACATCCCATAGAATGTTGATCTCTGCCTCCTCCCAGACATACACTTCTGTCGCCTTCCTCATGCACTTGATGAATCATTAGCAGCTAATATTTTTCCTGTCGTAGTTGTTAACACAGCATTTCCAAATGAACCTTACTAAAGATTGAACTTGCGACCTCGCACTCGGGGGGCACATTATGAGTTAATTTGTAAACATCCCATGTTCCATGGTAAAAGATACAAGTTAAATGGGAAATATTCCATTTTACATGGTAAAAGACACAAGATAGAGGCCAACCGACGATATATGGCTTTGCTGCCCATACGTTATATTACTGGTTTTAAAAATACAGAGATCGATTGCAGAATTAATTTTGACTCTGAGTTGCGCCTACATTTCAGGTGGCAGAGCATCTGCCGGCAAATGCTGGTATGGCAAAAGTTTCGGGTTCGAGTCCCGATATGACACACACAATTTTTTCTGCCAGGTAGTCTCAAATCAGTGGATTTGTTTAATTTACTGAAAAAGGTGTATTATTTGCAAAAAGACAAGTACACCAAGTACATTTACGGTCATAAACCTCACCATTAGTTTTTTGTAAAAAGCTGTATTAGATGCACATTATGTTGATTGCGTGGCTGCCTCATTTTGGTGGAAGAGCAAACTGGCTCAGTGACTAAGACACCGGTCCGCACTCGGGAGAAACGGGGTTCAAATCCCTGGATAGCCATTCCGATTTGTTTTCCGTGGTTTTGCTAAGTAGATTAAAGCAAAGACGAAAGCAAAGAGTCAGTCACTTTCCTCATACTGGTCTCTTACTTCATTGTACTCCATCTCTAACAGCAGAGTCGTGGCTTGAACGTTTAACTCTTAATACATCTCTCCTTTTCTTCACGGGCTGTCATACTCCTGTTCCACCCTAACTAGGCAGACACTCAGACAACCTGAAGAGGAGCGTATAATAAATTTGATAACCATAACCATTCAGTGTTTTTTTCTTAAATCTAACTTCCTTACTATAGTAAATGAAATAAATCCTCAGATAATGTTCCAACTGAAGCAGAGGATGTCTGCGTAAAAACTAGAAAATTATACACTGCCTGACAAGAAAGTGAAGCACATAGAAGACGTGGTAGGATGTCAGCGTAACTTTGTTTGATTATGCAAATGATTAGAGCTGTAATTCTTTGTGACAGATGGAAAGGCCATCAGAGTGGTTCAAATGGCTCCAAGCGCTATGGGACTTAACATCTGAGGTCATCAGTCCCCTAGACTTAGAACTACTTAAACCTAACTAACCTAAGGACATCACACACATCAATGCCAGAGGCAGGAATCGAACCTGCGACCTTAGCAGCAGCGTGGTTCCAGACTGAAGTTCCTAGAACCGTTCGGCCACAGCAGCCGGCCCATCAGAGTGTGTTAGTCATGTTCTTGTTTAGTGCTGTTACCAGCCCCGGCAGGGTGTACATGGGGTGTGAACAGCGATTTGTTGATCATTGTGGGCGGACACGCAGATGGTGTGTACCCATTTGAGATAGCATTATCGGCACCATAAAGAGTTTGAAAGGAGCCTCATTGTGGGCCTCTATTTAGCCACCTTGTCGAAACATTCCGTGAATTCGAAAGTAAAATTCTATGTACCGACTTGACAGAAAATCCTATGAAGTTCTGGTCTTACGTTAAATCAGTAAGTGGCTCGAAACAGCATATCCAGACACTCTGGGATGATGATGGCATTGAAACACAGGATGACACGCGTAAAGCTGAAATACTAAACACCTTTTTCCAAAGCTGTTTCACAGAGGAAGACCGCACAACAGTTCCTTCTCTTAATCCTCGCACAAACGGAAAAAATGGCTGACATCGAAATAAGTGTCCAAGGAATAGAAAAGCAACTGGAATCACTCAACAGAGGAAAGTCCACTGGACCTGACGGGACACCAATTCGATTCTACCCAGAGTACGCGAAAGAACTTCACCGCCTTCTAACAGCCGTGTACCGCAAGTCTCTAGAGGAACGGAAGGTTCCAAATGATTGGAAAAGAGCACAGGTAGTCCCAGTCTTCAAGAAGGGTCTTAAGAGCAGATGCGCAAAACTATAGACCTATCTCTCTGATATCGATCTGTTGTAGAATTTTAGAACATGGTTTTTGCTCGCGTATCATGTCATTCTGGAAACCCAGAATCTACTATGTAGGAATCAACATGGATTCCGGAAACAGCGATCATGTGAAACCCAACTCGCTTTATTTGTTCATGAGACCCAGAAAATATTAGATACAGGCTCCTAGGTAGATGCCATTTTCCTTGACTTCCGGAAGGCGTTCGATACAGTTCCGCACTGTCGCCTGATAAACAAAGTAAGAGCCTACGGAATATCAGACCAGCTGTGTGGCTGTATTGAAGAGTTTTTAGCATCTCTGGAGAACACAGCATGTTGTTATCAATGGAGAGACGTTTACAGACGTTAAAGTAACCTCTGGCGTGTCACAGGGGAGTGTTATGGGACCATTGCTTTTCACAATATATATAAATGACCTAGTAGATAGTGTCGGAAGTTCCAAACGGCTTTTCGCGGATGATGCTGTAGTATACAGAGAAATTGCAGCATTAGCAAATTGCAGCGAAATGCAGGAAGATCTGCAGCGGATAGGCACTTGGTGCAGGGAGTGGCAACTGTCCCTTAACACAGACAAATGTAATGTATTCCTAATACATAGAAAGAAGGATCCTTTATTGTATGATTATATGATACCGGAACCAACACTGGTAGCAGTTACTTCTGTAAAATATCTGGGAGTATGCGTGCAGAACGATTTGAAGTGGAATGATCACATAAAATTAATTGTTGGTAAGGCGGGTACCAGGTTGAGATTCATTGGGAGAGTCCTTAGAAAATGTAGTCCATCAACAAAGGAGGTGGCTTACAAAACACTCGTTCGACCTATACTTGAGTATTGCTCATCAGTGTGGGATCCGTACCAGATCGGGTTGACGGAGGAGATAGAGAAGATCCAAAGAAGAGCGGCGCATTTCGTCACAGGGTTATTTGGTAGCCGTGATAGCGTTACGGAGATGTTTAGCAAACTCAAGTGGCAGACTCTGCAAGAGAGGCACTCTGCATCGCGGCGTAGCTTGCTGTCCAGGTTTCGAGAGGGTGCGTTTCTGGATGAGGTATCGAATATATTGCTTCCCCCTACTTATACCTCCCGAGGAGATCACGAATGTAAAATTGGAGCGCGCACAGAGGCTTTCCGGCAGTCGTTCTTCCCGCAGACCATACGCGACTGGAACAGGAAAGGGAGGTAATGACAGTGGCACGTAAAGTGCCCTCCACCGCACACCGTTGGGTGGCTTGCGGAGTATAAATGTAGATGTAGATAAACGTAAAATATCTGGATTTGTGTGGCCTCCCGGATGCAGAGCTATCTGTGGTCACTGAACGAACTGCCCTGGGCGGACGGCCAGTGTTGCTACAGCTCACTACAGTGACTGCGAATGACTGTTTCCCTTTGGAGCTCTACAAGGGGTCCATGAGTTGCTCTTGAGGGATCAGTCAGCCGTGTCCTGGGCTACCGGCGCAGCCACAAACGCGGCGGCCTCTTAACCGTGGTGTGAGTAGGAGTGCTACGTCTGCAAGGCTGGGCGACCGGATGTCGACGCAGCAGTTTCCGGCATCGGCACTGGCGCTGACACACGCACGCTCTCCGCGCAGCACCACCACCAAGGTCACGAAAGGCCGGCTGTGTACCTTCGATGCAACAAAGTCAGTGACACACGTGCCGGTGTTTCTCTGCATGCTTCAGCGTGAGTCACCCCTCTCTCACAAACCATAGCTCTCGGTCGTTCTGACATAAAACGATCCCTGAGCTTGAGGAGTTGTAACAATTATCATGCTGATACAATCATTGTCTTCGTACTGTTCCTCTACTGTACGCAGTACACAATGCTGTAAAATGTGTTTAAAGACTCGCTTATTTAACATTTTCTTTAGCGCAGTATGGGGACCCCACTCTAACCATGAAAAATATTCTCATACTGCAATACGACCTCCTCCGTACTGCATTGTTGACGCTACATGTAGGATGACAATCATAAAACTATATGAAAAAATGTAAATTAGTTACAAACTAAGGCGTGCACACACGTTATTCAACATGTAAACGTCATTACAGATATTCGAATTTACGTTATGACATGTTCGATATGCCTACCATCACTGGCGATGATGTGGTGCAGACAAATAGCGAAATTCTGCATGACCTGCTGAAATGTCTGAACATCGATGCTATCGAATACCTCCTGAATGGCTGTTTTCAGCTCAGTAATGGTTTTGGGGTTACTACTGTACCCCTTGTCTTCAATATAGCTTCACAAAAAGGAGTCGCATGTGTTCATATCCGGAGAATATGGCGGCCAATCGAGGCCCATTCCAAAGGCCTATGGGTACCCCAGAGCCAGCCTGAGGTCCCCAAAGTGTTCCCCCTTCGACGGGGTCGAGCTCCATCTTGCATGAACCACATCTTGTCGAAATCAGGGTCACTTTCGACAATGACGATGAAATCACCTTCCAAAACCTTCACGTACCATTTGGTAGTCACTGTGCCATCAAGGAATATCGCACCGAGTATTCCTTGACTGGAAGTTGCCCACCACAGTCACCCATTGAGAGTGAAGAGACTTCTCGATAGCGAAATGTGGATTCTCCGTCCCCCAAATATGCCAATTATACTTATTGACGAACGCACGCAATGAAAGTGGGCTTCGTTGCTAAACCAATTCACACTAATTCCCATCATGCCCCGTGGCCAACCGTGCAGATTAAACGTCCTAACGCAAAGTGTTCAGAAGTTAAGACGATTTTATTTCTTATAGATCAATAATTGTCATCCTGTAAAATGGCAGGTAATGTTTTCGAGGCATACGCTAAACCCAAATCTTTCCATTGGACTGCCACGGGCTATAGCAAGACTCACTAAGCCAAAATCAGTCGTTTCCAGTCATCCACTGTCCAGTGGCGTTCCTGTTTAGACCACCTCAAGCATCGCAGAAATGTGTGGCTTAAAAGGAGATGTTTGACTATTGTATGGCATTCAATTTGGGTCCCTGGGCACAATCATTGTGATAACTGGACTGCTGGAAGCACTTTGGAACCCACGAGTTATCCCTTCCGCTGATGTCATGCGTTTTTTTTTTTTTTTACAACCACCTCTGCAAATACTCGACGGTCCCTCACCTAAGTACAAGAGGTCTGCCTGATTTTGGTGTAGCTGTGGTTCTTCCTTCACGTTTACTCTTTGCAGTCACATCACCAACAGTCGACTTGGATGGCCTTAGAAGGGTTACCATGTAGGATTAACATGTCCCTAATCGATTTGTTCCTCAGGTGACATCCGACAACTAGTTCACATTCGGAGTCACTGAACACCTACATGCATTTAGCTGTCACCGTTCACCGTCTCTTTCCAAAGTGATTCTATAAACGTGTCGTGTTACCTCTCTTGGAAGAATTCATACTTCAGTCTCCTGAATATTCATCGCACAGTTTCGTAGACACTACACTGACCGACCGAGACGCAGTGGTAAGGCATTGGATGCGCTTTGAAATCCGCATCCGGTCATCCAGATTTAGGTGTTCCTCAGTTCTCTAAACTGCTTTAGAAGAATGCTGGGATGGTTCCTTTCGGAAAGATCCTGCCGAATTCCTGCTCCATTTTTCCCCAATTCGAGTTCGTGTTCCGTCCCAACTACCTCGTCGTCGATGAGACTTCAAACCCTAATCTTCCTTCCATTTTGTAAGTAGGCTGTTTAGGTTTTTTATATTGGTAACGCCACGTAGCGCTCTGTATGAAAATCACTGGCTGTGCTGTGCGCAGTCAGTGGCTGGTTGGCATTGTTGTAATAACTCGCCATTGCAGTGTTTGGCAGCTGAATGTTAACAGCGCGTAGCGTTGCGCAGTTGGAGGTGAGCCGCCAGCAGTGCTGGATGTGGGGAAGTGAGATGGAGGATTTTTGAGAATGGAATGGCGGAGTTTTGAAATTTGTAAGACTGGATGTCATGAACTGCTGTATATATAAGGTAAATACGGTGTTTTTTCTCAATTAAAATCTTTCATTTGCTAACTATGCCTATCAGTAGTTAGTGCCTTCCGTAGTTTGAATCTTTTATTTAGCTGGTAGTAGTGGCGCTCGCTATATTGCACTAGTTCGAGTAACCAAGATTTTTGTGAGGTAAGTGATTTGTGAAAGGTATAGGTTAATGTTAGTCAGGGCCATTCTTATGTAGGGATTATTGAAAGTCAGATTGCGTTGCACTAAAAAATATTGTGTGTCAGTTTAGTGTTGATCAGAATAGGGAAAGAGCGAAATGTCTGAGTACGTTCAGTTTTGCTCAGCTGTTTGAAAATCAAATAATGTAAGAGGTTTAGCAGCACAGTAATTCATTAATTTTTCTAAGGGGACGTTTCATATGGTGACCCTCTGAGGATACCTCACTGGAATCTTCTGATTTTTTTCTTGTAGTTTGTGTAATTAGTGTAGCTATTGTTTATTGCTAGCGCGTAGTAATTGTAGAGAGAATCTCCTTTGTAGTTGCACTCTTTCATTGTTGTACAGTAAAACAGTTGTGGCATGCATGTAGATTTGCACCAAGTATTTCGCAGCTGTGCTTGCAATTAACTAGATATTATTTTCAGTGCTATGTTAATGTGTTTTATTTTTACTCTTCAAATTGTGCTTTTCTGTGTTATCGTGTGAAATATTGTGACAATAATGGCGTGTGATAAACGTAACACTAGGCTCCAAAGTAAACTGAGAAATAATAGTGACGACGAGCGTAGCTTATCAGCGCCACTGTGTAATGAATTAACAGACATTCGAAGTAGTAATTTGGTAATTGTGCATAGGGAAATGGAGCGTGCGGCAAATAATGATGTAGACAATGAAACAAGTAGTGAACAGGGAAGCATTATCGATGGATCGGTAGGAAACAGCTCGCCTCAGGAATCCGAAATGACGGAACACAATATTGCAAATACTGTAGACTCAGGTTTTGGGTCCTCGCTGTTTTCTCAAATGAGTCAAGACACATTTTTTGCTTGTCAAAATGTGAATGTTGCCGGTGAAAATGCACTGCCAAAAAGCATAGAGAAACAGATTCCAGACACTAATACAATATTATTGCAATTAATGCAACAAATAGAACAAAATCAGAGACAAACACAGCAAAATCTTCAAAAGTTAGACACAATGGAACAAAATCAGAGACAAACACAGCAAAAGCTTCAAAAGTTAGACACAATGGAACAAAATCAGAGACAAACACAGCAAAAGCTTCAAAAGTTAGACACCATGCTTGAACAAACACGTGAAGATTTAACTACTGAGTTACATAACATTGAATCGAAATGTCAAAAAGTCTGTAATGACGTAAAAACACAAATTTGTGATCATTTTCAACCTATTTTTTCGCGGCATGAAAATGCATTACAGAATCACGAAGCAGCCATAATAGAACTGCAAACTATTGTTCATGAAAATCATGAGACCTTGCAAGCTAAAACTGACTCAGTTGCATCTACCGATTCGGTTACGCAACTTGCAAAAACTCAGGAAAACTTAAAGGACACAGTAGATACTCTGAAAATTGGTTCAGAAAGACACATGGAGGAAATTAGTTCATTATCAGAGAAAGTAGTTGAACTTTCGGATCAGCTAAATAATTTATCTATGAAGGTAGATGATAATCTGAATGACACAAAACCGGTAGTCTTTAATGACACAGAAGAGTGCGAACAAATTAGGAAATTCAACCAAAATCACAATCAAATTAATACGCAACACCAAAGAGAAATCCGGGAAGTACAAGATCAGCTGACACAGGTAATACAAGAATTACGTATTTCAGAGGACACTCGCGCTCCAATGTGGGAAGAGGGACATAGAAATACGGAACAGCCACAAAATAATAACATGGGGTACTTCGGAAATTATGCAAGAAATTGGCAAGGTACACCGAATTTTGAGATGGAACCGCCGAAACGAAGTAACAATGACCGATATGCGACTCGCCGACATGATGATTTTGAGTATAAGCTGTTTATTACTACACGTAAATTCAAAACATTTAAGAATACCGGCAACGACATTCATCCACAAGTGTGGCTTCATCAATTCTCTCATTGTTTTCCTCCCAACTGGTCATTAGAGCACAGATTAGAATTTATCTGTGGCTATTTAGAGAATGAACCAGGTGTAAGAATGCGATCGGTCATTCACGATTGCCACAGTGAAGGAGATTTTTATCATGCCTTCCTCTCAGCATATTGGTCTCAAGCTACACAAGACCGAGTAAAACATAGCATCATAATGATGAAACATTTCGAACAATCTGAATTTTCCAGTCACGTGAAATATTTTGAAGACATGTTGCACAAGAATCAGTACCTGTCAAACCCATACAGCCCCTCAGAACTCATCCGCATTTGCTTAATCAAATTACCTGAACATTTACGGCATATTATTTTGGCAGGACGTTGCGAAGACGACATTGAAGCTTTTCAGGGACTCTTACAAGAATTAGAAATCGACACTGACAATCGCGGAATGCGAAAACAGGAACACAACAATTACAGGTCACATCCGTCGCAATTCCGCGATGAAAGAAATAATAACTGGACACGACAAGGCTATTCTCACAACACAAATCGTGACCAAAACAGACACCACCCGTATGACAAACGTTGGCAGAGTACTAATAACTACAGGGAAAGATCACCTCTCCACGGTAGTGACCATCACAGAGACAATCAGAGAAACAGACAATATGGGAACCAAAATAATTATTATCAAGGGAGACAGAATAACTTTAGACGCAACGGTCCAGCGCGCAGTTACGATTCAGGAAGAAATTCTCCACCACGTGACTGACAAGAAAGAGACTATGGAATCTACCGACATGACGACAGACGATATGATCGTAACGACAGAGCTGAATTGCATCAGAACTGGCGGGATTCAAACAGGGCAGGGCCCTCTCGACAAGGTGAATTTGTAGAAGTTAGGTCTCCAAAGCCCAATAACGACGCGCGCCAACAAAGACACAATAGGCACTGACTCATACCGCTGGCAGCCACAAAACATACTTATGAAACTGACGACGCAGCTGCCGTAGCTAGTAATTACGTAAAAATGGAAGACATTAGGGACATCTTACTTCAGAAACACGACGTAAAACATAACAACATTGCATATCCTGTAATTCACATTACGGTAAATGACGTAAAATTTACAGCAGTACTTGACTCTGGCAGTCCCATTTCAGTAATTAGTGAAACAGCCTTTAGCAAATACAACAAACTGAACGATTGCCCCACACTTCCGTTACGTAAGATTAAATTACAAGGAGCACTCTTTGGAAAAAGTGTAGATGTACGCCAACAAACCAACTTAGAATTCTTTTGTCAAAGCCACAGCTTCTCTATGAACTTTCTTATTGTTCCATTATTGTCGACGGAAATTATATTGAGAGTAGACTTTTTTAATGAATACAAAGCAATCTTAAAGTTTCACGATGCTGAAATAAGTTTAGAGAAAGAAGGTAAGTCAATAGCTTTGAAATTTGAAGATTGGCTCTCAAACCATGACGAAGAAATTAATCGGCTTTACCTCCTGTTAGACAACAGTTCGGAATTTTCGACGGGACTTGACACTAACAATCACTCTGAAAGTACTGACAGAGATGATATCGACGGCGCATTTGATACTAATGAGTTAATTCAGAATAAAATTCAAACAATTGAGAATTGTAATGACACTGATAGGCAAGACCTTTTTGAGATTTTACAAGCACATGCCACAGTTTTTACTCACAAAACAGGAACAATCAAGGGATTTCAATACCAATTTCGTGTTCGTGAGCATACTAAGTTTTGTGTTAGACCATACGTAATTCCGGCACATTATAGGGACCGTGTTAGAACAGAAATACAATCTATGCTTGACGAGGGCATTATTGAGCCTGCAGTAAGCTCATACAACAATCCATTACGTGTTGTTGAGAAGAAAAATGGATCGATCAGGCTTGTCTTAGATTCGAGACAAATCAATACTATCATCGTTCCTGAAGCAGACAGGTCCCAAACGTTGGAAGAACTTCTTCAAAATTTTAATGGTGTAAAAGTGTTGTCTTCTATTGATCTCAGATCCAGCTTTTATCAGATCGAACTTCATCCAGAATGTAGAAAATACACAGCTTTCCTTTGTTTCGGCGTTTGCTATCAGTTTCGGAAACTTCCTTTTGGTTTGAACATTTCTTCGGCAGCATTCATTCGCGGGCTAAATTCCATGTTACCTGAGTTCTTAAAACGTCACATCACCTTATATGTGGACGATATTCTGATAGCAGAAGCCTCATGGGAACAACATAATCGCATCCTCAACAGCGTATTACATATTTTTGCAGAATCTGGTTCAAATGGCTCTGAGCACTATGGGACTCAACTGCTGTGGTCATAAGTCCCCTAGAACTTAGAACTACTTAAACCTAACTAACCTAAGGACATCACACACATCCATGCCCGAGGCAGGATTCGAACCTGCGACCGTAGCGGTCGTGCGGTTCCAGACTGTAGCGCCTTTAACCGCTCGGCCACTCCGGCCGGCGCAGAATCTGGAATTACAGTTAACTTGGGAAAGTCCGAATTCGGTAGGACAAAGGTGAAGTTTTTGGGACATATTATTTCTTCTGAAGGCATTTAGCCGGATCCTGAAAAGTTAGAAGCAATCAGAGCCATTCCAGTTCCATCCACAAAAAAACAAGTCCGCAGTTTTCTAGGTCTCGTAAATTTTTACCGTCGTTTTCTGAATATGCAAATTGTAGTTACACCAAAACTTTGTTCTCTCACTGGAAAAAATACTATTTGGAACTGGGGCGAAGAAGCACAGTTGGAATTCAATTCTTTGAAAGAATCGCTACTTAACGCGCCAATACTAGCTCATCCAGATCTGTCACAAGATTTCTGCCTTAGCACGGATTCTTCTAAAGTCGGTCTTGGTGCCCATTTATTTCAAGAAGCTACAGAAAATGTCACCACTGTTCAGAAAACCATTGCTTTTGCTAGCCGAGTGCTAACAAAATCTGAAAAAATTATTCAGTTACTGAATTAGAAGCTTTAGCTATCGTTTGGGCATTTAACAAATTCTGTTTCTTTCTTTCTGGTAAGCACGTAAAAGTATACAGTGATCATCGTTCATTACAATTTCTTATGTCTTCAAAATTAAATCATGACAGGTTAAAACGTTAGGCATTGTTTCTTCAAGAATTCCACTTCACAATAGTCTACATTCCCGGCAAGGAGAACATTGTTGCGGACGCACTGTCACGCGCACCGGCTGGGCTTGAGAAAAGTAACACAGAAGGCAACCTCGAGAAAAATTTCAGTATTCTTTACATTCAGAAAGTCGCCTTTGAAAACTTCATCACCACATCTTTAACGGACATTGCTCATGAACAAGATAAAGATCCGATTTGGAAAGACATCAAAAGTAAATGGCATGAAAAGACACACACTCAGATTCGGCATTATTATCCGGTTAGAAACAACATACTCTTCAAACGCTGCACTGTTGATGATAAGCTATGGGTACTTTGCATTCCAGATGATTTTTTTAATAAGCTCATATGGTACATTCATTTCAGCTACACACTTTTTGGTCCACGAAAATGTTATCATATTCTTCGAACGACTTGTTATTTTAACAATATGGAAAAGAGAATTCGAAGAGTCTTGTCTATTTGTAAACTTTGTCAAAAGGCAAAACCATCTACTATCTCACATCGTGCTCCGTTGTTTCCTATCATTCCTTCTAAATTAAAAGAATTTGCTGCTGTTGATCTCTTGGGACCCCTTGTCAGAACATCGAATGGATTTTCGTACATTCTAGTCGCTGTTGAACTTACTTCAAAATTTGTTTCTTTCACTCCGTTACGTAAAGTCACTGGACAGTCTGTATCCATCGCCTTTGTTAAAAATTTCTTACGTGAAGTTGGCCACGTTGCTAAAGTCATTTCAGATAACGGACCGCAATTCAGATCTGCTGTTTGGTCAAGCATGTTTCGGAATCATAAAATCAAACCTGTTTTTATTTCATTGTACTCATCACATTGTAACCCGCCTGAACGGATTATGAACGAAATCAATAAGCTTTGCAGACATTATTGTCACAGAAAGCATCAGCATTGGGACAGATATTTACACTTATTTCAAAACGTGCTGAGTGAAATGCCTCATGACTCCACTGCTTTACCACCTACTCTTGTACTAAAGAATGAAGAACCACCGAACAGAATCAGAGAGCTTGTACCTTTCCCGAATACACGTAAACTTCGACGCAAAAACATAATTGATTTGGCTATTAAAAATATAAAATCTGCAGCAGACAAAAGGAGAAAACTACACGGTAAGGCAAATGCAAAGAAATTATATATTGGTCAGAAAGTTCTCATTAAAGCTCATTCATTGTCACATAAGAAGAAACACTTGAGTCACAAATTCTTTCTAGTTTACAATGGACCTTACAGAATCCGATGTATACCACATGATAATTGCGTTGAAGTTGAAACTCTGCGTACTAGGAAGAGTAAAGGTTTACACCACATTTCACACGTAAAACCGTTTATTGAAAGATAATCTGCTTTTTAACTTTGTCTTTTCCATAAAACTTTTCACTTCACATTTCTAGTACGCGTTGTCACACTTAGAAACTGTTAACATGCAATTATGTTTTAAAATTAACTATCTAGTCTAGAACCTAGGGAACATATTTATACAGTAATTACGAATACATTGTTGTAGTGAACAGACAACACAGTGTTATTCTGTGTGTACATTCTTGCTTGTTAGTTGCACGATTACTTAACGACTATAAGGCTTACATACTTAGAACATATACTGCTAATGGGATTTTAATGCAACATTTTAGTTTGCTTGAAAAGACATTCTTTATTTAAAGTACTTTCTGAGAGTTACCAGATGACACAGTGGTTAGTTTATTTGATAGCTACACGATTATATCACGACGCTACTAATGTGTGACACAATTAACATTGTTGCTTTTGCGGTGTATCTGTTTTATATCTGCACAGTTTTTATGTATTATTCTGGAAAGTAAAACATGTTTTAGTAGTAACTTTTGTGGTATAGCTACAATGAGACAGCCTTTTCCCTAGCACAACAATACGTTACATTATAGTACTTTCTTGATTAAGGTAAGGTATGTAATAACTACGATATCTATATGCAAAGCATTTCACTTTTGTTTATGATGAGGTGAATACATTGACTTCAGCAAAACTTTGCTTACAGAGGACGATAACTACGACACTTCCACAGAATTATCTTACAGCAAGATGCACATTTAGCGCTACAGGACACGCATTTGAGTGATTAATTTTGTACATGAACCATTTATTTTTCAAGATTTTTGAATTACAAAGAAAGTTTTCTGTGATACATTTCATTCCATTGCTGCAATCTGTAACACCTGAGGGTATAATTACATTAATTGTCAGGGGGGTACACGCTTACTTGGTGTACCATGTGTTTGGCAAGCACAAGGAGCCCTAGCTAATATGGTATTCGCTTATACAACTTTACACATCGGTACCATATTCCTCTAACACAGAATTACACAGCTATCTGATTATTTAACAGAGAAAGAAACATTTTTTTTACTGCATCAGTTTAAGCAATTACACGGTTGGATAACTTCATAATTATGAAATTGTATTTCGTCTGTACTTTGTGAACTATTCATATTTTTTCGGAACCATTGTGATACTATGAGAGCTTTGAATGGTGTATTTGGTAAGGGATCATGATTTTTGAAGTACGTTTGAGGTAGATGACACTATTGAAATGAGCAGAGAATTTTCTTTAGGGTTTGAAATTATTGCAGAAAGCTACGACGTTTTTGAGATTTGGCTGAGTTTTTATGATGTTATTATTACGATGACAATGTGTACTATGCTGTTGAGGTATATTTATGATCAATAAGCTGATGCTGCATGAGGAATTTGATTATGCTATGTATTTATTATGATGAAATATTGAAGAAGTGTCGACGAATATGTATATGTGTAATAAGGTAAGGAATAATGACTAGTTGTTAGGGACTCTGACTTGTGAAAAAGGATGTTGGAAACCAAGAATCGTACTTTAAGAGTTATGGAATGTGTGTAAATCCCTGAATGTATCACAATGCTGGCGAAATTTTTTTGGACGCTGTTATATTTATAGGATTTTGTTTCTACAGATTTGTAACGCAAATATTTCGACCTGTGAAATTTTATTTGTATCAAACTGTCACTGTAGCAGAAACTGATGTCGTAAATATTTCGGTAAGGAAGGTAGGTCACTGTAAACATCCAGCTGCGCGACAGTCGCCTGGAAAAAAAGCCATTAGTGTGTGCCTTTCAAAGGCACAGGTGAAAAAAAACAGGAGAGGCCATTAACCTCGCTGTTGAGATTCCTTTCTAGAAAGCATCGCAAATACGACACGCTCATTACTTGCAAAGATACTTACATCTGCACACCTGCTTATGACAAGCGTCTTTCTACGAGAGTTGAGAGAATTTCTACTAACTTATGAAATGCCACATGACTATTGAATGATATTTTTATGCTTTACTTTGTACATAGTTGCTTATTTCATTTGATATCTGGTTTCCAGCTGTGTTGCAGCATTGGTTTTATAAATTAAAATTAAATGCATTTGCTAATGTGAACACTTTCTGTCAACAGATCTATTAAATAATAATTTTATGATCCACATTCTTCGAAAAAGGAGCACTTGGAGTGGAACGATCAATAAGAAGGGATTAATAACAGTAACTGCATACATAATTTTCTTTTCAACTACTTGGTAATTTTTTTGGTAGAATAAGTTATCGTGATGCATCACTCTAGTGTTAAGATGTGACATAGGTATTAAACATGGTCGTTTGTACTGTAATATTTTTTCTGCTTGAGCTTTGTCATGTTTAGATATAAGTTATTGCATTTGCTGCTGCTGTTTGCCAGGCATAGTGCTACTGAATTTTAATTTGTGTTACTCTGCTAAGCCAGTTTACTACTGATTTATTTTTCTTGTTTGCTGCGCATTGCCTTATATTAGTTGTAATATTGCAATTGCTTTGCTAATTTCTATAATGCTGCTTGCTTTGCAAATCTGCATTTTTTGTCATTGCTGTTTGTGTTAATTGTTTTGTTCTGCTGCATTGCCTCGTTCCTTAGTTTAGCATCTGAGTTCAGTAGATTTAAGTTAGCTTAAGATGGGGTAGGCTATATGAGAGAACGAGTTGTGATGAATTGGAAGAAATGCATTGAGAAGCTATAAGAAAATGGTTTGGCCAAAAAAGGATTTTGAAAGAGGATATGAACAAAAAAGTATGATTTAGGGACAACAGGTTTAGGTAGGATTTTCTTGGAAATAAATGATGAGGTAAGATAATGGAAAATAAATAATGAGGTAAGAAATATGTGAACATATAAATACAGAAAGCATGCTTGGATAGTATTTTTTTGGTGGAAACAAATGTTGAAATAAGAGAAAAGATCTATGGAATGAAGTTTTGGGTTGGACTGCAGTACCAAATGTTACACTGAAAACAAACCCTGCCCTTTCCTCTTGTGTTATTCTGCTATGTGTTTGTGTACTCTTGTATATTTGTGTTTTTCCTGTCTTTATTTGTTTAGCTGATATGAGTTATGTTGTGAAATTTTTCTAATAATATGTTATTTTCTTTGTAAAGATGCTTAGACATTATTTATTCTGTTTTGTTTTAATGCTCATGTGTGAAGTTGATGTTTCAAAAGTTACTCTGATCTTTTATGTATTTACTTATGTCATAATTCCAATAACACTGATGTATATGTTTATTTCTATTGTTTTGTAAAGCCTGTATAACTACAAATGTTATCTGTATTATTATGTTTTTAATTATGTACTTTGTACCTTTGTTATTGTATTCTTATGTTATAAAATTGTAATTGACACCAGTTTATCAAATTAAGTAACTTGTAAGTTACATTTCACTGCACACGTTTCTGTTGGTCATAGTATATGGACAATATGTGAGAAGTAGGGACTGATAGTGTTTGGACTTGTGTTAATAATTCAGCAAGGGACTGATTAACAGCATTGCTGGTTCTAAGGACAATTCCAAAAACTTCGTGCATGCACAAGTGGTGGTTTATGGGCTTGCTATATTCTCCGCAAGACTCTTTGATGGTGATTCTGCACCTGCACAGTCGCAACAGATGGCTGCTAGCCATCTCTACAAGGACTACAGTGGGTCTACACCTTTGATGACTCACCAATACCATTATTTCTATAAGGACTGCAGTGGGTCTGCACCTCTGGTGGCCCACCAATACCATACTCTCTACCAGGACTACAGTGGGTCTGCTCTGTGATGACCTACCTGCCAATATTCTTCAAAACTTCGACTGACTCTGCTGTAGGTTTGCTCTGTTGTGGCCCATTACCTGTCTGCATGTCAAGAGTCAGCACTGTCTTTCCGTTGGAAGGACAACACTACTTCTTCAAGACTGCATGGAAATCTACTACTCCCATGTACATTTTCTTTTACTAATGAGACTTTGTGAAAAAACTGTAATTATTACTGTGACGAACGATCAGGACTGACTTTATGGACTGTGAGAAAATTTTAGATTTTGCCCAACATTGTATCAATAAGTGTGTGCATTTGATTTCTTTGTTATTGTACTTGTGAAAAAATTTTAACAAATATGTATTGGCCAGTGCCCAAAACAATTTGTAAAATTTTTTGTGGGGAGCATGGGGGCTATGTAAGCAGGCTGTTTAGGTTTTTTATATTGGTAACGCCACGTAGCGCTCTGTATGAAAATCACTGGCTGTGCTGTGTGCCGTCAGTGGCTGGTTGGCATTGTTGTAATACTCGCCATTGTAGTGTTGGGCAGCTGGATGTTAACAGCACGTAGCGTTGCGCAGTTGGAGGTGAGCCGCCAGCAGTGGTGGATGTGGGGAAGTGAGATGGCGGATTTTTGAGAATGGATAATCTGGAGATGTGTCCATCAGAAACAGTACGTTTGTAAGAATGGATGTCATGATTTGCTATACACATTATGACTATTAAGGTAAATACATTGTTTTTCTCTATTAAAATCTTTCATTTGCTAACTATGCCTATCAGTAGTTAGTGCCTTCCGTAGTTTGAATCTTTTGTTTAGCTGGCAGTAGTGGCGCTCGCTGTATTGCGGTAGTTCGAGTAACGAAGATTTTTGTGAGGTAAGTGATTTGTGAAAGGTATAGGTTAATGTTAGTCAGGGCCATTCTTTTGTAGGGATTATTGAAAGTCAGATTGCGTTGCGCTAAAAAAATATTGTGTGTCAGTTTAGTGTTGATCAGAATAGGGAAAGAGCGAAATGTCTGAGTACGTTCAGTTCTGCTCAGCTGTTTGAAAATCAAATAATGTAAGAGGTTTAGCAGCACAGTAATTCATTAATTTTTCTAAGGGGACGTTTCAATTTCTTACTGAGATGCTATCATCTCTGAATGCGTTCCATGTCTTGAGGCATGCCTACTTGATGAGGACGCGAAACGCCGGGACATTGCTATAGTACTGGTCGCGCTATCGTCCTCTCTTCTGCTTTCATTAAAAAGTTACCCTTTAAGGGCACAGAGCCGTACTGCATTTCTAGCGCCAATAATTACCTGTAGAGAGCAGCAGCATCAATTTACCACGTGACAGTTCTGTTCATCCTATCTGATAAATAGTTTATATAACTCTAAGATAAAAATAAGATGTACCAATGAAAGATGACGGTGCCTTCTGGGCAGGCCATTGCCGTGCTAATACCTGTCAGGTACTTCCCCTTTCATTTTGTTTCGCTGATTGTCATACAGTATCATTCGCCTTTGGTGTATCGAAATTTTCCCTGATTGATATTAATCTGATGGACATTAGGGCTAGTGTAAACCACTGATTAATCTCACAGTACTTGCATGACTTGAGTAGCAGTAGTAGAATTAAACTCGGCTATAGAGACAGATTTTTGGACGCTGGGGGTGACCATTGCATTAGGGGCAGCTTTAGAACTTTCCCCGAGCAGCAAGCCAGTTCGCGGATTCCTTTGGAGTCACGGGCCGTGGGCCTGGCAGGGCAGTGGTTTATGGGCCAGCCATTGTGGCAGCCAGCCTTCTTCCGCTAGCGGCCAAGCAAGAAGATGGGAACGCCGTGGTTGAATGCGAAATGACACTTCTTTAGAAACTGGTCTCGACTGGTATCCTGGCGCCGGCCTAACCGCGTTATTAGCGAGGGGGGTGGTGTGGGGGCTGGTCTCCTTTTTCCGTCTGCGGATGCAGGGTAAAGCAGCGTCGAGCTGGCGCTCGGCTGATGTGTTTATTACAAGAACAGCGTACCTTGGAATGACGAATGTCTCCGGATGTCGGGTTTCTTAGATGTCACCACGCCCCACCATAATGGCGCCCACTAAATCGTTTTATGGACGAGATGGTGCTTATTTTCACTAGGGAGCTTCCATCATCTTGTGAAATGCGCCAGGGTTTGGCTGGAGGAGCTCCAGGCATTGTGTGCTGTTTTTTTTTTTTTTTTTTTGAAAAAAATATCAGAGAACAGAATGTGTACTGCACTGCAGTGATTGGTTGAGGAAGATCGAGTCTGCTTGCTGGAAAACATCATTGGCGCAGTAACCACTGCTGGGCCATGACAGGTTTATTCGAGAACATCGGAGGGAACAGCTGTTTTTTGGAAGGTTTTGAGCAAACAGGGAGAGAGAGGGGCTTGCTTCTCGACTGTAGAGGAGTACAGTCACTAGTCTGTTTCTACAGAGAGAGCAGTTAGTTGTAAAGACATCCGGAAACCTGAGCGAAACTCTATATTTTCACCGACATGAGACAATCACAGGCGGACGTGGCGTCATCTCCCACAGTGCGACGCTTCGGCAGCGGCCGCACCTCGACAGTGTCTCGTTTTTCACTGGCTACATCAGTAACGTTGCGCAGCTTCCGCAAATTCAGAAGCCTATCAATCATTTTCACGACCATCTTTTTTCATAGCAGCCTTGTACCCGCAGTAGTCACTCCCTGTGTCCATTGCATGCTTAATTGTATCTTCATGTGAGAGACCAATCAGTGGATCGATGCAGCAGCTTGTGCTTGCCTAGATTTGTCTCATTTACACGTAAATTCCAGTTAGGCTCCACAGGTCCATTGCCAATCAACTTGAGTTCATGTTAATGAAATGTTACACACTTGAAGTTTCTGTTTGTATGTTTGTTCTCTCTTGACCTTGATAATAGTTAATAGATCTCCTTGTGATACTGTAGGTCCTTATTATTAATATTTCAACGACACCCATTCTCATTCCCTACGATGTCATTTGTTTTGTTGGGGGTTTGAAGTAATTAAATTAATTTTGGGTCTAATTAGCCAACTCAGGGGTGATCCACACAGGGGCTACTGTTTCATGTCAGATTTCTTTGCGCTATTGATAAATGTGGAACCTCTTGGATATGGTGGTTACAACTTTTTAGTCGTTTGGCAGAGGAAGAACTGCCGCCACCATAGGGTAGCTTGCACCATGAAGGAATTATCCAAATGGGACGGAAATCGGTAGATGTGACTTACATATACAGACAAACAAAAGATTACAGTTTCAGAAAAATTATTTGATTTATTCAAGAGAAATAGATTCACAAACTAAGCAAATCGGTAACGTATTGGTCAACTTCTGGCTCTTATGCAAGCAGTTATTTAGCTTGATATTGATTGAGAGAACTGCTGAATGTCCTCCTGAGGGATATCACGACAAATTCTGTCCATTTGGCGCGTTAGATCGTCGAAATCCTGAGATGGTTGGAGAGCCCCGCCCATGAAGCTTTCAAACATTCTCAATTGAAGAGAGGTCTGGCGACCCAGCTGGCGAAGCACGAAGACAAGCAGTAGAAAGTCTTGCCACGTGCAGGTTTGCATTATCTTGGTGAAATATAAACCCAGGATGGCGTGCCATAAAGGGCAGCAAAATAGGGCTTAGAATATCGTCGACGTACCACTGTGCTGTAAGGGTGCCGCGGATGACAACAAAAATGATCCTGCTGCGGAAAGAAACTGCTCCCCAGACCATCACTCCGGGTTGTCGGGCACTATGGCGAGCGACAGTCAGGTTGGTATCAAACCGCTGTGTGGGGAGCCCCCAGGCACTTCTTCACTGGTCGTCGGGCCTCAATTCGAAACGGGACTCGTCACTGAGGACAACTCCACGCCAGTCAATCACACTCCAGGCCCAAGGCGTGTCTGGAGACGCCCCGGACAGCGGTGGGATACCAGCCTGGCTGTCGCCCGCCAAACGGCCTAATAACCAGGAGTGATGGTCGGGATGCCATTTCTTTTCGTAGCAGGAACCTTTCTTTGTCATTCGCGATATTTTACTTCACTTTTTGTTGCCCTTCATGGCAAACCATTCTGGGCTTGCATTTCAGCAGCACCTGACGAGAGCTTCTACTACTTGTCGGCCGGCCGCGGTGGTCTAGCGGTTCTAGGCGCTCAGTCCGGAACCGCGCGACTGCTACGGTCGCAGGTTCGAATCCTGCCTCGGGCATGGATGTGTGTGATGTCCTTAGGTTAGTTAGGTTTAAGTAGTTCTAAGTTCTAGGGGACTGATGACCACAGATGTTAAGTCCCATAGTGCTCAGAGCCATTTGAACCATTTTTTTTACTACTTGTCTTTGTGCTTGCTAAATCCTACCTTGGCCAGCACGGTCGTCGTATCTCTCCCCAACTGAGAACATTTGGAGTATTATGGGCAGGGCGCTCCAACCATCTCGGAATTCTAACGATCTAACGAGCCGCTAGGATAGAATATTGCATTATATCCCTCAAGAGGACACCCAACAACTCTGCCAATGAAGGTCATGCCCAATAATTGCTTCCATAAGAGCCAGAGGTGGACCAACGGATTATAAACTTACTCGATTTGGAAGCACTTTCTATTAAATGAATCATCCTGTTTCTCTGTAACTGTAAACATTTGTTTGTCTGTACATATACATCACATGCAACGATTTCCATCCCATTTGGATAATTCCTTCGTGGTACCCCCTTTTTTGTGTTAGAGAGTGTATACTGGTAAGGTCCATAATTAGTATTACGTATCGTTGCAACACATTTGAGGGCACTCTTTCTTTCTGTAGAATATTCTTTGATTAGCATAGCGTATTGGATTCTATTAGTCAAACATGTTTCAAGCCACTATGCCGGGTGATTCCGTAATGATATTACAAACTTTCAGGGATGATGAAGGAGGGTAAATGTATCAATCTGAGGTAAGGGACTCTGGTCCGGAAAAGACAGAGCCGAAATTTGTAAGTGAAAGTCGTTCCGATACCTCTGACAATGAAATACATGTATCGGTCTGTCTGTTCACCTGTATCTAATATTGGAACTGTCTCATGTGTGACGGAAGCGAGCTGTGCTCACATGAGTGGTTTTCATGAAACTATGCTGATTCTTCAAGATACGCGCATTTTCCTCCAGGGAAGTAACGCTATGCAACCTAAGAATACGATCTAGAATCCTAAAATTGACTAAATTTAGGACTATTGGTTTCTAATTCTTCGTATATATTCATTTAGGCTTTTTAGAAACAGGAGTAACGTGCATTCTTTTCTTGTTACTACTTCCTACGGAGTAAATATCCGATTAATAAGAGCTAGAACGGGTATTTTTCCGCAACGCATTCAATGTAGACTCACCTTCCTCACGAATTTGACGAAACAATTCTGCAATAAGCAGGCACCGATCATCTCTTTTTCGTACTCATACCGTACCCTCGACACTGAAATCCGACTTCTTTAGTTGGTCTTGCATTTTGTAAGACTGGAGAGAACCCATCCTGGGCCCAAAATACTCCAAACGTTCTCAACTGGCGCTTCAGTCCGGAACCGCGCGACTGCTACGGTCGCAGGTTCGAAGCCTGCCTCAGGCATGGATGTGTGTGATGTCCTTAGGTTAGTTAGGTTTAAGTAGTTCTAAGTTCTAGGGGACTGATAACCTCAGATGTTAGGTCCCATAGTGCTCAAAGCCATTTGAACCATTTGTTCTCAACAGGGGAGAGATCCGGCGACCTTGCTGGCCAATTTAGGATTTGGCAACCACGAGGACAAGCAGTAGAAACTCTCGCCCTGTGTGTGAGCTTCCATCATCCTGCTGAAATGTAAGCCCAAGATGGCTTCCCATGAAGGGTGACAAAACCACGCGTAGAATATCGTCGACGTACCGCTGTGCCATAAGGCTGCCGCGAATTATAGCCAAAGGGGTCATTTCTTTTATATTTCGTCACACTTTTCCTGCAGCCATTTCGTCTTGGCTTCCCTGCACCTCCTATTTACTTCAACCTTAAGTGATTTATGTTTCTGTATTGCTGTCTTTCTCTGAACATTTTTGTACTTCTTTTCTTTTGTCGATCAAGCGAAGCGTTTCTCCTATTATCCAAAGGTTCCTCTGCAGTTACCATCATTGTACCTATGTTTGCCTGTCCAACATCTGTTCTTTTTAGAGACGTCTACTCCTGTTCAGCTGAATTACCTAATGTAGTATCCCTTATCGCAGTATCCACATCCTTAGCGAACTTCAAACGCGTCTCATCATTCCTCAGTAGCTCTGCAGCCCACTTTTCATATCTACTGCAAACTGCACGTCCATGAACCAGCTTACTGTAGCCAAATCTTGGTCTTACTCTACAATTTTTACTCCCAACCCTTACTCTACTCCATTACTAAATTAAATATTCCTTCATGCCTCAGGATTTATTATCAGATCAGTCAATCCCTTATTTTACTTAATTTCTGCCATAAAGCTTTATTCTCCATACTAAAACATTACTTCTTCGTTAGTTATCTGGTATGCCTACCTAACTTCAGCATGATTGTGTATTACTACTTTTCAAATGCTTCTGTTCTCCTCTTGTCTGTACCGTTCAAGTCCTCGTTTCACTTCCATATAAGGCTACTTACAAGATAAATACCTTCAGAAAAGGTTTTTTAACATTCATTTGGTTCGATGTTACAAAATTTTTTTTTAGAAATAATTTTCGTGCTTTTTACCCGTTTGCGCTTCATATTGTCTATAATAGGGCCATCATCACCTGTTTTGATGCCCAAATGGAAAATCTCAGCTACTAATTTTAGTGCTTGATTTCTGAATCTAATTCTGTCACCACTGTCTGACTTTATTCGAATGCACTCAGTTACCATTGTTCCATTTTTGCAAATATTTATCTTATATTTTCAAGTAGCTTCCAGTTCCATTCAACTGATCTTCCGAACCTTGTACCGTCGCTGAAAAAGTTTTATTTTTCTCCTTGAAAAGATATCAAGAATACTTCAGTAATACTAATAATTTATTTCATTTCATTTATTTGGCCATGCTCAACAACCGACGCACACAAAACTTTTTCAGTAAAATGCATTATGGGGAGGTTTATTATTCAGATTTCGAGAGAGCACCATCCGGGAAGAATCGGAAAACATATTACTTCCTCCCATATACATCTCGTGTAATGACCACGGCGAGAGAATTCGAGAAATTTGAGGCAATGAGGCTTACCAACAGCCATTCTTCCTACGCGACTTCCGCGAGTGTAACGGGGTAAGGAGGATCAGTCAGTGCTTCCACAAGTACCCTCCGCCACACACCATTAGATGGCTTGCGGAGTATGATGTAGATGTAGAACGCTACTAAACTCGTACAAGTAAAATAAAGATCAGCAACGTACAATATCACTTAGAACACATACTTGTGCACGTAAAATACGCACGTAAAATCCGGCGTGAGGCGAAAACGTAGTTTATAAAGTGACGCAGCAAGGAGAAAAAAATGGCTCTGAGCACTATGGGACTTAACTACTGAGGTCATCAGTCCCCTAGAACTTAGAACTACTTAAACCTAACTAACCTAAGGATTCGAACCTGCGACCGTAGCGGTCACGCGGTTCCAAACTGACGCGCTTAGAACCGCACGGCCACACCGGCCGGCAGCAAGGAGAAATATTCTGTAAAGTGTTCCGCTGTCTTCATAATGGTTCTAGGAAAACCATGTTGTAGTACTGAAGCATACGCAAATTTTATTTGCCCGTAAAATACAGTCTGAAGAGTGAATCTAGTTTTGCGATATTTCAGTTTCACACAAGTAAAAGTTTATTGACCAATGCATTTCTTTTCATATCAGAGACACGCTCTCCTGCAGCAGGGAAAAGGAGGGAACCAGCGGGAAAATCTATCAGAGCACAAAAATGCGTATATGTTCCTTTTTATTTAAAAGACTCTGATCAAAAAGTGGAATATCAGCTGCCTCATCCTATTTTCCTCAGTATCTTTGAAATTTTTCCCAAAAATTTTGGCTTATACTCGTGCTTTTTTATGCTAAGAGAGAAGGCGGCAATGGCAGTGGGAAAGAGACGGAAAAGTAGTAAATACTGGAAGATAGAATACAGTGGTTGTGGTATAGAAAGATCGAAGTAGACAATGGCAGTGTGAGAGAAATAGAGGGACAAAGTGGCAGGGGAACATAGTTAGCAATGACAGAGCAGTGCTAGGAGAAGAGACAGCGCCATGTGAGAGGAATAAGGAGAAGTTGAAAGTGGGTGTGGGTGAGAGACAGTGATAATGAGAGAGTCTGTGGCAATGGCAACGAGGAAGAGAGAGATAGTGTCAGCGAGAAGAGGCAGCAGCAGTGCGAATGAATGAGGAAGTGGCAGTAATTGAGAGCAACAGGGAGTGACAGTGAGAGGAGAAAGCAGGAGGAGGACAGATTGAAGGAGACTATCGCTGTGACCCAAGAGATAGTAACAGTTAGAGAGACAAAAAGAGGTAATGAAAATGAGTTGGGCTGAATGACTGAGTGAGAATGGGCAAGTGGGAGTCGACGGGTATGAGCGCCCTACAGCCATGGAGTAATGGGTGTTAGCGAGTTACAGTTGGGGAGCCTTTGGGAGTTGGAAGTGAGCTACACGTTAAAGATAGCCCGAATATGCTCGCATGCTAAATTTTTTGGGAAAATTTTTAAAGTTGCTGAGGAAGGTAGAATGGGGCAACTGGTACCCTACTTTTCAGTCAGGGTCTTTTAAACAAACATGGACATATGCGCATTTTTTGTGCATTGATAGGAGCATTTTTCCGCTAGTTATAGATATTTCTTTTTTCCTTTGTAAGATGGAAATCTGATTAGTTGATGGATTAATAATTTGTATATTGTCATGTAGCCAATCTTTTGTATGAAGTTCATTTCAGTAACATGAATCCCTCCTGTTGTTACAATTCTCAAGAATATGACTGTATATCTTTGGCCGTTCATCAATCGTGCAAATACGGTGCTGTAGCCTAAATTCTGCATGGGTGGAAACGTCAGTTTCAGCAAGACATCTGACACAAAATAATTGGTGTTTAATCTCTAAAAGGCAAATGCATACAGAGTGTGGGATGTGCCATTAGTGTTCGCACACAAGATATTTGTACCCTACGACTGCCCACTTCATTATCTCCCCAATTTCAGTTATGAAATGATACCAATTCTGTATTGTTTGACTACGTCTGAGGAACACTACTGTCCGTGATTACAGAAGGAAAACGTAAAAAGAATCAACAGGACGAATATTTGTAAATGTAGTCTCCCTCGGAGTGTACAGTGAGGCAAAGCACTTGGGTTTTCAGCTGATTGGCAGTGTTAAAGTACCACGACGTTTGAAAGAGTGTCAGTATTTTCTGGTCAGAAGACGCGGAGTATGACACTCCGTAGTTGTACTCTAACACTGAAATCCGGCTGGGAACCCAAAAGCTTTTCATCAGCAGGACGATTATTTCTAACACTTTCATTCATTCACTTGATTCATACGTTTGTCAGCGCTCTACAACCAGCGCTCGAAGTTGTGATGTTTAACAGTAAATCAGTTTAAAGGTCAGAAATCGGCTATTTCATCGAGATAACGTCGGATATGAAGTGATCGGCGACGAAATTAATAAAATTGTTTCGTGAATGACATGCCGCGGAAAATGTCTCAGAAAGATAAGATGCGTTTCATTTTGTTTTCTTCCTTGTTCTTTCTTTTGTCTCGTCATGAGTACGATACTGGTGGTCGAATGTCGCAAATTCTGTCAAACATACTATACTGTGAAGCATACACATAATTTTTTCGGCGCTGTTACGTCCTTTTGGATCATGTCCAAAACTGTACGAATAAAAGTGGCACATAGCGTTTTCTATTGATTATTATGGTGACTGAAGTACGTAGAAATCACAGGCCATGTATACAAACCAATAATCAATCCCTCTCCTCCCACTTCCACTTCCGACTCTTTAAAGAATCAAATTACCGTGTGTGAAAGCTTCAAATGTTTGATTACTTTACTACCTCAAGACATATACACAGTATCTAACTCTAATACTGCAATTATAGGATTAAACCTTTGACGTAATATTATAGCTCTTAATGAATAGATTATGAAAGAATTCCAAATTTTTAAATTCGGTCAATAGCTATATCAAATACTGGAAATTAAATTTTTATTGTCGCTGGAATTCGTTAGACAGGCACCTCTAATT
This sequence comes from Schistocerca americana, assembly GCF_021461395.2. Taxonomy (NCBI): domain Eukaryota; kingdom Metazoa; phylum Arthropoda; class Insecta; order Orthoptera; family Acrididae; genus Schistocerca; species Schistocerca americana. Next base: position 614,536,814 of record NC_060120.1, read on the forward strand.
GAGACCGTGTGGACGTTTTAGCCGTTTGGCAATACAGATTTTTAATGGTTTAAATTAATGTTGATTGGTATTAAACGTAGCCATGGAAATCACACTGACAAGATCGAAGTGTCACTCTTGCCAGTGACATACGTGGTGCAATAAATGGTCCACTAACCAAATCTCCTCAGAAATTCTGAAAACAGCACGTTTAATTTCCCTAATTATCGGAAATGTTTAACAATAAACGTGGCACACAGAGCCTGACCCTTCAAATAGTTTTAGGCGTCACCATTTTTCCGGGAACAATGTTTGTACATTTTCGCACAATATCACATCCGTTCTAAACCACAAACGGCACTCGTCCGTATCTGGTAGAATATATCGCACAAATTGGTCAGTTGCCTCCGCGGCTGTCCACAAGCTGCGTGAGCATACCACAGAGAGATCGCTCCAATTGACTGCCGATATCGCGACGAGTCTGCCGCGCACTGCCGCGCCCTCCGTCAAAGGACATAACGTGTGTGTATACCCAGCAGAAAATGAGTGTGTATACACCACAAGCCACAGCACACTGCGTCGCGGAGGGTGCTTCGTATCATTATTAGCGATTTTGTGTCTTCCATTCGCGCATTGAACGCGTGGGTATTGGATCTTTACGCACACTAACCACTTTTATCTTATTCTCATAATCCCTACATGAGATATAGACTTATTGCAAGTCTTCTTAGAGCGCCAGTCCTCTAAATTTATTCAACAAGGTTGCACGAGGACAACGTCGTCTTTCTTCCAAAGATTCCCGTGTAACTTCCCCGAGCATATCCGTTCGATTTTCGTATGAGATGTAGTGGCTTAGAACGATCCTAGAACTGCGTCTTTGACTTTATTCAGTGTCTGTTGTCACGCCTGCTTCATAACGAATCGAACTGCTGCAAAACTACTCTACAAAAAACGACATTCGAAGGAGAAAAATGTGCTGGTTCCCACATTCTGATACCCATTGAGGTTTACAACTCTCGCGCTACACACTGTAAGCCAATATCATATACATTCCTTCCTTATTACATCCTCCCTGAAACGGGCTTGCACGGTCGCGTAGCCTGCCTCTCACATGTTCATATCTGGAAACCTATCCGCTACAGAATTTCAATATCGCACTATCAGTGTTTCTCATACAATCTATTATTATCGCTACGATGATTCCAGATGTTATTCTCTGAATTTTCAACCGCAACTACTCTTCCTTGTCACTTCAATATAAAACCACTTCATCCGACATCGCACTCATATTGTCACTAGCACTGACTCGCCATCATCACTACTTACTCACCACAAACATCACTAAAATTATTCAATCTGAAATATTAACCCTTCACAGTATAAAATCGCATATATTATATTATTTGCAGGTCCAAGTAAGATGGCGCACGGATTGAGTTACTGGATTTCGTATTCCTGTCCCTCGTCAGGGTTTCTTAATACACAGGTGCAGCCTTCGACGGGATCATGGCCCACTTCCTACCTTAACGCTCCCTCCCCCCCCCCCCCCCCCTCCCAAGTTCCAAACCAGTGTTCCGTCACTAATAACCTCGTCGTTGAAGGGCGTTGCGCCTTAAAATTTCCTTCATTTCGTTAATGTAAGCTCCAAATTCATAAGTAATTTTGAAATACCACTATATTCACCTGTTTCAATCATATAGCAAACGTAGAAAGTACGTTGATAGATGTCTCTTCTTCTTCTTCATCAAATGTTAGGCGTTTGCCTGCTATGTCCACTTGTTCAGCTCCCCTATATCTGTGATAAATTGGTAATTGACATCTCCTCTTCTTTCCTGGTGTACCTACCGATGTTACCCTGTTGGTCAATAACTTATTACTATTTTAAGCATTTTATTTTCATTTATTCTTGTGATATTATCCCTCCATTTATATTTGTACTTCTTGATCTCTTTATGAACCAAAGCACACTCCGCAACACAACGTCACTATGAAGTGGCTCACGCAGTACTGGTATGATACACCCTTTGCCAAGCAAGATCCTCATAAAAGATCGTCTGTCATGCAACATCGGTATGAAGCATCCGTTGCCATGCTACATCGGTACAAAGCATTTTTTGCACGTAACGAACACCCCACGCCGTGTAACAATTATACCCGTCCGACAGCAGCCCCAGATTACAACTATTTAAACGAGTTCTGACGTTCACTGCTAGATGGCGACGACATCGTTTTCACAGTGGTGTGCGACTTTTATTCACAAGTAAGCCAAGTTTCACAAACATTTATAAATTGTATGCACAAACGTTCCTCGTAAATCAGTCTATCTATTTATGAAACCCGTGTTGAAACCCCTCCTGTAGTTCCTGGGATTCGCCCTAACAAACAGAACTGTGGCAGAGGACTTACAGTTTGTATAGGTACTAGCTGACAAACCCGGCATTGCCCGGGTATTCATTTTGCCAATTTTCTATTAGAAACAGAAACGAAAAACGAACTGTGTTTGTAGTGTAATATAGAAAAAATTTCATTTTCATTTACTCGTGAAAACATCTTTGAAATTATGAAAAAGTCATATAGAGAAATGTGCATAATGTGCAGATGTATAAGAGTTTCGAGTGTCTGCAACGCGATTTTATAACTATCTCAATGGCAGCACCTCTTCATGGCTATTATTTTCGTTTACCGCCATTTGCGGTCCGCAGTTGAAAGTTGTCAAAAGCGTTGTCAGGTGTCAGGGATTTCCTTAAGCTGGCTCGACTACAGGAGTAATGCAGAAGAAATGTATTAAATCATCACTCATGAAGCGACATTTTTTCTCGGATCACAGTTTTTGTGACGTCATATCTCTTAAACTATATGTCGTACAATGGGATGTATTTGTGAATGTACATTCAGCGTCATATGTGGATACAGTCTGCGAAATATGTTGCGAATAGGGTTGGTAGCGAAAAAGTAATAAATTTAACGTCATGCACAATGCGACATTTTTCACAGTTTAGTGTTAATGACGTCGTATCTCCTCAGCTATGTGTGGTACTATGATATAATTTTGTAGGTGTATTTAGTGGAATATGTGAAATGTATTGCGAATAGAGTTAGTAGCATAGAAGTAATAAATTTAAACGTCATGCATGATGCGGCAGTTTTTCACGCATCTCACTGTTTATGACGTCATATCTCCTGAACTATGATGCGTAGATGGTTCTTACCACAACAGAGATTGTTGCCTGACAGTGAGGGGTATGTATACTAAGTCTGGTTGAAAGCGGTCCAGTGGTTTATGAGGAAATTTGGAACATTCATACACGCACACACACACACACACACACACACACACACACACACACACACAAACACACACACACATAACGAGTTAAAACATACACATACATACATGCATTCATTTTGATAATATGTGTGGATATAGTGTAGATATCGATTATTGTCTTCCTTGAATATTGTTTTCGCTACTGAAATGAATCTGTTCCAGCTCTCTTGTTAAACTGACCTGCAGAATTGATTCACTTCTAATAGTCTCTTGTATTCATTCATGCTTCATGTTGCCTTGTTTTGTAACCATTTCAGATATGCAGCATGTTTTTCTTTCATTAGTCTTCGTGCATCTTCATTCCAATGTTTTGTCTGTTTCCCTCCCTTGACTTCTGTACCTAATAGCGTCTACGATGATTTTTTTCCTTTTTTGGTTCTGATGTTCTCCCATTCTTGTTGAAATCTTCGGTCTCCTTTTTTAATGGAGCTTTCTTCGAGTAGGCAGGTTTTCCACTGCTTTTTGTGGTTATGTTTATCGTTAAATATCCCGACATTTAACATAAATTTGGGAGAGATTTGAGAATGATAATTGATTAATTTGAAAGTTGAGATATCGCTCTTTGAACTTGTTGAATCGTTTCTTTGCCGCGAAAAAATCAGAGAAAAAGTATGTCAGTTGTCTGTGGCACGTGAATGGTGATTCCATCTGAAGTGTTACAACTACTTAACCTATCGCACAGCCTCGTAAGAGGCGAACGTCAATTGACTCCGTCGCCTCACAACACGAAAACGTAAAGGACAGTGCTGGGACGAGATACTTTTGAATAACAGATTCTATCTTACGGTATGCGGGTCTCAAGACTTTGCTGAATCTTAGCACATAGATATCGCTCCTGTTGTTGTAACGGAAGATTTTCCGTACTCACTTCTCTGCATAGCTCGGTTCACGAACTATCGTTTTCAGTAGTCAGTCAGATTTCATGTTGCTACAGAGGATCAAAAAAGGGAGCAGAAGAATAATTGATCAGACCATTTCGCTGAGCTTTCAATCCTAATCCGAACCGTTGAGACAGATATCCAAGCCACAAACGCTTTACGGAGGAGAATTATATCATAGCTCACAATGCACAGCGACTTTCTGTAACAGTAAAGTGAGGAACATTTGAATCAACACCACGTTTTAGACTTCAGTTTAAAAAAACTTAATAAGGATATTAAAACAGTAAAATACAGGGTGGTGCACGAAATGTGTTACCAATTGTTTCTTTCACAATTTACGACGCACATTAGATATACCGCTGGGATCTCTGCAGCAGTACCAGCAGAGCTCGGAAAAACAAATGTGTTACGAAATGACGTGTAATTCACGATACTGCCGCTAGGAGACTAGTAAGCAGCAATGGCTGACAACGGAAGACTATCGACACAGCAACGATTGGCATTTGTGTTACTTTTTCATGAAACGAAAAGCTTTGTTGTGGCTCACAGGCGTTTTCGACAACAGTTTAACACACGATGGGCCCCTTACAAGAAGACCATCCACAGGTTGTACGATAAATTTGTACAGGAAGGAACAGTATTGGAAGCGAAGCGACCTCGGCCTAAGCCTGTTTGTTCACCGGAGAATATTGAAGCGGTACGAGTTGCTGTACAGAGAAGTCCCGGGAAATCGTGTAGAAAGGCAGCAGTGCAACTGGGAATATCCAGAAGCTCCGTTCAACGCATTCTTAAAAGTGACCTCCATATGTACCCATACAAGATGACCTGTGCACAGAAGCTGACTGAAGAACAGAAGCAGGTTTCCAGTTCGCTTCAATGACGGACAAAATTGCCCCCCCCCCCCCCCCCCCCAATACTCCAGACCTCAATCCATGTGACTTTTTTCTTTGGGGGTACCTAAAGGAAAAAAATTTCCCGAAACGTCCACGTGATTTAATGGAGCTCAGAAGACTTATTCTTCAAGCCTGCAGTGAAATTACGGAAGACATGTGCCGTAGGGTAATCACTAACTTCAGTGTTTGTTTGAAGGAAGCTAGGAAACGAAATGGACATATTGAGCTTGTGGTGAGTTAGAACAAATCTCCATGGACGGCTCTTCATTGTGGTATATGTTCCTTTCAGATTGTATTGACAATTAAGTTTATATTTAAAAAAATGGTAACACATTTCGTGCGCCACCTTGTAGAATTTCTTTTCATTCTTGTATTCTTTTCACTCAAGCTCCTCAGCGGCTGCGAGAAGGTTCGCGGAAAGGATTAATTTTTAGGATCGATGCATCTACATTGTGTGTAGTGACCCCAAAGCTTTCTAATTTAAACAGACAGCGAGACGCTCAGTTCGCGCAACTGGCAAACACGGAAAATATCGAACAACGCTTGACATGTCCTTTTCTTCCTCTCTCCAAAGGCCCGAGAGTGCGAAGGTAGCAAACTCAAATGTTGATCAGATCTTTAGGTGAAGTCTATTAACTGTAAGAACGAGTAACAAAGGTAATGACAAACTGATACCCTTAAGACATTGGTTCTATACGATAGTTTCCATAAATTAGGGGAGAATCACAAAAACAACAACTCGAAAGACACAGTCATTCTCACAAAAATTGCCATTGTACTATTACTGTAGAAAAAAATGGCTCTGAGCACTATGGGACTTAAATTCTGAGGTCATCAGTCTTCTAGAACTTAGAACTACTTAAACCTAACTTATCTAAGGACATGACACACATCCATGCCCGAGACAGGATTCGAACCTGCGACCGTAGCGGTCGCGCGGTTCCATACTGTAGCGCCTAGAACCACTCGGCCACCCCGGCGGGCCTATTACTGTAGAGCTACACAAAATAATCAGATACAAAACACTAACATTGCTCTCCGCTCTAGTAGTCTGTACGTAACAGACAACTGAATGTTTCAGTAAAATGGCAGTCAGTAGTGTGAGCGTGAGAAATCTCTGCTGAGATAGTCAGCTTCGTCGTAAGGCGTCGAGGCAACAGATGATCCAACGTACGAGTAGTGTGAGAAAAGTACTGAGACTGATTTTTTTTATCTATCAAAGTTTTTATGGAAATGGAAATGAGCATATGGCGTCAGTGGCCGGGAGTTCCCATTCGGGAAGTTCTGCCCGCCAAGTGCACGTCTTATTGAGTGCGACGCCACATTGGGCGACCTACGCGTCGACAATGGGGATGAAATTATGATGAGGACAGCACATCAGCCAGTCCCTGAGGGGAGAAAATCTCCCACCCCAGCCGGGAATCGAACCCGCGCCCCTGTGATTGGCATTCCAACAGGCTGACCGTTCAGTTATTGTGGCGGACAAAGTTTTTATTTTTTCAAACAACAATATTGTCTACTTCAAAGTAGGTCCCTTCGGCAGCTTTACACCGGCAGAGTTGTTGTTCCCCGTCTTGGCAGCAGCGCTGAAAGGCTTCAACCGTTGGGGCCTTTAACATGTCGATCACATTCTTTTGAATATTCTCCACAGTCCAAAAACGACTTCATTTTATCACATTTTTCAATTTTGGGAAAGGAAAAAAAGTGACAAACACTCAGATCAGGTGAATAGTGGGTTGTGAGAAAACAGGAAGCCTTTTGAGATCAAAAATTCCGTGATGGAAGTGGCCATTTGACAAGGGCGTTGTCATGATGCAGCATCTACCTGTTTTCAGTGTCGGATCCCAACCGATTCTCACTTTTACGGTGAAACCGTTTAACATGTCACCAATCATCCTTATTGTTAAACATTGGCTTGACCTCACAAGAGCACGCACACGTTCAAAGTTTTCGTAGGCTTTTGAACTTGCAGGTCTGCCTGAGCGAGGTTCATCTTCATTGTGCTCTCGGTATTCCAAAACTGATGGTGTCAGCGAAAAACGCGCTATTGATAATGGGTTTTCCCCATAGCCCTAATTCAACTTTTCAAAGAACACACTCGAGTATACCCCAAGTTTAACGCAAAACTTGGTGGAAAGACATTGCTCTAAATTCCGCTCTTCCATTTTCGTAACACACAACAGAGACACAACTTCAATGATGGCGCTTTCGAAAATCACGTGATGTCTGTACGGAGCTGAAACTCGTACTGAGCATCTGGAAGGGATGAACACACCGATCTACAGAAAGAGAACAAATGGACTGTTGTCACATCTCTCGCAGTCTTGTCAGTCTCATTATTTTTTTCAAACGCCTAGTACTGCTAGAGAGAGCCAGTCACAAACTGTTTGCCTTCCTATTATTCACAGACAATAGTGCAATTGTTATTTACAGCCTTGGCAGGTCTCCAAATCAAATGGTTCAAATGGCTCTAAGCACTATGGGACTTAACATCTGTGGTCATCAGTCCTCTTGAATTAGAGCTACTTGGACCTTACTAACCTAAGGACATCCACACATCCAAGCCCGAGGCAGGATTCGAATCTGCGACCGTAGCAGCAGCGCGGTTCCGGACTGAAGCGTCTGGAACCGCTCGGTCACAGCGGCCGGCTGGCAGATCTCAAAAAATGTTCAAATGTATGTGAATTCCTAAGGAACCAAACTGCTGAGGTCATCGGTCTCTAGTCTTACACACTACTTAAACTAACTTATGCTAAGAACGACACACATATCCATGCTCGAGGTAGGACTCGAACCTCCGGCGGGAGGGGCCGCGCGCAGATCTCCAACTACACCCATACTCTACAAACTACTCGGAAGTGCTTGGCAGAAGGATAGTTAATATACTTCCCCTTGTACCACATAATAGGGTTTCTGCCCGCCCCATTCGCATATGAAGCGTGGAACAATGGATAAATTTCTTTGTGTCCGCGCTAATTAGTTTTGCCTTGTCTTATGGGAGTGAGGCGTACTGTTGTGACTAAAGTCTGTGCGTCACATTTAAGCTTTGCAAGCGGTCAACAACTGCTCTAAGGTTAATGTTGAAAATTACGGTTGCTGTATGTCCTATGTAGGGATATTTCTATCGGACTCGGCTATTTGAGGAAATCTTTGGAAAAAAGGAAATACCAAGGAACCAGTAATTACGTATTTTCTATGCTTGAGAGCAAGCAACTATACAAGATGCACGTATTTGGCGGAATATTAACAGCTGTCGCCTGTTCGGTGTTTGGTGTGGAGAGGACCGATTGTTATTGCTTCTCCTTGGACTGAGTGGAATCTCCCTACTTGGAATGATTCTTCTCAGACTTACCAAGCATAGAAGACTACTGTGTTACAAGTCTGTACGAATGGCAGCTATCAGCCACATGCTTACAGCTGTTTCGATATGACTGCGTCATTGGAAATCTCGACGTGACCAACAGAGGCCCATCGTTTAAGGCAGAGGTCCCCAAACTTCCTTGGCAGCGGGCTGGCTAGTTGACAAAATGACGAGCGCGGGCCCCATCATCGTTCTGGACAACACATGCAACACCCAGCGAAAGCTCTGGGAGAAAAGACGAAAAACTAAGTACAGCATTCCGTGTTAATCATGCTTGTATGCCATGCAACGCACAAAAACAACCAACATATTTCTTTACTATGAAAGTTATCAGAGAAGGTGAAATTAGCAAAACTATACTTGCCTCAGACCTATTGCGCACATATTCGAATCACACAAACCAAGCAGCGAAAAATATTAGTGAGATCTGTGAAATTGACGATTGGCTTTCACGATGTTATCAGGGTTACAATCAAAGGAATTCTGGAAATGCCACTCTCACTGCTGACAGAATCTCTCCAAATACTTCTTGAAGTCACGAATAATATCTTTTGGAAAATCGAGGTTGACACCTTCAGTGGTTGCAGTGCAAAATACTATAAAACAACGAGAATGACAGCGTTCTCCGAAATTCTTTGGTGATTCTGCAGAGATCACCGACAAGATTATCCTTTCGCTGAAGCTGAAGTGATACGATGTGACATGATGTAATGTTGACCAAAAATAACAACGTTGACACCCAGTTATGATCTATGACAGTTGGCATCAGCTTTATCTTTTTCAATGAGAAGCCTATAAAAAAGGACTTCACCACAGCTAAGTCACCTCACTGCTGTGTGGCAAGGCAAGTCACATAACTCAGAATTGTCCGCAGCTCTGCCTCTGGATCATGGGGTCCCAGTTTCGATTCCCGGCCAGCTTGGGGATTTTCTCTGCCCGAGGACTGGGTGTTTGTGTTTTCCTCATCATTTCATCATCATAATCATCATTAGTGAGAGTGACTCGATTGTATTGTGAAAGGAAAATGGACTACGTAAAAATTGGGACTTTGTACGGGCGCTGATGACCGCGCAGTTGAGCGCCCCATAAACCAAACATCATCATCATCATAACTCAGAATCAGTTTGGCTCTGAGCACTATGCGACTTAACTTCTGAGGTCATCAGTCGCCTAGAACTTCGAACTACCTAAACCTAATTAACATAAGGACATCACATACATCCATGCCCGAGGCAGGATTCAAACCTGCGATCGTAGCGGTCTCTCGGCTCCAGACTGTAGCGCCTAGAACCGCACGGCCACTAAGGCCAGCCTCAGAATCAGTTTCTTCAAGAAAACACCAGAACTAACGGTGACTGAGTGCATGTCCCCAAGTGAGGTTCACAGCAGAAATGACTGGTTTCAGTACACAGGAAATATCTGAGTCTTTGCTGATATATGATGCAGTGTACGAGACAAGGCGCCTAGAATTTGTAAATCTTCCAGCGGAGTCCCTGATCTACCCTCCGCCCCCAGACCTTTTCTCACTCCCGCCATGTTTTTTACTCCGTCAATTGTAACACCTCGAAGTGGATTCCATTGAAGGTTAACGCCTTGCAAAAATTTTTGCTCCTCCATGAAAATGCCATTTGCTTGGTTTTCCAAGCGTGCCGCAAACGGATACCAACTCTTCCGTTATCTGAAGGTCTAAACTGATGCAACAAATTGAACACGAGAAGCTGTGACGTGTTCATCCATCGCCAGAGAATATCGCAAATTTCTGCAGTAGCTTTCTCGCGTATCTGTAGCACTGTGTTCTCTCCGACTTCTTCTATTCTGTGCACAACTGAACTTGCCGAAAGGCTGATACTTCCAAACAAATCGGATTTTTAGGATACAAGTCATTTGCTGTTGCCATCATGCACTCCCTGATGGAGATGTCGTAGGTAAATGGTTTTCTTCGTTCTGCCAAATCAAATGGTTCAAATGGCTCTGAGCACTATGGGACTTAACAGTGGAGGTCATCAGTCCCCTAGAACTTACAACTACTTAAACCTAACTAACCTAAGGACATCACACACATCCATGCCCGAGGCAGGATTCGAACCTGCGACCGTAGCGGTCGGGCGATTCCAGACTGTAGCGCCTAGAACCGCTCGTTCTGCCATTTTGTGCACTATTTTGTACCTTGCTCGAGTGACAGATTCATTTCCCGCAAACTTCCTCGTGGAGAGATTTGAACTGTATCACAATATCGCGTGTTCCATACTCTTTATCACGCAAATTCCCTATTCATATTAAATGACGTAGTGGCCTGTAGTCTGATGACCCCTGGTTTAAGGTACCAGCCATCTTCAGCGTCGCCCGCCAGACGACCCAGCCAGCTAGTTCCGTGGATGGAAGTGCAGTCGAAGGGTTCCACAGAGAGTGCGTTTGCGTTTTTGCCTTTGTTCATCCGTAGCGCTTCCGGTTTCACCTCACGGTTTCGACCACATTTATACTGGCACCTGTAGTCGCAGGATCACGACACTAGGAGTTAGCAGTACATTCCCAGATTCCTCACTTAGTACTGCCCCTTAAAACTCTGTAAGTATGCGGGGCAGTTAGCGTGTATCCTGAAGCGTTCATCGGTTCGGGAGTCACAGATATGAGTGGTGTATGTTTTGTCGGACATGTCCAACGGAACAGATATCACTCATATCTATAATTCTATCGGTGCCTGGTGGATGAGAAAGATTCACTGCGGATGCACAACCAACGTCCTAACTCGTTCGGAAATCAGAGGGAGCTATGGGTGGAGTCTGTGCGGTACGACAAGCGGGAAGTTGGGAATTTGGGTGTGATGAAGAGTGTGCCCAGATGGCTGGGCTGGCACCGTAGCTCAGCATGCTCGGTCAGAGGGTTAGGTGCCCTCTGTAATAAAAAAACTGAGTAAACGGATCAACGATGAACTTGAGCAGGTGACATGGGACGTCCACCCTGGACAACTGCAAAGAACATTAACGAACAAAATGAGATCAGAAAAAAGGTGATTAAGGCAAGCGCTCTATAGAAGCGGAGCATCCGGGTTCGAATCCCGGACTCTCATAAATTTTCAACTCCCGCTGTTGCATTGCCGCATTGCTCTGTGCTGCTTTAAGTCATCACTTCCTTCCTTCTCTTTCCCATCCAGTTTCCTTTCCATTTCTTTACCTCAGTTATTCAGTTCAGGAGTTTCAGCATTTCCATAATGCTTTCCCGTGGCCCAAACAAACCTGTGACTGTTTTTGGCACCCTTCTCTATAAGCATTTAATATCCTTTGTCAGTCCTGCTATACCGTTTATGGGTCTCACAGAATCAAGAAGTAATATTCCGTCCCACGCACTTGAATAATATTTTAGGCTAGTTCACAAGAGTGTTTTGTTAACTGTAAACGTAAACTCCGTCCACAGGCCCAGGCAGACCCATCTGCACCAACCGACCGCCGTGTTATCCTTCGCCAATGGCGTCTCTGAATGCGTTGTGGAAGGATGTTGGCTCAGCACACCGCTGTCTCGGCTGTTCACAGTTTTCATTACATAGAGTCGCTACTGCTCGGTCAAGTAGCTCACGAGGCTAAGTGCACCCATCCAAGTCCTCCCATCAAGGAAGCCCGGGTCCTCCGCATGGTTGTCAGTTGCAGCTACAGAGGCGGACGCATTTTACAGTTTTCCTACCAACTAACCGAGGTCTGCACCTGTTTTACGTACGATTGAAACTATGTGATCATTCCATGTCATACGCCCGCAAACTGATGGGCCCTGTTTCCAACCGTGAGTCATTACTGTTGTAATCATGGGGTGTTTACGTTCTGTGAAGTGCACAAATTTTACGTTTCTGAACATTCAAAGAAAGCTGCCAATCTCTTCACCACTTAAAAATCTCATCAAGGGAGGAAGATTTGAATCTTACGCCCCGTCGAGAACGACCTCGTCAGGGTCGGAGCACAAGCTCCGGTAAGGGAAGGGTAGGGAAGGACTGCGGCCGTGCCCCTCTTCATAGGACCACCCCGGCATTTGCCTCAAGCGATTGAGGGAAATCAAGCAAAACCTAACTGTGGATGACCAGATGAGGATTTGAGACGTCGTCCTCCCCAGTGCGCCTCGCTCGATCCATCAGCTGTTGGCGTGTACACTGACCTCCCATTTCGCTGTGAGTGCAGTAGCAGTGGATGGCCAGATGAGGATTTGAGACGTCGTCCTCCCCAGTGCGCCTCGCTCGATCCATCAGCTGTTGGCGTGTACACTGACCTCCCATTTCGCTGTGAGTGCAGTAGCAGTGGATGGCCAGATGAGGATTTGAGACGTCGTCCTCCCCAGTGCGCCTCGCTCGATCCATCAGCTGTTGGCGTGTACACTGACCTCCCATTTCGCTGTGAGTGCAGAGCAGTGGATGACCAGATGAGGATTTGAGACGTCGTCCTCCCCAGTGCGCCTCGCTCGATCCATCAGCTGTTGGCGTGTACACTGACCTCCCATTTCGCTGTGAGTGCAGTAGCAGTGGATGGCCAGATGAGGATTTGAGACGTCGTCCTCCCCAGTGCGCCTCGCTCGATCCATCAGCTGTTGGCGTGTACACTGACCTCCCATTTCGCTGTGAGTGCAGAGCAGTGGATGACCAGATGAGGATTTGAGACGTCGTCCTCCCCAGTGCGCCTCGCTCGATCCATCAGCTGTTGGCGTGTACACTGACCTCCCATTTCGCTGTGAGTGCAGTAGCAGTGGATGGCCAGATGAGGATTTGAGACGTCGTCCTCCCCAGTGCGCCTCGCTCGATCCATCAGCTGTTGGCGTGTACACTGACCTCCCATTTCGCTGTGAGTGCAGTAGCAGTGGATGGCCAGATGAGGATTTGAGACGTCGTCCTCCCCAGTGCGCCTCGCTCGATCCATCAGCTGTTGGCGTGTACACTGACCTCCCATTTCGCTGTGAGTGCAGTAGCAGTGGATGGCCAGATGAGGATTTGAGACGTCGTCCTCCCCAGTGCGCCTCGCTCGATCCATCAGCTGTTGGCGTGTACACTGACCTCCCATTTCGCTGTGAGTGCAGTAGCAGTGGATGGCCAGATGAGGATTTGAGACGTCGTCCTCCCCAGTGCGCCTCGCTCGATCCATCAGCTGTTGGCGTGTACACTGACCTCCCATTTCGCTGTGAGTGCAGTAGCAGTGGATGGCCAGATGAGGATTTGAGACGTCGTCCTCCCCAGTGCGCCTCGCTCGATCCATCAGCTGTTGGCGTGTACACTGACCTCCCATTTCGCTGTGAGTGCAGAGCAGTGGATGACCAGATGAGGATTTGAGACGTCGTCCTCCCCAGTGCGCCTCGCTCGATCCATCAGCTGTTGGCGTGTACACTGACCTCCCATTTCGCTGTGAGTGCAGTAGCAGTGGATGGCCAGATGAGGATTTGAGACGTCGTCCTCCCCAGTGCGCCTCGCTCGATCCATCAGCTGTTGGCGTGTACACTGACCTCCCATTTCGCTGTGAGTGCAGAGCAGTGGATGACCAGATGAGGATTTGAGACGTCGTCCTCCCCAGTGCGCCTCGCTCGATCCATCAGCTGTTGGCGTGTACACTGACCTCCCATTTCGCTGTGAGTGCAGAGCAGTGGATGACCAGATGAGGATTTGAGACGTCGTCCTCCCCAGTGCGCCTCGCTCGATCCATCAGCTGTTGGCGTGTACACTGACCTCCCATTTCGCTGTGAGTGCAGTAGCAGTGGATGGCCAGATGAGGATTTGAGACGTCGTCCTCCCCAGTGCGCCTCGCTCGATCCATCAGCTGTTGGCGTGTACACTGACCTCCCATTTCGCTGTGAGTGCAGAGCAGTGGATGACCAGATGAGGATTTGAGACGTCGTCCTCCCCAGTGCGCCTCGCTCGATCCATCAGCTGTTGGCGTGTACACTGACCTCCCATTTCGCTGTGAGTGCAGTAGCAGTGGATGGCCAGATGAGGATTTGAGACGTCGTCCTCCCCAGTGCGCCTCGCTCGATCCATCAGCTGTTGGCGTGTACACTGACCTCCCATTTCGCTGTGAGTGCAGAGCAGTGGATGACCAGATGAGGATTTGAGACGTCGTCCTCCCCAGTGCGCCTCGCTCGATCCATCAGCTGTTGGCGTGTACACTGACCTCCCATTTCGCTGTGAGTGCAGTAGCAGTGGATGGCCAGATGAGGATTTGAGACGTCGTCCTCCCCAGTGCGCCTCGCTCGATCCATCAGCTGTTGGCGTGTACACTGACCTCCCATTTCGCTGTGAGTGCAGAGCAGTGGATGACCAGATGAGGATTTGAGACGTCGTCCTCCCCAGTGCGCCTCGCTCGATCCATCAGCTGTTGGCGTGTACACTGACCTCCCATTTCGCTGTGAGTGCAGTAGCAGTGGATGGCCAGATGAGGATTTGAGACGTCGTCCTCCCCAGTGCGCCTCGCTCGATCCATCAGCTGTTGGCGTGTACACTGACCTCCCATTTCGCTGTGAGTGCAGTAGCAGTGGATGGCCAGATGAGGATTTGAGACGTCGTCCTCCCCAGTGCGCCTCGCTCGATCCATCAGCTGTTGGCGTGTACACTGACCTCCCATTTCGCTGTGAGTGCAGAGCAGTGGATGACCAGATGAGGATTTGAGACGTCGTCCTCCCCAGTGCGCCTCGCTCGATCCATCAGCTGTTGGCGTGTACACTGACCTCCCATTTCGCTGTGAGTGCAGTAGCAGTGGATGGCCAGATGAGGATTTGAGACGTCGTCCTCCCCAGTGCGCCTCGCTCGATCCATCAGCTGTTGGCGTGTACACTGACCTCCCATTTCGCTGTGAGTGCAGAGCAGTGGATGACCAGATGAGGATTTGAGACGTCGTCCTCCCCAGTGCGCCTCGCTCGATCCATCAGCTGTTGGCGTGTACACTGACCTCCCATTTCGCTGTGAGTGCAGTAGCAGTGGATGGCCAGATGAGGATTTGAGACGTCGTCCTCCCCAGTGCGCCTCGCTCGATCCATCAGCTGTTGGCGTGTACACTGACCTCCCATTTCGCTGTGAGTGCAGAGCAGTGGATGACCAGATGAGGATTTGAGACGTCGTCCTCCCCAGTGCGCCTCGCTCGATCCATCAGCTGTTGGCGTGTACACTGACCTCCCATTTCGCTGTGAGTGCAGTAGCAGTGGATGGCCAGATGAGGATTTGAGACGTCGTCCTCCCCAGTGCGCCTCGCTCGATCCATCAGCTGTTGGCGTGTACACTGACCTCCCATTTCGCTGTGAGTGCAGAGCAGTGGATGACCAGATGAGGATTTGAGACGTCGTCCTCCCCAGTGCGCCTCGCTCGATCCATCAGCTGTTGGCGTGTACACTGACCTCCCATTTCGCTGTGAGTGCAGTAGCAGTGGATGGCCAGATGAGGATTTGAGACGTCGTCCTCCCCAGTGCGCCTCGCTCGATCCATCAGCTGTTGGCGTGTACACTGACCTCCCATTTCGCTGTGAGTGCAGTAGCAGTGGATGGCCAGATGAGGATTTGAGACGTCGTCCTCCCCAGTGCGCCTCGCTCGATCCATCAGCTGTTGGCGTGTACACTGACCTCCCATTTCGCTGTGAGTGCAGAGCAGTGGATGACCAGATGAGGATTTGAGACGTCGTCCTCCCCAGTGCGCCTCGCTCGATCCATCAGCTGTTGGCGTGTACACTGACCTCCCATTTCGCTGTGAGTGCAGTAGCAGTGGATGGCCAGATGAGGATTTGAGACGTCGTCCTCCCCAGTGCGCCTCGCTCGATCCATCAGCTGTTGGCGTGTACACTGACCTCCCATTTCGCTGTGAGTGCAGTAGCAGTGGATGGCCAGATGAGGATTTGAGACGTCGTCCTCCCCAGTGCGCCTCGCTCGATCCATCAGCTGTTGGCGTGTACACTGACCTCCCATTTCGCTGTGAGTGCAGAGCAGTGGATGACCAGATGAGGATTTGAGACGTCGTCCTCCCCAGTGCGCCTCGCTCGATCCATCAGCTGTTGGCGTGTACACTGACCTCCCATTTCGCTGTGAGTGCAGTAGCAGTGGATGGCCAGATGAGGATTTGAGACGTCGTCCTCCCCAGTGCGCCTCGCTCGATCCATCAGCTGTTGGCGTGTACACTGACCTCCCATTTCGCTGTGAGTGCAGAGCAGTGGATGACCAGATGAGGATTTGAGACGTCGTCCTCCCCAGTGCGCCTCGCTCGATCCATCAGCTGTTGGCGTGTACACTGACCTCCCATTTCGCTGTGAGTGCAGTAGCAGTGGATGGCCAGATGAGGATTTGAGACGTCGTCCTCCCCAGTGCGCCTCGCTCGATCCATCAGCTGTTGGCGTGTACACTGACCTCCCATTTCGCTGTGAGTGCAGAGCAGTGGATGACCAGATGAGGATTTGAGACGTCGTCCTCCCCAGTGCGCCTCGCTCGATCCATCAGCTGTTGGCGTGTACACTGACCTCCCATTTCGCTGTGAGTGCAGTAGCAGTGGATGGCCAGATGAGGATTTGAGACGTCGTCCTCCCCAGTGCGCCTCGCTCGATCCATCAGCTGTTGGCGTGTACACTGACCTCCCATTTCGCTGTGAGTGCAGTAGCAGTGGATGGCCAGATGAGGATTTGAGACGTCGTCCTCCCCAGTGCGCCTCGCTCGATCCATCAGCTGTTGGCGTGTACACTGACCTCCCATTTCGCTGTGAGTGCAGAGCAGTGGATGACCAGATGAGGATTTGAGACGTCGTCCTCCCCAGTGCGCCTCGCTCGATCCATCAGCTGTTGGCGTGTACACTGACCTCCCATTTCGCTGTGAGTGCAGTAGCAGTGGATGGCCAGATGAGGATTTGAGACGTCGTCCTCCCCAGTGCGCCTCGCTCGATCCATCAGCTGTTGGCGTGTACACTGACCTCCCATTTCGCTGTGAGTGCAGAGCAGTGGATGACCAGATGAGGATTTGAGACGTCGTCCTCCCCAGTGCGCCTCGCTCGATCCATCAGCTGTTGGCGTGTACACTGACCTCCCATTTCGCTGTGAGTGCAGTAGCAGTGGATGGCCAGATGAGGATTTGAGACGTCGTCCTCCCCAGTGCGCCTCGCTCGATCCATCAGCTGTTGGCGTGTACACTGACCTCCCATTTCGCTGTGAGTGCAGAGCAGTGGATGACCAGATGAGGATTTGAGACGTCGTCCTCCCCAGTGCGCCTCGCTCGATCCATCAGCTGTTGGCGTGTACACTGACCTCCCATTTCGCTGTGAGTGCAGTAGCAGTGGATGGCCAGATGAGGATTTGAGACGTCGTCCTCCCCAGTGCGCCTCGCTCGATCCATCAGCTGTTGGCGTGTACACTGACCTCCCATTTCGCTGTGAGTGCAGTAGCAGTGGATGGCCAGATGAGGATTTGAGACGTCGTCCTCCCCAGTGCGCCTCGCTCGATCCATCAGCTGTTGGCGTGTACACTGACCTCCCATTTCGCTGTGAGTGCAGAGCAGTGGATGACCAGATGAGGATTTGAGACGTCGTCCTCCCCAGTGCGCCTCGCTCGATCCATCAGCTGTTGGCGTGTACACTGACCTCCCATTTCGCTGTGAGTGCAGTAGCAGTGGATGGCCAGATGAGGATTTGAGACGTCGTCCTCCCCAGTGCGCCTCGCTCGATCCATCAGCTGTTGGCGTGTACACTGACCTCCCATTTCGCTGTGAGTGCAGTAGCAGTGGATGGCCAGATGAGGATTTGAGACGTCGTCCTCCCCAGTGCGCCTCGCTCGATCCATCAGCTGTTGGCGTGTACACTGACCTCCCATTTCGCTGTGAGTGCAGAGCAGTGGATGACCAGATGAGGATTTGAGACGTCGTCCTCCCCAGTGCGCCTCGCTCGATCCATCAGCTGTTGGCGTGTACACTGACCTCCCATTTCGCTGTGAGTGCAGTAGCAGTGGATGGCCAGATGAGGATTTGAGACGTCGTCCTCCCCAGTGCGCCTCGCTCGATCCATCAGCTGTTGGCGTGTACACTGACCTCCCATTTCGCTGTGAGTGCAGAGCAGTGGATGACCAGATGAGGATTTGAGACGTCGTCCTCCCCAGTGCGCCTCGCTCGATCCATCAGCTGTTGGCGTGTACACTGACCTCCCATTTCGCTGTGAGTGCAGTAGCAGTGGATGGCCAGATGAGGATTTGAGACGTCGTCCTCCCCAGTGCGCCTCGCTCGATCCATCAGCTGTTGGCGTGTACACTGACCTCCCATTTCGCTGTGAGTGCAGAGCAGTGGATGACCAGATGAGGATTTGAGACGTCGTCCTCCCCAGTGCGCCTCGCTCGATCCATCAGCTGTTGGCGTGTACACTGACCTCCCATTTCGCTGTGAGTGCAGTAGCAGTGGATGGCCAGATGAGGATTTGAGACGTCGTCCTCCCCAGTGCGCCTCGCTCGATCCATCAGCTGTTGGCGTGTACACTGACCTCCCATTTCGCTGTGAG
Organism: Schistocerca americana; assembly: GCF_021461395.2. Taxonomy (NCBI): domain Eukaryota; kingdom Metazoa; phylum Arthropoda; class Insecta; order Orthoptera; family Acrididae; genus Schistocerca; species Schistocerca americana. The sequence continues at coordinate 614,555,715 of NC_060120.1, forward strand.
TGCAGTAGCAGTGGATGGCCAGATGAGGATTTGAGACGTCGTCCTCCCCAGTGCGCCTCGCTCGATCCATCAGCTGTTGGCGTGTACACTGACCTCCCATTTCGCTGTGAGTGCAGAGCAGTGGATGACCAGATGAGGATTTGAGACGTCGTCCTCCCCAGTGCGCCTCGCTCGATCCATCAGCTGTTGGCGTGTACACTGACCTCCCATTTCGCTGTGAGTGCAGTAGCAGTGGATGGCCAGATGAGGATTTGAGACGTCGTCCTCCCCAGTGCGCCTCGCTCGATCCATCAGCTGTTGGCGTGTACACTGACCTCCCATTTCGCTGTGAGTGCAGTAGCAGTGGATGGCCAGATGAGGATTTGAGACGTCGTCCTCCCCAGTGCGCCTCGCTCGATCCATCAGCTGTTGGCGTGTACACTGACCTCCCATTTCGCTGTGAGTGCAGAGCAGTGGATGACCAGATGAGGATTTGAGACGTCGTCCTCCCCAGTGCGCCTCGCTCGATCCATCAGCTGTTGGCGTGTACACTGACCTCCCATTTCGCTGTGAGTGCAGTAGCAGTGGATGGCCAGATGAGGATTTGAGACGTCGTCCTCCCCAGTGCGCCTCGCTCGATCCATCAGCTGTTGGCGTGTACACTGACCTCCCATTTCGCTGTGAGTGCAGAGCAGTGGATGACCAGATGAGGATTTGAGACGTCGTCCTCCCCAGTGCGCCTCGCTCGATCCATCAGCTGTTGGCGTGTACACTGACCTCCCATTTCGCTGTGAGTGCAGTAGCAGTGGATGGCCAGATGAGGATTTGAGACGTCGTCCTCCCCAGTGCGCCTCGCTCGATCCATCAGCTGTTGGCGTGTACACTGACCTCCCATTTCGCTGTGAGTGCAGAGCAGTGGATGACCAGATGAGGATTTGAGACGTCGTCCTCCCCAGTGCGCCTCGCTCGATCCATCAGCTGTTGGCGTGTACACTGACCTCCCATTTCGCTGTGAGTGCAGTAGCAGTGGATGGCCAGATGAGGATTTGAGACGTCGTCCTCCCCAGTGCGCCTCGCTCGATCCATCAGCTGTTGGCGTGTACACTGACCTCCCATTTCGCTGTGAGTGCAGTAGCAGTGGATGGCCAGATGAGGATTTGAGACGTCGTCCTCCCCAGTGCGCCTCGCTCGATCCATCAGCTGTTGGCGTGTACACTGACCTCCCATTTCGCTGTGAGTGCAGAGCAGTGGATGGCCAGATGAGGATTTGAGACGTCGTCCTCCCCAGTGCGCCTCGCTCGATCCATCAGCTGTTGGCGTGTACACTGACCTCCCATTTCGCTGTGAGTGCAGTAGCAGTGGATGGCCAGATGAGGATTTGAGACGTCGTCCTCCCCAGTGCGCCTCGCTCGATCCATCAGCTGTTGGCGTGTACACTGACCTCCCATTTCGCTGTGAGTGCAGTAGCAGTGGATGGCCAGATGAGGATTTGAGACGTCGTCCTCCCCAGTGCGCCTCGCTCGATCCATCAGCTGTTGGCGTGTACACTGACCTCCCATTTCGCTGTGAGTGCAGAGCAGTGGATGACCAGATGAGGATTTGAGACGTCGTCCTCCCCAGTGCGCCTCGCTCGATCCATCAGCTGTTGGCGTGTACACTGACCTCCCATTTCGCTGTGAGTGCAGTAGCAGTGGATGGCCAGATGAGGATTTGAGACGTCGTCCTCCCCAGTGCGCCTCGCTCGATCCATCAGCTGTTGGCGTGTACACTGACCTCCCATTTCGCTGTGAGTGCAGAGCAGTGGATGACCAGATGAGGATTTGAGACGTCGTCCTCCCCAGTGCGCCTCGCTCGATCCATCAGCTGTTGGCGTGTACACTGACCTCCCATTTCGCTGTGAGTGCAGTAGCAGTGGATGGCCAGATGAGGATTTGAGACGTCGTCCTCCCCAGTGCGCCTCGCTCGATCCATCAGCTGTTGGCGTGTACACTGACCTCCCATTTCGCTGTGAGTGCAGAGCAGTGGATGACCAGATGAGGATTTGAGACGTCGTCCTCCCCAGTGCGCCTCGCTCGATCCATCAGCTGTTGGCGTGTACACTGACCTCCCATTTCGCTGTGAGTGCAGTAGCAGTGGATGGCCAGATGAGGATTTGAGACGTCGTCCTCCCCAGTGCGCCTCGCTCGATCCATCAGCTGTTGGCGTGTACACTGACCTCCCATTTCGCTGTGAGTGCAGTAGCAGTGGATGGCCAGATGAGGATTTGAGACGTCGTCCTCCCCAGTGCGCCTCGCTCGATCCATCAGCTGTTGGCGTGTACACTGACCTCCCATTTCGCTGTGAGTGCAGAGCAGTGGATGACCAGATGAGGATTTGAGACGTCGTCCTCCCCAGTGCGCCTCGCTCGATCCATCAGCTGTTGGCGTGTACACTGACCTCCCATTTCGCTGTGAGTGCAGTAGCAGTGGATGGCCAGATGAGGATTTGAGACGTCGTCCTCCCCAGTGCGCCTCGCTCGATCCATCAGCTGTTGGCGTGTACACTGACCTCCCATTTCGCTGTGAGTGCAGAGCAGTGGATGACCAGATGAGGATTTGAGACGTCGTCCTCCCCAGTGCGCCTCGCTCGATCCATCAGCTGTTGGCGTGTACACTGACCTCCCATTTCGCTGTGAGTGCAGTAGCAGTGGATGGCCAGATGAGGATTTGAGACGTCGTCCTCCCCAGTGCGCCTCGCTCGATCCATCAGCTGTTGGCGTGTACACTGACCTCCCATTTCGCTGTGAGTGCAGAGCAGTGGATGACCAGATGAGGATTTGAGACGTCGTCCTCCCCAGTGCGCCTCGCTCGATCCATCAGCTGTTGGCGTGTACACTGACCTCCCATTTCGCTGTGAGTGCAGTAGCAGTGGATGGCCAGATGAGGATTTGAGACGTCGTCCTCCCCAGTGCGCCTCGCTCGATCCATCAGCTGTTGGCGTGTACACTGACCTCCCATTTCGCTGTGAGTGCAGTAGCAGTGGATGGCCAGATGAGGATTTGAGACGTCGTCCTCCCCAGTGCGCCTCGCTCGATCCATCAGCTGTTGGCGTGTACACTGACCTCCCATTTCGCTGTGAGTGCAGAGCAGTGGATGACCAGATGAGGATTTGAGACGTCGTCCTCCCCAGTGCGCCTCGCTCGATCCATCAGCTGTTGGCGTGTACACTGACCTCCCATTTCGCTGTGAGTGCAGTAGCAGTGGATGGCCAGATGAGGATTTGAGACGTCGTCCTCCCCAGTGCGCCTCGCTCGATCCATCAGCTGTTGGCGTGTACACTGACCTCCCATTTCGCTGTGAGTGCAGAGCAGTGGATGACCAGATGAGGATTTGAGACGTCGTCCTCCCCAGTGCGCCTCGCTCGATCCATCAGCTGTTGGCGTGTACACTGACCTCCCATTTCGCTGTGAGTGCAGTAGCAGTGGATGGCCAGATGAGGATTTGAGACGTCGTCCTCCCCAGTGCGCCTCGCTCGATCCATCAGCTGTTGGCGTGTACACTGACCTCCCATTTCGCTGTGAGTGCAGTAGCAGTGGATGGCCAGATGAGGATTTGAGACGTCGTCCTCCCCAGTGCGCCTCGCTCGATCCATCAGCTGTTGGCGTGTACACTGACCTCCCATTTCGCTGTGAGTGCAGTAGCAGTGGATGGCCAGATGAGGATTTGAGACGTCGTCCTCCCCAGTGCGCCTCGCTCGATCCATCAGCTGTTGGCGTGTACACTGACCTCCCATTTCGCTGTGAGTGCAGAGCAGTGGATGACCAGATGAGGATTTGAGACGTCGTCCTCCCCAGTGCGCCTCGCTCGATCCATCAGCTGTTGGCGTGTACACTGACCTCCCATTTCGCTGTGAGTGCAGTAGCAGTGGATGGCCAGATGAGGATTTGAGACGTCGTCCTCCCCAGTGCGCCTCGCTCGATCCATCAGCTGTTGGCGTGTACACTGACCTCCCATTTCGCTGTGAGTGCAGAGCAGTGGATGACCAGATGAGGATTTGAGACGTCGTCCTCCCCAGTGCGCCTCGCTCGATCCATCAGCTGTTGGCGTGTACACTGACCTCCCATTTCGCTGTGAGTGCAGTAGCAGTGGATGGCCAGATGAGGATTTGAGACGTCGTCCTCCCCAGTGCGCCTCGCTCGATCCATCAGCTGTTGGCGTGTACACTGACCTCCCATTTCGCTGTGAGTGCAGTAGCAATGGCGGACAATGGGGCTCATCCCACTCAGCAACGTATTCGGAGAGCTGCTGGAACCGACGGAAAGCTGTAGTCATTGCGAAGACCCATTACTATCCAAGTCTATTTGAAGCGAAGAGAGGTTACTAGCGCAATGCCAGTAGGACGAATGTAAAAAACTGCTGAAAAAAATTAAAGTGGTAGTGAAACTAAGGTTAGGTAACAAAACTAAAGATAGACATATTTTAGCTTAAGACCTCGTGGAGGTTTAATACAGCTATATGAAGCTAGAGTTTATCTTTCCATGCCTTAGAAGAATGCTCATACTACAGTTTAGTTTTATTCGCCCACATAGACCGCTTCCATCGTTTCACTATACAGCCGAATTTCTTCCGCAAAAAAGACACCACTATCGCGGTTAAGACTTTCCAAAAATAATTTTCCCAGATATCATGTTTTAGTTGCCAGTGTAGATATATTTCCCAGTGTCTTATCTAACCTTAATTAACTCATCTTTGGAGCTCTGTTTGTGTAACCAACATCCCTCTAGCTCTACTACGAGGGAGTTCAATAAGTAGTGCAACACATTTTTCTCGGCCAATTTCAGTAGACACAAATTAGGAATTTGTTATGGGCCATCGTAAAATTTTCCTGCTACAGCTCTTAAAGTTTCAAGAAATTCCGATAGGTGGTGGCGCTACATGCAGCCTTCAAAATGGTGTCTTTGACGGAGGTACTTTCCAAGCAGAGAGCTGTCATTGAGTTTCTTTTGACGGAAAACCAGAGCGTCGCTGATATTCGCAGTTGCTTGCACAGTGTCTAACGGAGAGCTGGCAACGAATAAAATCACAGTGAGTAGTGGGACGAGGCCCCTGTGACCATCACAACAAAGTTTGGACTGTTCTTCCTCATCCACCCTACAGCTTGGATCTCGCACCTTTCCAACTCCATCTGTTTGGCCCAATGAAGGCTGCACTCCGCGAAAAGCTGTACGTGGATGGTGGAAGGGTTATTGATGCAGCAAGACGTTGGCTCTGACGCCGATCAGTAGAATGGTACCATACGGGCGTACAGTCCCTCCCACTAATGTGGAGTAAGGTCGTCGCATTGAACGGAGATTATGTTTAAAAATAGCGTTTTGTAGCCAAAAGAGTGGGAAATGATACGGTGTATTGGAAACCTGAATAAAACCAACTTGCTTTAAAAAAATTAATGTTGCATTACTGACCGAACGCCCCTCCTGCGCTGTTACAGAACGCCCACAGTTTTCTCGCTATTCGCATTCTGCCGCCAAGCAGCGAAAGCACTGATGACCAAAGGACATGGCTTCTTTACTGGCAACTAGTGCTGGGGATGATCTGTTGCGCCCATTCGATGAACCTACTTAATGCCTGCGTCCTGCATTTAAAACTATCAGCCAGCTAACGGGAAGTATTCAGTGTGCCTTATCTTGTTCCCGTCTGCTTTACTCAGATTCATTCTGCACAGGCTTTCCATTGTATTGGTCTGGTGATTGAAGATGTACGTTGAATGGTTTCGATGGTAATCGCAGGTGACTAATACAGATTCATCCTTTCACCATTTTCGACTCTGCAGTTCTTTTCACTAAATACATATCTACCTTACTGTTAGCTTCAGTATTATTATGATATGTATGAGGCTGTCTAGCCCTGTTCACTATCTGGACGTCATGTTCCTCGACTCCCTCCTATAACAGAGAAACCTGCAACTCGGACCACGACTATCTATACTACTAAACGACTATTCCGGGGCATGGCCAATAAAATCAGCTCCAACAATGGGGTTGCCTTTCAAAAATTAGAGGAATTCAGGAAACTTTTTTAATCGCTGAAGTAGGTCTATGATATGAATAATCCGAATTTGCCTCGATTTCCGAGTGGAGCTTCGGCCGCGATGAAAAGAAAACCACCAGAATTTCAGACTTTTTCTGGTATTTCCCAAATTCCTTCCAAACTAAGCGTTTAATCGAAAACGTCAAGTTTACCAAAAATTTAGAACGTTAAATTCTGCATCGATTAAATACCAAAACTTTGATGATTTTTCTATAGAAGAGCTACGTCATAACACGGTAATTTTTCACACTGATCGAAAAACACTCGTTACGTCACTATAATAAGTCGCCATTTTGATGCATAATTTTATAGGAGAAATGTTGTAGAGAATCAGATTGTGTTTCCAGTAAGTTGAAGAAAGTGACAAAAAGCCTACCTGGTAAATAAATATCGCCATTATACGATCATATGTAAATTACATGATTTATGAAAAACATCAACTATCTATTTCAAGACGAATTGTTTCTTCATATGTTCACTCTTATTCATTTACTTTTCAATTAACTCATGCTTTGCTTACGTAGGCATGCGGAAAACACAAAAAGATGCGTTTTACAATCTGTTTGATGCCTTTAAAAACCCAATTGACTTTGAAATGGCATTTGTTGTAGATGTGCGATTTCTGTTGCATGGATGGCATGCTAGGTAAAAGAACTATGTCTTCGGTAACCACAAAGTACAATAAAGAAACTCCTCCCGAATAGACCATGAAGGCCCAACGGTACCGACCGGCCGCCGGGTCATCCTCAGCCCATAGGCGTCACTGGATGCAAATATGGAGGCGTATGTGGTCAGCACACTGCCCTCCCGGCCGTATGTCAGTTCCCGAGACCGGGGCCACTACTTCTCAATCAAGTAGCTCTGCAGATTGCCTCACAAAGTGCTGAATGCACCCCACTTGCCAACAGCACTCGGCAGACTGGATGGTCACCCATCCAAGTGCCAGCCCAGGTCGACAGCGCTTAACGTCAGTGATCTGACGGGAACCTGTGTTACCACTACGGCAAGGCCGTTGGCTCAAAGTACAATGAAGTGACAAAAGTCATAAGATATGGATATGCGATAGTGGCGATAGTGTCACATACACAATGTATAAGATTGCAGTGCATTGGAGGAGTTGTCATTTTTACTCAGGTGATTCATGCGGGAAGATTTCTGACAGGAATTAACAGACTTTGAACGCGGAAAAGTAATTGGAGCTAGATGCATGGGACATTCTCTTACAGGAATTGTTAGAGAATTCAATATTCCACGATCCACAGTGCCAAGACTGCCGAGAATACCGAACTTCAGACATTACCTCTCAGCACTAACAATGCAGTGGCCAACGGCCTACACTTAACGACTGAGAGAAGCAGCGTTTACGTAGATTTTTTAAGGCGTCTGGATTTTATGGACCTTACAAGAGCTTGATCCATAACGACAGTAAGATACAGTATGAGGTCCTCAGAAAATTATAATTATATCAACAAAAGACAATTGCAGTTAATCTCTTGTACCGAAAACTAACAAAACAATATCTACCAATATACGGACTGGCATGAAAAAACAAGTTAAAATGAAACACATTATGGAGACGAACCGAGCAGGTGGTTAATGATATCGTAAAACACCCATCTAGCAAGAGAACGGCGAGCTTCAGCGCAGAAAGGGATAAGGCCAAAACAATACATTATTCCTTTTAACTTAAATAAAGCTGAGACTGAGACTAAGTGGCTGCACTTCATTAACAGGGCTAGGCTGCGACCCAGCAAGAAAAATAAAAAAGAGTTCACCTCCAACGAGACGGTGATTGGCTGAAGCCATACTTGGCGATGCAGACGCAACATGGTGGGGAGATCCCCATTATATAAAAGCATTTTGAGACCTAAAATTTCTATCTCTCTCTCTCGTCTCATGGCGGACCGCACAAGTGTGTGGAAATAAGCGAAGGAGTTGAGAGTTTGCTTTCTGCAAAGTGGGGATGACGTGCTTTGCTTCACGTACCGTGGCGACAGATAGTAAAGTGGTAGTTAATTATTCCGGCAGGAATTTTTGCAGGCAAAGAAATTGTGCATGTCGCTCCTACCCATAGCGAGTGTGTGATAGCAATTATTTCGACTAGGGAAAGATTAATGTTCTACGGAATGCAGGAAAGTTGCGACTGAGTGAATTCAATTAAGGCCAGAGTAGGGAATTAGCGTTTCAGATCCAGCATGGAGACAACGCCGTTGCAGATGCCGCCTGGTAAAGTACCATCGCGCATTAGGCCGCACTAAATGTTCAGTCTAGATTTTGCTCACTCCAACTTGTGCACTCTTTGACCATTGAATATCAAAAGGTAGGATACTAACCTACCCTCACACTGTGTGCATGAGAGTTTTTTCACTGGTTCAAAAAGTAAATTTATTCTCCACCAACTCAGTGCATTGTCCAGCAACGACAACGTAGATTTAAATGAGCTGATGAGGATTTTTAATAATCCTTCTTTCCTGTGATAAAAAAATTTCATGTGTAGAAATAACGATTTTAATAATCGTCATTTCAGTATGTCCAAGAAGTAAATATTTTTTTATTGAGTGTCAAAAGTAATTGAACGTGATTGTTGTTTATCACTTGACCCCTGAAAGCAACAGTTGATGAATTATATGTAGAATAAAAAAGGGAATAGCTGTGTTGTCTTTCTAGAATAGACCCCAAAATTTCACTTTTATTAATTCATGCATTCTAGTTACGTGGCAGCAGCATTTCTAATGATTTTTGTTATGACCCACAACTGATATTAGCTACCTTACAGGGCCAGATTCATACTTATTTAGAATGTCTGTTTGACACCCTGGGCTTGAGAAGACAGTTCAAATGTTTTGTCCATTTGTGCGCTAAGTGGTAAGCTAAGTTTGCACACATTAGTACACTTACTGTGCAGATACAAATGTCAGACATGCAATAAGTTGTCAGTGCTAACAGACAAACAACACTGTGTGAAATAACCACAGAAATCAATGTGGGTCATACAACGAACATATCCGTTACAACAGTACGGCGAAATTAGGCGTTGGTGGGCTATGGCCGTAGATGACCGACGCGAATGCCTTTGCTAACAGCATTACATCGCCTGCAGCGCCTCTTCTGGGCTCGTGACCTTATTGACTGGACTATAGACGACTGGTCAGATGAGTCCCAAGAGCGATTGGTAAGGTTCGATTGTTGTCCAGATCCGATGAAGTCATGAACCTAAGTTGTCAACAGGGCATTGTGTAAGCTGGTGGCAGCTCCATAATGGTGTGGGCTGTGTTTACGTGGAATGGACTTGGTCCTCTGGTCCAACTGAACCGACCATTGACTGGAAATTGTTATGTTCGGCTACTTGGAGACCATTTCCAGCCATTCATGGACTTCTTATTCCCATAACAGTGTACCATGCCACCAGGCCACAATTGCTCATGATTGGTTTTGAACGACATCCTGGACAGTTCGAGCGAATGGTTTGGCGACCCAGATCACCTGACATGAATCCTACCGAACATTTTTGGGACATAATCAGGAGGACAGTTCGTGCACAAAATCCTGCACCGGCAACACTTACACAATTATGGACGGCTATAGATGTAGCATGGCTCAATATTTCTGCAGAAGACTTGTTGAGTTCATGCCTCATCAAGTTGATGCACTGGGCTGGACGAAATGATGTTGACACGATACTAGGAGATATCTCATAATTTTTGTCACCTCATTGTATAATTCAATTTATTGTCATCTGAATTTATTTTCTTTACCCCTCGAAAAACAATAATAATCCTAATGTATTTTTTCAGCAATACCCTTGAAATTATGAATATTAGAAAAAGTAATTGGATGGAAAGTAGAAAGCTGACACTGGTCATCAACTGTGTGATTTACTTATAATAGAATAATGGGGATGTTTATGTACCAGTTAAGTTTTTTGTCACTTTCTTTAATTTACAGGAAAAACAATCCGTTGCTCTATAACATTTCTCCTACAAAATTTTGCGTCAAAATGGCCACCTTTTATGGGACGAACCGACTGTATTTCGATCAGCGTGAAAAATTGCCGTGTTCTGACGTACCTTTTCTATAGAAAAATCAAACAACTAAGTTTTGGTACTCAATCGACGCAGAATTTAACTCTCTACACTTTTGGTAAACTTGGCGTTTTCTATTAAACGCTCAATTTCGGAGGAATTTGAAAAATATCAGAAAAGGTCCATAACTCTGGTGGTTTTCTTTTCATCACTGCTGAAGCTCCACTCAGAAATCGGGGCAAACTCAGCTAATTCATCTCAGACACCTACATGAGGAACTAAAACAGTTTCCAGGATTCCGCTATTTTTGCAAAGCAGAACTCTGGTGTTCTTGGCTTACTGCGCAAATAACCAGATTATATTCATCCAGTATTTGAGAATCAGAGCACTTAGTGACTTGCAGAAAACCCTATACGTAATTTCAAACCTTTGCGAAACTCTTCTCACTACATCCCCACAATGTGAAGAAAGGAAAAAAGTTATTCGGTTACTACACTGGTGTCCAAAATTAAAACAACAAACCGCTATTTCCCTGTCCTGTGTCTAATTCACGATATGCTCATACGAACTGTCAACTAGATGTCCGTACGATCGTGATCTGCACGGACGATGTCATTCTGGTCAATGGACAACCATGCCAACGATGACATCAGGGCACCTATGAAACAAGGTAGTGTTTGCAGGGTAGCCCCACATCCACAATCGCCGTGTACACAGTCACAGACGGTGTAGTATGGCACAGAGAAGATGCCTACCAGGCACTCTGCGGTGGACGGGCATGGAAAGAAAGGAAGTAGGACAGTCGCAAACTGAAGTATCCCGATGGCTTAATTTGAATCGTTCTGTTGTTTCTGGGATGTGGCGACAGTTTGTAGAGACCGAAACTGTATCCCGAAGACCAGGGCAGGGCCGACCACGTGCGACTTCACAAGAGAGGATCATTATTTGGTTGCAAGGGCACAACAGCACCGCCTTAGTACTGCACGGCAACTGGCATGTGAGCTCGCAGCATCCACTGGTCGTGTTGTATTGAGGCAAACGGTGTGCAGAAGGCTTCGGCAGAGTGGCCTTTATTGTCAGAGACTTGGCGTACGTGTAGCTTTGACGCCTCTTCACAGAAGGGAACGCCTAGAGTAGGGACATCAATATGCCTTCTGGACGGTCGAAAAGTGGGCCTATGTCCACAGATGAGTGCCGATTTAGTCTGGAGAGTGATTCCTGAGGGATTCACATCTGGAGGGAACGCGGAACACGATTTCGAGACCCAGCCATTGTGGAAAAGGACCGATATCGGTCCCTAATGGTGTGGCCAGGGATTGTTTTTATCACTCGAACCCCGCTTCATGAAAGTGTACGGGTGAATCGGCGAGGTTGAACTGCTGTCAGGTATCGTGACGAGATCTTGAGACCTCATCTGTGGTCGTTGCGAGGTGCTGTGAATCCAGATTTCGTATTGATGGATGATAATGCTCGATCTCATAGAGCAAGGGTGGTAGACGTTTTCTTGGAAACGGAAGATATTGCACGCATAGCATGGCCTGCTCGCTCTCCCGATTTGAATCCCATTGAGCATGTCTGGGATGCACAAGGGAGACGACTTGCATCACGTCAGCATCCACCAATCAAGACTGCGAGCAGCTTTGCGGGGAGAATGGCCGTTATTGCCTCAACATTTTGATGACATCATTCACAGCAATGCCCCACCGTTGTCAGGCCTGTATTGATGCCAGCGGCCACACCCCATACTGAGAATATGAACCAGTTATGGGAATGTGTGCAAATCCGTTAAGTAGGAAAAAACGGAGAACATTTTTGTCTACCGTTATGCATGTTGCAGTTGTCAACGTTCTGTATTCTTTACATTATTTCTGCTTTACTATCACCTATTTCCACTACTGTTTAGTGGCAAAATAAAGGCGACCTTGCAAAAGTTCCGTTTGTTGCTTTAATTTTGGACACCAGTGTATATTTAAGTATCTTCAACATTTCTCGGCCCTGTCAGCAACTGTATAAATATTAATTTTAATTTTAATAATCAACAGCCTCAATTGCACCGTTTACCTAGAATTTACCTAGGTTTCAGTCGGGATAACCCAACCTTCTTCAGAATAACAGTAACTGCCGTTTGTCCATAGTGGACATCGTCAATCTAAAACTACAAATCCATAAATTATCGTCAGACTGCAAAAACTTATCTCAGACTGCCTCGGCCCCACTTCGCGACCGCGATGCGGCAGCCACGAGTGCTGTACAGCACAAACGGTAGTTACTGTTATTCTGAAGAAGGTTGAGTTATCCCGAATGAAACCTAGGTAAATTCTAGGTAAACGTTGCAACTGCGGCTGTTGATTATTAAAATTAAAATTAACCAGTGTGTATTTTTGCTGTTCGTGCAGTAAAACTACGGTATTAGGGACGACGTTTTAATTTATTACTTCGTTACTATTATCTGTATTCGCAACATATTTTGCAGACGGTACCCACATATAGCACTGGATGTAGCTGCAAAATGGTATCTTTTACGAGACGTCGTGAACATTGAGATGCATGAAAAACTAGCTTTCGCTTAAAACGGGGCGCTAATTATCCAGAAAATACTCATCCAGTGTTTGATAATCAGAGCACTTAGTGACTTCCAAAAAACTTTAAACATAATTTCAAAAGTTTTCTAAGCCTTTTCTTGCTAACGTGATTAACGATGCCGCGTGTTGCACCTTTGGAGACTTAAATTAAGTGCTGACATGCGCTTTAATGTTTCATATCGTCTAAGCCGAAATTACCTTTGAAAGTTACGCATATTGGCAAGCGTAAGGATGAATGAGTCGAAAATACAGCGTTCAACAATCGCGCAGTGGTTATTACTGTTCAGAGGTAGACTTAAATGCAAAGGTTGGCAATTGCTGAAGCAGTTACGCTGCTTTCCCGGGGCCTTCCGACTTCTGCCGATTACGGACGAAGGAATACAGAGTTTAAAAAAATCAGCCACCTAAAATACAAACAATGCACAGTTACGCAGTGAAAATGGCGGTACTTCACCGGTGTGGCAGACATGGGGAAAATTAGCAGCTGCCATCCTTCCCTGTGCGCTCAAGCTCCGGATTGGGACAGGTATCGGCGTGGCAGTGGAGGGGCAGACATGACATCACGAGGCCGAAGGAGACAGCTCGGCGCAGTTATCGTTCGGCTCTCACCATGTGCGCACGTAGCGGTGCAGTGTGCGCATATGTCGGTGAGTACAGACGCTGCGAACTCATGCTCCACTCGTCATGCGAGGCATGACGTCGTGTCGTTTACCTGTACGCCTCAAGTTAGATATATCAACTTTGGTACCGAAGTAGCTCGTAGTGCTTGACAATTGTTGAAATTTGTTAACCTATCCTTTTCTGATAACACGGTACGCGATTCCGAGTTCCCTCACGTCGAGTATAAACGAAGTTTATATGAAAGTTGCACCTTGAGCAGTTCCATGAAGAAATCTAAACTAATTTCTCGGGACAGGCGCATTTAAATGAACTGAGCGTCCGTATAATGCAAGCGTGTCGTAACCATCGAATGTCTTTTTAATTCATTCCCAGTACAATTGTTTGTCCACGTCTTCGCAGTATTGTACCGAATAACGACAAATGCAGTACTACTAGCCAGGAGCAGCCTAGCCCGTGCAGGGATGTGAAACAGCAGTAAAAGAAACAATTCCTTTGGGACTGCGATCTGTAAACATTAAGCTACTCCAGCGGTGTATGCAAATAAGTTTTATAGTTAGCGTCAAACAAATGGCAATAACACTTTATAGAATGACGCAAGAGAGTTGTAAAATGGGTAGAAAAATAATTTATTATTAAAAACAATCACAGCATAAATTTTGAAAAGATGATCTGCTTGCAATAGCGGACCCAAGAATTTTTAATGGTGAGGTTAATTCCCAGCCCGTCGCTGGGAACGTCCTTATCTGCGTGTTGCTTCTTCAGTTTCCGATCTAAATTTATTTTTCTGCATCTGTCATGAATGTTATCTATCAAAAACTGAAAGAGAGTACTTTCATGAAGCGCAGAGGACAGAGGCAATAACACGTCAACAACGTCTTGTATGTGGATTTTCGCGTAATGATCTCTGAATCCTGAAACTATTCCAGTCCCCCTCACATGCAGAACCAGTTAGGCCTTATTCACTGTTGACATACCGAATAGTACGTACTTTAAACAGTTGAGCATTGCCGTCACCTGCGATTCTGCTGCTTTGTAAGAGCTAGGACGCCAAAAATAGTGCTGGTGTCAGATTTAGCCAGATCCTCTATCCATGCTCCTCATTTAATCCTTGCACTTCTATGCTTTTTTTCCGTACTTGCGTACTTTGTGAGCGTAAATAGATACCTTAACATGTTTTCATGTACCTTCTATTGTCGTAATAACATAAATTTGGGTTTTTAAACTTCTCCTTCTGCAAAATACAATGTGTTTATTTTTCTGCTCACCCGGCCATACTTCAACACCTGTCATTTTCTGTGAGTCTATTTATTTTTGTAAAAATATTATACAAATTTCGTGGTTGTTTTCCTGTTTCAGACCTAAAAATCACAACTGCATTTTTAAATTTTTAATTATTCTCTTGAAAACTGTTAATTGTGGAAGTAGATTTGCACAGCAAATTTGTAAACAATTTCTTCTGACTACTTTGCAAATGATTGTCAAACTACAAAAAGACATAGAAACTAGATGTGCAAATTCACTTTCGCAACTAATGTAATTTTCAGGCGAACAATAAAAAATGCACGTGTTATCGTTTTTAGGCTTAAAGTGGAAAAGCAGTCATGAAAATTGCACAGTAGTTTCAGAGAAATAAATGGATATCCACAGAAGATGACACATAGGCGTCGAAACGTGTTTCAGTAGGTAGAAACAGAAATGTTTTACTGAAGGCAGAGTTTTGTAACACGCATTTAATTCGAAAAACTGAAAATTGTAAAAGCATCAGCATTACCAATGATCTAAAATATTGCAAAATAAACTGTAATTTGTTAGTCTTTTCCATCAATTTTTCCAGCTGCACACTGTAACTTCGACAGTTGTCTGGAACATACTTTTTTTGATGGAAAAACATTTTTTAGCCAGTTGTCAGAATGGATTCTTTGTATGATACTTTTACAAAGATAAGACGTGTATATTCTGGAAGTTTCTTTCTATCAGAGAAACATTAAATGTAGGGGTAATAAACCGAATCGCCATATAATTATTCCAGTTTCACCGTCAGGCCAGCTTACTAACTCTGTGATATTCGGTACTTATTTATAAGGTTGTCTTGCTGTCATTGGGAAATCAGTGAGCAACAACCCATGTATTGTAAATAACATATTAACTGTGATAATTTTCGTTGCTGGTCATCGCGGTTTCAGTACCATACTTCATAAATTCTGTAGTCATTTCCTTCCGTCATGTTCCCTAGCACCTTGTATATCCCAAGCGCACGAACAGCTTGTAGGCAGCTCAGCTGGCCATGACGGTCTAGGGCAGAGGCTACTAGCTGAACTGTCGACATTGACCACTGTCCACTTGCCTCCAAACACCGAGGCGCTCAGGAATTCGCTGACAGAAAATATATAGAATATTTTTTTCATCGAGAGCAGTGAAAATCTTTCGATGTAATTCATCTTTCGTTGTAATCGTATAATAATACAAATAGTAACAGGCTTTTTGCAGGTGACTATAAAAAACTACATAAATATCCGGTAAGACCTTGGCAAGAGTTCAAAATAACACAGATTGGTATCTTACTTTAAACATTCAGAAATATAAAACAAGGCAGAATTTCTTTCCAGCAAGCCAGAGTTTGAAGTTAGGGCACAGGAAGAAGTCACTAGCATTATGCAAGTGAGAGAACATTTTTTGCATGCAAACTTGCGGTTTTTTTTTTTTCAGCCAACGCAGATTTCTCAAGATTTAACAATGAAGCATAATAAGGTCCAGTTGTGGTTCTGCCTTTTTCCAAGTAATATATAAGGAATATTCCTTGGGAATTCCAAAAAAACCGTCATTACTTTACCAGCCGACAAAATTCTTTGCCATCTTTGATGCAATTTCAGCAACTTTGGTCCATTGGTTTGACTGCCGTTTTGACTCTGGTGTGTAATGATGGATCCAAGTTTTATCAATAGTCACAAATCGGCGCAGAAAATTTTGTGGATTGCATTTAAACGTCGCCAAACCATTGCGTTGACATGTCGTGCCAGGTGCGCTTTTGTTCGACTGTGATCAGTCGCTGCACCCACTTTGCGTACGACTTCTTCATAGCCAATTCTCCGTGCACGATATTACGCACTAGCCCGCTCGAGATGTCTACAGTCTCAGCAATCTAACGAATCTTCATTCGGCGATCTTGCATTACACCATCATGGATTTTTGTCAGTGGTTTCCTTGTGGTACCTCAGTTGGACGGCGGGGACGCGCTGCGTTTTCGGTGCTTGTCCGATCTCGTTCAAATTCATTAGTCGAAAAGTAAATGGTCTTCAATGATGGCGGAGAGCCCGCGAGAACTTATCCAGTTCTTTTGATTTGTGTGGTAGTCTTTTCCTTAAAATGAAAATGTTTAGTAACAGCACGAAACGCGGTTTTTCCTTGTTTTCAATTGCAAAAGACACGCTGACTAATTTAGGTGGCTGTCAATGAACGGTGCGCTGTACACTGTTGAAAGTCTTTATACGATTCTTAGAATATTCAGGCTTACCAACCGAAGGGGGAGATTGTTAGACGTCCCATCAACGAGATCATTACAGATGGAGCACAAGCTCGGATTCGGGAAGAATGGGGAAGGAAATCGGGCGAGCCCTTTCGAAGGAACCACCCCGTCATTTTCCTGAAGTGATTTAGGAAAAGCACGGAAAATCTAAATCAAGATGGCCGCACGTGGGTTTGAACCGTCATCCTCCCGAACGCGAGTCCAAGTGTGTTAACCATTGTGTCGCCTCTGTTTGTGCTTACCAACCATGAAGACGCAACAGAAATGGTCTTCCATGGAAATTTACCCAGACTTGTCAGACCACCCTCGTAATATCCTATGACTGCTATAACAAAATCCCAATTGGAATTAGTCAACTCATAACAAATACTTGGGTATAACAATCAGTATGGAGATGAAATTGGATTATCACATAGGCCCAGTAGACTAGTAAGCAGTTAGCAGATAATAGTTCATTAATAGGATGCTGGGAAAATGCGGTCAGTTTACAAAGGGGGTGCTTCAAAACACTAGTTTTATAAAACGGAAATGAAATTCAAATAATTTGAAAGCCCGCTAAAAAGCTCCATTCGAGTCAAGAGATGCCTGTGATGTCACTCGCTAA
Organism: Schistocerca americana; assembly: GCF_021461395.2. Taxonomy (NCBI): domain Eukaryota; kingdom Metazoa; phylum Arthropoda; class Insecta; order Orthoptera; family Acrididae; genus Schistocerca; species Schistocerca americana. The sequence continues at coordinate 614,573,111 of NC_060120.1, forward strand.
CTCGCCTCTTCTACTGTCATAAATCTAATGTACAGTGATGTCTTGTTTTGGAATTTTTATTTCGGAAAATGACATACAAATGGTAGGTAGTACCACGCTGCAAAAATACCAGCATAAAACGCTTGAAAAATAGTTTTTGAGTCTTTCAGAGAACGAGAAAGAGCGTAAAAATTGGTTGCAATTGAATTGCTCTAATAGTAATTATAAAAGGTGGCAATTTTATTTACGCACTCTTTTAAATAGATATGATGGTATCTGACACTCAAGTACAAATGCGAAGAAACGTAATGATCCTAAAATGCTTTAAATTCTTGCTATGATTTAATCTTTAAAATTTAATAATTCTCTTCCTGTTAATATTTAATTAATTAATTAACTTACGTCGTTCAGATTTCGTAACGCTGACGGCATTAAAATTTAAAGTTGTTCAGTCCCTATTTTGTTTTCTTTCAGTTGGTGCAATGCTGTTCGCTTTCAAGTCTACACATTTATAAAAATCAGGTCCAGGAATCACTTTTGTGATCACGATTGAGATTTAGACGGTATTCGCGTAATAGTACTGAATAAGAGTTATCGTTTCTGAAAGATGCAGGTTAGATTAAAGCTGTGTGCACTTTTGCGCATATAATGAAAATATTCCTAACACGTCGCATAACAAAAAGTAACATGCGAATCACAACCGTGGTCAATCGAAGAAAATATATGATGACATAAATGTTCTCCGCTGTTATTCAGGACAGGTTTAGATTAAACACCGCAATTTTCAGTCTTTAGAAATCATAAGACGATACACTTTAGAGATATTTGTTTTGAATAACTTGTATTTACCTTTTCTTATACAATATGGTGATTGTCACAAGGATTATCTCTCTCCTTTTTATAGCCTTTAGCCATTTACATTACATACATCGATTAAGAAACTTTTCTTTCTCTACCGACCAGTACGAGAACAAAATCATATGTAGTTTCGTAGTACAAACAATGCTAGTTTATTCCGTGCACTAGAAAACTTTGATTCACTGAGCATAAAAATTAAAATAATAAAATTACATTTTTAATATCGTCAATTCTTCTTTATATCATGAAAATAAGGTTTGACTTCGTCGTAATATTTTTCATCGTTGTAGCACTATACACTGTGCCGGCAAAATCCCACAACGTCGATGCCAAAGTTCTCTTACTTAATTTAAAATGTTTTGCTTTCTGAAGGTAACATCAAATCACCTCCGAGACACGATTTCTCACTGTTACAAAGGAGGATAGCGTCAGTCGACGAACTTACTCTTAGTAAAAATTATCGTTATACGCACTTCTTTGCACATTATTGGCAGCTAGACTGAAAGAGCGGTGAACTGTCGGATATTAAAAGATGTCCATAGGTCCCTGATTCGAATCTAGCCTGCAACAATATTTTAGCTTATTTATAAAACAAATCGACAGTACTTCCATATGAAAACCAAATCACAATTGCAGAACTTCACAGCACCGATTAAAAACAGTATTATTGTTTTCCTTGGCGTTTACATGCGCTTACATTTGCAGTAGCTGTTCACTCACATCATTTTCAAAAAGATATTTTCTAGTTTGTGAACACACTTTTTACTTTATTAGAAACAATGCCTTTATCTTCATACTGTCCAGCTAGGATCCTTATTGCTTAAGCTTTTGAAGTTTAATCTTACACAAGATGAAGTCAATTTCAGATACTGACGTTAGTTTACACTCAAAAACAGCACAGCTCTTACGTTTCTTACCTGCATGTTGCACATGCTTTATATCGCTGCGCATAGAAAACCTCAGTCCTACACCTTATTTTACTGCGGGAGTATCGTGATATCTTCAATACTAGCAATTCTTTCCAAAAAAAAAGGTAATTGTTTGTAAACAAAGTAGATGCATTTGTCCTCATTTGCCCATTTCTCAGACTAAGATTAATGTGAAGCTATATACAATACATCCCACCATCGAAACAACTCCTGCAACCAGTTATTGCTAACGATATATTCATATTTCGTGTACAACTTTTAAAAGTATATGACCTCATTGTATACGCCGTATGCGTTATCCGTTGCGCCACCGAACGCCTGCTCAGTACACTCTCTGGTGTCTTCCATAGAGGAACCGACTTACGTAGTATTAAGTGATTGATATAGGCATATGCTACAGCCTCTATATCCATAGGGACCACGAAGACAAAAACAGACTAACTACAGCGTGCACACAAGCATTTAAGCAGTCGGTCTTTCCGCACGCCGAACGCGAATAGAGTATAAAGGAACTCTAATATGTGGTATAGTCGGAAGTGTGCTAATTCTCATGAAGTTGAGAGCGTTTTGCAGAGTATGCCTGTAGATTAGGGAAAACTATAGCTTTGTGATCCATTCGGTTACTCGACTAAATAATTAGCAAATGATTTCTGAAAATTTTCAGTTTCCCATCGCAGCAATGGAAATGAAAATTTCGCTATTCAGTTAGTATAGCAAAAATGCATTAATAAATTATGTACAACTGTACCGCTGAGATACCAACCCACTGCTGTAGAGATGATTCTCGTTTTTAAGTTCCGTAGACGTCAGAGTAATGGGCTAGAATCAATACAAAGTAAATTGTTGGGAAAGCATGTGCAGCTGAAATAACGTTAGTACTTAATGTCACAAGTGTATTGGACCTCTTTGCTTTATAACAGGGCAGTGATATGAAACATTATTATCTTGTTATTATTTGATGAAGTTCCACACATCTTACTGCATTGGAGTCCTCCTTGGAGGCCCTTTCCAGTGCCACAGAAAAGAATTATGGAATACCAACTCGTTATAAGAGTAATTACAGTGTCCCGTTATGCTAATGTGCCCTTCTTGTGGGTCCAGGGGTAAGAATAGGCCAGAGGTATTCCTGCCTGTCGTACGGGGCGACTACAAGGACTCTCACACGTTTCAGCCTTTGTGATGGTCCCCTGTATGGTTTGACCTCCATATTTCAAAATTTTTGTGGAGAGTGAGCCAGTTGGGGAAGGGCGCCTTACATGGTGCATTGTGTCTATCATGCATTGAGGTCTTTAGCCCACTTTCTTATCGTCGCATTTCAGTCCCACTCATTCTCCATTTCTTGGGCGGGGATACATTCCTGGGTGCGTTTTCCACCATGCAGTACGCAGTGTCGCTTTCTGTGCTGACGATGACCATGGACTTTGTGTTGTTGGCAGAAGAGCCAACACTGTGTTTCTAGAGGAGGCCGAAATGCACGCGTTTAATTACACGCTGACTGCCGTGAGGTCTGGAACAGGACAATATCTTGAGATTGCAAATAAAGTACGTAGATGATATAATACTTAACTTTAATCCACAATTGTAGAACATCTCTCGTTACGGTACATGCTTCAATATATTAATTATCAATTGAATACGGCGCCTTGCTAGGTCGTAGCAAATGTAGCTGAAGGCTATGCTAACTATCGTCTCGGCAAATGAGAGTGTATTTGTCAGTGATCCCCTTCTGGCAAAGTCGGCTGTACAACTGGGGCGAGTGCTAATGCGTCTCTCTAGACCTGCCGTGTGGTGGCGCTCGGTCTGCTATCACTGACAGTGGCGACACGCGGGTCCGACGTATGCTAATGGACCGCGGCCTATTTAAAGGCTACCACCTAGCAAGTGTGGTGTCTGGCGGTGACACCACAGACTTCTTTGCACCTGATATCCAGCACGGTAGCCAGTCCATTCTGGTGGGGCCGCTATGTACCCTGTTGGTTGCAGCCCCCTGACAACACACGGGTTGCTCTGCTGATGCCTGCGCCGTTAACTCCACATGTATGCCAAGGGGTAGATGCCCATCCATCTCGGGCATCAGGACTCCCAGCAATGGTCATCCTGCCAGGTGGCCCTTGCTGAGGCTGGGTGGCGCCTGTGAGGAGGGCCCTTGGTTGGAGAGGGTGGCATCGGGGCAGGTGACACGCAGTGAAGCATGGTAAATCATTTCTTGCTGGTGGCCAGCCGCCAGCAATCTCTAATCTTCCTAGAGCTTAATTCAACGCTCAGAAATACGATCCAAAATAGTTCCCCTCCCTGGCCACACCATGGGAGAAACGAAAGGCTAAGGATGGCAGTGGAACTTATTCATCCTGGTACCTTGTCTGATCCAGTGCTGATGGGAATCCTTCATGTCGATGAAGCCTCAGTTTTTTGTTGTGCATTTAAAGGACAAGTTTGGGGAGGTGGAGGGCTTGTCCAAAATGCGCTCTGGGTCAGTCTTCATCAAAACAGCATGCTCTTCCCAGTCACAGGCACTACTCACCTGTGACAATCTGGAGATATTTCTGTTTCCATCATGTCTCTTAACAGCTTGAATATGATTCAGGGTCTCATATTCCACAGGGAACTTCTTTTGCAGTCTGACGATGAGCTGCGTGCCAATTTAGAATGAGGTGTTCACTTTGTCTGGCATGTCCATCGAGGTCCAAAGGATAATCAGGTTGCCACTGCTGCCTTCATCTTGGCCTTCGAGGGTGACACATTACCCGAAAAGGTCAAGGTGATGGTCTACTGCTGTCATGTCAAACCATATATCCCTCCCCTGATGTGGTATTTTAGATGCTGGATGTTTGGCCATATGTCTTCCTGGTGTAGTTTCATCATCACATGTCGAGATTGTGGACGTACTTCACATCCAAATACTCCATGTACCCCACCTCCTATCTGTGGAGAGCATCATTCCCCTTGCTCATCAGACTGTAGGATCTTACAGAAAAAAAGAAAAATCGTGGAGTACAAGACCCTGGACCAATTGACCTACACTGAGGCCAAGAGGAAATTAGAACGACTCCATCCTCTGCGAATTACTTCCTCTTATGCCGCTGCTACGACAACAATGATAGCCCCATCAGTTCAGCGAATTCCAGTCAGCTGTGAGCCCTAGGACTACACCTGCCCCCTTGACCATGGTGGGGCGCTACCCTCCCTGCTGCTCCTGCGACACCTTCTTTGGGAACAACATCCCCCCCCCCCCCCCCAACCATCGGGGACGTCCATACCTACTTCTAAGCTGGAGAAGTGTAAAACTTCCCAGGTTCTTACCAGTGGCACAGCTGACACCAGCCAGTGGCTGCAGCAACCACAGGTAGCTGGTCGTAGGGCTTCACAGTCCTCCTCAGTCAATGAGGCTGAATCAGTGAAGCTCTCTTAGCAGGACAATCGTAAGGGACAGTGAGAGAAACCAAAAAAGCAAAAAACCCCCAAGAGCTAAGGCACTGCGATGGCACCCACACCACCACTACCTACAAGCTCTGCGTCTGAGGATGAGGTGAAGATTCTGGCGTTCAGAGGACCTAGATCTCACTGGACCCTCAGACACAATGGATATTAAGTGCTCAGGCAATAAGTTGGTGGTAGTACGTGACCCTGAGGCGTAAACTGCCGCATTGAGTGTTCCATACTTTCCCAGTCTCACAGTCATCCAGTGGAATTGTGGCAGTTTTTTCCGCTATGTTGCCGAGCTACGCCAACTGTTAAATTTACACCTGCTTTTTGCGTTGCCCTCCAGGGGACCTGGTTCCTGGCAATGCAGACCCCCAGACTGTGCGGCTATAAGGGATATTACAGGAACCATAGCGACTATAAAAGTGTCAGGTGGAGTTTGCGTACCTGTCCTAAACTCTGTCTGTAGTGAACCTGTGCCCCTTAAAACCGGTCTTGAAGCTGTGGCTCTCAGAATGGTGACACAGGAAATAACTGTCTGCAATGTATACCTTCCTCCAGATGGTGCAGTACCCCTGAATGTATAAGCTGCACTAATTGATCAACTCCGTAAACCTTTCCTACTTTTGGGAGATTTTAACATCTGTAATCCCTTGTGGGGTGGCACTGTGCTTACTGGCCAAGGCAGAGATGTCGAAACTTTGCTATCTCAGTTTGACCTCTGCCTCTTAAATACTGGGGCCACCACACATTTAAGTGTGGCTTGTGGTAGTTGCTCAGCCACTGATTTATCAATTTGCAGCCCAGGACTACTTCAATCTACCCACTGGAGAGCGCATGACGACCTGTGTGGTAATGGTGACTTCCCCATCTTCCTGTCACTGCCCTGGCATGAGGCCCACAGACGCCTGCCTAGATGGGCTTTTACCAAGGTGGACTGGGAAACTTTCACCTCTGCTGTCACCACTGAATCTCTCGCACACGGTAGTGTGCCACAGTAGTTGGGCAGTCCCATGGTGGTCACCAGAAGTCGCTGAAGCAATTAAGGAGCGTCGGCGAGATCTACTGTGGCATAAGTGGCAGCCTTCCGTGGAGCACCTCATAGCCTTTAACACCTCTGTGCCTGCGTTCGCCAACTTATCAGACGACAGAAGCAGGAGTGTTGGGAGAGATACGCCTCGCCTATTGGATGCCATACGACATCTTCCCTTCGCTGCGAGTCTGGGAGTAAGAATAGGTCCAAGATATTCCTGCCTGTCATAAGAGGTGACTAAAAGGAGTGTCACACGTTTTGACCTTTATGTGATGATCCCCTCTAGGGTTTGACCTCCATTCTTTAAAATTTTCCTGAAGAACGAGCCAATTTGTGAAGGGCGCCTTACATGGTGCATTGTGTCCATGGTGCATTGATATCTTTAGCCCTCTTTCTCATCGTCACATATCAGTCCCACTCATTCTCCATCTCTTGGGCAAGGACATCTTCCTGGGTGCGTTTTCCATCATGCACTACGCAGTGTCGCTTTCTGTGTCGACAATGACCATGGACTTCTTTGCACCTGATATCCAGCACAGTAGCCAGTCCATTGTGGTGCAGCCACATTGAACCCCGTTGGTTGTAGCCTCCTGACCACACAGGGATCACTGTGCTGATGCCTGCTCCGTTAACTCCCCACCTATGCCAAGGGGTAAATGCCCATCTCCCTAGGGCATCAGGACTCCTGGCAATGGCCATCCTGCCAGGTGGCTGCAGCTGGATGGTGCCCATGGGAGGGCCCCTGGTCTGAGTGGGTGGCATCAGGGCGGATGACAAGAGATGAAGTGTAGTCCAGCATCTCTAGCTGGTGGTGAAACTACAGCAGTCTCTAAGTGATCACAAGCTCAATTAAATGCACAGAAGTACGACCCCAAATTGTTCCCCTCCCTGGTCACACCATGGGAGGAACGTCAGGCTAAGGATGGCAGCAGTTCTTATTCGCTCTGGTACCTTGTATGTTAGAGAGCTGATGGGAAATTTTTCATGACAATGAAGCCTCAGTTTTTTGTTGAGCATTTAGAGGACAAGTTAAGGGAGGTGAAGGATTTATCCAAAATGAGATCTGGGTCAGTCTTCATCAAAACAGAATCCTCTGCCCAGTCACAGGTGTTACTTGCTTGTGAAGAGCTGTGGGATTTTTCTGTAACCATCATGCACCATAAGAGCTTAAATATGATCCAAGGTATCATATTTCACAGAGACCTTCTTTCACGGTCGGACGATGAGCTGAGCGCCAATTTAGAGCAGCGAGGTATACATTTTGTCCGGCGTGTCCAGTGGGGTCCAATGGATAATCAGGTTACCACTGGTGCCTTCATCTTGGCCTTAGAGGTTGATACATTACCCGAGAAGGTTAAGGTGGTGATCTACCACTGTGATGCCCCCCAGAGGATCCACAACTCTTTTGTGGCTACGTGCGTAGCGAGCACGGGACCCCGAGCTAATGTGGCCTTCCTTCCTTCTCGGGCTGCATACCCTCCTTTTCCGCATCCTTCCCTGTCCCCCATCTTCTCCCCCCCCCCTCACCTCTGGCTCTTTCCTTCCCTTTCTCCCTTTCTCCTCCTCTGGGAGTATGGTTTGTGCCTACGTCTGGAGACTGACGCTTGTAAATGTACCGCATTCTTCGCCTTCCTTGCTTGTATGTCTTCATCCTTCCTTTGTCCTTCTCTTTTTCTTACCTCTTCTCTTTACCCTTTTCTCCGCTGCGGCGTTTGAGACCTCTCTTCTTTCCTTTCCTTTTCTCTTTCTTCCTCCCTGTGCGTGTCTGAAGGCCGACCCACGCACTTCCATGTGTAGCCGGTGACGGGGTAACGCGTAATTCCCCGCCCCGGGTAGACAGGTAGGACACGTACGTACACCCTGGTAAGGGCCAGGCCCAGGGAGGGGTGATTACCCGAGCTGATACCTTCCGAAAGTGCCGATTGGTCCGTCCGTCCGTTTGTCGGGAGGTGTGACCTGAGGTGTGAACAATCACCTAAGGCGGGAGTGCCCTCAGAGAGGGCCCCCACAAGGGAGGAGCGCGCCATCGGAGACGCCGGTAATCATGGGGGATTCTTCCGCAATGGTTTCCTCACCTTCCACTATGTCTGCTCACAAACGTAAGTTCGCTGAATCTCAGCCACGGTCAGTTCTTCCATCGTTGCCACAGTTCCTTGTTGTTTCTCGGTCTGACGACGGTCACGACTTCTCCACGGTCAACCCTTACATTATTCAGAAAGGTGTCGACGCAATTGCAGGTCCTGTAAAGTCTTGTTCCAGATTACGGAATGGCACCCTGTTGTTAGAAACACACAGTGCCCTCCAGGCACAAAAATTGCTGCGTACCTCACTACTACACACCTTCCCTGTCCGGGTGGAACTACACCGTACTTTAAATTCCTCGCATGGAGTCGTTTATACACGCTCCCTCGATGGATTGTCTGACGAAGAAATTCAGCACTACCTGTCTGACCAGGGCGTAACGGCTGTTCATAGGGTTATGAAAAGGGTTGACATGAACATCATTCCAACCCGCACTGTCTTCTTGACATTTGACAAAGTTCAACTCCCATCGAAAATCAAAGCAGGCTATGAGATAATTTCCGTTCGCCCTTACGTCCCAAACCCCACGCGTTGCTATCAGTGTCAGCAGTTCAATCACACCAGCCAGTCCTGTTCCAATCCGGCCAAATGTGTTACGTGTGTCAAGGATGCCCATGAGGGTGCTTGTCTACCTCCATCCCCTCGCTGCATCAATTGTATGGGTGACCACGCTGCTTCCTCTCGAGATTGTCCCGTTTTTAAGGACGAAAAGCTCATCCAGGATATTAGAGTAAAGGAAAAGGTGTCGACCTTTGCTGCTCGAAAATTATTCGCCAGTCGACAGCCCACCGTGCCTCAGAAAGGAAAATACAGCACTGTCCTTGCTTCTCCTCGGCCAACAAAGGAGGCGGCCACGCAGACTTGAGACCTCACCTTTAGTGCCACGGTCGTCAGATCGGCCAGCGCAAAGATCGCCCGTTCAACCTCACCACTTTCGCCTGCCCACTCTCTGGCTCACCCTTCGTCGAGTTGTGCTAAATCTCGAGCCCAAAAGTCAGACACCAAGACTTCGAAAAAAGAGCATACTCGTGAAGAGTTTTTACGTATGGCAACTTCCCAACCATCGGTTCCTCCTTCCTCTAAACATCATACTTCCAAGAAGGCTACAAAGAAACCCAGTTCCTCTCCTTCTCCGCCAAGGCGTGTCCCATCTACAGCACCACCTGGCGGAAATCGCCCTTGGCCATCTTCTGTGTCGCCGAGGCGCACTGCTGGCGGCCGATCAACCAGCCGATCGCTGGTGGCAGGAGCTGCTCCTGACCAACCTATGGATCAGGATCTTCTGCCTTCGGCTGAATGCCATTCCATTCTGTCGGTCGCAAGCTCAGAGCAGTCGTTGAGTTGACAGCGACCTTGGTCACATTCCTCCATTTTCTGTTCACCCTATGTCCATTATCCACTGGAATATCCGCGGTATACGAGCCAATCGGGATGAATTGTCGATCCTCTTACGATCCTACTCGCTGGTCATCTTCTGTCTTCAGGAAACATAGCTGCGTCCCCATGACCGCTTTGTTCTCCCTCATTTTCAGTCCGTCCGATATGACCTCCCCTCTGTTGAAGGCACTCCAGCGCATGGAGGACTCATGATTCTTCTCCATGAAACACTCCATTATCACCCAATCCATTTAAGCACTTCCTTCCAAGCTGTCGCCGTCCGTCTGTCCCTTTCTGGATACACATTTTCTCTTTGTACTGTATACATTCCATCGTCCACACCAATGGCACGAGCTGATCTCCTTCATCTTCTTGGTCAGCTTCCACCCCCATATTTGCTGGTTAGGGACTTCAATGTCCACCACCCGCTTTGGGGATCTCCACATCCTTGTCCACGTGGCTCACTATTGCTAGACGTCTTCCACCAAGCAGATCTAGTTTGCCTCAACACTGGGGTCCCTACATTTTTGTCTGCCTCCACGAAAAATTTACCTCATTTGGACCTTGCGGTCGGTACTGTTCCGCTAGCTCGGCGCTTCGAATGGTTCGCCCTTGATGATACACACTCGAGTGACCACTTTCCATGTGTCCTTAGACTGCAGTCTCAACTGCCCTACATGCGCCCGCGACGCTGGAAGTTTGCCCAAGCCGATTGGACACTTTTTTCGTCTTTAGCGACATTCGATGACCGTCACTTTCCCAGCGTCGACGATGAGGTCACACATATTACCGAAGTTATTCTTACAGCTGCGGAACATTCAATACATCACCTCCGAATTGCCCCGGCGTCCCCCAGTTCCTTGGTGGAACGAGGCATGCCGTGATGCAATACGTGAGCGGCGACGTGCTCTCCGCGTTTTCCGCCACCATCCTACTTTGGCCAACTGTATCCGCTATAAGCAGTTCCGAGCGCGATGCCGTCGTGTCATCCGCGATAGCAAGAAGGCAAGCTGGAAATTCTTTATTAGCTCATTTAACACCTTCATTCCCTCCTCGGAAGTTTGGAGTCGGCTTCGACGGTTCTCAGGCGCACCTAGTTTCTCCCCGGTCTCTGGGCTCACTGTCGCGCATGACACATTAGTGGACCCCGTCGCAATTTCTAACTCGTTGGGTCAGCACTTCGCTGAGATTTCGAGCTCTTCAAATTACCCGCCAGCGTTTCTCCCGAAGAAACGTGCAGCGGAAGTGCGACCTCTTGCTTTCTCCTCTCAAAATCGCGAAAGCTACAATACTGTTTTCGCCTTGCGGGAACTCCAACATGCACTCTCTTCTTCTCGCTCCTCCGCCCCAGGACCGGATGGTATCCACGTCCAAATGTTGCTGCATTTATCAACCCATAGTCTGCATTACCTCCTTCGCCTTTATAATCGAATTTGGACCGACAGTACCTTTCCCAGACGATGGCGGGAAGCTATCGTCGTTCCTGTTCCGGAACATGGAAAGGACAAACATCTCCCCTCTAGCTATCGCCCCATTTCTCTCACGAGTAGTGTCTGTAAGGTTTTGGAGCGTATGGTAAATTACCGTTTAGCGTGGTGGCTGGAATCCCGCAGTCTTTTAACAACTGCCCAATGCGGATTCCGAAAGCATCGTTCTGCAGTTGACCATCTTGTTGCTCTTTCCACTTATATCATGAACAATTTTCTCCGGAAACGCCAAACAGACGCACTATTTTTTGATCTGGAGAGAGCATACGATACCTGTTGGAGGACAGGCATCCTCCGCACACTGTTCTCTTGTGGCTTTCGAGGTCGGCTGCCCCTTTTCCTTCGCGAATTTATGGCAGAGCGCACATTTAGGGTGCGGGTGAACACTACTCTCTCCCTTACTTTCTCCCAAAAAAATGGGGTACCCCAGGGCTCCGTGCTGAGTGTTGTACTGTTTGCCATTGCCATCAATCCAATTATGGATTGTCTCCTTCCTGATGTCTCGGGCTCCCTCTTTGTGGACGATTTTGCGATCTACTACAGCTCTCAACGGACCAGCCTTCTTGAACGACGTCTTCAAGGATGTCTCGATCGCCTCCACTCTTGGAGCATCGAAACCGGCTTCCGTTTTTCTCCCAGTAAGACCGTTTGTGTTAATTTTTGGCGACGTAAGGAGTTTCTTCCGCCCTCCTTACATCTAAGTCCTGTCAACCTTCCGTTTTCAGACGTCGCTAAATTCTTGGGTCTTATGTTTGACAGAAAACTGTGCTGGTCCTCCCACGTTTCCTATCTTTCGGCTCGCTGTCTGCGACCCTCAACACCCTCTGTGTCTTGAATGGTACCTCCTGGGGAGCGGACCGAGTGGTCCTTCTCCGCCTCTATCGCGCCTTAGTGCGCTCGAAATTGGACTATGGAAGCATAGTCTACTTCTCTGCCCGGCCGTCTATTCTTCGGCGTCTCGACTCTATCCACCACTGTGGATTAAGTTTAGTGTCTGGAGCTTTTTACACCAGCCCTGTGGAAAGCCTTTATGCTGAGACTGCTGAACCTCCGCTGTCCAATCGGCGAGCAGTCCTTCTGAGTCGTTATGCTAGCCACCTGTCTTCCATGCCTGCTAATCCAGCCCATGACATTTTTTTCGACACCTCCTTTGATGTAGGGTATGCAGGCCGCCCCTCCTCCCCACTACCACCGGGAGTCCGCTTCCGTCAACTGCTCCATTCTCTTTCCTTCCGCTTTCCTAAAACCTTCTTGACAACTTGGGGTACAGCACCGCCTTGGCTCCGTCCCCGGATCTGCCTGCTCTGTGACCATTGTCGATTTCCCAAAGATGGTACCCCTTCACTTGTTTATCGTCAGGCATTTGCTGCTCTATGTGCACAAATGACGGGTGCCACATTTATTTACACCGACGGCTCGAAAACATCGTTCGGTGTAGGGAGTGCCTATATTGTTGGCGACACCCCAAATCACTTTCGGCTTCCCAACCAGTGTCCCCCCTGCGGGTCCGGGGATTAGAATAGGCCCGCGGTATTCCTGCCTGTCGTAAGAGGCGACTAAAAGGAGTCCCTCCCCCTCACGGGGGTAGTTAGCGCCTGCGTCCGGAGACGGACGGTTCCACGACCTCTATTTGCGATCATTTTGCTTTTTCACTTCTCGTTTCTTCCTATCTTTGGTTGGTTCCTTTCTTTGCTCTTCTCCACCTCACTGTCTTCCTTACTCTTTCCACTGCAAAATCTCCTTGCCTTCTCATTGCCTTCTTCTCCTTGCTTTCTCATTGCCTTCTTCTCCTTGCCTTCTCATTGCATTCTTCTCCTTGCCTTCTCATTGCCTTCTTCTCCTTGCCTTCTCTGGTCTCTGCCTCGGCGTTTGAGACAGTCTGTCCTCTCTCTCTCCCTCTCTCTCTCCTTTTTCCTCTTCTTCCTTCCTCCCAGTGCGCGCCTGAAGGCCGACCCATGCGTTCGCACGGGTAGCCGGTGACGGGGTAACGCGTAATTCCCCGCCCTGGGTAGACATGTAAGGCACGCGCGTACCCCCTGGTAAAGGCCAGGCCCGGGGAGGGGTGATTGCCTGAGCTGATACCTTCTGACCATGCTGATTGGTCCCTCCGTCTGTTTCTCGGGAGGTGTGACCTGAGGTGTAAACATTCACCTAAGGCGGTAGTGCCCTCTGAGAGGGTCCCCACAAGGAAGGAGCGCGCCATCGGAGACGCTGGCAATCATGGGGGATTCCTCCGCAATGGATTTCACTCCATTTCTCTCGACTTCTACCCAAAAACGGAAACATGACCAGCCACCAGTGACAAAAGGACTACCGCCTGCCCCACAGTTCCTCGTCGTTTCTCGATCTGAGGACGGAAAGGATTTTTCCTGTGTCAACCCTTTCGTTATCCAGAAGGGCGTAGATGCCATAGCCGGATCTGTCAAATCTTGTACCAAGTTGCGTAACGGTACCTTATTACTAGAAACTGAGAGCGCCTTTCAGGCACAGAAACTGCTTCGGGCCACACTCCTGTACACGTTCCCTGTCCGAGTGGAGGCTCACTGAACTTTGAATTCGTCTCGTGGTGTAGTCTATACTAGCTCCCTCGACGGATTGACTGACGAGGAGATTCAATCTTTCCTCGCTGAGAAGGGCGTGACGCCTGCCCATAGGGTCATGGAAAGGGTCAACAATGACCTTGTACCGACCCGGACACTTTTCTTGACCTTCGATAGTGTTAAGCTGCCATCGCGTATCAAGGCGGGCTACGAGGTTATTTCTGTTCGCCCCTATGTCCCGACACCTACGCGCTGCTACCAGTGTCAGCGTTTCAATCACACTCGACAGTCTTGTTCCAATGCGGCTAAATGTCACTTGTGGCAGGGATGCCCATGAGGGTGACTGTCCACCTCCATCTCCTCGTTGTGTGAACTGCCAGGGTGACCATGCCACATCCTCCCGCGACTGTCCTGTCTATAAGGAAGAACGCTGTATCCAAGAAATTCGGGTCAAAGAGAAAATGTCCACCTCGGCTGCTCGCAAGCTATTGGCTAGTAGGAAGCCCACGCTGCTCCCAGCGGGGAAATACAGTACTGTCCTCGCCTCTCCTCGGACTACCAGGGAGGTGGCAACCCAGACATGCGATCTGACCTTCAGCACCACGGTCGTCCATTCGGCCAGTGCTAAGATCGTGCGGTCGACGTCTCCTCTTCCTCCCATCACCCCACAGACACCAGCCCCTTCATCAGCTTCTGCTAAGACGAAGACCCAGAAGTCAGATGCATGGGCCTTCAAGAAGGAACTGTCCCGTGCAGACTTCCTATGTACCTTGACCTCCCAGCCTTCGACCGGTACTTCCACCAAACGTCCTTCCAAGAAGGCTCATAGGAAGCACAGTTCTCCTTCTCCGCCACGGCGCATTTCTTCTCCTGCGCCACCCAGCGATTGCCGCCCCAGGCCGTCATCCGTTTCGCCTGGCCGCATCGCTGGTAGCCGAACATCTGGCCGTTCACCGGCGGAGGAAGCTCCCCCTCCCGGCCATCTTCCCAAGATGGCCGATGAACCTATAGACCCAATGGACGATGACTGTCCGCCTACTGATAGCGGCGGCAGTGCTCGCTCGAAGCCAGGCCCTCAGCGGCCTTCGAGGTGACCCCTTCTTTCATCTTCCTTTTCTTCTTACGATGGTGGCACTTATTCACTGGAGTATTCGCAGCATTCGCTCCAACCGAGAGGACTTGAAGTTGCTGCTCCGCTTGCACTGTCCGCTCGTCATAGCCCTCCAGGAAACAAAGCTACGCCCGTGCGATCAAATTGCCTTGGCACACTACACCTCTGTGCGTTTTGACCTACCCCCTGTGGTAGGTATCCTGGCTCATGGAGGGGTTATGTTGCTGGTCCGGGATGATATTTACTACGATCCCATCACGTTGCACACTGGCCTGCAGGCAGTTGCCATCCGCATTACTCTCCCCACTTTTACATTTTCCATTTGTACCGTTTACACTCCATCGTCATCTGCCGTTACCAGGGCAGACATGATGCAACTTTTGCTCAGCTACCTGCACCATTTTTGTTAACTGGAGACTTCAATGCCCACCATCCCCTTTGGGGCTCTCCAGCATCCTGCCCAAGGGGCTCCCTGTTAGCAGACCTTTTCAACCAGCTCAATCTTGTCTGCCTCAATACTGGCGCTCCTACTTTTCTTTCGGACACATCTCACACCTATTCCCGTTTAGACCTCTCTATATGTACTCCCCAACTTGCACGCCGGTTTGAGTGGTATGCACTTTCTGATACATGTTCGAGCGACCACTTTTCGTGTGTTACCATCTCCTGCAGCATACCCCCTCTCTGTGCTCCTCTAGTTGGACAATCTCCAAGGCAGACTGAGGGCTCTTCTCTTCCAGGGCGACCTTTCAGGATCAAACCTTCACAAGCTGCGATCGTCAGGTCGCACACCTCACGGAAGTCATTCTCGCTGCTGCTGAATATTCCATCCCTCACCCTACTTCTTCTCCACGTCGCGTACTGGTCCCCTGGTGGACCGCAGCATGTAGAGATGCTTTACATGCTCGTCGACGTGCTTTACGCAACTTTAAACACCACCCTACAGTGGCGAATTGTATCAATTATAAACGATTACGTGCTCAGTGTCGTCGTATTATTAAAGAAAGCAAGAAAGCCAGCTGGGCTGCTTTCACAAGCACCTTCAACAGTTCTACCCCTTCTTCTGTTGTCTGGGGTAGCCTGCGCCGGCTATCTGGCACTAAGGTCCACTCACCAGTTTCTGGCTTGACGGTCGCGAATGACGTCCTTGTGGCCCTTGAGGATGTCTCCAATGCCTTCGGCCGCTTTTTCGCCGAGGTTTCGAGCTCCGCTCATTACCACCCTGCCTTCCTCCCCCGCAAACAGGCAGAGGAGGCTAGGCCACCTAACTTCCACTCCTCGAATCGTGAAAGTTATAATGCCCCATTCACCATGCGGGAACTCGAAAACGCACTTGGCCGATCACGGTCCTCCGCTCCAGGGCCTGATTCTATTCATATTCAGATGCTGAAGAACCTTCCTCCTGCGGGTAAAGGTTTTCTTCTTCGTACATACAATCGCATCTGGATTGAGGGACATGTTCCCGCATGCTGGCGCGAGTCTATCGTTGTCCCGATTCCTAAGCCGGGGAAGGACAAGCACTTGCCTTCCAGTTATCGCCCCATCTCGCTTACCAGCTGTGTCTGTAAAGTGATGGAGCGAATGGTTAACTCTCGATTGGTTTGGCTGCTCGAGTCTCGACGCCTACTTACCAATGTACAATGTGGATTTAGTAGGCGACGCTCAGCTGTTGACCATCTGGTTACCTTGTCGACCTTCATTATGAATAACTTCTTGCGGAAGCGCCCGACCGCGGCTGTGTGCTTTGATTTGGAGAAGGCTTACGACACCTGTTGGAGGGCGGGCATTCTCCGCACCATGCATACATGGGGCCTTCGCGGTCGCCTCCCTCTTTTTATTTGTTCCTTTTTAATGGATCGACAGTTCAGGGTACGTGTGGGTTCTGTCCTGTCAGACACCTTTCGCCAGGAGAATGGGGTGCCACAGGGCTCAGATTTGAGCGTCGCTCTTTTCGCCATCGCGATCAATCCAATAATGGATTGCCTCCCAGCTGATGTATCAGGCTCCCTTTTCGTGGACGATTTTACCATCTATTGCAGTGCGCAGTGTACACGTGTCCTGGAGCGCTGTCTTCAGCGTTCTATTGACCGTCTTTACTCCTGGAGTGTCGCCAATGGCTTCCGTTTTTCTGCCGAGAAGACAGTCTGTATTAACTTCTGGCGCTACAAAGAGTTTCTCCAACCGTCCTTACGACTCGTTCCCGTTGCTCTCCCAATCGTGGAGACAACAAAATTTTTAGGTCTTACATTTGACAGGAAACTTAGCTGGTCTCCACATGAGTCATATTTGGCTGCCCGTTGTACCCGTTCTTTAAATGTCCTCCGTGTTCTCAGTGGTATGTCGTGGGGAGCGGATCGAACCATTCTGCTTCGTCTATATCGGTCGATCGTCCGCTCCAAGCTGGATTATGGGAGCTTCGTATACTCCTCTGTACGGCCATCCATCTTACGCCGCCTCAACTCCATACAACATCGGGGTTTACAACTTGCGATCGGAGCGTTTTCTACTAGTCCCGTAGAGTGTTTTCATGCTGATGCTGGCGAATTGCCACTCACCTACCGGCGCGATATACTGCTTTGTCGGTATGCCTGTCGGCTACTGTCAATGCCCGACCACCTGTTTTATCGTTCCTTTTTTGACAACTCTCTTGACCGTCAATACGGGTTGTATGTCTCTGCCCTGCTACCCCCTGGAGTTAGCTTTCGTCGCCTCCTTCAACACCTTAATTTTTCACTCCCTGCAACCTTTCGAGTGGGTGAGAGCCGCACGCCACCTTGGCTCCAGGCTCAGGTCCGTGTTCACCTTGACCTCAGCTCGCTCCCAAAAGAGGTTACCCCCGGTTCAGTCTACCACTCCCGTTTTGTTCGAAGTTCATCAATATGACCTTCATTTATACAGATGGCTCCAAGACCAATGACGGGGTCGGGTGTTCTTTTATTGTCGGGCCACAAAGTTTCAAATACCGGCTCCATGGCCATTGTTCAGTCTTCACAGCTGAGCTCTTTGCCCTCTACCAGGCTGTTCTTTACATCTGCCGCCACCGACATTCTGCTTATGTCATCTGCTCCGATTCCCTGAGCGCCATCCAGAGCCTCGGTGATCCGTATCCGGTTCACCCTTTCGTGCACCGGATCCAACGCTCTCTTCAGCAGCTGGTGGACGTCGGTTCTCCGGTTAGCTTTATGTGGGTCCCTGGCCATGTCGGTATCCCTGGGAACGAAGCTGCAGATGCCGCGGCCAAGGCTGCGGTCCTCCAGCCTCGGACAGCTTCTTGTTTTGTCCCTTCATCAGATTGTAGCAGGGTTATTTGTCGGCGCATTTTATCGCTGTGGCATGCCGATTGGGCTGCACTTACAGACAACAAGCTTCGGGCCTTGAAACCTCTTCCCGTGGCTTGGACGTCCTCCTCCCGCTCTTCTCGGCGGGAGGAGGTCGTTTTGGCCCGATTACGCATTGGACACTGCCGGTTCAGCCATCGCCATCTGCTGACGGCTGCGCCGGCGCCGTTCTGCCCATGTGGACAATTGCTGACGGTCCGCCACATTTTAATGTCCTGTCCGGATTTTAACACACTGCGTCTAGATCTTCACCTGCCTAATACTTTAGATGCCATTTTAGCGGATGACCCACGAGCAGCTGCTCGTGTTCTTCGTTTTATCAATTCGACAAACCTCTCTAAGGACTTTTGATGATGCTGTTTTTTAATCCTATGCCTGTCAGTCTGTCTTTTATCGTGTTTTCCCTTTTAGTTGTTGTTTTAAACTTGTACCTCGCGGTGCATTCTTAACGTAGTCAGGGCGCTAATGACCATTGAAGTTGTGCGCCCTAAAACCACAAAAAAAAACCCAACCAGTGTTCTGTTTATACTGCGGAGCTTTACGCTGTTCTCAGGCTGTCCACTACATCCGCCGCCATCAGCGGATACAGTATGTTATCTGCTCAGATTCTCTCAGCTCTCTCCTCAGTCTCCAAGCTCTTTATCCTGTGCACCCTCTGGTCCACCGGATTCAGGACTGTCTGCGCTTGCTCCACCTGGGGGGCGTCTCGGTGGCGTTCCTCTGGCTCCCGGGACACGTTGGTATCTGTGGAAATGAGGTGGCCGATACTGCAGCCAAGGCTGCAGTCTCTCTTCCTCGGCCAGCTATTCAATTGATTCCCTTCGGCGATCTACGGAGCGTTCTATGTCGACGTGTTGTTCATTTATGGCACACGCATTGGTCGACACTTACCCATAATAAATTGCGGGACATGAAAGCTCTTCCTTGTGCTTGGACCTCTTCCTCCCGAACGCGTCGTCAGGAGGAGGTATTTTAACTAGACTCCGGATAGGGCACTGTGTATTTAGCCATCGACATCTTTTAAGCGGCGATCCTCCCCCACTCTGTCCCCACTGCTCTCAGCTGTGGACGGTAAGACACCTTTTGAGTGCCCCTATTTTAATCCGTTACGCTCCCGTCTACAGCTATCGCCTGATATATCGTCGATTTTAGCAGATGACACGCGCTCAGCCGACCGCGTTCTCAAGTTTATTAGTGCCAGTGAAATGACGTCAGTCATTTGAAGCTTTTTTTGGGGACAACCAACCCCTTTCTGTAGTGAATTTTTAAGCCTTCCTTCTGCTTTTAGTTTCTCCAATTTTATGACTTTCGTTCCCATTGCTGCTGGTTTTCAATTTCGGCTTTTTACTGTTTCCTAAGTCACGGACCGGGCGCTAATGACCATAGAAGTTTTGCGCCCTAAAACCAATGCTGTGCTTTAAATGCTGGAAGTTCGGCCATATGTCTTCCTGCTGTACTTCCAGCGTCACATGTCGAGATTGCGGACACCCATCAAATCCCAATACTCGGTGTACCCTGCCTCCCATCTGTCAAGTGCGGAGAGCACCATTCACTTTGCCCGCCAGACTGCAGGATTCTCCAGAAAGAAAGGAAAATCATGGAGTAAAAGTCCCTGGACCGACTGACTTACACTGAAGCTAAGAGAATTTGAATGCCTGCATCCTGTGCAAATGACAGTCTTACACTGCCGCTACATCAGTTCTGGCAAGGGGTCCCTTTGGTCACTCCATTCCCAGGTTTCTGCTAGTGGGAAAGATGACACCTGCCAATGGCTGAAGAGCTCAAAGGTGGTCGTAGGGCTTCATGCTCATCCTCAGTCCTGGAGACTGAGCCAGTGAAGATCTCCCAGCCAGGGAAACCCAAGGAGCAGCGAGGGAAACCCAAAAAGAAGACCCCTAAGACCAAGGAAATTGTGGTGGCACCCACACCACCGCTACCTTAAGCTCTGCATCTGAGGATGGGGTGGAGATTCTGGCGTCCATTGAGGACCTAGATCTCGCCAGACCCTCACACAGTGGAAATAGACTGTTCAGGCAATAAGTCGGTGGCAGCAGGTGACTCTGAGGCGTCAACTGCCTCATTGAATGTTCCATGCTTTCTCAGTCTCATGAAGAAGTCATCCTCCAGTGGAATTGCGGCGGATTTTTCCACCACATGACTGAGTTATGGCGACTGTTAAGCTTTACATCTCCAGGAAACATGGTTCCTGGCAGTGTGGACCCCTGCCCTCCATGGCTATAAGTGATATTACAGGAACCGTAATGACTATAATCGACTATCAGGTGGAGTTTGCATTTATGTCCTTAGTCTGTAGTGAACCTGTGCCCCTTCAAACCTCTCCTGAAGCTGTGGCTGTCAGAATAAGGACGATGCAGGAAATAACTGTCTGCTATGTATATTTTCCCCCAGATGGTGAATGTATTAACTGCACTGATTGATCAACTCCATAAACCTTTCCTACTTTTGGGACATTTCAATGCCCATAACCCCTTGTGGGGTTGTAATGTGCTTACTGGCCGAGGCAGAGTTTTCGAAACTTCACTACCTCAGTTCGACCTCTGCCTCTTAAATACTGGGGCCACCACACATTTCCGTGTGGCTCATGGTAGTTACTTGGCCATTGCTTTATCAATTTGAAGTTCAGGAATTCTCCCATCTATTCACTGGAGAACTCATGATGACCTATGTGGCAGTGACCACTTCCCCATCTTCCTGTCACTGCCCTTCCATCAGGCCCATGGACGCCTAAAAAGATGGGCCTTAGACAAGGTGGGAAACTTTGCCCTCTGCTGTCACTGTTGAATCTCTCCCACACAATAACATTGTTGTCATGGTTGAGCAGGTGACTACAACAATTGTTTCTGTGGCAGAAAACGCTATCCTTCACTCCTTGGGGTGCCCCCAGTGTAATATAGTCCTTTGGTGGTCGCCAGAAGTCGCTGAAGCAATTAAGGAGCACTGGCGAGCTCTACAGCGGCATAAGCAGCACCCTTTGCTGGAGAGCCTCGTAGTTTTTAAATGGCTCTGTGCCTGTGTTCGCCAGTTTAACGATGGCAGCAGGAGTGTTTGCAGAGATACATGTCGACCATTGGGTGCCGTATGTCAACTTCCAAAGTCTGGGCAAAGATCAAACATGTTGTCAGGTACCAGACCCCAACAAGTGTTCCTGGTGTTAAATGGTGTGTTATCTACCGATGCAAACACGCTTTGCCGGGCGCTTTGCCCCCTAGCCCTTCGCTTTCTCAGCCTGTGGCTGTAAGGGAAAGTCCTGTCATTCACTACATGCCACGCTAAATCATGTAACGCCCAATTTACAGAGTGGGAGCTCCTCAGTGCCCTTGCACATTGCTCCGACACAGCCTCTGTGCCTGATCAGATCCACAGCCAGATGATATAAATCTCTCGTCTGACTACAAGTGACATATTCGTGTCATCTTCAACTGGATCTGGTGCGATGGCATCTTTCCGTCACCATGGCAGGTGAGCACTATCATTCCGGTGCTGAAACCTGGTGAAAACCCGCTTGATGTGGATACCAACATTCTTCGTAAGCCGCTGGAGTGTATGGTGTGTCAGCAGTGGGACAGGGGTCCTTGAGTCACGTGGCCTACTAGCTCCATGTCAAGGCGGCTTCCACCAGAGTTTCCTCACCACTGTTAATCTTGTGTCTCTCGAGTCTGCCATCCGAACAGTCTTTTCCAGACGCCAACACCTGGTTGCTGTCTTTTTTGATTTACAACTCAGCAACATCATATTCTTGCCACATTGTATGAGTGGGGTCTCAAAGGCCCACTCCCGATTTTTATCCAAAACCTCCTGTTGCTCCGTACTTTCTGTGTCCAAGTTGGTGCCTCCCATAGTTCCATCCACATCCAGGAGAATGGGAGTCCTGCAGGGCTCTGTATTGCGTCTCTATCTATTTTTAGTGGCCATTAACGGTCTAGCAGCAGCTGTTGGGCCCTCCGTCTCACTTTCTCTGTATGCAGACGACTTCTGCATTTCGTACTGCTGCTCCAGTACTGGTGTTGCTGAGCGTCGCCTGCAGGGAGCCATTCACGAGTTGCAGTCGTGGGCTCTAGCCAATGGTTTCCAGTTTTCCGCCATGAAGATGTGGAGCAGAGACCTATCGACTCTTAGGACTGGTTTTTGATGCTCAATTGACTTGGCTTCTTCATCTTCGTCAGCTTAAGCAGAGGTGCTGGCAGCACCTCCCCCCCTGCGGGTCCGGGGATTAGAATAGGCCCGCGGTATTCCTGCCTGTCGTAAGAGGCGACTAAAAGGAGTCCATCCCCCTCACGGGGGTAGTTCGCGCCTGCGTCCGGAGACGGACGGTTCCACGACCTATAATCGTGGTCTCTTTGGTTTTTCACTTCTCGTTTCTTCCTTCCTTTTGTTGGTTCCTTTCTTTGCTCTCCTCCACCTCACTGTCTTCCTTACTCTTTCCCTTGCCTTCTCCTTGCCTTTTTCTCCTTGCCTTCTCATTGCCTTTTTCTCCTTGCCCTCTCATTGCCTTCTTCTCCTTGCCTTCTTATTGCCTTCTTCCCCTTGCTTTCTCATTGCCTTCTTCTCCTTGCCTTCTCTGGTCTCCGCCTCGGCGTTTGAGACAGTCTGTCCTCTTTCTCCCTCTCTCTCTTCTTTTTCCTCTTCTTCCTTCCTCCCTGTGCGTGTCTGAAGGCCGACCCACGCGTTCGCACGCGTAGCCGGTGACGGGGTAACGCGTAAGTCCCCGCCCTGGGTAGACATGTAAGGCACGCGCGTACCCCCTGGTAAAGGCCAGGCCCGGGGAGGGGTGATTGCCTGAGCTGATACCTTCTGACCATGCCGATTGGTCCCTCCGTCTGTTTCTCGGGAGGTGTGACCTGAGGTGTAAACATTCACCTAAGGCGGGAGTGCCCTCTGAGAGGGTCCCCACAAGGAAGGAGCGCGCCATCGGAGACGCTGGCAATCATGGGGGATTCCTCCGCAATGGATTCTACTCCATCTCTTTCGACTTCGACCCAAAAACGGAAACGTGACCAGCCAACAGTGACAAAAGTACTACCGCCTGCCCCACAGTTCCTCGTAGTTTCTCGAACTGAGGACGGAAAGGATTTTTCCTCTGTCAACCCTTTCGTTATTCAGAAGGGCGTAGATGCCATAGCCGGATCTGTCAAATCCTGTACCAGGTTGCGTAACGGCACCTTATTACTGGAAACTGAGAATGCCTTTCAGGCACAAAAACTGCTTCGGGCCACCCTCCTGTACACGTTCCCTGTCCGGGTGGAGGCCCACCGAACTTTGAATTCGTCTCGTGGTGTGGTCTATACTGACTCCCTCGACGGATTGACTGACGAGGAGCTTCAATCATTCCTCGCTGAGCAGGGCGTGACGGCTGTCCATAGGGTCATGAAAAAGGTCAACAATGACCTTGTACCGACCCGGACAATTTTCTTGACCTTCGATAATGTTAAGCTGCCATCGCGCATCAAGGCGGGCTACGAGGTTATTTCTGTTCGCCCCTATATCCCGACACCTACGCGCTGCTACCAGTGTCAGCGTTTCAATCACACTCGACAGTCTTGTTCCAATGCGGCTAAATGTGTCACCTGTGGCAGGGATGCCCATGAGGGTGACTGTCCACCTCCGTCTCCTCGTTGTGTGAACTGTCAGGGTGACCATGCAGCATCCTCCCGCGACTGTCCTGTCTATAAGGAAGAACGCTGTATCCAGGAAATTCGGGTCAAAGAGAAAGTGTCCACCTCGGCTGCTCGCAAGCTATTGGCTAGTAGGAAGCCCACGCTGCTCCCAGCGGGGAAATACAGTACTGTCCTCGCCTCTCCTCGGACTACCCGGGAGGTAGCAACCCAGACATGCGATCTGACCTTCAGCACCACGGTCGTCCGTTCGGCCAGTGCTAAGATCGCGCGGTCGACGTCTCCTCTTCCTCCCATCACCCCACAGACACGAGCACCTTCTTCAGCTTCTGCTAAAACGAAGACACCGAAGTCAGATGCACGGGCCTTCAAGAAGGAACCATCCCGTGCAGACTTCCTCCGTACCTCGACCTCACAGCCTTCGACCGGTACTTCCACTACACGTCCTTCCAAAAAGGCGCATAGGAAGCACAGTTCTCCTTCCCCGCCACGGCGCATTTCTTGTCTTGCGCCACCCAGCGGCTGCCGCCCCAGGCCGTCATCCGTTTCGCCTGGCCGCACCGCTGGTCGCCGTACATCTGGCCGTTCACTGGCGGAGGAAGCTCCCCCTCCCGGCCATCCTCCCGAGATGGCCGATGACCCTATAGACCCAATGGACGATGACTGTCCGCCTACTGATAGCGGCGGCAGTGCTCGCTCGAAGCCAGGCCCTAAGCGGCCTTCGAGGTGACCACTTCTCTCATCTTTCTTTTCTTACGATGGCACTTATTCACTGGAATATTCGCAGCATTCGCTCCAACCGAGAGGACTTGAAGTTGCTGCTCCGCTTGCACCGTCCGCTTGTCGTAGCCCTCCAGGAAACGAAGCTACGCCCATGCGATCAAATTGCCTTGGCACACTACACCTCTGTGCGTTTTGACCTACCCCCTGTGGTAGGTATCCCAGCTCATGGAGGGGTTATGTTGCTGGTCCGGGATGATATTTACTACGATCCCATCACGTTGCACACCGGCCTGCAGGCAGTTGCCATCCGCATTACTCTCCCCACTTTTACGTTTTCCTTTTGTACCGTTTACACTCCATCGTCATCTGCCGTTACCAGGGCAGACGTGATGCAACTTATTGCTCAGCTACCTGCACCATTTTTGTTAACTGGAGACTTCAATGCCCACCATCCCCTTTGGGGCTCTCCAGCATCCTGCCCGAGGGGCTCCTTGTTAGCAGACCTTTTCAACCAGCTCGATCTTGTCTGCCTCAATACTGGCGCCCCTACTTTTCTTTCGGACACATCTCACACCTATTCCCATTTAGACCTCTCTATATGTACTCCCCAACTTGCACGCCGGTTTGAGTGGTATGCACTTTCTGATACATATTCGAGCGACCATTTCCCGTGTGTTATCCATTTCCTGCAGCATACTCCCTCTCCGTGCTCCTCTCGTTGGACCATCTCCAAGGCAGACTGGGAGCTCTTCTCTTCCAGGGCTACCTTTCAGGATCAAACCTTCACAAGCTGCGATCGTCAGGTCGCACACCTCACGGAAGTCATTCTCGCTGCTGCTGAATATTCCATCCCTCACCCTACTTCTTCTCCACGTCGCGTACCGGTCCCCTGGTGGACCGCAGCATGTAGAGACGCTTTACGTGCTCGTCGACGTGCTTTACGCACCTTTAAGCGCCACCCTACAGTGGCGAATTGTATTAATTATAAACGATTACGTGCTCAGTGTCGTCGTATTATTAAAGAAAGCAAGAAAGCCAGCTGGGCTGCTTTCACAAGCACCTTCAACAGTTCTACCCCTTCTTCTGTTGTCTGGGGTAGCCTGTGCCGGTTATCTGGCACTAAGGTCCACTCCCCAGTTTCTGGCTTGAAGGTCGCGAATGAAGTCCTTGTGGCCCCTGAGGCTGTCTCCAATGCCTTCGGCCGCTTTTTCGCCGAGGTTTCGAGCTCCGCTCATTACCACCCTGCCTTCCTCCCCCGCAAACAGGCAGAGGAGGCTAGGCCACCTGACTTCCGCTCCTCGAATTGTGAAAGTTATAATGCCCCATTCACCATGCGGGAACTCGAAACCGCACTTGGCCGATCACGGTCCTCCGCTCCAGGGCCTGATTCTATTCATATTCAGATGCTGAAGAACCTTTCTCCTGCGGGTAAAGGTTTTCTTCTTCGTACATACAATCGCATCTGGATTGAGGGACATGTTCCCGCATGCTGGCGCGAGTCTATTGTTGTCCCGATTCCTAAGCCGGGGAAGGACAAGCACTTGCCTTCCAGTTATCGACCTATCTCGCTTACCAGCTGTGTCTGTAAAGTGATGGAGCGAATGGTTAACTCTCGATTGGTTTGGCTGCTCGAGTCTCGACGCCTACTTACCAATGTACAATGTGGATTTCGAAGGCGCCGCTCTGCTGTTGACCATCTGGTTACCTTGTCGACCTTCATTATGAATAACTTCTTGCGGAAGCGCCCGACCGCGGCTGTGTTCTTTGATTTGGAGAAGGCTTACGACACCTGTTGGAGGGCGGGCATTCTCCGCACCATGCATACATGGGGCTTTCGCGGTCGCCTCCCTCTTTTTATTCATTCCTTTTTAATGGATCGACAGTTTCGGGTACGTGTGGGTTCTGTCCTGTCCGACACCTTTCGCCAGGAGAATGGGGTGCCACAGGGCTCAGTTTTGAGCGTCGCTCTCTTCGCCATCGCGATCAATCCAATAATGGATTGCCTCCCAGCTGATGTATCAGGCTCCCTTTTCGTGGACGATTTTACCATCTATTGCAGCGCGCAGTGTGCACGTGTCCTGGAGCGCTGTCTTCAGCGTTCTCTTGACCGTCTTTACTCCTGGAGTGTCGCCAATGGCTTCCGTTTTTCTGCCGAGAAGACGGTCTGTATTAACTTCTGGCGCTACAAAGAGTTTCTCCCACCGTCCTTACGACTCGGTCCCGTTGCTCTCCCACTCGTGGAGACAATCAAATTTTTAGGCCTTACCTTTGACAGGAAACTTAGCTGGTCTCCACATGTGTCATATTTGGCCGCCCGTTGTACCCGTTCTTTAAATGTCCTCCGTGTTCTCAGTGGTATGTCGTGGGGAGCGGATCGAACCGTCCTACTTCGTCTATATCGGTCGATCGTCCGCTCCAAGCTGGATTATGGGAGCTTCGTATACTCCTCTGCACGGCCATCCATCTTACGCCGCCTCAACTCCATACAACATCGGGGTTTACGACTTGCGATCGGAGCATTTTATACCAGTCCCGTAGAGAGTCTTCATGCTGACGCTGGCGAATTGCCACTCACCTACCGGCGCGATATACTGCTTTGTCGGTATGCCTGTCGGCTACTGTCAATGCCCGACCATCCGTCTTATCGTTCCTTTTTTGACGACTCTCTTGACCTTCAATACGGGTTGTATGTCTCTGCCTTGCTACCCCCTGGAGTTCGCTTTCGTCGCCTCCTTCAACACCTTGATTTTTCACTCCCTGCAACCTTTCGAGTGGGCGAGAGCCGCACGCCACCTTGGCTCCAGGCTCAGGTCCGCGTTCACCTCGACCTCAGCTCGCTCCCAAAAGAGGTCACCCCCGGTTCGGTCTACCACTCCCGTTTTTTGGAACTTCGTTCGAAGTTCAACAACATGACTTTCATTTATACAGATGGCTCTAAGACCAATGACGGGGTCGGGTGTTCCTTTATTGTCGGGGCACAAAGTTTCCAATACCGGCTCCATGGCCATTGTTCGGTCTTCACAGCTGAGCTCTTTGCCCTCTACCAGGCTGTTCTTTACATCTGCCGCCACCGACATTCTGCTTATGTCATCTGCTCAGATTCCCTGAGCGCCATCCAGAGCCTCAGTGATCCGTACCCGGTTCACCCTTTCGTACACCGGATCCAACGCTCTCTTCAGCAGCTGGTGGACGTCGGTACGCCGGTTAGCTTTATGTGGGTTCCTGGCCATGTCGGTATCCCTGGGAACGAAGCTGCAGATGCCGCGGCCAAGGCTGCGGTCCTCCAGCCTCGGACAGCTTCTTGTTGTGTCCCTTCGTCCGATTTTAGCAGGGTCATTTGTCGGCGCGTTGTGTCGCTGTGGCATGCCGATTGGGCTGCACTTACCGACAACAAGCTTCGGGCCTTAAAACCTCTTCCCGTGGCTTGGACGTCCTCCTCACGCCCTTCTCGGCGGGAGGAGGTCGTTTTAGCAAGGTTAAGAATTGGACACTGCCGGTTCAGCCATCGCCATCTGCTGACGGCTGCGCCGGCGCCGTTCTGCCCATGTGGGCACTTGCTGACGGTTAGACACATTTTAATGTCCTGTCCTGATCTTAACACACTGCGCCTCGATCTTAACCTGCCTACTACTATCGATGCCATTTTAGCGGATGACCCACGAGCAGCTGCTCGTGTTCTTTGTTTTATCAATTTGACACACCTCGCTAAGGACATTTGATGATGTTTTTTAATCCTATGCCTGTCAGTCTGTCTTTTATTGTGTTTTCCCTTTTAGTTGTTGTTGTCAACTTGTGCCTCGCGGTGCATTCTTAGAGTAGTCAGGGCGCTAATGACCATTGAAGTTGTGCGCCCGAAAACCACAAAAAAAAAAAAAAAAAAAAAAAAAAAAGCAGCACCTCAATGCCCTCCGTTGCCTGAGCAACACCAATTGGGGTGCAGATTGCTCCACACTGCTGCGGCTCTACAGAGCCCTTGTCCAATCCCGAATTGACTATGGATGTGTGATTTATGGTTCAGCGGCGACCTTAGCATTGTGTTTGCTCGACCCATTGCACCATTGCGGAGTATGACTAGCGACAGAAGCTTTAAGACGAGTCCGGCGACAAGCGTACTGGTGGATCCCTCCATTGAAGATCAGATGTGTACGATGACTCGATAGTTACATTGCACACATTCATAGCTCTCCTGAACATGCTAATTACAGTCTTCTTTTCCCAACCACGGCAGTTCACCTCCCACATAGGCGTCCCAGGGCAGGGCTAACGATTGCGATTCACGTTTGAACTGAACTGGAATCCTTTCCTTCTCACCTATCCTCGAAGTCCGTTCATGTACACCTCTGTGCTGTTGCTGTAAGCCGAAGCTTCCCCTGGACATTTTACGTGGCCCTAAGGACTCCGTTAACCCTATGGCTCTCCACTGTCACTTCCTCTCGATTCTTGAAGTGTTCTGGGGCTCTGAAGTGGTTTTCACCAATGGCTCAATGGCTGATGGTAATGTTGGCTTCGCCTTTGTCCACAGAGGCGATATTAAACAGCATTCCTTGCCGGATGGCTGCAGTGTATTCACTGCAGGGCATGTGGTCTTATCTTTTGCTCTTCAGTACATCGGTTTCTGTTCCGGTGAGACGTTTCTTCTCTGTTCTGACTCCATGAGCAGCTTACACACCATCTTTGCCATCCTTTGGTAGCGATCATTCAGGAGTCCGTCACGGCGTTGTAACCATACCCACTATTCCTCAAATTGGGCCTAAACGCCTGATGGGTTGTACAATTTACGCCCATAGTGCGTCCCCATCTGCACCAGCGATCATGATGGACTTTCCATGGCACCAGAAATCCAGCACGGTAGCCAGCCCGTTGTACTGGGGTCGTCATGTACCCTCTAGGTTGTAGCCCCCTGACAACACAGGGATCGTACTGCCGATACCTGAGCTGCACCCTCCCCATGTCGGCCAAGGAGTAGATGCCCATCTCCTTGGGGCATCAGGACTCCCGGCAATGGTCATCCTCCCAGGTGGCCCTTGCTGAGGCTGAGTGGCGCCCGTGGGGAGAGCCCCTGGTCGGAGTGGGTGGTATCGGGGCGGACGTTTTGCAGATGAAACGTCAACATGTATCAGGTCGCTCTGCGGCCGAGTCTTTCAAAAGAAAAGGTACTGTTTCTAGTTCTGGTTCTCCTGCCCTTTCCCCCTTGGCCACTCCCTGGGAGGAGGGACAGGCCCGCCGGCTTGGGGCGAAGTACTTCCCCCGCTATTTGGTCTGTTCTCGAACCGATGGGGGGACGCTCGCCACCTCCAAGCCCATGTTATTTGTTCCGCACATTGAGGACATCTTTGGGGAAATTAAGGCTCTCAGCAAGATGCGTTCAGGGTCCATTCTTATCAAGACCACTTCCGCCACACAGTCGGCGGCGCTCCAGGCGTGCAACCGCCTAGGGGACATCCCAGTGTCCATTGTCCCGCATCTGGCACTAAATAGGACGCAGGGGGTTATTTTTCATCGTGACCTCCTGCTCCAATCTGATGAGGAGCTCAGGGCCAACCTAGAGTGCCGTGGCATGCATTTCGTCCGGCGAGTCCAGTGCGGCCCCAAAGACCGTCGCATCGATACCGGGGCCTTAATCCTCGCCTTCGATGGGGACGTTCTCCCGGAGAAGGTAAAGGTGATGTGTTACCGGTGCGACGTGTGACCTTACGTCCCGCTTCCTATGCGCTGTTTTCGGTGTTTGCGCTTTGGGCACATGTCGTCACGGTGTGAGGCTGAGCCCCTTTGTGGCGATTGTGGACGTCCTCTTCATGAGGAACATACATGCACCGCACCACCTCGGTGCACTAATTGTCCTGGCATCCACTCGCCTAGATCCTCAGACTGCCCCTCATATCAGAAGGAGAAGAAGATACAATAACTCAAAACTTTGGATCGGCTCTCTTATTCAGAGGCCAGGAAGAAGTATGACCGCCTCCATCCCGTGCCGTTGACCACTTCGTTTGCCTCAGTTGTGTCCACTCCTTCTGCGGTATCCTCACCCCTCTCCTGTCCCCCCTCCGCCTCCTCCGCCCATCAGGGGGCTCTGCCTCCACCTCCCAAATCCCTCCCTTCCAAATCCTCCTCCCCCGTGGCCCCTGTCCCCTCTGCCCCAGGGGCCACCCTTCCTCCTCCTCCTCTCCCCCCGCCACCTGAGAAGTGATCCTCATCTCAGGCGTCCACCGGGGAAACGTTCCGGACCCCAGCTTCCGAGGTTCGGCATTCCAAAACAGACCCTTCGCGTGAGGACCTTCTTCGGGTCCAGCCCACCATCCCTGTGCCTCCTCGGCGTTCCAAGAAGGCCTCCAAGAAGAAGTCTTTATCCCCCTCTCCACCCCGGCGCGTTTCGTCTGACGCTCCATCCGTGAGTCGCTGCTCCCGGCCGTCCTCAGTTTCGCCGGGACGCTCTGCTGCCAGGCGCTCAGCTGGCCTCTCGTCGGCAAATGATGCTGCCCCTCCTACACAACCAGGGACAGTGGCCGCAGCTGGCGACGACTCGATGGAACCGGATCCGCCTCCCACCGGTTGTAGCGTTGTTCCCTCGCAACCTGGCTCTCCGCGGCTGTCGAGGTGACCAGCTTTTCACCCGTTTCATTCCCCCCTTTTTCTGACTAGCGATGGCTTTGTTACATTGGAACATCAGAGGTATTCGATCTAATAGGGAGGAATTACAACTGCTCCTCCGACTGCACTGTCTGCTCGTCCTTGGTCTCCAGGAAACCAAGTTGCGCCCAACTGACCGTATTGCTTTTACCCACTATACCTCGGAGCGGTATGACCTCACACCTGTGGACGGTATTCCAGCTAATGGTGGGGTCATGTTGCTCGTTCGGGACGATGTCTATTACCATCCCATCCCATTGACCACCCCACTCCAAGCAATAGCTGTCCGTATTACTCTTTCTGCCTTTACTTTTTCTGTTTGTACCATCTACACTCCACCGTCATCTGCTGTTAGTCGGGCTGACATGATGCACCTGATTGTTCAGCTTTCCCCGCCGTTTTTATTGTTTGGCGACTTCAATGCCCATCATCCCCTTTGGGGCTCTCCTGCATCCTGTCAAAGAGGCTCACTCTTGGCGGATGTCTTCAACCATCTCAATCTTGTCTGCCTCAATACCGGCGCCCCGACTTTCCTCTCGGACTCTACTCATACCTACTCCCACTTGGACCTCTCGATCTGTTCTACCACTCTTGCCCGTCGGTTCGAGTGGTATGTCCTTTTTGACACCTATTCGAGCGACCACTTCCCCTGTGTCGTTCATCTCCTGCACCACACCCCATCCCCACGTCCTTCGCACTGGAACGTACCGAAAGCTGACTGGGGACTTTACTCCTCCCTGGCGACCTTTTCGGACCACGATTTTCTCAGTTGTGACAGTCAGGTCGAATACCTCACGGCTGTTATCATCAATGCTGCCGAACGTTCCATTCCTCGTACTACCTCTTCTTCACATCGCGTTTCCGTCCCCTGGTGGAACGAGGCTTGTAGGGACGCTATCTGTGCTCGACGACGTGCTTTACGCACCTTTCGCCGCTATCCTACGTTGGCGAATTGTATTGAATACAAACTACTCAGATCGCAATGCCGTAGAGTCATCAAAGACAGCAAAAAAGCTTGTTGGGCCTCTTTCACCAGCTCCTTTAACAGTTTTACTCCCTCTTCCGTCGTTTGGGGTGGCCTGCGCCGGCTGTCGGGCATTAAGGCCCACTCCTCGGTACCTGGCCTGACCTCAGGTAATGAGGTCCTTGTTGATCCTGTGGCTGTCTCCAACGCCTTTGGCCGCTTTTTCGCGGAGGTTTCAAGCTCCGCCCATTACCACCCTGCCTTCCTTCCCAGGAAAGAGGCAGAAGAGGCTCGGCGACCTTCCTTCCACTCGCTGAATCTGGAAAATTATAATGCCCCCTTTACTATGCGGGAACTCGAACGTGCGCTTGCACTGTCCCGGTCCTCTGCACCGGGGCCAGATGCCATTCACGTTCTGATGCTGGCACACCTTTCTCCGGCGTGCAAAAGCTTCCTTCTTCATACCTACAATCGCATCTGGACCGAAGGTCAGGTCCCCATGCGTTGGTGTGACGCCATCG
Source organism: Schistocerca americana (assembly GCF_021461395.2). Lineage (NCBI taxonomy): Eukaryota > Metazoa > Arthropoda > Insecta > Orthoptera > Acrididae > Schistocerca > Schistocerca americana. The sequence goes on from NC_060120.1 coordinate 614,605,733, forward strand.
TTGTTCCTATACCCAAACCCAGGAAGGATAGACACCTTCCTTCTAGTTACCGCCCCATTTCTCTTACAAGCTGTGTCTGTAAGGTGATGGGGCACATGGTTAATGCTCGGTTTGTCTGGATTCTTGAATCTCGACGACTACTTACTAATGTCCAATGCCGCTTTCGTCGCCGCCGCTCCGCTGTTGACCACCTTGTCGACATTCATCATGAACAACTTTTTGCGAAGGCGCCAAACGGTAGCCGTGTTCTTCGACTTGGAGAAGGCTTATGATACCTGTTGGAGAGGAGGTATCCTCCGCACTATGCACAGGTGGGGCCTACGTGGTCATCTGTCCCTTTTTATTGATTCCTTTTTAACGGATCGAAAGTTTAGGGTACGTGTGGGTTCCGTATTGTCCGACGTCTTCCTCCAGGAGAACGGAGTGCCTCAAGGCTCTGTCTTGAGCGTAGCCCTTTTTGCCATCGCGATCAATCCAATTATGGATTCTATTCCACCTAATGTCTCAGGCTCTCTCTTTGTCGATGACTTCGTGATCTACTGCAGTGCCCAGAGAACATGCCTCCTGGAGCGCTGCCTTCAGCGTTGTCTAGACAGCCTCTACTCATGGAGCGTGGCAAATGGCTTCTGCTTCTCTGAAGAGAAGACGGTTTGTATCAATTTTTGGCGATATATAAAGCGTTCCTTCCGCCATCCTTACATCTCGGTCCCATTGTTCTCCCATTCGTGGAAACAACTAAGTTTCTAGGGCTCACGTTGGACAGGAAACTGTGTTGGTCTCCACATGTCTCTTATTTGCCGGCCCGTTGTACACGTTCCCTTAATGTCCTCAGAGTTCTTAGCGGTTCATCTTGGGGACCGGATCGCATTGTCCTGCTTCGCTTGTATCGGTCCATTGTCCGATCGAAGCTGGATTGTGGGAGCTTCGTCTACTCGTCCGCTCGACCATCCCTCTTACGCCGGCTCAACTCCATCCACCATCGGGGGATACGTCTTGCGACCGGAGCCTTCTACACTAGTCCTGTCGAGAGTCTTTATGCTGAAGCTGCCGAATTACCATTGACCTACCGGCGCGACATACTGCTGTGTCGGTATGCCTGCCGGCTGTTGTCTATGCCCAACCACCCCTCTTACCAGTCCTTCTTCGCCGATTCTCTCGACCGTCAGTATGGGTTGTATGTGTCTGCCCTGCTGCCCCCCGGAGTCCGCTTCCGTCGCCTGCTTCGACAATTGGATTTTGCCCTCCCTACCACCTTCAGAGAGAGTGAGAGCCCGACACCACCTTGGCTCCAGGCTCCGGTTCATATTTATCTCGACCTCAGCTCACTCCCGAAGGAGGGTACTCCGGCTGCAGTGTATTGCTCACGGTTTGTCGAACTTCGTGCTCGACTTGCTGGTCACACCTTCATTTACACCGATGGCTCCAAAACTGACGATGGTGTCGGCTGTGCCTTTGTCGTCGGGGCCACCACCTTTAAATACCGGCTCCTCGACCGATGTTACAGCTTTATGGCCGAGCTTTTTGCTCTCCATCAGGCCATTCAGTATGCCTGCCGCCACCGCCATTCATCGTATGTACTCTGCTCTGACTCACTCAGTGCCCTTCAGAGCCTTGGAGCTCCGTATCTGGTCCATCCCTTGATTCAACGGATACAGCAGTCCCTCCATTCTTTCGCTGATAATGGTGGTTCTGTCAGCTTTCTGTGGGTTCCTGGACATGTAGGAGTGCCTGGGAATGAGGCTGCGGATGCTGCAGCCAAGGCTGCAGTCCTCCTGCCTCGGCCAGCCTCCCATTGTGTCCCGTCATCTGACGTTCGTGGAGATGTATGTAAGAGGCTTGTGTCGTTGTGGTGGGATGCTTGGTCATCCCTCCAAGGAAACAAGCTCCGGGCAGTAAAACCTCTCCAAACTGCTTGGACAACATCCTCCCGACCATCTCGGCGCGAGGAGGTCCTTCTGACCAGGTCGCGGATTGGGCATTGCCGGTTTAGCCACCGCTACCTGCTCTCCGGTGACCCAGCCCCGCAGTGCCCTTGTGGTCAGGCATTAACAGTGCACCATGTTTTATTGTCGTGTCCCTGTTTTAGTCAATTTCGTGTTGTCCTGTCCCTGCCATCTACTTTACCGGATATTTTAGCTGATGACGCTTGAGCAGCTGCTCGTATTCTGCGTTTTATAACTTTAACTGGCTTGTCCAAAGACATTTAACCTTTTTAGTTACTTTATATGCATCTTTGTCAGGTCCTTCTGGTGTCCCCCCCATCCCCTTGAGTTTTACCAGATTCCATGTGTTTTAACAACAGTGACTGGGCGCTAATGACCTCAGCAGTTGAGCGCACTTAAACCCAAACAAAAAAAAAAAAAACGCATCATACTCCTCGCATGGTCGACTGTCTGTTCTGACATGCCCGGTTACTCCAAACTTCTTGCATCCCACAAACAACCATCTTCCTCGAATTTCTTGTAACATTACGCTATGCTGTTGTAAACAGGTGGTGTCTTGTGAAACTTGCTATGAAAAGCTGATTGGCAATGGGGAAATTCTAGCGCACAAATGCTTTCTTTACGCATTGAGCTGCCCATTTTCAGAAACTATGCTCGGTGGCGCCACTGGCGGCAGTTTTCCTAACTAACCTGCTGGTACCATATTCAGAAACAAACTTTACTAATTTGTCTTTATGTAATGTTCCCTGTGTTATGTTTATCCATTTTTCTATACCGTTATTTTAAATTTTTCATAGACTTTAGAAATGCCCAACATTTACTCATTCTGGTTGTATTTGGGATAGCATATCTTAGCTGCCTTGCTCTGTGTCCTATGACCATAGTGTTGTTAAATAAACTACCCTGACATTTCCCGAAGTTATTTGCTGTAAGTAGTCCATGAGAACAAAAACGTTCCTGGTCTGATCAGGATATAAACCTAACTTCGAGCATACTCAATTGGTATCCAACCCCCACGCCTATACCACTGTACACTGACACACCATTTTGTGCAGTATTACCTTCAGATAGCGTTGAGTGTCTGTACAGACTAAGTATAGTCTTGTGCATTGGAGCATTCTGATATTGTTAAACGTAAAATACAGAATCATCAGGGACGCAAGACTGCCTGCCTGCTGCCTGCTATCACATGACATGCTGTAAGAAGCTTATTACACTCCCATAAGTCAGTCATTTGATTTTATGTTGATGTTAAAATTCAGTTATTGTAATTTTTATTATGCATGTGTTGATCTCCTACTGAATTCTTTTTTAATTAATTTACTAGATATTTATTTTATAGAAACGTTTCATTCTTCTGCCGAAGACTTCAAACACTAGTGTGAATAAAATATCACCCAGTCGATATTTTCAACGAAGTATATTAACTAAATATGGAATTGTATTGCTAAAAACGTGTTAGATAAATAAATCATTGAAACATACGACAGAAGTAAATAGCACATATAAGTGCTTGTCTGGAGAGATTTTTAACCCTAGATCAAAAGACAAACAAAAGGTGAATGAAGCCAAAATGAACGTGAGGAAGGAGATGCGAGAAGCGTTCAATGAATTTGAGTAAAATTTTGCCAAATTATATGAGGAAATATCCTGATAAGTTCTGGTGTTATGTAAAGAGAATAAGCAGATAGAAATTCTGTTCATACTGACACCAGAACAGATGACAGGGATAAGGCCAAAGTACTGAATTCGGTATTGGTAGTTTAAAATTGTTTGACAGCGGAAAATGATAACGCTGTTCCTCCTCTCAATCGGCGCACGAATGTCGAAATGTCGCCGGATGAGGCACCTGTGGGGTTCAGCAGAGATTATGCGAAAGGACTTGGTTTTCTTTTAGCGGTATTTGTCGTAGGTCACTGGGGCGAAGTGGGATCTCTAGCGATTGGGAAAAAGCGCAGGTCATTCACATTTTGAAGAAGGGTCGACAGAGATGCTCGTAATCTGAGCCAATCTGATGTAGACTAACGGAACACGTTTTATGCTCACGTGTTGTTAGGTTTCAGAGAAGGAAAATCTTCTCTCTAAAAATCAACATGGATTCCACAGATAGAGCTGTCGTAAAACTCAGCTCGTTCTGTTCGTTTGAGATCTAGTGCAGTGTATGGAAAGACGCCCAAGTTGATGCTGTTTTCCTTGTTTTTCAGTTGCGTTCGAAACAGTTCCGAGCTGTCGTAAAGTGGAAAAAATACGAGCTTATCGAGCAGCACACCAGATTTGTGACAGGATACATGACTTCCTTGCAGATTCCCTCCCTCCATTCTCCAATGCAACGTTCATGGCATTAGGTCCAACAAGGAGGAATTACTGCTCTCTTGGAATTGCAGCGTCTGATTGCTTTCTCCCTCCAAGAAACAAAATTGTCCTCATTCGCTTCGACTGACCTCTTGCATTTCCTTCCAGTCCGCTTTGACTCCCCCTCCCCCGAGTATGGCATTCTGTTTCGTGGGGGACTCGTGGTGCTCATCCAAGATGACGTCCATAACCAAACCATTACTGAATACCCGGCTGCAAGCTGTTGCAGTCCATATTTCCTCCTTCGTTTCCCCTTTTCTCTTTGTAAAGTCTACATACCTCTGTCATTCGCTGTCACCAGGGCAAACTTATTCCAGCTTATTGGTCAAGTCCCTCAAACACCCCCCCCCCTTTTTTTTTTGCTGCTTGGCGACTTTGATGGCCAACATTCCCTTTGAGGCCTTAAAGAACATGTCAGAGGTGTCCTCTTGGCTGACCTCAATCAACTCACTCACCTGTCTTGACACTGGAGCACCTATGTTCCTCTCAGACTCCATACACCTTATTCCCATTTGGACCTCTTGTTTTGCACTGCCCAGCTAGCCATCGTCTAGAGTGGTCCATTCTCTCTGACATGTACTCGAGCGACTATTTCCTGTGGACTACACATTTGATGACTCCTACCCCAACTGCGTGGAAACCCAATTGGCAGCTTTCTAAGGTTGACTAGAGGCTTTACTCTTCCCTGGGGGGCCTTCGCCAAACAGCATTTCACCAATTGTAGTGACGAGGTAGAATACAAATATTATCCTTACTGCTGCAGACTGTTCCATTCATCGCGCTTTGTCTTTACTGCACCATGTTCCGGTCCCTAGGTGGACTGAGGTGTGCCGTGACGCAATTAGCACGCGGAGACATGCTGTCCGCATTTTTAACCATCATCCTACGATGGTTAACTGTGTTATAAACAGTTGTGTGCACAGCTTCGTCCCATTCTTCTGGATAGGAAAAAAGATAGCTGGATTTCATTTACTAGTTCTTTTAACATTTTCACTCCTTTTGTCGTGTGGGGCAACCACCGTCGGCGCTCTGGGACCAAGGCCCATTTCCCAATTTACGGCCTGACCGTAGCAGACGATGTCATTGTGGACCCCATTGCTGTCTCCAACACTTAGGCAGCTATTTTGCGGAGATTTCGATCTCTGCCCACTATCACCCCGCCTTCCTCGCTTGGAAACAAGTGGTTGCAGCTCGGATGATACCCTTCTCCTCTCAGAATCGTGAATGCTACAATGCCGCCTTTACTATGATGAAGCTAATCATGCTCTCACTTCATCCCAATCTTCTGCTCCAGGGCTAGGCAATGCTCACATTCAGATGTTGCAGCACATTTCTCTTGCGAGGAAGCACTTTCTCCTTCCAAGGTACAATCGTACTTGGTCAGACGGCACGTTTTCCATTCGCTGGTTTGAAGCTACTGTCATACCCATACCTAAGCCTGGTCAGGACAAAAACCTTACTTCTAACTAGCACCCCATTTATCTAACAAGCTGTGTTCGCAAGGTAACTGAATGTATGATTCATGACCGCCTGGTAAGATGGCTCGAGTCTCGCAACCTAATAACCTCTGTACAATGTGGATTTCGAGCGCGCTGTTCTGCCGTTGACTGTCTTGTCCCTTATATGAAATGTATTCGCAATGGTGAATATAGACTACCATCAGCTGTATAATGTAATGACAATGATAATTTGTGTCAGACCGGGACTCGAGCCCGGATTTCCTGCTTATCGCGAGCTGTTGCCTTACCATTTGGCTATCAGAGCAGTACCCAAGACCAGACCCATATTCGCAATTGCGAATACATTAATGTATATCATAACGGCTGTAGCCACCACAGTGCCTGTTCCTTTGGACAAGAATACATATATTCGAAGGAACTTCGCATCGTAATTCAAAGTAACACACACTGCAATATTGTATATATTCTTTGTCATCCCATATCATGAACGGTTTTCTGCGGAAATAAGACTGCGCCCGTGTTTTTTGATTTAGAGAAAGTGTGAGATACCTGCTGGAGGACTGGTATCCTCCACACTTATACATGTGGGGTCTCGGAGGCCTCATGCCCAGCTTTCTTCAGGAATTTTTAAAAGACAGAGTTGTCAAGGTACACTTGGGTTCGGCCTTTTCAGATGCCTTTATCCAGGAGAAGGGTGCCTCAAGGCTCCATCCTGAGCATTGTTCTCTTTGCTATGGCCATTAACCCTATTATGGAATGTCTCCCAGCACGCGTCTGTCTCCTTTCCATCGACAACTTTGCGATCTACTGCAGTTCTCCACGGACTTGCCTCCTTGAGCGGGGCCTTCAGAGGTATCTCGATCGTCTCTACTCCTGGAGCATTGACATGAGCTTTTATTTTTCCACTGACATAACCGTTTGTACGAATTTTTGCGTGCGCAACGGGTTTCTTTCATCATCCTCACATCTTGGGCCTGCTGCTCTTTCGTTCGCTGAAACTACGAAGTTCTTGGGCCTCATACTCGATAGGAAACTTTCTTGGTCCTCTCACGTGTTTTACCTGGTACCGGGCTATACCAGTGTCACACATGTCAAAAGCAGTACTTCCTGGGGAGCAGATTGGACTAGCCTCCTCTATTTATAACGATCCCTTATTAGTTCGGAACTAGATTATGGGTGTTCATCTGCATGTCCGTCCATCTTACGTCGTCTTAACACAATCCACCATCGTGGAATACACTTGGCCATTGGCGCATTTTGCACTAGCCTGGTTGTGAGTCTTTACAGAAGACTCCAAATTGTTACTGTCATACCAGTGTGATGCCCTCCTCAATGGATACACATGCCGCTTGCCACCATGCCCGACCACCACTCTTCTGTCCTCTTTCCGGATGCCTCCCGTGACCACCAGTATGAGGCGCGCCCTTCTTCTGTTACCTCCCAGAGTTCGCTTTCAGCTACTACTCTGGCAGCTTAACTTAACGCCATCTCTCATGTTCCCAGTGGGTGTGGACCCCCAGTGCCTTGGCTTTGTGTGGCAGCCCATATTCATCTTAAACTTCGTCCGCTTCCCAAGGACACTACTCCAGCTTCGATCTGTTGCTGTAAGCTTCTCGACCTTCACAACTTAGCGGTAGCACCTTTGTGTACACCGATAGCTGCAAGACAGATGGTGTTGGGTATGCCTTCATCATTGGAAGCAATAAATTTTGGTAGCAGCTTCCAGGATATTGCTCAATTTTTACAGCAGAATTCTTCGCACTATATTAGACCACCCAATACATTGCCCTGATTCAGTACCCTCCAGAGCCTCTGTGTGCTGTACACAGTCAATCCCTTAGTGCAATGGGTCCAAGAAAGCTTCCACTTGCTTGCTATTGAGGGAGCCACTTTGATGATCATGAAGGTCTCTGGTCACACTTCTCTGGTGGGAAATGAGGCTGCTGACGCTGCTGCCAAGGCTGCAGTCTTACCCCCGCCTGCTAGCTCTTTCATTACTTCGGATGATCTCCATGTTGCTGTCCGTCGGCAGGTGGTTTAGCTTTGGCATCACCATTGGTCTACTCTTCATGGGAACAAGCTCTGGGAAATTAAACTGTTCCCAGTGGCGTGGCCTACCACTTCACAGCCCTTTCGCCACGAGGAGATCATTTTAGCTAGGTTGCGTATTGGGCACTGTCTTTTTAGCTGTCGCCATTTAAGTGGTGGTCCCCCATCACTTTGTGCTCATTGTCATCAACCTTCGATGGTTTGCTAGTTCCTAGCCGAATGTCCGTTTTTCAACCGCTTTCGTTCCAGTACATGTTTGCCACCTCAGTTATCAATCGTTTTAGCGAGCGATGCGCGGTTTGTCGACCGCGTTTTATTTTTTATCTGTCGTAGCAATATGATGAAAGACATTTAATCTTTGGTTCAGGACCTCTGCTGTATCTATGGCATATTTTGCCAATCTGTCTCCAAGGGGGAGTCCCTGCTTTTAGCTCTTTCGCTCTGTTGATTGGGCTGAACGTGTAGTCGCTTTCAACATCTTGTACATATTACTGTTGTTTTTGCGTCCTAAAACAAAACAAAAACAAAAAATAGACATAGCGATCTCTTACTTCAATCTTGTGGCTTTGCTGCATTGGTCACTACATCCGATCTTTGTGAAAGTGACCACTTTCCAGTGATTGTCTCTTTCCTCCAGGGGGTCCACACCTCTTTTGTGGGTATGTGTGTGGTGCACAGGGGTCCCTGAGCTATTGTAGCCTTTCTTCTTTTCCTAGCAGCTTTACCTTCCCTTCCTTCTCCTTCCCCATCCTTATTACTTTCCCTTTGCCCCTTCCTTTCCCTCTCGAGGTGTTCTTATTTATATCGGCCCAGCTATCCTGCTGACTTTCCTTCATCTTGCGATTTAGTTTGTTTGCATTTCCTCTCCTTTTTTTGGCTTCTCTTTTTTGGTCCCCCTCTGGGCTTTGACCTCCATATCTAAATTTGAAATCTAGTGAGAGCCAGTTGGCAAAGAACTTCCCACCTAGCATCTTTGGCATATGTTCCTCTTCCCCTCCTCATCCTCTCCCTCTCAATTTTCCTCCTTCCCCCCTCCCCCCCTCCCCATCAGGACCTCCTTGGTATGTCACAAGCTTGATAGCCAGTTCATGTAGTGGGCCTGTTACATATCCATCTAGCTGAGCCCTTGTCACCACTGGGATCACACTGCTGGTACCTGTGCTGTGAACACCTCAACAAACCAAAAAAGTTCAAATGTGTGTGAAATCTTAGGAGACTTGACTGCTAAGGTCATCAGTCCCAAAGCTTACACACTACTTAATCTAAATTATCCTAAGGACAAACACACACACCCATGCCCGAGGGAGGACTCGAACATCCGCTGGGACCAGCCACATGAACACCTCACTAATTCCTTTTTGGGGCTTAGGAACTCCAAGCAACGACCATCCTGCCAGGCAGCTGTTGTGGCTGTGTAGTGACCATGAGGCAAGGCCTGCTTGGAGTGGGTGGTACTAGAGGACGTTTGGTGCGTGAAACCTGTTAAACTTTCTGGCCACTCTTCTGTGGTCACTTGTCTTCCTAGAAATAGTTCTCACTCAGCTCCTGTTTCTCCCTTCACGACACTGCTCTCCTTGGCTACCCCTTGGGAAGAGGGTTGGGCCAGCTTGCTTCAGACGAAACCCTCTCCACAGTTCCTGGTTTGTACCAGGACTAGCAGGGAGCCTTTTGCAGCCACCAAACCTCTTTCCTTTGTGGAGTACATTGAGGACAAGTTCGATGAAGTTGATTCGTTAAGCAAGATCAGATCTCACTCCCTCCTTACAAGGACTTCTGCCAGTCAGTCGGCCTCCCTCTGTGCTTACAACCATTTAGGAGACATCCCAGTGTATATCGCTCATCACCACTCACTCAGTATGACACATCATGTAATTTTCCATAGGGACTGCCTCCTCTAGTCCGATGATGAACATAGGGCTAATCTGGAATGACGCGGAGTTCATTTTGTGCTGTTTTTCCAGAGAATCCCTAAGGACCATTGTGTAGACACTGACACTTTCTTCCTGGCATTTGAAGGGGATACTCTGCCAGAGAAGCAAAGGTAATGGCTTATAGATGCGACCCCAAACCATACATCCCACCTCCTGTGTGTTGCTTCCATTGCCTCAAGTTTGGCCACATGTCCTTGTCATGTGATGCCTCTCCCATCTGACTGACTGACCTCTTCATCTGGGGAGCCCTTGCACACCACCGCCTAACTGTGCATAATGCTCTGGTCTTGATTCTCCATTCTCACTCGAATGTCCAGTGTAGATGAAGGAAAAAAGAATTAAGGAAATAAAGACCCTTGACTGTCTCAGCTACTTTGAGGCCTGCAAGAACTTCGAAAGACTTCACCCTGTAAATCTCTCCTCTACCTATGGCTCAGTTACGTCTTCCCCACCTCCGTCCCTTTTCTCTCCCCCACCACACCCAGCAGCTTCCCCCTGTGGGTCTGGGGGTTAGAATAGGCCTAGGGTATTCCTACCTGTCATAAGAAGCGACTAAAAGAAGTCTCTCACCTTTTGGCCTTTATGTGATGGACCCCTATCAGGTTTGACATCCATTCTTCAAAATTTTCCCGAAGAGCGAGCCAATTGGGGAAGGGCGCCTTACATGGTGCATTGTGTTCATTGTGCATTGAGATCTTCAGCCCACTTTCTCGTTGTCGCATTTCAGTCCCGCTCATTCTCCACCTCTTGGGGGAGAACACCTTCCTGGATGCGTTTTCCACTATGCACTATACTGTCACTTTCTGCGTCGATGATGACCATGGACTTCTTTGCACCTGGTATCCAGCAGGGTAGTCAGTCCATTCTGGTGGGGCCGCTATGTACCCTGTTGGTTGTAGCTCCCTGACCACACAGGGATCGCTCTGCTGATGCCTGCACCGTTAACTCCCCACATATGCCAACTGGTAGATGCACATCCCCTGGGGCGTCAGGACTCCTGCCAATGGCCATCCTGCCAGGTGGCCTTTGCTGTGGCTGGGTGGTGCATGTGGGGAGGGCCCCTGGTTGGAGTGGGTGGCATCAGGGTGGATGCTATGCGATGAAGCAGTCCATCTCTTACTGGTGGTGAAACACCAGCTGTCTCTAAGCGTTCACGTGCTCAATTCAACACACAGAAGTATGACCCCAAATTGTTTTCTTCCCTGGCCACACCATGGGACGAACGTCAGGCTAAAGATGGCAGCGGATCTTACTCGCCCTGGTATCTTGTATGCTCGAGAGCTGATGGGGAATCTTCCATGATGATGAAGCCTCAGTTTCTTGTTGAGCATTTAGAAGACGAGTGGGGAGGTGGAGGGCTTGTCCAAAATAAGATCGGGGGTCAGTTTTGATCAAAACTGCATCTTCTGCCCAGTCACAGGAGTTACTCGCTTGTGACAAGCTGGGGATGTTTCTGTAACCATTATGCCCCATAAGAGCTTAAATATGGTCCAGGGTATCATATTTCACAGGGACCTTCTTTTGCAGTCTGATGATGAGCTGACCTCTCCAATTTAGACCGGCGAGGTGTACATTTCGTCCGGCGTATCCACCGGGGTCCGGGGGATAATCAGTTTGCTACCGGTGCCTCTATCTTGCCCTTCGAGGGTGATACATTACCCGAGAAGGTTAAGGTGATGGTCTACCGCTGTGATGTAAAGCCCTATATCCCTCCCCTGATGTGATGCTTTAAGTGCTGGAAGTTTGGCCATATGACTTCCAGCTTTACATGTCGAGATTGTGGACGCCCATCACATCCCAATACTCCATGTTCCCCACCTCCCATCTGTGTCAGGTGCAGAGAGCACCATTCGCCTTGCTCACCAGACTGAAGGATTCTCCAGAAAGAAAGGAGAATCATGGAGTACAAGACCCTGGACCGACTGACTTACACTGAGGCTAATAGAGAATCTGAATGTCTGCGTCCTGCACATATGACATCGTCTTATGCTGCCACTACAACAGTTGCAGCACCATCAGCTCCGCCAGACCCCCATCACCTCTCTGAGCTGTAAGACTCCTGCCACCTTGATGGTGGGGGCATTTCCCTCCCTGTTGAGCCTTTATCACCTACTTTGAGAGCAACACCCCCCCTCCCCTCCCAACCATTGGGGACATCTGGCCCCCCTTCTAAGCTGGAGAAGGGTAAGTCTTCTTCGACTTCTCTCACTAGGAGGGGGTCCCTTGGGTATCTCTCTTCCCAGGTTTCTGCTAGTGGGAAGGATGACACCTGCCAGTGGCTGAAGAACCCAAAAGCAGGTGGTTGTAGAACCTCACACTAACACTCAGTCCCGGAGACTGAGACAGTGAAGTTCTCCTAGCTGGGGAAACCCAAGGAGCAGTGAGGGAAACCCAGAAAGAAGACCCCTGAGACCGAGGATTTTGCGGTGGCACCCACACCACCGCTACCTACAAGCTCTGCGTCTAGGATGGGGTGGAGATTTTGGCGTCTGCTGAGGATCTAGATCTTGCCAGACCCTCGGACACAATGGATATAGACTGCTCAGGCAGTAAGTTGGTGGCAGCAGCTGAATGAGGCGCAAACTGCCTCATTGAGTGTTCCATGCCTTCCCAGCCTCACAATAACATCATCCTCCTGTGGAATTGCTGCGGTTTTTTCCACCACCTGGCTGAGCTACGGCAACTGTTAAGCTTTACACCTGCTTTCTGTATTGCCCTCGTGGGAACTTGGTTCCCAGCAATGCTGACCATTGCCTTCGTGGCTATAGGGGATATCACAAGAACTGTAGAGACCATAATAGTGTCAAGTGGAGTTTGTGTCTATGTCCTAAACTCAGTATATATTGAACCTGTGCCTCTTCAAACCCCTCTTGAAGCTGTGGCTGTCAGAATGACGACATAGGAAATAACTGTCTACAATGTATATTCCTCCAGATGGAGCAGTATCCCAGAATGTATTAGCTGAACTGATCGATCAACTCCCTAAACCTTTCCTACTTTTGGGAGATTTTAATGCCCATAATGCACCTTGCTTACTGCCAGAGGCAGAGATGTCGAAACTTTACTGCCTCAGTTCGACCTCTGCCTCTTAAATACTGGGGCCACCTCACATCTCAGTGTGGCTCATGGTAGATACTCGGCCATCAATTTATCAATTTGCAGCTCAGGACTTATCCCATCTATCCACTGGAGAACACATGATGACCTATGTCACCATCTTCCTGTCACTGCTCCAGCGTAAGGTCCCCCACCCAGAAGGGCTTTAAACAAGGCGAGAAACTTTCACCTCTGCTGTCACTGTTGAATCTCCCCTACACGGTAACATCGTTGTCATGGTTGAGCATGTGACTACAACAATTGTTTCTGCGGCAGAAAACGCGATCCCTCGCTCTTTAGTGTGCCAGAGTCGTCAGGCAGTCCCTTGGTGGTCGCCAGAAGTCGCTGAAGCAATTAAGGAGCATCAGCGAGCTCTACAACGGCATACGTGGCACCCTTCCGTGGAGCACCTCATAGCCTCTGTGCCTGCATTCACCTACTTATCAAATGACGGAAGCAGGAATATAGGGAGAGATACATCTCGACCATTGGGTGCCATACGACACCTCCCCAAGTCTGGGCAAAGATCAAACATATTTTCGGGTACCAGACTCTAACAGGTGTTCCCGGTGTTACCAGAAATGGCATGTTATCTACCGACGCAATTGCGATTGCCGAGCACTTTGCTGAGCACTTCACTCGAGCCTCTGCATTGAAGAATTACTCACCAGCCTTTCGCAGCTGGAAGGGAACGCCATCTCATTCACTACACACCACTGTGAATCCTAGAACACCCCATTTATAGAGTGGGAGCTCCTCAGTGCCGTTGCACATTGCCCCGACAGAGCTCCTGGACCTGATCGAATTCACAGACACATGGTTAAACATCTCCCATCTGACTACAAGCAACATCTCCTCATTGTCTTCCACCGGATTTGGTGTGATGGCGTCTTTCCATTGCAATGGCGGGAGAGCACAATCATTCCGGTGCTGAAACCCAGTAAAAACCCGCTTGATGTAGATAGCTATCGGTCCATCACCCTCACCTACGTTCTTTGTAGGCTGCTAGAATGTACGGTATTTCGGCAGTTGGGTTGGGTCTTGGCCTACTGGCTCCATGTCAGGGCGGCTTCCGCCAGGATCGCTCTACCAATGATAATCTTGTGTCCGTGGAGTCTATCAGCCTTTTCCCGACGCCAACACCTGGTTGCTGTCTTTTTTTGACTTGCATAAAGCATACAACATTATCTGGCGACATCATATCCTTGCCACATTGTATGAGTGGGGTCTCCGGAGCCCGCTTCCGATTTTTATCCAAAACTTCTTGTTGCTCCGTTCGTTCCGTGTCCAGCTCGGTGTCTCCCATAGTTCCATCCATATCCAGGAGAATGGAGTCCCGCAGGGCTCTGTGTTGAGTGTCTCTCTATTTTTAGTGGCCATTAACTGTCTAGCAGCAGCTGTCGGGCCCTCTGTCTCGCCCCCCCAGGGGGTCCACAACTCTTTCGTGGATACGTGCGTGGCGAGCACGGGGCCCCGAGCCATTGCAGCCTTCTTTCTCTCCCGGGCTGCATTTCCTTTCCCTTCCCCTCCTTTCCCCTCCATACCCCTTTCCCCTCGCCCTCTCCTCTCCCTCTATTGGTGTCATTGCTTATGTTGGCCCCCGCTATCCTCCTGGTTCTGTTGGTTTTACACTCTGGCTTTGTTGCGTAATCATCTCCTCCTTTTGGCATTCCTTGGTCCCCCTCTGGGGTTTGACCTCCATTCCAAAATTTCTCTTTCCGTAGTGTGAGCCATTTGGGGAAGAGCACCTTACCTAGTGTCTCCGACGTGTGCCCTCCTAGTATATTCCACCTTTTCTTCTACGTCGTTGTCTGATGCTAGGGTGCATAGCCAGCACGGTAGCCAGCCCGTGTGGTGGGGTCGCTATGTACCCTTTTGGTTGAGCCCCCTGAACACACAGGGATCACACTTCTGATACCTGAGCTGTGACCTCCTCATGCATGCCTTGGAGTGGTTGCTCGTCATCCTGGAGCATCGGAACTCCCGGCAATGGCCGCCGTGCCAGACGGCCCTTGCTGTGGCTGGGTGGCGCCCGTGAGGAGAGCCCCTGATCGGAGTGGGTGGTATCAGGGCGGACGCTATGCAGATGAAACGCATAAGGGTCCAAACCTCTGGCCGCTCTTCTGCGGCCGTCTCTCTGCGTGGTACTGATTCCTCAAGTGCTGCTTCTCTTGCCCCTTCGGCCTTCCCTTCCGTGGCTACCCCCTGGGAGGAGGGTCAGGCCCGTCGTCTAGGGGCAAAACCTTTCCCCCGTTATCTAGTTTGCACCAGGACTGATGGAGATACTTTCACCGGTGTCAAACCTTTATTCTTTGTGGAGCACATTGAAGACAAGTTCGGCGAAGTGGACTCCCTGAGCAAGATGCGGTCGGGTTCATTACTGATAAAAACTGCTTCGGCTGCCCAATCTGCGGCCCTTCGTGGCTGTACCCATCTTGGCACAATTCCCGTGTCCATTACCCCTCACCAGTCTCTAAATATGGTACAAGGTGTAATTTTTCACAGAGACCTCATCCTTCAAACTGATGAGGAACTTCGGGACAATCTCGGACGGCGGGGTGTTCACTTTGTTCGGCGTGTTCAGAAGGGTCCTAAAGATAATCGTATTGATACTGGTGCCTTTATCCTGGCCTTTGAAGGGGATTCCCTTCCTGAGAAAGTTAAGATTATGGTCTATCGCTGTGATGTGAAGCCGTACATCCCACCTCCTATGCGGTGTTTTAAGTGCTTGCGTTTTGGCCACATGTCTTCTCGCTGTACCCAGGACCCTCTCTGTGGTGACTGTGGACGTCCACTCCATGAGGGGAGTCCCTGTGTTCCCCCTCCTGTATGTGTAAATTGTCATGGTAGTCATTCTCCACGTTCAGCAGATTGCCCAGTCTATAAGAAAGAAAAAAAAGATACAGGAGTATAAGTCTCTTGATCGTTTAAGCTACACAGAGGCCCGTAAGAAATATGCACGATTGCACCCTGTGTCCATGACATCTAGTTACGCCTTGGTTACATCTTCATCCCTTCCTCCCCCTTCCTTACCCCCGTCCCGGACCCCTCTCCTTCCCCCCTCCCCTGCGGCTCCCACACCTTCTCCTCTGAGCGCCGCTCCCCCTCCCCAGCCGGAGAAGTGTCCCACTCCTTCGGCGTCTGCCGGTCAAGGGCGCCTCTCCCGGGATGCCCCTTCCCGGCACCTTCCAGGTCAAAGGTCTGCTGCAGCGCGGCGACCGCGAGAGCCGCGGTCTATCGGCCCCCAGGTCGCCCGGTCTCTTTCTGTTCCTGATCTTGCTGCAGCTGGCTCCATTATGCCACACAGCCCTCCTCGATCTCAGCCTGAAAAGAAGAAGAAACATAAGTCCCGGGACAAAGAGCCTCTGGTGTCACCGGAGGTCCCTTCCCCGGCTTCACAACCGGATTCTGACCTGTCGTTTATGGATGTCGCCCCCTCCTTGTCGGTGACAGGTGGGGACCCGGCGGTATGACTGGATTTAGCGTGTTCAGCCCTCATTTAAACCATCGTTCTGTGGTTCTCCAATGGAATTGTAATGGCTACTATCGTCACCTTCCGGAATTGAAATCCCTTCTTTCGTCCTACTCAGCAGCTTGTGTGGTTCTCCAGGAATCTCATTTTACTGATGCTCACTCACCGACCCTCCGTGGGTTCCGTGTTTTCTGTCGAAATCGGGTCGAACCCTTGCGGGCTTCTGGTGGCGTTTGTACGTTGGTCCGTACAGACATTGCTAGCACGTGGATTCCTCTCCAAACTACATTGGAAGCAGTTGCTGTTAGGGTCCACTTAGACTCTGCAGTCACAGTATGCAATCTTTATCTCCCTCCTGACAGGACTCTTACACCTGCTGCCTTAACCACCCTTCTTCAGCAACTTCCTCCTCCCTTCCTCCTCCTTGGGGATTTTAATGCTCATCATCCTTTGTGGGGCAGTGCCTTTCCCTCTAGACGAGGTCTTCTTATCGACCAATTTATTGCAGACCACGGACCACGACCTGTGCCTTCTTAATGATGGCTCCCCTACTCATTTCAGTGCTGGTCATGGTACCTTTTCTGCCATTGATCTTTCTCTTTCTTCTCCCTCTCTCCTCCCTTCATTACACTGGTCGCCACACGACGACCTTTGTGATAGTGACCATTTCCCGTTGATTATCACGCTCCCTTCCCGCTCCCCGATGGAGAGGTTACCTCGTTGGTCTTTCCACCGCGCCGATTGGCCTCTATATACTGCACAGGTCGAGTTTTCTCCCTCTTTGTCGGGTTGTATTGATGACGTCCTACGTGACGTGTCTGACGCGATTGTTCGCGCTGCTAACCTTGCTGTCCCGCGCTCATCTGGACAATTTCGTCGTCGGCAAGTCCCGTGGTGGAGTACGGCCATTGCCATTGCCATCCGTGATCGCCGTCGAGCTTTGCAACACTTTAAGAGGCACCCATCTGTAGCCAGCCTTTCTACCTTTAAGCGCCTTCGCGCTAAAGCCCGTTATTTAATCAAACAGAGCAAGCGGATATGTTGGGAACGATTCGTTTCTTCCCTTGGTTCCACTGTCCCTCTGTCACGGGTATGGGCTACACTTCGCTCTCTCCAAGGTTGCCATCGGCAGTCCACCCTCCCAGGCCTTCACCTCCCAGATGGCATTTGTACGGACCCATTAGTTCTCGCAGAACATCTTGCGACCCATTTTGCAGTGGCATCAGCGTCGGCCTCCTATCCAGCTGCTTTCCTTCATCAAAAACAGCAGGCTGAAGCTGTCACCTTATATTTCACCACTTGTGAGTCAGAATCTTACAACGAACCTTTCACTGAATGGGAATTTCTTTCTGCTCTATCTGCTTCTCATGATACGGCTCCTGGCCCAGATTCCATTCATAACCAGCTGCTTCAACATCTCAGTGCTCCACAACGGCACCATCTTCTTCGGGTGTTTAACCGTATCTGGCTCCAGGGTGACTTCCCTTCTCAGTGGAGGGATAGCATTGTGGTTCCTGTCCTTAAGCCTGGTCAGAACCCCCTATCTGTTGACAGCTATCGGCCAATTAGTTTGACCAATGTTGGTTGTAAGTTACTTGAACGGCTGGTAGCCCGTCGGCTCACTTGGGTCCTCGAATCTCGGGATCTATTGTCCCCTTACCAGTGTGGCTTTCGAGAGGGACGATCTCCAATCGATCATTTGCTTCGCTTGGAATCCGCAGTTCGGCAGGCTTTTTCCCAGCGCCGCCATTTGGTTGCAGTGTTTTTTGACCTTCGCAAGGCCTATGACACGGCCTGGCGCCATCACATCTTACTAACCCTTCATCAGTGGGGTCTTCGGGGCCCACTCCCGATTTTTATCCGCCAGTTCCTGATCCATCGGTCATTCAGAGTTCGAGTTGGTACTGCTTTTAGTTCTCCACGGACCCAGGAGACGGGCATCCCACAGGGTTCTGTCTTGAGTGTCCTTCTTTTCCTCATTGCTATCGATGGACTTGTGGCCTCTGTCGGTCCCTTGGTCGCCCCTGCCCTGTATGTGGATGATTTCTGCATTTGGGTTAGTTCCTCCTCGATGCCATCTGCAGAACGGCAGCTCCAGGTGGCTATACGGCGTGCCTCTGCATGGACCCTCTCCCACGGGTTTCAATTCTCTCCTTTAAAATCGCGGGTGGTCCACTTCTGTCGCCGTACTACGGTCCACCCTGATCCAGAGCTCTATCTCGCTGCACAAAGATTGCCTGTGGTTCCACAGTTTCGTTTCCTAGGTCTTCTTTTCGACAACAAGCTCACTTGGCTGCCCCATATCAGACTCCTGAAGGTAGGATGTTTCCGTAAACTCAATGTCCTTCGCTTCCTTGCCCACTCCTCCTGGGGTGCGGACCGTTCCCTCCTCCTCCGTCTTTATCGTGCTCTAGTTCTGTCACGTTTGGACTATGGTTGTCAAGTTTATGGTTCAGCTGCTCCTTCCACGCTGCACGTGCTGGATCCAGTCCACCATCGTGGTATCCGTTTGGCCACCGGTGCCTTCCCTACTAGCCCTGTTGATAGTCTCCTGGTTGAAGCTGGGATCCCCCCCGTTTCTGTTCGGCGGTCCCAGCTTCTGGTGTCTTATGCCCTTACTATCCGTTCTTCTCCCGCTCATCCTTCCTATTCTATCCTATTCCCAGACCATGGACGTCGCCCGCCTGACTCCCGCCCTCGGGCGGGTTTACCGGTTGGGCTGCGCCTTGCGTCTCTTAACCGTGATTTTCGGCTTCCTTCTTTGTCCTGTCTTCCTCGCTCCCTCCCCTCCACCCCTCCTTGGTTAGTTCCTCGGCCTCGAATTCGGATGGATCTCCGCCGCGGTCCGAAAGATTCCATCCCCCCGGTGGTGTTCTGTTCCTTTTTCCGCCAAATTTTATGGGAGTTTCGGGATGCTGTTGTTTTTTACACTGATGGCTCTAAATCTGCTGATCATGTTGGGTATGCCTTCACGTCCTTTGTTGGAACGGAAAATCATCTACTGCCACCCTCATGTGGGGTGTTTACTGCGGAATTGATGGCAATTTCCCGGGCCCTTACCTTTATTAAACAATCCCAACACAACCGCGTTTTGTTATGTACGGACTCGATGAGTGGCCTTCTTGCTATTGACCGGTGTTTTTCGCGCCATCCCTTGGTCTCTGCCATCCATGACCATCTCGCTGATCTTCACCGTGCTGCTTGTTCCATTGACTTCCTATGGGTCCCGGGCCATGTGGGTATCCCGGGTAATGAGCTCGCTGATCGTTTGGCTGGGGGAGCAGTTACTTACCCCCCGTTTTCTGTAACCCCTCCTGCAGCGGATTTACGGCTTCACATCAAATCCCACTTTGCACAGTCATGGGCCAATTCTTGGGAGGCTACTCCACTGTCTAATAAACTTCGTGCCATTAAGGTGAATCCAGGCCCATGGCGTTCTTCCTTTAGCCTCTCCCGCAAGGACTCGACCACACTGTGTCGTCTCCGCATTGGCCATACCAGGCTGACCCATGGTTTCCTTTTGCGTGATAAGCCACCCCCGCTATGTGGTTGTGGAGCCTTCCAGTCAGTGGCCCACATTTTGGTTGAATGCCCCCTTCTTTTGGCTCTGCGTGCTAAGTACAGACTCCCCCACACTTTACCTTTGATGTTGGCTGACGATTCCCGGATGGTCTCTCTGGTTCTAGGTTTCCTCCGGGAGAGTGGTTTTTATTCTCAGTTTTAAAGTTTTTAATCTCCCTCTGGTGTTGGGGCAGGGCGGTGAGTGTTTGGGTGTCTCCCACTGTAGGCAGTGTTCAGAGATTCCCGATTCACCTCCCTGACCGGAATCCTCTTCTCTTTCCCTTTTACTCTGTTTTTACCCCTTCTTTTTAAGGCTTGGTTAGTTTTTCTATTCCCATACGTACTTTCTGCATTATAGCAGTTGTACCTTTTAAGTCACAGGTGGTCTTGCCTATGCTGTTTCAGCATAGTGTTGGGTTCGTTCTCTTGCCAACTTCCCTCATTTGTTTTTACTAATGACAACGTGACTGCCCTTTTACGTTTCCCCTTTATCCGTTTTATTTTTCTGACTATACTGAGATGTCCCGTTAGCAGAATGGAGTCTATTTGAAATAAGGGACTGATGACCTTGCTGTTTGGTCCCTTTAACCTCAAACAACCAACCAACCAACCAACCCTCTGTCTCGCCTTCTCTGTATGCAGACGACTTCTGCATTTTGTACTGCTACTCCACTACTGGTGTTGCTGAGCGTCGCCTGCAGGGAGCCATCCACGAGTTGCAGTCGTGGGCTCTAGCCAATGGTTTCCAGTTTTCCGCCATGAAGATGTGTGTGTTGCATTTCTGTCGGTGTCGTACCGTTCATCTGAAACCAGAACTTTACTTTAATGACGACCCACTCACTGTAATAGACATATCTATTCTTAGGTCTGGTTTTCGACACTTGTTTGACTTGGCTTCCTTATCTTCGTCAGCTTAAATGGAAGTGTTGGCAGCACCTCAATGCCCTCCGCTACCTGAGCAACACCAATTGGGGTGCAGATAGCTCTTCACTGCTGCGACTCTACAGATCCCTTGTCCAATCACGAAAAGACTATGGGAGTGTGGTTTATGGTTGGGCAACGCTCTCAGCATTGCGTTTACTCGACCCTGTGCACCACTGCAGGGTTCGACTAGCGACAGGAGCTTTTAGGACGAGTCCGGTGACCAGCATACTGCTGGAGGCTGGGGTCCCTCCATTGCAGAACATATGTGCATAACTTCTCGCCAGTTACGTTGCACACACATGTAGTTCACCTGAGCATCCAACTACTGTCTCTTTTTCCCGACCGCGGCAGTCCATCTCCCGCATCGGCGGCCCAGGTCGGGGCTAACGATTGCGGTTCGCGTGCGGTCGCTTCTCTCCGAACTCTAGTCCTTCCCTTTACCACATCTACTTGAGGTCCGTTCACGTACGCCTCTATGGTGTACACCTCGGCCGCAACTTCGTCTGGACCTTTCACGTGGGCCTAAGGACTACGTTAACCTTGCGGCTCTCCGTTGTCACTTCCTCTCGATTCTTGACGTGTTCCGGAGCTCTGAAGTGGTTTACACAGACAACTCGATGGCTGATGGTTGCGTTAGCTTTGCCTACATTCACGGCGGCCATATTGAACAGCGTTCCTTACCCAATGGCTGCAGTGTATACACTGTAGAGCTGGTGGCCATTTCTCGTGCACTTCAGTACCTCGTTTCATGTCGTGGGGAGTCTTTTTTGTACTGACTCCTTGAGCAGCCTGAAAACTGTCGACGAGTGCTACCCTCGTCATCCTTTAGTAGTGTCCACCCAGTAGTCCATCAATGCCCTGAAACGGTCCAGTCGTTTAGTGGTGTTCATCTGGACCTCTGGTCACGTCGGAATCCCAAGAAATGAACTTGCTGACAGGCTGGCCAAACAGGCTACACGGAAACCACTTATAGAGATCGGCATCCCCGCTACTGACATGTGTTCTTTATTACGCTGCAAGGTTTTTCAGTGTTGTGAGACGGATTGGCAAAATCTCAATACGCACAACAAACTGTGAGCCATTAAGGGGACCACGAATGTGTGGAAGTCCTGGGACTCCATAGTTCTCTTCCGGCTCCACATTGGCCATGCCTCGGCGACCCACGGCTACCTCCTGCGCCATGAGTTCCCACCTCAGTGTCGGTGTGGTGCCTGGTTGACAGTCACCCATGTTCTTCTGCTATGTTCTCCTTTGGCTGCTCTGCGACTTCATCTCCGGTTGTCGGACTAGTTATCATTGATTTTAGTAGACAACGCCTCACCAGACGATTTTGTTGTAAGTTTCATCCGTGAGGGTGGGTTTTATCATTCGACCTGAGTTTTAGCGCCTGTCCTTTGTCCCTGTGTCCTCCACCCTAGTACTTTAAGGGTGGAGGTTTTAATGTGTTGCAGGGTGGCTGGCTTTACCTTTTTATTTTCGTGGTCAGCCAGCCACTGTAATCTGCTTCCTTGTTTTACTCTTCTGTTTCTTGCATCTCTCTGTTTTCTTGTGTTCTTCTGTTCTTTTTAGTTTTCGTTGCCTTTTCATCGTTCTTGTGGTCTTTCTTTCTGTTTTGTGTTAGGTGTCAGCTGTTTTATCCTCGCACTTGACATTGTTTTATTAGGAACAAGGGACCAGTGACCTTGTAGTTTGGTCCCTTTCCACCTCTTTTAAACCAACCAACCACCCACCCACCCACCCACCCACCCAGTAGCTCCTGTCCCATACCCTCAAGGAACTGTTCCCCTTCCTCGGCCCGAGAAGACACCCTTCTCTTGCTTCCGGTGGGGCTGGGGCTCCATCTTAGATCACTGCTCCCCAGAGAGCCCATAACCTCAGGTCAGACAAGGGACCCATGTTCAGCGGGCCCTAAAGGCACTCGCCCTCCGTCCAGCCCAGACATTGCTGCCACCTATCCCCTTACTGATAAAACCTTCTCCCCTCTCCAAGGGGAAGAAGCAGCAGAAGTGCATGTCAAAGGATGAGGTTTCCTTGGCTTCCTGGGATGCTTCGCCCCCCTCCCCCTCATCGTGAAACAGACTCAGTTTTTATGGATGTGGCTTCATTGTCGTCAGTGACGACCAGTGATGCCACGACGTAATCTCCTCTTGACTACTATATGTCTATCCTGGACTCCAGCCACACAATAATCTGACCATTTTTACGATGTCTTTTGCACTAGTTTTTGCTGCCAAGAACTCTTTTTTTACGCTTAGTGATTTACATTGAACTGCAGTAAATCACACCCACATACGCGCATTATACACACTTAAAAAATTACGTGGAGTAGAGGCAGTTGTCAAATATAACGATTTCGGTTTGAGTTTGAAGTTTATTTCCTTCTGTATTACATTTTTACTTGTAGTCCAAATCGCACTAAATGACAATTATTGCAACCATTTTCGATGATCTTGTCTTTAGACATTCGTCGTTTCGAGAAAAATTTTCCTTGACCTCATCATAAAACTGCGTCAGATGTTGTCGTCGCCTTCTGACGTTTCACAGACAATTGCTGTGGAGCAGTGGATACAATATCAAGCTGTAAAGTAAGATTTCTCTCATGTAGACAACTCTTCGAAATTGTTTTAAAATGTATTATTCCCGAACAGATTTGAACGTATAATACCACGTACCGAAGGCTAATGAACCTGATTGTCCACAGCAACTCAGTCAGTTCGGCAACGCGGGCTTTTGTTTGCCTGCTCTCTGCCGCCACACATGCGCAGATCTCATCCCCTCCACGCTACCCTATCGATCCGCCTCTATGCGCAGAAGCCCCGTCCTACATGAAGCGGGCTATAAATTGACCATCTTATTACAGACTGATTTGTCTCTCCTCAATGACTGTTCCACTACCCACTTCAGTGCTGCTCACGGCACCTTTTCTGCTGTCGATCTCACCGTCTCCTCCCCTGCTCTCGTGGCTTCCCTAAATTGGTCACCTCGTGACGATCTTTCTGGTGGTGCTATCATTCCTATCCGCAGACAGTCTGCAGAGCTAGTTGGCCTTTATATACGTCTTCTGTGCTCCTTAAAACCTCTGTGTCAGATTGCATCGATGCGGTCGTGCAGAACGTCTCTGTCACTCTTGATGCTGGCCCCGTATCCACAGGCCCCCCGTTGTCAACCTGTGTCGTGGTGGACTGAGGACATATCAGTCGCTATTCAGGACTGCCAACGGGCGCTGCAACAATTATGTGGAGCAAAAAGGAATGCTGGGAGCGCTGTTTTTTCTCCCTAGGTGCATATGCCTCCTGGTCGAAGGTTTAGTCAAAGCTCTGTAGCCTTCTAGGCCGTCAGTGAGAATCAACTGTCCAGTGTCTGATCCTAAAGGTGTACTGTGAGCTGATCAATTGGTTCTTGTAGAACATCTCGCAACGCAGCATCAGCGTCCTCTTCCTATCCTGCTACCTTTCTTGGCAGAAATGCTGATCTGAACAAGCTCCCCTCTGTTTCAACCCCCACCAGCTAAATCCTGTAATGAACCCTTCACTGAATGGGAATTCTTGCATGCTCTTAACCTTTTCACATGACACAGCCCCAGGCCCAGATTCCATCCACAACCAGATGATCCAACGATTAGATGTTACCTAGAAGCAACATCTCCTAAGGGTCGTCAACTGCATTTGGATTACAAGTGACTTCCCTTTACAATTGCAAGACAGCGTACTTATCCCTGTCCCTAAGCCTGGGAAGAACCCAACATCTCTTGATAGTATCACCTGATTAGCCTGACGAATGTACTTCATAAACTGGTTGAGAGGATGGTTAGCTTCTCATTATGCTGGGTACTTGAATCTCAGGGTCTTTTGCCCTCATATCAGTGTGGCATTTGGGAAGGACGTTCTACGACTGACCATTTACTCATATTGGAAACAGCAACCTGACAGGCTCTGCAAGCACCTTGTCATGGTCTTCTTTGACCTACGTAAGGCATACAACTTGGCTTGGCGCCATCACATTTTTGCTACCCTCCATGGCTGGGGCTTTCGTAGCCCCCTTCAGATTTTAATCCACGAGTTTTTATCCCACTGGCCCTTCCGGGTTTGCATTGGCACTTTACTCAGCATCCTTCGGGCCCAGGAGAATGGTATCCCACAGGGTTCTGTATTGTCACTCTTTCTTGTTGCTATCAATAGTCTTGTATCTCTGTTGGTCCTCTGGTTACCCCAGTATTTTATGTCGACTATTTTTGCATCTGGTGCAGTTCCCACTTGGTAGCATCCGTTGAATGCCAACTCCAAGCCATCATCCGCCAGGCATCTGTGTGGGCTCCTTTTCATGGCTTCGTTTCCTTGCTCCGTACGTGGGTTACGCATTTTTGATGTCGACCCACAGTACACTCTGATCCAGAACTTTATTTAGGCAACAAGGACCTAGATGTTGTAGCACAGTCCGGTTTCTTGGGCCTTATATTTGCTAAAAAAGCTGCCCCATATTCACCACCTGAAGACTACCAGCATGCAGAATCGTAATGCTCTCCACCTCCTGGCCCACATATCATAGGGTGCAGACCATGCCACTCTTCTCCATCTTCATCTCGCTTTGGTTTTGTCAAGACTAGATTATGGCAGTCAGATTTATGGCTCAGTGGCTCCTTCCACTCTGCAACTACTTGACCATGTTCACCATAAGGATGCGTCTGGCTATCAGTGCCAGTTGCACAAGTCCTGTCAACAGTCTACTTGCAGAAGTCGGGATTCCCTCTCTACAAATCAATGAAGCCACCTCCTGATTTCGTACAGTCACCATTCGACAATTCCCTGACCATCCCATGTACCCCATCCTCTTTGCTACTGGGAGAAGTCTCCCTCCTGATACCTGCCCCCAGTTGGGATTGCTGGTTGGAATGTGTGTCACTTCCCTCTACCAGGATCTCCATCTCCACTCACTGGAATGTGCCCTGTGTATTCCCTCCCACCCCTATTCCAGAGTCTTAAGGTCTGTGTCACCCCTATGACATTTCAGCATCTTGTACATTCTGACATTGAAGAGTTCCAGGGTACTAAGGTCATCTGCACTGATGGTTCTAAAACTATGGATAAAGTGAGACATACTTTAGTCTTCTACTGGTGTGGAACACCATTTACTACCAGGATCATGTAGTGTGTTCACAGCAGAGCTGCTAGCCATTAACAGGGCCCTCCAGTTTGTTTCTCAGGACTCCCTCCACAGTGTTTTAATATGTATTGATTCACTGACTAGCTTGCAGGCTATGGGCTGATGCTCCTCTAATCAGCCTTTAGTATTTGCTATCCATAACCTTCTCTCTGTCATTGGCCATGCCACCTGCTCCATTGCCTTCCCAAGTCATGTGGGCATCCCAGCGAATAAAGTGGCTGACAGTTCAGCAAGATAGGTAGATACTTAGCCCCATTACCTTTCATGATCCTAGGTGCAGATTGTGGATACACGTCAGATCTCTCTTTGCCCAACAGTGGAATATCTGGTGCAATACTGCTCTCACTAATAAAACCTGCACAACCAAGGAGATTGTCCACAGCTCGTGGTCTAGGAGCTAGCATTGCTGCCTCTGGATCATGGGGTCCTGGGTTCAGTTCCTAGCCAAACTGGGGATTTCCTCCAGCTGGGGACTGGGTGTTTGTGTTGTCCTCTTCATTTCATCATCATTTGTGAAAGTGGTGAGATCAGGCTGTGTAAAGATTGGGAATTTGTACCGATGCTGATAACCATGCAATTCATGCCCCACAAACCAAATGTCATTGAGGAGACTGCTGCAACTTGGCACTCTTCCTTCCACTCCTCTCGCAAAGAG
The DNA here is from genome assembly GCF_021461395.2 of Schistocerca americana. NCBI lineage: Eukaryota > Metazoa > Arthropoda > Insecta > Orthoptera > Acrididae > Schistocerca > Schistocerca americana. Next base: position 614,632,336 of record NC_060120.1, read on the forward strand.
TCCACTGTCTTATGGCACCTGCACGTTGGTCATATTAGGCTCAATCATTGTTTTCTCTTATGTAATGAGCCACCTCTGCGATGTGGCTGTGGAGCCCACCTGAAAATATCCCATTTATAGGTGTAATGTCCCCTTCTTTTGGCCCTTCATAGTAAGTATAGCCTTCCAGATTCCTTGTCCTTAGTATTAGCAGATGATTCACAGATGGCTGAACTGGTCCTCAGTTTCCTACATGAAAGTGGTGTTTATTTTCAATTATAATGTTTTTCTTAGCTCCTGGAACAGGGACAGGATGGTTGTGGACAGGGCCTCTCTTTGTGTTTTCTAGGTCTGGGACTAAGACTTCTCCTCCATGCAAAGACCATTCTATTGTCAATCAGTTTTCCAGTTTTTAGATTTGGCTTCCCCTTTTATGCCTTCTACTGTGTGAGTTTTACCTTCTTTTTTTTATAGTTTGACTCCTTTCACTGGATCCTCCCACTTTCAGTGGACCCTCTATCTTTTGCAACTACCTTTGAATTGCAAGACTGATGACCTTGACTTTTGGTCCCATAAACCCCATCAATCAATCTTGTCACTTACTTGCTGCCACCAGACAGGCTGGCTATCACATTGAGGGTTTTGAAGAGCCAACTGACAGTCATATCCCTCTGTTGAAATCCCTACAGGATGAGGTAGGACAAACATGGAAGGGCAAATCCAGAACAGTACTGTCAGTTGAAATTTCAAGAGCATGGGCCTGTCTTTAGTTTCCCACTGATTCGGTTCCCCTGATTTACCTCACGTGAAATTTCTATCTGGTTTTGTTAACCAAATAATGTCTTGTTTTTTGAGGGGAGGGGAGGAGGAGGGGGAAGATTTTCCAAATGAATAGCTTATCCATGTTGTAAATGAGTATTGTACAAATCTAAAAATGTATTTCTTTTCTGACCAAAGAGAACAACACTATTGCTTTAGCAAATGCATAGATCTCAGTGGAGACTTTAGTGAGAAATAAAGGTTTTCTTGTTTTCTTTGCAAACAAGTATTGGTCTACGTTTGAGAATTTGTCATTCTTCCATTGTATCTCGCCTAGGTGTGTGCATTCAAAAGTGAATGAAACAAACCTAAGTGCAGCATGAGTGATGATCAGAATTCTTGATACCTGAAAGATTTCACTCTTTGGGATAGTGACAAGTACTGAAATGCAGTCCTGCTAGAACAGTGTTGTAAGATATTCAGCAGCTAATAGAGGAAAAAATCAGATATTTATGAAGTTGATGTTTGGTATATACATAGTCTTCTATTAGCTAGCACTATATTCCCTTGCAATTTTAGTTACTTATGAAGAAATATGTATAAAATATCAATCATGTTGGCAGTGATAGATTCTGTCCAATATTAGAAATGACTGAACCAACTGCAAAGCAGGGTTCTTTTATAATGGTGTATGCCTCTTTTAAATATGGAACAAACATTGGCAACAATAAACATAAACATCAAGCTTCTGTTCTATTTCTCACTAAACTAAGATTTCACATTCACACTTGGTGATCTTGATGACTAACAACCATATGATTGCTGTCCAAGTAGTTCTAAACATTGAACTGAGATGCACATTAGTCGGTTACCATAAACAAATTTCAATGGGGGAAGCTGGAGAGGAAGGTGGGGCTGCATTATCGGACCCAAACCTTGTTTAGCAATAAACCACTAGTTAGAATAGTTACCTGTTTAGGACTGACAGACAAAACCCGTTCACAGAATAGACATATAGATGCAGAAACAACACACTGTCACCAGTCTGCAAGTCATGGATTGAAAGAGAATCACCTTCTTGAAAATGCAAGTGATTATAATGTTAGCACAACCACACTAAGTAGACAGGAGTAACTCTATCTACATTCTGTTTATAAGGAAATATTATGAAGTAGGTTTTTCATTCAAATGTGAATGTTGATTGATTGTAATAAGGTTGTGTTATGCATTATGTAGGAAGGAGAAGTGTCTAGCAGCACATATTGAATTCGGTAGTGAAGGGATCATGGCTTATCAAGACTGCAGTTTATCTTTGGGCAGTATTGATGTTTGCATGGGCCAGGAGTCATAGACTGTCATGTGAATAAGAAATTGATGGGTTCAGTGGGGCCACATTCCACAATATGGAGGATCTCAGTGACTCCTCAGAACTAGCACCCCAGAGGACAGACATATCATTCATCTGACCATGCAGAACTCCAATCATATCACATACTGTCAGTCAGGAAATGGGTTTGCAGCAATAAAACTATACACAGACAGTGCAGTGACTTCTGAAGTGCCATGGTCCATCAGCTTGACAAAAATTGTTATGCTTTCCTAAAGGCAACAACAGAGAAAGGTGCCCAGTGATAACACTGGACACAAGAGTTGCTCCCATTTGTCTTTCCAGAGGAGTCAGTCCTCAAGACTGCATACCAATGTGTAGAGTTCCTGAAAAATATGAATGTTGCTGATGCATTTGTCGTCTCATAGGCCAAGCATCTGGTATGATAGTACGTTGTGCTATAGGGTACACATCACAACCACCAATGGTTCCGGATTAGCCGAGCGGTCTAAGGCGCTGCAGTCATTGACTGTGCGGCTGGTCCCGGCGGAGGTTTGAGTCCTCCCTCGGGCATGGGTGTGTGCGTTTGTCCTCAGATAATTTAGGTTAAGTAGTGTGTAAGCTTAGGGACTGATGACCTTAGCAGTTAAGTCCCATAAGATTTCACACACATTTGAACATTTTGAACCAATGGTTCTGGACAACAGCCATTTCATTTTTAATGTGTTGCTCCCTGTGGCTGTGACCTGTCTTTGATGTCTTTGTGACATTAGGTTTCAAAAAGTTAATGTTATGACACATCTCAATACAGTGTGTGTCAGACTGTTGACCTGCTGTGCACATTAACCACTTCTCCCACATATAGAAACATCTGGTAGTGGGTCACTGAGAGATTGGCATGCTAGCACTTGCCTATCACTACAACTGATGAACTGTGACAGTTCAAGCAGTATGGAATGAAATAGCCTTGTCCGTCATCCCAAATCAACTACAAATTTAATAATGTGTTCTTCCTGATATATGGTATAACAGCAACAAACAAAATTTTGTTATTTACTATCCTTCTTTATGTTGCAGTTTTAATTGCCAACAGTGTATAAAGGGAACTGATTACAGACTTAACATCCAAATCCTTTTCGACATTGATATGTATTGATATTTATCAAAGGAACTTGTCTGAAGTGGAAGAGGGAGAAGATTCTAAGAATAACTGCATAATTTGTGTCAGATCTATAGTGTGAACAAGAGTGCCACAGAAATGCTCCACAAAATCTCATTTGAGATAAATTGTAAAACCAGTGCTCAGAGGACACAAGTGACATGTTACTACAATCTATAAACTCATCACAAATGGGCACTGGAAGCAAAATTAAATTTATTTGGGCATGGGTGAAAATGTGTAAAGACTCGTAAACAACTTTTACATGCTGACCAATAAATAGACTTATTAACCCCTTTTAATTCCCTATAATTAAAAACATCTGCAGTGATTATGATCTTTCTTTTTTTCCTTCTCGTGATCCTTCTAGAACCTTAATAGAATTGTCCATCTCGTATAGCTTTTGACGTAGGCCATCTTGCATTGCTTTCAACGTTAATTTGAAATATGCCTATGTTAAAATGTATGTGTTACATTTGTAGCTAGTGACAAGTCACTCTAATGAATTTCATTTGTTTGTTGCAGCATTGCTTTACATTCTAGTAGTGAATGGATGTCCTGATAACAGGATAATCCGTTATTATAAAGAGCTTGGCTGTTCACCCGTACCAGTTAATAGCCATTGTCCTACCAGCTTTGATTGTGGTAAGTGCCCTTCCTCTATCTATATTACTAATCTGGTTCATTACATATGGTTCTAGCTGCACTTGCTTATGTAATGGATTCCAGATGTAACAAAAAATTGAATTCAGTACATCACATCATTGCTGGTTGAATTTAAAAATGTAAAATTTTGTAATAATTTACTTGTTAAGCAACATAATCTTATCTTGCAGTTTTTTAACACAGCAATTTAACTCAAGTATTATTTAGAAACTGCGTTTCTTGAGGCAGCATTGCTCTTGAGGTGTGACTTACTGACTGTATTCATCCAGTATTTGAGAATGAGAGCACTGGAATGGAGCAAAAATTACCCAGACTACATTCATCCAGCATTTCATGATCACTTAGTGTCTTCCAATAAACTTTAAATGTAGTTTGAGATCTTTTCTAAACTTTCTTCACTTACATGCTTGATGTTAAATATTTAACACATTAACTCATTTCCCCCATCCCCCTTTCCCACCCCATCCCCCTTTCCCACCCCATCCCCCTTTCCCACCCTATCCCCCAAGGGGTCCACAACTCTTGGGTGGATACGTGCATGGCGAGCACGGGGCCCCGAGCTATTGCAGCCTTCTCTCTTTCTCTCTCTCTCTCTCTCTCTCTCTCTCTCTCTCTCTCCAGGGCTGCGTTTCCTTCCCCTTCCCCTCCTTTCCTGTTGCCCTCTCCTCTCCCTCTCTTGGTGTCCTTGCTTATGTTGGCCCCCGCTATCCTCCTAGTTCTGTTGGTTTTACAATGCGGCTTTGTTGCATAATCATCTCCTCCTTTTGACATTCCTTGGTCCCCCTCTGGGGTTTGACCTCCATTACAAAATTTCTACTCCATAGTGGGAGCCATTTGGGGAAGAGCACTTTACCTAGTGTCTCCGACGTGCGCCCTCCTAGTAAATTCCACCTTTTCTTTCACGTCGTTGTCTGATACTAGGGTGCATAGCCAGCACGGTAGCCAGCCCGTGTGGTGGGGTCGCTATGTACCCTTTTGGTTGAGCTCCCTGAACACACAGGGATCACACTTCTGATACCTGAGCTGTGACCTCCTCATGCATGTCTTGGAGTGGTTGCTCGTCATCCTGGAGCATCGGAACTCCCGGCAATGGCCGCCGTGCCAGACGGCCAGAACTCTGGCTGTTCTTCTGCAGCCGTCTCTCTACGTGGAACTGATTCTTCAAGTGCTGCTTCTCTTGCCCCTTCGGCCTTCGCTTCCATGGCTACCCCCTGGGAAGAGGGTCAGGCCCATCGGCTAGGGGTGAAACCTTTCCCCCGTTATCTAGTTTGCACCAGGACTGATGGAGATACTTCCACCAATACCAAACCTTTATTCTTTGTGGAACACATTGAAGAAAAGTTTGGTGAAGTGGACTCCCTGAGCAAGATGCGGTCAGGTTCGTTGCTGATCAAAACTGCTTCAGCTGCCCAATCTGCGGCCCTTCGTGCCTGTACCCATCTTGGCACAATTCCTGTGTCCATTACCCCCCACCAGTCTCTAAATATGGTACAAGGTGTGATTTTTCACAGGGACCTCATCCTTCAAACTGATGAGGAACTTCAGGACAATCTCGGACGGCGGGGCGTTCATTTTGTTCAGCGTGTTCAGAAGGGTCCTAAAGACAATCGCATTGATACTGGTGCCTCTATCCTGGCCTTTCAAGGTGATACCCTCCCTGAGAAAGTTAAGATTATGGTTTATCGATGTGATGTGAAGCCGTACATCCCACCTCCTATGAGGTGTTTTAAGTGTTTGCGTTTCGGACACATGTCTTCCCGCTGTTCACAGGCCTCTCTCTGCGGTGGCTGTGGACGTCCACTCCATGAGGGGAGTCCCTGTGTTCCCCCTCCTATGTGTGTAAATTGTCATGGTAGTCATTCTCCACGTTCACCAGATTGCCCAGTATATAAGAAGGAAAAGAAGATACAGGAGTATAACTCCCTCAATCGTTTAACCTACACAGAGGCACGTAAGAAATATACACGTCTTCACCTTGTGTCCATGACATCTAGTTACGCCTTGGTTACATCTTCACCCCTTCCTCCCCCTTCCTTACCCCAATCCCGGACCCCTCTCCTCCCCCCCTCCCCTGTGGCTCCCACACCACCTTCTCTGGGCGCTGCTCCCCCTTCCCAGCCGGAGAAGTGCCCCACTCCTTCAGCGTCTGCCGGTCAAGGGCGCGTCTCCCGGGATGCCCCATCCCAGCACCTTCCAGGCCAAAGGTCTGCTGTTGCGCGGCGACCGCGAGAGCTGCGGTCTGTCGGCCCCCAGGTTGCCCGGTCTCTTTCTCTTCCTGATCTTGCTGCAGCTGGCTCCTTTATGCCACACAGCCCTCCTCGATCTCAGCCTGAAAAGAAGAAGAAACGTAAGTCCCAGGACAAAGAGCTTCTGGTGTCACCGGAGGTCCCTTCCCGACTTCACAACCGGATTATGACCTGTCGTTCATGGATGTTACCCCCTCCTTGTTGGTGACAGGTGGGGACCCGGCGGTATGACTGGCTTTAGCGTGTTCAGCCCCCATTTAAACCATCGTTCTGTGGTTCTCCAATGGAATTGTAATGGATACTATTGTCACCTTACGGAATTGAAATCCCTTCTTTTGTCCTACTCTGCAGCTTGTGTGGTTCTCCAGGAATCTCATTTTACTGATGCTCACTCACCGACCCTCCGTGGGTTCTGTGTTTTCTGTCGAAATCGGGTCGGACCCCTGCGGGCTTCTGGTGGCGTTTGTACGTTGGTCTGTACAGACATTGCTAGCACGTGGATTCCTCTTCAAACTACATTGGAAGCGGTTGCTGCTAGGGTCCACTTACACTCTGTGGTCACAGTTTGCAATCTTTATCTCCCTCCTGACAGGACTCTTACACCTACTGCCTTAACTGCCCTTCTTCAGCGACTTCCTCCTCCCTTCCTCCTCCTTGGGGATTTTAATCATCATCATCCCTTGTGGGGCAGTGCCTTTCCATCTAGACGAGGCCTTCTTATAGACCAATTTATTGCAGACCACGACTTGTGCCTTCTTAATGATGGCTCCCCTACTCATTTCAGTGCCAGTCATGGTACCTTTTCAGCCATTGATCTTTCTCTTTCTTCTCCCTCTCTCCTTCCTTCATTACACTGGTCGCCACACGATGACCTTTGTGATAGTGACCATTTTCCGTTGATTATCTCGCTCCCTTCCAGCTCCCTGATGGACAGGTTATCTCATTGGTCTTTCCAATGTGCCGATTGACCTCTATACACTGCACAGGTCGTGTTTTCTCCCTCTTTGCCCCCCCCCCCCCTCCCTGCGGGTCCGAGGTAAGAATAGGCCTGAGGTATTCCTGCCTGTCGTAAGAGGTGACCAAAAGGAGTTTCAACCGTTTCGGCCTTTAATGTGATTGTCCCCCTTGGGGTTTGACCTCCATTTTTCAAAATTCTACAGAAGTATGAGCCTTTTGGGGAAGGACGCCTTACGTGGTGTCTCACTGGTCCTCAGTGCACTAAGACCTTGGCACTCAGCATTGTAACGTCGTTGTAACCACACCCACTATTCCTCCAATTGGGCCTAAATGCCTGATGGGTTGCACAAGTTACGCCCATAGTGCGTCCCCATCTGCACCTACGATCATGATGGACTTTCCATGGCACCCGAAATCCAGCACGGTAGCCAGCCCGTTGTGGTGGGGTCGTCATGTATCCTCTAGGTTGTAGCCCCCTGACAACACAGGGATTGTACTGCCGATACCTGAGCTGCACCCTTCCCACGTCAGCCAAGGAGTAGATGCCCATCTCCTTGGGGCATCAGGACTCCCGGCAATGGTCATCCTGCCAGGTGGCCCTTGCTGAGGCTGGTTGGCGCCCATGGGGAGAGCCCCTGGTCGGAGTGGGTGGTATCGGGGCGGACGTTTCGCAGATGAAACGTCAACATGTATCAGGTCGCTCTGCAGCAGAGTGTTTTAAAAGGAAAGGTACTGTCTCTGGTTCTGGTTCTCCTGTCCTTTCCCCCTTGGCCACTCCCTGGGAGGAAGGACAGGCCCGCCGGCTTGGGGCGAAGTACTTCCCCCGTTATTTAGTCTGTTCTTGGACCGATGGAAGGACGTTCGCCACCTCCAAGCCCATGTTCTTTGTCCAGCACATCGAGGACATCTTCGGGGAAATCGAGGCTCTCGGTAAAATGCGTTCAGGGTCCGTTCTTATAAAGACCACCTCCGTCACTCAGTCGGCGGCGCTCCAGGCGTGCGACCGACTAGGGGACATCCCAGTTTCCATTGTCCCGCATCTGGCACTGAATAGGACGCAGGGGGTTATTTTTCATCGGGACCTCCTGCTGCAATCTGATGAGGAGCTCAGGGCCAACCTGGAGCACCGAGGCGTGCATTTCGTCCGGCGAGTCCAGCGCGGCCCCAAAGACCATCGCATAGACACCGGGGCCTTTATCCTTGCCTTTGTGAGGAACATGCATGCACCCCACCACCTCGGTGCGTCAATTGTCCTGGCATCCACTCGCCTAGATCTTTAGACTGCCCCGTGTATCAGATGGAGAAGAAGATTCAAGAATTAAAAACTTTGGATCGCCTCTCTTATTCTGAGGCCAGGAAGAAGTATGACCGCCTCCATCCCTTGACGTTGACAACTTCGTTTGCCTCAGTTGTGTCCACTCATTCCACAATACCTTCACCCCTATCCTGTCCCCCCCTCCACCTCCTCACCCCATCCGGGGTCTATGCCTCCACCTCCCAAATCCCTCCCTTGCAAATCCTCCTCCCTCACGGCCCCTGCCCCCTCTGCCCCAGGGGCCACCCTTCCTCCTCCTCCTCCTCCTCCTCCTCCTCCTCCTCCTCCTCCTCCTCTACCCCCTGCGGGTCCGGGGATTAGAATAGGTCCGAGGTATTCCTGCCTGTCGTAAGAGGCGACTAAAAGGAGTCCATCCCCCTCACGGGGGTAGTTAGCGCCTGCGTCCGGAGACGGACGGTTTCACGACCTATAATCGTGGTCTCTTTGGTTTTTCACTTCTCGTTTCTTCCTTCCTTTTGTTGGTTCCTTTCCTTGCTCTTCTCCACTTCACTGTCTTCCTTACTCTTTCCCTTGACTTCTCCTTGCCTTCTCATTGCCTTTTTCTCCTTGCCTTCTCATTGCCTTTTTCTCCTTGCCTTCTCATTGCCTTTTTCTCCTTGCCTTCTCATTGCCTTTTTCTCCTTGCCTTCTCATTGCCTTTTTCTCCTTGCCTTCTCATTGCCTTTTTCTCCTTGCCTTCTCATTGCCTTTTTCTCCTTGCCTTCTCATTGCCTTTTTCTCCTTGCCTTCTCATTGCCTTTTTCTCCTTGCCTTCTCATTGCCTTTTTCTCCTTGCCTTCTCATTGCCTTTTTCTCCTTGCCTTCTCATTGCCTTTTTCTCCTTTCCTTCTCATTGCCTTTTTCTCCTTTCCTTCTCATTGCCTTTTTCTCCTTTCCTTCTCATTGCCTTTTTCTCCTTTCCTTCTCATTGCCTTTTTCTCCTTTCCTTCTCATTGCCTTCTTCTCCTTGCCTTCTCTGGTCTCCGCCTCGGCGTTTGAGACAGTCTGTCCTCTTTCTCCCTCTCTCTCTTCTTTTTCCTCTTCTTCCTTCCTCCCTGTGCGTGTCTGAAGGCCGACCCACGCGTTCGCACGCGTAGCTGGTGACGGGGTAACGCGTAATTCCCCGCCCTGGGTAGACATGTAAGGCACGCGCGTACCCCCTGGTAAAGGCCAGGCCCGGGGAGGGGTGATTGCCTGAGCTGATACCTTCTGACCATGCCGATTGGTCCCTCCGTCTGTTTCTCGGGAGGTGTGACCTGAGGTGTAAACATTCACCTAAGGCGGGAGTGCCCTCTGAGAGGGTCCCCACAAGGAAGGAGCGCGCCATCGGAGACTCTGGCAATCATGGGGGATTCCTCCGCAATGGATTCTACTCCATCGCTTTCGACTTCGACCCAAAAACGGAAACGTGACCAGCCAACAGTGACAAAAGTACTACCGCCTGCCCCACAGTTCCTCGTAGTTTCTCGATCTGAGGACGGAAAGGATTTTTCCTCTGTCAACCCTTTCGTCATTCAGAAGGGCGTAGATGCCATAGCCGGATCTGTCAAATCTTGTACCAGGTTGCGTAACGGTACCTTATTACTAGAAACTGAGAGTGCCTTTCAGGCGCAAAAACTGCTTCGGGCCACACTCTTGTACACGTTCCCTGTCCGGGTGGAGGCCAACTGCACTTTGAATTCGTCTCGTGGTGTAGTCTGTAGTAGCTCCCTCGACGGATTGACTGACGAGGAGCTTCAATCTTTCCTCGCTGAGCAGGGTGTGACGGCTGTCCATCGGGTCATGAAAAAGGTCAACAATGACCTCGTACCGACCCGGACACTTTTCTTGACCTTCGATAGTGTTAAGCTGCCATCGCGCATCAAGGCGGGCTACGAGGTTATTTCTGTTCGCCCCTATGTCCCGACACCTACGCGCTGCTACCAGTGTCAGCGTTTCAATCACACTCGACAGTCTTGCTCCAATGCGGCTAAATGTGTCACTTGTGGCAGGGATGCCCATGAGGGTGACTGTCCACCTCCGTCTCCTCGTTGTGTGAACTGTCAGGGTGACCATGCCGCATCCTCCCGCGACTGTCCTGTCTATAAGGAAGAACGCTGTATCCAGGAAATTCGAGTCAAAGAGAAAGTGTCCACCTCGGCTGCTCGCAAGCTATTGGCTAGTAGGAAGCCCTCGCTGCTCCCAGCGGGGAAATACAGCACTGTCCTCGCCTCTCCTCGGACTACCCGGGAGGTAGCAACCCAGACATGCGATCTGACCTTCAGCACCACGGTCGTCCGTTCGGCCAGTGCTAAGATCGCGCGGTCGACGTCTCCTCTTCCTCCCGTCACCCCACAGACACCAGCCACTTCCTCAGTTTCTGCTAAGTCGAAGACCCCGAAGTCAGATGCACGGGCCTTCAAGAAGGAACCATCCCGTGCAGACTTCCTCCGTCCCTCGACCTCCCAGCCTTCGACCGGTACTTCCACCAAACGTCCTTCTAAAAAGGCGCATAGGAAGCACAGTTCTCCTTCTCCGCCGCGGCGCCTTTCTTCTCCTGCGCCACCCAGCGGTTGCCGCCCCAGGCCGTCATCCGTTTCGCCTGGCCGCACCGCTGGTAGCCGAACATCTGGCCGTTCACCGGCGGAGGAAGCTCCCCCTCCCGGCCATCCTCCCGAGATGGCCGATGACCCTATAGACCCCATGGACGATGACTGTCCGCCTCCTGATAGCGGCGGCAGTGCTCGCTTGAAGCCAGGCCCTAAGCGGCCTTCGAGGTGACCACTTCTATCATCTTCCTTTTCTTACGATGGCACTTATTCACTGGAATATTCGCAGCATTCGCTCCAACCGAGAGGACTTGAAGTTGCTGCTCCGCTTGCATCGTCCGCTCGTCGTAGCCCTCCAGGAAACGAAGCTACGCCCATGCGATCAAATTGCCTTGGCACACTACACCTCTGTGCGTTTTGACCTACCCCCTGTGGTAGGTATCCCAGCTCATGGAGGGGTTATGTTGCTGGTCCGGGATGATATTTACTACGATCCCATCACGTTGCACACCGGCCTGCAGGCAGTTGCCATCCGCATTACTCTCCCCATTTTTACGTTTTCCTTTTGTACCGTTTACGCTCCATCGTCATCTGCCGTTACCAGGGCAGACATGACGCAACTTATTGCTCAGCTACCTGCACCATTTTTGTTAACTGGAGACTTCAATGCCCACCATCCCCTTTGGGGCTCTCCAGCATCCTGCCCGAGGGGCTCCTTGTTAGCAGACCTTTTCACCCAGCTCAATCTTGTCTGCCTCAATACTGGCGCCCCTACTTTTCTTTCGGACACATCTCACACCTATTCCCGTTTAGACCTCTCTATATGTACTCCCCAACTTGCACGCCGGTTTGAGTGGTATGCACTTGCTGATACATATTCGAGCGACCACTTCCCGTGTGTTATCCATCTCCTGCAGCGTACTCCCTCTCCGTGCTCCTCTAGTTGGGCCATCTCCAAGGCAGACTGGGGGCTCTTCTCTTCCAGGGCGACCTTTCAGGATCAAACCTTCACAAGCTGCGATCGTCAGGTCGCACACCTCACGGAAGTCATTCTCGCTGCTGCTGAATATTCCATCCCTCACTCTACTTCTTCTCCACGTCGCGTACCGGTCCCCTGGTGGACCGCAGCATGTAGAGACGCTTTACGTGCTCGTCGACGTGCTTTACACACCTTTAAACGCCACCCTACAGTGGCGAATTGTATTAATTATAAACGATTACGTGCTCAGTGTCGTCGTATTATTAAAGAAAGCAAGAAAGCCAGCTGGGCTGCTTTCACAAGCACCTTCAACAGTTTTACTCCTTCTTCTGTTGTCTGGGGTAGCCTGCGCCGGCTATCTGGCACTAAGGTCCACTCCCCAGTTTCTGGCTTGAAGGTCGCGAATGAAGTCCTTGTGGCCCCTGAGGCTGTCTCCAATGCCTTCGGCCGCTTTTTCGCCGAGGTTTCGAGCTCCGCTCATTATCACCCTGCCTTCCTCCCCCGCAAACAGGCAGAGGAGGCTAGGCCACCTAACTTCCGCTCCTCGAATTGTGAAAGTTATAATGCCCCATTCACCATGCGGGAACTCGAAAACGCACTTGGCCGATCACGGTCCTCCGCTCCAGGGCCTGATTCTATTCATATTCAGATGCTGAAGAACCTTCCTCCTGCGGGTAAAGGTTTTCTTCTTCGTACATACAATCGCATCTGGATTGAGGGACATGTTCCCGCATGCTGGCGCGAGTCTATCGTTGTCCCGATTCCTAAGCCGGGGAGGGCAAGCACTTGCCTTCCAGTTATCGACCTATCTCGCTTACCAGCTGTGTCTGTAAAGTGATGGAGCGAATGGTTAACTCTCGATTGGTTTGGCTGCTCGAGTCTCGACGCCTACTTACCAATGTACAATGTGGATTTCGTAGGCGCCGCTCTGCTGTTGACCATCTGGTTACCTTGTCGACCTTCATTATGAATAACTTCTTGCGGAAGCGCCCGACCGCGGCTGTGTTCTTTGATTTGGAGAAGGCTTATGACACCTGTTGGAGGGCGGGCATTCTCCGCACCATGCATACATGGGGCCTTCGCGGTCGCCTCCCTCTTTTTATTCGTTCCTTTTTACTGGATCGACAGTTTCGGGTACGTGTGGGATCTGTCCTGTCCGACACCTTTTGCCAGGAGAATGGGGTTCCACAGGGCTCAGTTTTGAGCGTCGCTCTCTTCGCCATCGCGATCAATCCAATAATGGATTGCCTCCCAGCTGATGTATCAGGCTCCCTTTTCGTAGACGATTTTACCATCTACTGCAGCGCGCAGTGTACACGTGTCCTGGAGCGCTGTCTTCAGCGTTCTCTTGACCGTCTTTACTCCTGGAGTGTCGCCAATGGCTTCCGTTTTTCTGCCGAGAAGACGGTCTGTATTAACTTCTGGCGCTACAAAGAGTTTCTCCCACCGTCCTTACTACTCGGTCCCGTTGCTCTCCCAATCGTGGAGACAATCAAATTTTTAGGCCTTACCTTTGACAGGAAACTTAGCTGGTCTCCACATGTGTCATATTTGGCCGCCCGTTGTACCCGTTCTTTAAATGTCCTCCGTGTTCTCAGTGGTATGTCATGGGGAGCGGATCGAACCGTCCTACTTCGTCTATATCGGTCGATCGTCCGCTCCAAGCTGGATTATGGGAGCTTCGTATAGTCCTCTGCACGGCCATCCATCTTACGCCGCCTCAACTCCATACAACATCGGGGTTTACGACTTGCGATCGGAGCATTTTATACCAGTCCCGTAGAGAGTCTTCATGCTGACGCTGGCGAATTGCCACTCACCTACCGGCGCGATATACTGCTTTGTCGGTATGCCTGTCGGCTACTGTCAATGCCCGACCATCCGTCTTATCGTTCCTTTTTTGACGACTCTCTTGACCTTCAATACGGGTTGTATGTCTCTGCCTTGCTACCCCCTGGAGTTCGCTTTCGTCGCCCCCTTCAACACCTTAATTTTTCACTCCCTGCAACCTTTCGAGTGGGCGAGAGCCGCACGCCACCTTGGCTCCAGGCTCAGGTCCGCGTTCACCTCGACCTCAGCTCGCTCCCAAAAGAGCTCACCCCCGGTTCGGTCTACCACTCCCGTTTTTTGGAACTTCGTTCGAAGTTCATCGACATGACTTTAATTTATACAGATGGCTCTAAGACCAATGACGGGGCCGGGTGTTCCTTTATTGTTGGGGCACAAAGTTTCCAATACCGGCTCCATGGCCATTGTTCGGTCTTCACAGCTGAGCTCTTTGCCCTCTACCAGGCTGTTCTTTACATCTGCCGCCACCGACATTCTGCTTATGTCATCTGCTCAGATTCCCTGAGCGCCATCCAGAGCCTCAGTGATCCGTACCCGGTTCACCCTTTCGTACACCGGATCCAACGCTCTCTTCAGCAGCTGGTGGACGTCGGTACACCGGTTAGCTTTATGTGGGTTCCTGGCCATGTCGGTATCCCTGGGAACGAAGCTGCAGATGCCGCGGCCAAGGCTGCGGTCCTCCAGCCTCGGACAGCTTCTTGTTGTGTCCCTTCGTCCGATTTTAGCAGGGTCATTTGTCGGCGCGTTGTGTCGCTGTGGCATGCTGATTGGGCTGCACTTACCGACGACAAGCTTCGGGCCTTAAAACCTCTTCCCGTGGCTTGGACGTCCTCCTCACGCCCTTCTCGGCGGGAGGAGGTCGTTTTAGCAAGGTTACGAATTGGACACTGCCAGTTCAGCCATCGCCATCTGCTGGTGGCTGCGCCGGCGCCGTTCTGCCCATGTGGGCACTTGCTGACGGTTACACATTTTAATGTCCTGTCCAGATCTTAACACACTGCGCCTCGATCTTAACCTGCCTAATACTTTAGATGCCATTTTAGCGGATGACCCACGAGCAGCTGCTCGTGTTCTTTGTTTTATCAATTTGACAAACCTCGCTAAGGACATTTGATGATGTTTTTTAGTCCTATGCCTGTCAGTCTGTCTTTTATTGTGTTTTCCCTTTTAGTTGTTGTTGTCAACTTGTGCCTCGCGGTGCATTCTTAGAGTAGTCAGGGCGCTAATGACCACTGAAGTTGTGCGCCCGAAAGCCACAAAAAAAAAAAAAAAAAAACCTCCTCCTCCTCCTCCTCCTCCTCCTTCCCCTCCGCCACCTGAGAAGCGATCCTCTTCTCAGGCGTCCATCAGGGAAACGTTCCAGACCCCGGCTTCCGAGGTCCGGCATTCCAAAACGGACTCTGCGCGTGAGGACCTTCTTCGGGTCCCGCCCACCATCCCCATGCCTCATCGGACTTCCAAGAAGGCCTCTCAGAAGAAGTCTTTATCCCCCTCTTCACCCCGGTGCGTTTCGTCTGACGCTCCATCCGTGAGTCGCTGCTCCCGGCCATCCTCAGTTTCGCCGGGATGCTCTGCTGCCAGGCACTCAGCTGGCCTCTCGTCGGCGAATGATGCTGCCCCTCCTATGCAACCCGGGAAAGCGGCCGACTCGATGGAACAGGATCCGCCTCCCACCGGTTGTAGCGTTGTTCCCTCAAAACCTGGCCCTCCGCGGCTGTCGAGGTGACCAGCTTTTCACCCGTTTCATTCCCCCCTTTTTTCTGACTAGCGATGGCTTTGTTACATTGGAACATCAGAGGTATTCGATCTAATCGGGAGGAATTACAACTGCTCCTCCGCCTGCGCTGTCCGCTCGTCCTTGGTCTCCAGGAAACCAAGTTGCGCCCAACTGACCGTATTGCTTTTACCCACTATACCTCGGAGCGGTCTGACCTCACACCTGTGGACGGTATTCCAGCTAATGGTGGGGTCATGTTGCTCGTTCGGGACGATGTCTATTACCATCCCATCCCATTGACCACCCCACTCCAAGCAATAGCTGTCCGTATTACTCTTTCTGCCTTTACTTTTTCTGTTTGTACCATATACACTCCGTCATCCGCAGTTAGTCGGGCTGACCTGATGCACCTGATTGTTCAGCTTCCTCTGCCGTTTTTATTGTTTGGCGACTTCAATGCCCATCATCCCCTTTGGGGCTCACCTGCATCCTGTCAGAGGGGCTCCCTCTTGGCGGATGTCTTCAACCATCTCAATCTTGTCTGCCTCAATACTGGCGCCCCGACTTTCCTCTCGGACTCTACTCATACCTACTCCCACTTGGACCTCTCGATCTGTTCTACCACTCTTGCCCGTCGGTTCAAGTGGTATGTCCTTTCTGACACCTATTCGAGCGACCACTTCCCCTGTGTCGTTTGTCTCCTGCACCACACCCCCATCCCCACGCCCTTCAAGCTGGAACATACCGAAAGCTGACTGGGGACTTTACTCCTCCCTGGCGACCTTTCTGGACCATGATTTTCTCAGTTGTGACAGTCAGGTCGAATACCTCACGGCTGTTATCATCAATGCTGCCGAACGTTCCATTCCTCGTACTACCTCTTCTTCACGTCACGTTTCCGCCCCCTGGTGGAATGAGGCTTGTAGAGACGCTATCCGTGCTCGACGATGTGCTTTATGCACCTTTCGCCGCCATCCTACATTGGCGAATTGTATTGGATACAAACGACTCCAAGCGCCATGCCGTAGAGTCATCAAAGACAGCAAGAAAGCTTGTTGGGCCTCTTTCACCTGACAAGATAGGAGGTCAGCAACTGGAAGCAGTTAATTCCATAAATTATCTGGGAGAAGCATTAGTACTGATTTAAAATGGAATGATCATGTAAAGTTGATCGTCGGTAAAGCAGATGCCAGACTGAGATTCATTGGAAGAATCCTAAGGAAATGCAATCCGAAAACAAAGGAAGTAGGTTACAGTACACTTGTTCGCCCACTGCTTGAATATTGCTCAGCAGTGTGAGATCCGTACCAGATAGTGTTGATAGAAGAGATAGAGAAGATCCAATGGAAAGCAGCGCGATTTGTTACAGGATCATTTCGTAATCGCGAAAGCATTACAGAGATGATAGATAAACTCCAGTGGAAGACTCTGCAGGAGAGACGCTTAGTAGCTCGGTATGGGCTTTTGTTGAAGTTTCGAGAACATACCTTCACCGAGGAGTCAAGCAGTATATTGCTCCCTCCTATGTATATCTCGTGAAGAGACCATGAGGATAAAATCAGAGAGACTAGAGCCCACACAGAGGCATACCAACAATCTTTCTTTCCATGAAAAATACGAGACTGGAATAGGAGGGAGAACAGATAGAGGTACTCAAGGTGCCCTCCGCCGCACACCGTCAGGTGGCTTGCGGAGTATGGATGTAGATGTAGATGGCACCTAATATTGCATTTACCATTCCTCTATGTGATCTGGTAGTAACACAGTTATTTTCCAGGTCCCTGTGCCTAAGATAGATGGGAAAATATCTGCCACAAAAAATTGCTCATGTAACGGGTAGACAAACTGATATCAATCATGAGCTCTTTATAACCATACATGTTTATGCTTGAATTGTTAACTGGTAATGGTTTCAAAGGCTTAATCATTTGCAGTCTGTGCAATGTTAGATTATTCTTCCAGCATGTCAGAATGGCATAAAGGAATAGTGTATTCTGCCTACAACTGTCACATGGTTCATGACTGCTGGAGACCATGGCACCTACAGCAGGCCGCCATTGCCATTTGAGAATCCACAAGCTTTTGCGCATAGCTCGTGGGCTGAACTACCAGTGATACCAGTTGTGGTGTGGGCTTGATCCTGTTTGGAATGTGACTGCATCTTGTTACTGGTGGTAGTTAACCATTCCGAGTTACAAAGCCACGTAGCCATCATGTCTTGCAGCTACCTGATCCCCTCAGCGATACCTGGTTTTCGTCTGTAGATTGTGGCTGCACAGCTTATCTTTGATTCTTCTAACTTGTCACCTGTTTGCAGAAGCTTGTCAAGAAACTGTCCTTTGTACACAATCAATATCAGCTGAACTTGATGAGAAAGCTGTTGTCACCAGACGTGTAGTAATAATTCATCAGATATTATGCTTGCGTCTACCACAGTGCTTAAATGTCTCCAGAATTCAAATTTACCAATGTCCCCATGTTTCTTCTGATACATCACCAGGGAAAGTAATTTCATGCAGAAAATGACTAATGACATTTCAAGCGTGACGTGTGCTTGTCTCAGTGCCAGATGTAGGATCACATCGGAGACTATCACTGTTCCCCCCTTGATCCAGGTTACTAATTGCAAGTGTGAATTTGTCACAGTTTTCAGTTATGCATTGTTGATTGAAGGTATTATCTAGTATCACAAACCATATGTCTGGTTCAGTAGCTGTGAATGGAGGTGCTATTAACAGCAGTGATGGTGTGGTTCATAGTGACGAGTTCATATGTGAAAAATATTAGATGTGTATGTGTTCATGGTGTGGCTGCTAGTACTAGAACTTCTAAATTTGTAGAATCCATTCTGCTGTCATTCCTCAGTGTTGCAAGCTCCAAAACCTCCATCTCCTGCTTTAGCAGTTGTATCTCTCTGTCTGTGGTTTGTAGAAGTTTGTTAGCTTATTTCATATTTAGCATATCTGCTACACAATATTATTGCTGTGAGAGCTGTCCTTGTTCTGGGATCAACAATTACATGGGCAACAAATTAAATCCATATATAAAGTTACTTGGGACAGAATCCTCTCTAGAAAATGAGTCAAAAAATAAAAACTTGATAATATTCACTGCACTTGTATGAGTAAACGTAGCACACATCACTGGTTACTTCCACGTTCCAACAATGGATATGTTAAGATGCCTGTTAGTTAGCTGAAGCAAGAGTAGATAGATTTTGAGCTGAAGTACTTTATGCAGCTGTATATCTTAAAAACAGAATAATAGCTAATGCTGTTGAAAGGAAAACTTCTTATGAGATATGGAAAGAAATCTAACATTAAACATTCAAAGTTGTATAGTAGTAGAATTTTTGTATGAGTATCAGAACAACTGAGGAAGTGAAAGGTGGATCTTAAAGCAGTCTTGGGAATTTTAATGGATTACAGTGAAGTTGGATACAGAGTATTGGTTAATGATAACTTAATCATTGTGAGACATGTTGATATTGTGGAAGTGTATGTCAGGTACTTTAATCTAAAGGACTCTGATTTAGGGGGTGAATGTTTTAATGATTTTGAGTGCAAAAGTATAGACAGTGAAGTTGTAAATAAGCAAATGGAAGAAAATGGTATCAATGGGAATCGAGCAATCAGAAACAAGAACAAGAATGGGAGTTAAGAATGTCAACTAGAAAACAGTGCTTGTAGATTTGATGATTGCCATGAGTAATGTCATTTTATAAACTTCTGTAGTGCTGGTAAACAGAAAATTTTGTAGTGGTGATGAATAGTAAAGTGTCAAAAGTTTACAGGTAAGCAATGGATAAGGGAATGGAATACTTAAATAAAAATAAAACTTGGGATCTAGCAATGAAACCAATGAGTGTTAATTTTTTTTAATGTTGTATAGGTTTTTTACAAGAAAATTGGATAACAATTGTAAAACAAGATTAATTGTAAGATACTTTCAACAAAAAGAAACTGTATATAGTATTTATTCATCAGTTTCTATGATGTAAACATTGAAACTTTCGTTGTCATGTTGTCAAAAGGGCTTAATTGTAGATGTAATGGCTGAACAGACTGTATTTTTATATAGTAAAGTTTTCTCAGAAATTTGTGTAAAGCAACCTGCAGGATATGAGGATGAAACAGGCAATGTCTGTGAGTTACTTAGGGTGCTATGTAGTTTGAGGAAGTCCTAGAATTAACAGAAAGAGGACTGACATAGGAAAATTTCACAATATCCCAAAATGTCTTTGCAGGCAGCTCAAGTTTTTGAAATCAACAAAATATAGATTTTCAATCTTCTGTACAAAGAGGTAGATCATTAATAAAAATTATAAAGTAGGGGGGCCAGAACTGAGCCATGAGGCACATCACATGTGATGGTGCCCAAATTCTGATAACCCTGAGAGACCCTCTCGACAGTACAACACTGCCTTCTGTTAGGAAGGTATAAATAAAGCCACTTCTCTGCTGCACCACTTATATCTAGGTACACAACATTTTTTGGATCCCTTACAAGATATGATCCTCATTTTTTATTTTGGTATGTTCATAACAAACTGCTCTCCCTGTTTTGCTCGTCTCAAAATTCTAGATATTTTTACTTTGTTTAAATTATCCTTTCCTACCTTCAAGAACATCTTCTTTGATGCCTGTGTGCCCTTGTTAATTTCTGTGCCCTGTAACATGCAGTGAACAGAGGTACATATGTGGGGTGATGCATTCTGTATTCATACTTATGACGTGGTTTTTCATGGTATAGTTAGTTGCTCACCAGCCTTCATTATCCACCATTGCGTTAGTGAGCAATTTGCTGCACATTGGGTTGTCTATCCACTGTTACATTCTACAACAGTCAGTAGTGATCCCTGTCAAAACTTTGTTGCCTATGGCAATTGATTCCCAATCAAGTTACTTGCGGTGTACCTTTGACACAGTGGTACATGAAATGCCCACTACCTGTGTAACCTCTGAAATGGAGTGTTCTTTGTATTGGGCTCTCTCAAACTATCCCCATTTAGGTGCTCCCATATTGTGTTTTTTGCCCATCCTGTGCTTAGCTGTCATTGCATTTAACAATATTCAAATAAAAGTAGGTTGTAATACAATATCACATAATGTAGATGGGTTATTCAACAGCGTATACTGTAATTGAACTGTATATGTGTTTTTCAGGTCCAGCCATATGGGCTGCTCTACACAAGAAGAAAATTTCGGAATAGTATCAGCTGACTTTGTTTTGCAGGGTACTACATATGTGGATGAACACAGGAACACAGTCTGGGGCGGGGAGGGGAGGGGCGGGGAGGGGAGGGGCGGGGAGGGGAGGGGAGGGGAGGGGAGGGGTGCAATATCTATGTCAATCATGCACACAAACAGAGCTATGGGGGGAAAGGCTAGTATCTGATAAAGAATTCCAGCTTGATAGCCAAACAGTACCATGTTTATGTATATATTTAGTGCTCAGTGTCTCTTGTATATGTTGAGCATTTATCTTACAGGTTTTCATTATTATTGTCCTGGTGCAGGTAGAAAAATTTGCTTCCTGACTTTTATAATAAATTGCATACATTTGAGAAAGTAGACTCATCGAACATTGAAAATTGTCTTGTGTGTGTGTGTGTGTGTGTGTGTGTGTGTGTGTGTGTGTGTGTGTGTGTGTGTGTGTCAGTCTGATTAGGCAAAGAAAGCCTTCTTTTATGCTGTGGCAAGACTTTTCATTTTTGATACTGTTTTCAAAACTGTCCTCTAATGGATCCCTACTGTGTTTAGGTGAATGGGATAAACAAGACATTGAAAAATGTTGGCTGAAAGGTAAACAGTACAACATTGGAGAGGATGTTAGACCACTGGATGAACCATGTGTTCATGAATGTTCTTGTAGAGTTGATGGAAAAAGGTCAGTGTGAATAGAGAGTAGCTTATTCATATTAAACGAGCTATTTACTTCATGGATCTATGTAGTGATTTACTCTTGTATTGACCTTGTTTACAGTACCACATGTTTTGTTAAGATTTTTGCTGTAGAAATACTAATATATCTAAAGAGCTGTTGCACATGATAAAGGTTTTAGTTTTATGTAAATAAGAATTTCTCCAGCTCAGTTGTCTTACACAAAACATAACTTCTGAAGTTATACAGTTATTTAATATTGTGAATAAGTACTGGAACAAGCTATGAATAAAATTATTACATTGATCAGTGAAAAATCTAAATTAGTAGTAAAGTGTAGCAAGGTGAAATAACACTCCTAACGTCCCTTTTACTCGTACGAAATGCATGGTCTCATAGTGAAAGAAATTAATGAAATTTGAGTTTCCAAGTGGTTATGTACTGATGGGCTTTCAGGTGAATGCTGTCAAGTGTTGACTGTTGTAGGGTTGCTATCACCTGTGAAACGCTGTATCCCCGTCCAGTGCCTTATAAGATAATGTTTTGTTTTGTTTTATACTCTTGAAGTTCCCGACAGCAGATACCAAGCTGTGCTTCACCTGTAAACTGCTGTCTGTATTGAGTGTTATCCAAACTTTTTCATCCCTCTCACTTTTATTGTGCTCTCCCAGGACAAATAGGTCCATTTAATGGCAGACTTATTGACAAATGCAAGTTGTTGTCACTTTCATTGGGCATATTCTGCTACCACTGATTCCTTGAACTAAAATAGACAAAACATCTCTTGTATTCCATAAGGTGCTCAATAGTGTGCAGTCTGTTTGACTTCCACATGATATTTTGTGTATTCCAGGCATTCTGAGACCTATATCATTTTTACAGATCCTGAGAGTTGAATTTTTGCTGGAAGCCTGATGACTGAATTGATTTTATGCCTCTTCAGAAAGTGGCTAATTTTTCCTGTCTTAGAGCCATAAAATGGCAATAACACAAGACTCCTTCATGTGGTCTTTGAGAGCCTTCTGCTTACGTGACTTTAGTGAAATGGATTGAAAAATTTGTTGGTTGTTTTAGCCATTTTCCTTGGATGCTTTCTCTAAGTGACTTATTTCTTGCAGCAGATTTTCATCATCTCAAATAAGTTCCACATCAGCCACCTAGATGCTTAGAATCAACTGTTGGGTTGGATTTATGGTAAACACTGTGGACATGGACATCATGAAACAGTTCATCTTTACCTCTATGATGCTTAACTGTGATTATGCATGTTAATGTGCTCGAAGAACCCTCCCAACTGTTCAGATTTGAGGCCGGACAACAGTGTGACAAGTGTGCCAGTGATGATCTGATAAAGGCATCTGGGCTTTGCAGTAACCATGTTCAAGATGATATCAGAGTTCTCAGTAAGCATATTGTCTATAATTGGAAGTAGCAGGCTTCTCACTGTGACACCGTCTGTCTAGTTAAAATATTCTCAACCAGACAAAAAATATAATATCAGAGTCTGACTAAAAATATCTAAAACAGTGTCAGCAAAGAACTAGTAGAGCAGGCCTATACTCTTTGGTGGACATACACACAAATAATTACACTACATCATAGATGGCCATCATATCTCCTCCTTGAAGGTACAAGGGTTTAATTTGGCCTATGAAGCTGGTCATATTCTTTCTGTTGCATACAGTAGACAAAATGTGGAGTAAGAATGCTGGCCAGATGTTTCACAATTCTATAAGCTGGCAACATAGTATTGCTCATGATGGACCAATAAATGTCTTCTTAAGAACGTTTGTAATGACTCTCTTCCACCTATTGTATTCAACAACATACATATATCATTAAAGGGGCAAATGGCATCTGAGTTAGTGTAGTGAAAAAAGTGAGAGAGATGATAATTTCTAATAATACCCTCAATAAAGATGGTGGCCTAAGTCTAAAAACATCTGTTGGAGGGCTGAAGCAGGTATGGCAGGCACAAAGAAAACATTGTCTTAGATAGCACTGGACAAGGCCCAAGTGGCATCACAGACAATAGCCTGGCTATATAAAGATGTAAGCATCATCTGCATGATGGTAGACACTTAACAATGATCAAGCAGCACTCATCCAAAAACTAGTGAATATTTAATCACTTGATGTGGCCAATAGTTAGAAACTTTGTATTAACTACTTTTCTTCTTTCTTTTTTGTACCTCATCTGTATGCAGTATCCTTTAGAAGCTGTAATTTTGTAATTCTTTTTGTTCAGAAAGCGACTTAGACTTGGTTGGTGACAATAACAAATATTTCATATAGAAACATTGCAGTGAAGAGAATCTTTAGAATTTAAGAATCAAAATATGGAGAAAACAAAGTTCAACCCTAGTTATAAGGGTTTGTTTTAGGATTCCCATTTGAAGAGCCTATTATGTAAAGAACACTTTCTATTTTTTCCCAGTTTTGCAGCTGAGGAAACTAAAATTCAAAAATTAGAAAATGCCATGTGAAGAATATGCAGCCAATAACTAATCAAAATAGCTTCACTTTGTCTTTCCTATTATTACTTGAAAATATTTTATAAAAACTTTATAATGTGAGTCTAAATAAGCAGTATAAACACAATATAAACCACAATTTAGTCAGTCTACATTTAACCTTCATGTGCAACTCAGCATCTCCACTATGTAGTGAGTAGCAACTATCCTTTTCATAATATTGTCATTATTCAATCCTGAATTTTCCCTTGTTTGATTTAACCTTCATTTGAGACACAGGCTTACTCATGCAGTCACTTCTTGTCATTAATAATCATTTTAGTAACAGATATTCAGTTAGCACCAAACTACTGTAAAGTACTGTCATCATTTAGCATTCATTGAAAAATGTTCTGAAGTCAGCAGAAAGTTGTATCGGAGTTCAGGCAGGATGAGTTCAGTAACCATCAAAATCATTTTATGTTCGGCATCCAACATATTGATCAATAGTCATTCAGTAATAGAAATTCATAGTCAGTAACATAGTCATATGTAGTTAAATCACCAGGATAGTTTATCACTTGCATAGTTGGTTTTGATTCTGTGATTCCTATGTACATTGATGAACTATTTTTTTAGAAATACTTAATCTTGGGAACAGCAAGCCCATCATCATCAGTGTTCTTCTAATAACAAATTCCACTCACTGAAATCTAATCATAGTGTCATCTTGGTCATTTTGATTTATCATCTGTTTATTTACCAATTTAATTAAAAGATGTCTCGCTAGGCATTACAGTCAGTACTTTCACTGTGGCATTAAAGAAGAATAGGAAAAGGAAATCAAAGTGACTTCTAAATATAGGTTTGTTTAAGTGTGTTTCAGGCTTTCAAAAAAGTTTGTAGAAGAAAACCCTGCAGTATAATACAAATTTATTTTCAGGCAATACCTTGCTAAGTGTTTGTTTGGCTCCTGTAAAGCCTTTTCCCTGCAAAGAACACCCTTAAGTTTCAGCAAAGCTAAATAAGACACATTGTATTTTGGAGTTTCCTACTACCTTCAGAAAGCTGGTGAACAATCATAACTATAGGAAAAAAATGTTTCGGACTTTAACAAAAAACCATTTATCACCACCATAGTTTCAAATTCTAATAATGAAAAATAGCAAACAAACAAAAGAACAGCCCAGTGCTGTTCATATCTTCTCCATGAACATAGTTTGTCCACACAAAAACTACACAACAATATTTTGCTTCTCTGTTGTCACTAGTCTCACTGTAGGGAAAGCCTTACATCCCTCAGCCCAGTTCCACATTCATCCATCCTGCCAATGATGCAGCTCATACGATGAGTAGTCGCTTGGCTTTTCTTATTGATTAAAAACTAAGCAGCAAGCCTTCTGCACTGAAATTCCTACAGTGGTGACCCCACTATGAGCAGCAGCATCTATTTTGATGTGAGAAATGTATTTTGTGATTATTGTTCGCTTCAACAATGATGTCATTTCATGATTGCCATCTTTTCAACAATTTGTATGGAATTGTGACTTAAGAATCACCCACACAGTCTCCTCTTCTCTTTTTTTTTTTTTTTTTGTGGATACGTGCGTAGCGAGCACGGGGCCCCGAGCTAATGTGGCCTTCCTTCCTTTCCGGGCTGCATACCTTCCCTTTCCGCATCCTTCCCCATCCCCTGTCTTCACCCCCCCCCCCTCACCTCTTGCTCTTTCCTTCACTTTCTCCCCCTCTGGGAGTATGGTTTGCGCCTACGTCCGGAGACGGACGCTTGTAAATGTACCGCATTCTTCTTCTTCCTTGCTTGTATGTCTTCTTCCTTCCTTTGTCCATCTCCTTTCCTTACCTCTTCTCTTTACCCTTTTCTCCGCTGCGGCGTTTGAGACCCCCTCTTCTTTCCTTTCCCTTTCTCTTTCTTCCTCCCTGTGCGTGTCTGAAGGCCGACCCACGCACTTCCATGCGTAGCCGGTGACGGGGTAACGCGTAATTCCCCGCCCCGGGTAGACAGGTAGGACACGTACGTACCCCCTGGTAAAGGCCAGGCTCAGGGAGGGGTGATTACCCGAGCTGATACCTTCCGAAAGTGCCGATTGGTCCCTCCGTCCGTATGTCGGGAGGTGTGACCTGAGGTGTGAACAATCACCTAAGGCGGGTGTGCCCTCGGTGAGGGCCCCCACAAGGGAGGAGCGCGCCATCGGAGACGCCGGTAATCATGGGGGATTCTTCCGCAATGGTTTCCTCACCTTCCACTATGTCTGCTCACAAACGTAAGTTCACTGAGTCTCAGCCACAGACGGTTCTTCCATCGTTGCCACAGTTCCTTGTTGTTTCTCGGTCTGACGAAGGTCACGACTTTTCCACGGTCAACCCTTTCATTATTCAGAAAGGTGTCGACGCAATTGCGGGTCCTGTAAAGTCTTGTTCCAGATTACGGAATGGTACCCTGTTGTTAGAAACACACAGTGCCCTCCAGGCTCAAAAATTGCTGCGTACTTCTCTGCTCCACACCTTCCCTGTCCGGGTGGAACCGCACCGTACCTTAAATTCCTCGCGTGGAGTCGTTTATACACGCTCCCTCGATGGATTGTCTGACGAAGAAATTCAGCACTACCTGTCTGACCAGGGCGTCACCGCTGTTCATCGGGTTATGAAAAGGGTTGACTCGAACATCATTCCAACCCGCACTGTCTTCTTGACTTTTGACAAAGTTCAACTCCCATCAAAAATCAAAGCAGGCTATGAGATAATTTCCGTTCGCCCTTATGTCCCAAACCCTACGCGTTGCTATCGATGTCAGCGTTTTAATCACACCAGCCAGTCCTGTTCCAATCCGGCCAAATGTGTTACGTGTGGCAGGGATGCCCATGAGGGTGCTTGTCCACCTCCATCCCCTCGCTGCATCAACTGTATGGGTGACCACGCTGCTTCCTCTCGAGATTGCCCTGTTTTTAAGGACGAAAAGCTGATCCAGGAAATAAGAGTGAAGGAAAAGGTGTCGACCTTTGCTGCTCGAAAGTTACTCGCCAGTCGACAGCCCACCGTGCCTCAGAAAGGAAAATACAGCGCTGTCCTTGCTTCTTCTCGGCCAACAAAGGAGGCGGCCACGCAGACTTGCGACCTCACATTTAGTACCACGGTCGTCAGATCGGCCAGCGCAAAGATCGCCCGTTCAACCTCACCTCTTTCGCCTGCCCACTCTATGGCTCACCCTTCGTCGGGTTCTGCTAAATCTCGAGCCCAAAAGTCAGACGCCAAGTCTACAAAAAAAGAGCATTCTCGTGAAGAGTTTTTACGTACTGCAACTTCACAACCATCGGTTCCTCCTTCATCTAAACATACCTCCAAGAAGGCTACGAAGAAACACAGTTCCTCTCCTTCTCCGCCAAGGCGTGTCCCATCTACAGCACCACCTGGCGGAAATCGCCCTCGGCCATCTTCTGTGTCGCCGAGGCGCACTGTTGGTGGCCGGTCAACTGGCCGATCGTTGGTGGCAGGAGCTGCTCCTGACCCACCTATGGATCAGGATCTTCTGCCTTCGACTGAATGCCATTCCATGCTGTCGGTCGCAAGCTCTGAGCAGTCGTTGAGTTGACAGCACCCTTGGTGCCGTTCCTCCATTTTCTGTTCACCCTATGTCCATTATCCACTGGAATATCCGCGGCATTCGCGCCAATCGGGAGGAATTGTCGATCCTCTTACGATCCTACTCGCCGGTCATCTTCTGTCTTCAGGAAACAAAGCTGCGTCCCCATGACCGCTTTGTTCTCCCTCATTTTCAGTCCGTCCGATATGACCTCCCCTCAGTTGAAGGCACTCCAGCCCATGGAGGACTCATGATTCTGCTCCATGATACTCTCCATTATCACCAAATCCCCTTAAACACTTCCTTCCAAGCTGTCGCCGTCCGTCTTTCCCTTTCTGGATACACGTTCTCTCTTTGTACGGTATACATTCCATCGTCTACACCACTGGCACGAGCTGATCTCCTTCATCTTCTTGATCAGCTTCCACCCCCCTATTTGCTGGTTGGGGACTTCAATGCCCACCACCCGCTTTGGGGATCTCCACATCCTTGTCCACGTGGCTCACTATTGCTAGACGTCTTCCACCAAGCGGATCTAGTCTGCCTCAACACTGGGGTCCCTACATTTTTGTCTGCCTCCACGGCAAATTTATCCCATTTGGACCTTGCGGTCGGTACTGTTCCGCTAGCTCGGCGCTTCGAATGGTTCGCCCTTGATGATACACACTCGAGTGACCACTTTCCATGTGTTCTTCGACTGCAGCCTCAACTGCCATATATGCGCTCGCGACGCTGGAAGTTTGCCCAAGCCGATTGGACACTTTTTTCGTCTCTAGCGACATTCGATGACCGTCGCTTTCCCAGCGTCGACGATGAGGTCACACATTTTACCGACGTTATTCTCACAGCTGCGGAACGTTCAATACCACGCACCTCCGAATTGCCCCGGCGCCCTCCAGTTCCTTGGTGGAACGAGGCCTGCCGTGACGCAATACGTGAGCGGCGACGTGCTCTTCGCATTTTCCGTCACCATCCAACTTTGGCCAACTGTATCCGATATAAGCAGCTCCGTGCGCGATGCCGTCGCGTCATCCGCGATAGCAAGAAGGCAAGCTGGAAATTCTTTATTAGCTCATTTAACACCTTCACTCCCTCCTCGGAAGTTTGGAGTCGGCTTCGACGGTTCTCAGGCGCGCCTAGTTTCTCCCCGGTCTCTGGGCTCACTGTCGCGCATCATACCTTAGTGGACCCCGTCGCAATTTCTAACTCATTGGGTCAGCACTTTGCTGAGATTTCGAGCTCTTCAAATTACCCGCCAGCGTTTCTCCCGAAGAAACGTGCAGCAGAAGTGCGGCATCTTGCTTTCTCCTCTCAAAATCGCGAAAGCTACAATACTGTTTTCTCCATGCGCGAACTCCAACATGCACTCTCTACTTCTCGCTCCTCCGCCCCAGGACCGGATGGTATCCATGTCCAAATGTTGCTGCATTTATCAACCCATAGCCTGCGTCACCTCCTTCGCCTTTATAATCGAATTTGGACCGACAGTACCTTTCCCAGGCGATGGCGGGAAGCTATTGTCGTTCCCGTTCCGAAACCTGGAAAGGACAAACATCTCCCCTCTAGCTATCGCCCCATTTCTCTCACGAGTAGTGTCTGTAAGGTTTTGGAGCGTATGGTGAATTACCGTTTAGCTTGGTGGCTGGAGTCCCGCAGTCTTTTAACACCAGCCCAATGCGGATTCCGAAAGCATCGTTCTGCTGTTGACCATCTTGTTGCTCTCTCCACTTATATCATGAACAATTTTCTCCGGAAACGCCAAACGGTAGCAATATTTTTTGATCTGGAGAGAGCGTACGATACCTGTTGGAGGACAGGCATCCTCCGCACACTGTTCTCTTGGGGCTTTCGAGGCCGGCTGCCCCTTTTTCTTCGCGAATTCATGGCAGAGCGCACATTTAGGGTGCGGGTGAACACTACTCTCTCCCGTACTTTCTCCCAAGAAAACGGGGTACCCCAGGGCTCCGTGCTGAGTGTTGTACTGTTTGCCATCGCCATTAATCCAATTATGGATTGTCTCCTTCCTGATGTCTCGGGCTCCCTCTTTGTGGACGATTTTGCGATCTACTACAGTTCTCAAAGGACCAGCCTTCTTGAAAGACGTCTTCAAGGATGTCTCGATCGCCTCTACTCGTGGAGCATCGAAACCGGCTTCCGTTTCTCACCCAGTAAGACCGTTTGTGTTAATTTTTGGCGACGTAAGGAGTTTCTTCCGCCCTCCTTACATCTAGGTCCTGTCAACCTTCCGTTTTCCGACGTCGCTAAATTCTTGGGTCTTATGTTTGACAGAAAACTGTGCTGGTCCTCCCACGTTTCCTATCTTTCGGCTCGCTGTCTGCGTTCCCTTAACACCCTCCGTGTCCTGAATGGTACCTCTTGGGGAGCGGACCGGGTGGTCCTTCTCCGCCTCTATCGCGCCTTAGTGCGCTCGAAATTGGATTATGGAAGCATAGTCTACTCCTCTGCTCGGCCGTCTATTCTTCGGCGTCTCGACTCTATCCACCACCGTGGATTACGTTTAGTGTCTGGAGCTTTTTACACCAGCCCTGTGGAAAGCCTTTATGCTGAGACTGCTGAACCTCCGCTGTCCAATCGGCGGGCAGTCCTTCTGAGTCGTTATGCTAGCCATCTGTCTTCCATGCCTGCTAATCCAGCCCATAACCTTTTTTTCGACGCCTCCTTTGATGTCGGGTATGCAGGCCGCTCCTCCTCCCTACTACCCCCGGGAGTCCGCTTCCGTCAACTGCTCCATTCTCTTTCCTTCCGCTTTCCTAAAACCTTCTTGACAACTTGGGGTACAGCACCGCCTTGGCACCGTCCCCGGATCGACTTGCTCAGAGACCTATGTCAATTTCCCAAAGATGGTACCCCTACACTTGTTTACCGTCGGGCATTTGCTGCTCTATGTGCACAAATGACAGAAGCCACATTTATTTACACCGATGGCTCGAAAACATCGTTAGGTGTAGGGAGTGCCTATATTGTTGGCGACACCCCAAATCACTTTCGGCTTCCCGACCAGTGTTCGGTTTATACTGCAGAGCTTTACGCTGTTCTCCAGGCTGTCCACTACATCCGCCGCCATCAGCGGATACAGTACGTAATCTGCTCAGATTCTCTCAGCTCTCTCCTAAGTCTCCAAGCTCTTTACCCTGTGCACCCTCTGGTCCACCGGATTCAGGACTGTCTGCGCTTGCTCCACCTGGGGGGCGTCTCAGTGGCGTTCCTCTGGCTCCCGGGACACGCTGGTATCTGTGGAAATGAGGCGGCCGATATAGCGGCCAAGGCTGCAGTCTCTCTTCCTCGGCCAGCTCTTCAGTCTCTTCCGTTTACCGATCTACGGAGCGGTTTATGTCGCCAAGTTACTCATTTATGGCATGCGCATTGGTCAACACTTCCCCACAATAAATTGCGGGAAGTGAAAGCCGTTCCTTGCGCTTGGACCTCTTCCTCCCGAACGCGTCGTCGGGAGGAGGTAATTTTAGCTCGACTCCGGATAGGGCACTGTCTTTTTAGTCATCGACATCTTTTAAGCGGTGATCCTCCCCCACTCTGTCCCCACTGCTCTCAGCTGTGGACGGTCAGACACCTTTTAATTGAATGCCCCTATTTTAATCCGTTACGCTCCCGTCTACAGCTATCGCCTGATCTATCGTCGATTTTAGCAGATGACACGCGCTCAGCTGACCGCGTTCTACAGTTTATTAGTGACAGTGAAATGACGTCAGTCATTTGAAGCTTTTTTTTTTGTGGACAACCAACCCCTTTCTATAGTGGACTTTTAAGCATTCCTTCTGCCTTTAGTTTCTCCAATTTTCTGACTATGTTTCCATTGCTGCTGATTTTAAATTTCGTTTTTTTCCTGTTTTCTACGTCACGGGCTGGGCGCTAATGACCATAGAAGTTTTGCGCCCTAAAACCACAAACAAAAAAAAAAAAAAAAAAAAAAGTCTCCTCTTCCACTTTGATAAGACTATGATTGGTGTGAAAGATGGAAGTAACATGCTACCAGATCTTACCATCAATAGTAGCAATGGTGAATGTGTCCACCAACAGTGTTCAATGTATTTCAGCCTCCTTGATGCTTGCGGTAATGAGGCAAGTCTTGCCTCACTTAACAAAACAGTATTCAGGCAGCTAATTCACATCTGCATCACAGCACCTTATGTTACTTTCCATCTACATTTATAATCAGATTCAGTGCCCAACCGAGTGGGCCACCCTCAGTCCTTGGAATCTCGTCTGTGGTTGATCTTGTACCAAATGTTCTAGCACATCCCCAACAGGACTTCTTGGGGCACATATACAATCAGGTTCTTAACCTAAACTATCAGTCTCCAAACCAGAACACTCAGCAACATGATTCACAATCATCAAATTTTTATTACACATCTATGGAATCATTGATAATGCCACTAAGTTACTGGCCTTCCTAAGCCACATTAGGGGGCCATGCCCACGTTATTAATGACATCACAAAAGCACCACTGGCTGAAATCAAATTCAACACAGGAAAGGCTGTGTTGCTCTGCTGACTTGCCAAGACACCAGAAAACAGCTACAAGAAGTAAATTGTGAGGAAAGATTGGGAAGCAGGACATAACCTCCGTGAATTGATCAACTCAGCTGTCATGCCAGACACCATGCTCTGGATGCCCTGGTTAATTAAATTACCCCCTCAGATACAGTCAGCCTTAATCTTACACAAATAAAAGGTGAGAAAAACAAATTATTTCTAGCTGATAGATTTCTTGCAATCCCACAGCAATGACTATACTCATGATGTACAACAATAACTAGTCCTACCCCATCCACAAATGATGGTGGCAGTCTGTGTGTTAGGCACTGCATGAAATCAAGACACCCATATAGAAACTGGCTCTGAAGTGAGTGTGATTCCTAGGAAACTACCACAAATGGAACATACTACATCTGCCATCCGCCCGCCTGTTGCAAATGACACTTCTGCCACACTATTTATGATGTCAGGTGCACTGTGTACCTCAGTTCATATGAGAAATTTACATGGCAGTTTGTGGCTGCATATGTTCACAAACTGATCTTGGGCACAGATTTTCTGTCTGTTTCACCTCTCCTCTGACTGACCGTGGGATCCTTAGCTAAACCAGCATTGGAGACTCAGTACCCAGAATCACTGGCAGTCCACCAGGGGGACTTCACCAGTACAGGCCCCTTCAAACTTTACATATGACATCTGCCTACAACTATTAATGACTATTGGACTTTGTAATCTGAACTACGAGCAGTGAAGAAGAGCTGTGAACAAAAAATGAAGAGGTGGTTTGGGCTAAACAATTAGAATTATAAGTGGAAACTGGCACATTCGTTAGGTTGGGAACTGGATGTTACACAATCTTACCTAAGGCAATCAAAGGGGAATACCACCACTGTATGCAAACTCCTGCCGCAAACAAGACAGCACCTGGCTGAGATATCAATGGACTGCACATGTCAACTGTTGGTACAGACCACACCTCGTCACTCACAAAAAATACAGGTCAAAGTGGTGAACTTCACTAATAGTGTGCATGCACCCACTGTGTGTGGCCCCTGTGTTCCCTACACAGTGTGTGTGATGTGTAAACAGAGAGGAGTCAAACATGAGTCCATACCCAGGGTCCAATTTAGTGTTAACTGTGCTTTGACAGAAGATCTTTAAGCTTCAGTAGCAGAGATTTTGTATGGGGAGTGATTAAACCTACAGGCAGATTCCATCACTCCAGTACAGCCACTGGCCACTACAGAGTTGCCAGCCCTAGGGCCAGTTGTACAGTCTAGGGATAAATAACTGAGGAAGAGACTAACCACACGTTAACTTGGGGTGCACATTTTATGATGTCATTTTATTCCCTGGTTAGTTATTCCTGGAACAGCATACCTGACAGTTAAGTTGGTAACAAGTGAATAGCACCCTGGCTATTTACTTCTACATTATTTTGTATTTGCTTAGTTGTTGCCTGTAGGAAATAGCATGTTGCATGAGTCATAAGTGTTCTAGGTCACAAATATATTTGCTTGAGGATACCTAGAGGCTGGTAGATACTGTAAATGAGGTAGTGTAGTAGAAAATACAAAAACTGCTGCAGTCACATTCAAGGAAAGTAAGTGGAAAACATTTAACTAAATTGTTAGGGTACTTATATGCATAACAATATAATGATTCATATTGAAATTAGTTAAAGGATCAGGTATTTGTTGCTTGATCAGTAAGTAATTTCTAGATTTCTGAATAAAGTATGGGAAAAGATATGCATCAGTTTCCATTCACAAACAACTTCACTTATGTTGACAAGAGGAAATATGTAAATATTATGCCCAGAAAAGGTAGCAGAGGCTATATATTGGTGGCACCCTATACATGGAATGCCTGTAGTAGGACCTAAATTTGGAAGAACACTATATAACATATAGGCATAATAGACCTATATTGAGTGCTCTATATTTGTATCAATAGCTTAGGATAATGACATAGTGTTATCAACATGTATATGATGATGACACAGTCTCATCAACATGAATACTCCCTGCTTAATATAAATTTGTATAATGTTTTCTTTTTTATTGTAAAATTAACAATATATAAAATTCCAAATGTGTGCTATTGAACTACACTTTCGTATGATTCATATATACGTTGTTCTGAGAATATAACCATCTTTAGACTGTAATTGAACTTATTGACAAAGCCCATTATATGAGAAAATACTGAACGGCTAATAAAGATTCTTATTCTTATTATTAAATGTTAGAAGAACTGTAAGAATTTCATACATGACTTTGGCTTGTGCAGTCAGCTCCAGCAGCTATATGTAATCTGGGAGGCATGACACCTTTATGGTAATCTTCCTTTTTTCTACTCATCTCGGCTTAAAACAGTAAGCTTTGTTTTCAGAGTAACAATACTTACTTTCAAATGCAAAGAAATTAGCAGAACTCTAGATGGTGCTGCTTCAAATGTAGCTTCACAAGAACCAGAGAAGGGAAAGAGGACTGTATTGGTTGAAAAGAGCACGAAGCTCAAAATTAGGATCAGAAAATAGAAATTAAAACATATCATTTCAGAATAAAAGTATATTAATTTACATTTATTTACTTTATTTTCATTTAATTACATCAGAGAACTGAAATAATTAAAAAACTGTCTCTTGTGTGTGTTGACCATTGTCATACACACCCCTTTTATAATCCTGCTGGCTGTCTTCTTGTCAGTTCCAGTTAAGTCTCCAATGGACAGAAGGAAACAACCAGAGGCAAAATATCTGTGTGTCAGTAGTGGCTGCTCCATTGGTGGGACAGTCATTTCTGAAAGAAAGGAAAGAATGACATGAGACAATTAAAGAGAAATTTAAAAACATAGCTTGACAGCCACTCCTTCCACAGTCATGATTATGCAGATTCACTAGCTAAAGATTCCTGTTAGCTTCTTACAACATAAAGATAACAATTGCTTTGATGCATATGAATGTGGTTATGTGTATAATACTAATAACTGAGAAGTAAACCTGCTATCTCATATAGCTTTCTTTTAAAAAACTGACTTTCCCATTAATTTTACTGCATCAAACTTAGATTGAGTAAGAGCAGATAATTTACATGTTTATGGGAATAATGCTAGGTTGTGAAAAATTTTGGTCCGAAGCATTCACTAAAAGAGGAAAAGCTGTTGTCCTAATGGGAGATAAGTGAACAATATTTTCCACTATGGATGTGGCTGAGTGAACTCAGGACATTTGTATACAAACTTGTGGTTGCATTAACAAAATGCTTACTTTCCTCTTAATCTTATTGTGTTAAGCTTAGCTTGAGTAAGCACAAATAGTTCACAGGCTTCAGTGAATGACAAGTGGGAGACAATATTGTTCCTCTGAAACGTTAATGGGCCTGTGATCTCAATATTTTCACTAAAAGCCGGAAATCTGTTCTGACGCTGCTGTGGCTTTTACAGAAAGGGGCATTCCCAATAGAAAACAAAATGGAACAATATTTCTGTTATTGACATAATGTGGCTGATCGAAACTGGGACACTAGTGTTATCAAAATGATTCATAGCACAAAAAATATTTATTTAAAACAGAAAAAGTTGTTAATACAGACAGTACACATAACTGGTGTGGTCTTATGATTGGTTGAGTCTTCTATTTTCACTGCCTGATAAATAGCATGAAACTGTCCTCTCCAGATATAGCAGCAACTGTAACATACACCAGAAAACAAAACTGTTTTTGCATGAATTGTTATTTTAATACACCTGATTTGTGTAAATAATGACTGAATTCACACAGAACTGAATTAAAATGTGTTACTACAAATAAACAGTATTATTTAAGAAAACAGAGAAATAGTATCACTTGTCAATTATATGCTCCAGTTTCTCACATACTAGACCAAAAAGATGAAGTATGGCTTCCTTTGATAAGTGAAATCTGGATGGAATCAGCATTCTCACCTTCTCGTTCCTCATTCTCATAAACAGTTCAGCAAAATCTTGTCACTGCTTTCTGCATCTGTCACTATTCCTGCCATCTTGAAAACTTATTCCCCTGTTAAGCTCACTAATGGGCCAGAAATTGCTGGTTAAGTTATCCTTCATTTATTCTCCAGTTTGGCATTATTCTGGGTTCATACAATGAATTTCTCATGCTATTCCAAGAATAGAGCTTAACTGGTTGTTAACCTGAGATTGTTCAACTGGCTCCTAGTCGGGTGGGTTGAACAACATATTATATGAATAGGAATGCTACCAACCAACATCAGTGGCTCAGCAAAAATTTTTGTATATAAGGCTCTATTTGACTGAGTACATTATGTTTCAAAATTATAGAATCAGACCACCACTGCAGCCTCCTTACTCTGGACTGCATTGGGCAATGAAATGGGGAGGCAGTACATTGACCAGTCTCATTTGGTGTAATTGAAAATGTATCCACTGTCTTGTACACTGGTAGTCTGCTCCTCCTTGTGTATCTTCTACCGCGGTACGGCATGGCGATGTGTAGCGTGCGGCTGCCTCGAGTCGAATGAATATGCCGCTGCCTCTTATCAAGCATCATGACGTCAGAACTTCCTGCCCCCACACACGTGCACAGCACCAGCGCGCCTTATCAGTGTTGCGCAATTTTGATGTTCCAGCAACACGGGCCTAGTAATACTAGGGCCCGTGTTGCCCGGCAGCCTCGTCCAGCGGCTAAGTCCCGCTCAAGGTCACTCGCCCCCTCTCTCTCTCTCTCTCTCTCTCTCTCGCCCCTCCCCCCTCTCTCTCTCTCTCTCTCTCTCTCTCTCTCTCTCTCTCGCCCCTCCCCCTCTCTCTCTCTCTCTCTCTCTCTCTCGCCCCCCCCTCTCTCTCTCTCTCTCTCTCTCTCTCTCTCTCGCCCCCCCCTCTCTCTCTCTCTCGCCCCCCCCTCTCTCTCTCTCTCGCCCCCCCCCTCTCTCTCTCTCTCGCCCCCCCCTCTCTCTCTCTCTCGCCCCCCCCTCTCTCTCTCTCTCGCCCCCCCCCCCTCTCTCTCTCTCTCTCGCCCCCCCCCTCTCTCTCTCTCGCTCCCCCCCTCTCTCTCTCTCGCTCCCCCCTCTCTCTCTCTCTCTCGCCCCCCCCCCCCTCTCTCTCTCTCTCTCGCCCCCCCCCCCCTCTCTCTCTCTCTCTCGCCCCCCCCCTCTCTCTCTCTCTCTCTCTCTCTCTCGCCCCCCCCCTCTCTCTCTCTCTCTCTCTCTCTCTCTCTCTCTCTCTCTCTCCCGCCGCCTCTCTCTCTCTCTCTCCCCCCCCCCCCTCTCTCTCTCTCTCGGTGGCGAACTTCTGTGTGTGCTATATGTTGATTGTTCTTCTCTCGCAACAGTATTCATTCGGACTTAAGTGAACTTTGCCTTTGTTGGGGTGTAATTAGTCACTAAACCTTCAGTAAGTTCTGCTGTTTCATCAGTAGCAGGGCTTTCAGTACCCAATTCTTGTTTGTCTGCTACACAGCTAGGCCTGGGATGAACTTCAGTGTCTCACTCCTGTCCTGTTTATCAAAGCTTAAGTCTAGAAAATTATTCTCAACTATCATTTCTAAACTCATAGTATCTCTAGAAATCACATAAATACATTGTCACATCAGTTTCGACAGTGCCTGTAAAATACCCATTCTTCTCACAGCTACAATCTTGAATAAATTATTTTAAAGTTATTGTTGTGTGAAATTTGTATTCAGTCTCAAACTTTCAGTGACTCTCTCTTGTCATTTTCAGGAGATTTCTATAGACCATTTGGTACTTTAATATGGCCAGTTATATAAAATACCCAGTGGCCTACGGAAATCTCCTGGTTATGAGTGGCAGAAGCTGTAAAACCTTTATGGCTGAATACAAATATGACAATACGCGAACTCCATGAAACATTTATCCAAGTACCTAAATATCTTTCTTTACAGTTATTTTCACTTGATATTTGAAATATATGTTTAAACATCTTTAACTATCATGACTCACATTTAGGGCAGCTCTGAGCTGTATTTCCAGTGAATGTCCAGAGCACTTGTTTGATGTGGAATTGCCAAAAGGTTGCTATCATACACATGAGTTGGACACCTGCTGTGCATCGGGTGAACTTTGTGGTGAGTTGACATAAAGACTCTTCCTCTTCTTGTGTAATGCCGGTTTTCGTTGTTAACATAACTGTAATAGTGTTTCTGCATTATTTTTCATATACAGCATAAATTATTTTACCTAATTAAACAGTTAAAAAAGATAACAGCAAATTGTATATTATGGGCATCTGCCACTGAAGGTATTCATTATTGACAAACTGGAAACAGATGTTGTATGATCCTTTAAGAGTACTGCCAGTTTAACATCATTAGTTGCATCTTCAGGTACATCTAAATAAAGAAGAATAGCATGTGAAGGAATTTATATTTAATATCTCTGTTCATTTGTAAGTACCTTTTTCTGGTTTTAAAACTTAACTGTTCTTTTTAGTCACCTTCTTTTATGACCATCTCCTTCATTCCACCTGTTATAAGTTTTGATTTTCATCACTATTTCAAGAATTTATTGTGGGGGACATCCAGTGCACTCAACTTTTTCCTGTAAATCATCTGCAATTAAGTAAGTTGACTCCTATATTTAAATTTGTTTTTGCCAGTTACAAATTGTATACTACATTACTTTTATTCTCTCTAGATTCTTGCCATTTCTGCAATTTTTTTTATAATTTTTAATTCTCTCATGTGCTAGTCTTAATTTTGACATACCTGAAGATACAACTCTGATGTTGTATAATCCTTTAGTAGTACCACCAGTTTCACAACAGCTGTTTGCCGTTTAGTTTTCAAGAGAATTAATGAGATCAGTTCCATTTATGAATATGAACATTAACATTTAAAATACAAAAATGAGACAAGTAATATGTTGGATGGAAGACTAACATCTATTTATCAGCCCCAAAAATAGGAATAATCCAGGCAGGACTGACTCATCCACACTAACAATTAAAAAATCTCTTGTTAACACATTTTTGAAATTTTGTCTCATACACTCATTGTGTTCTGTATACCCCATCAAGGAGGAGAACCTTCAGTGATGTAGAATGAATCAATATACACTTGAACAAAGGTGAGCAGTGACTATAAACTTGTGGGGACACAGTGTTGAATAATATGTCTGTCTAGAGAACACACAAAAAAACTGGAACATCTGGGTGGACTCCAGAGAAGTCAGTTCAGTTTAGAACCTTGCATCATATTGAGTGGCTGTATGCTGTGTTATGAGAATAAAGCGATATCACACCAATATGTCATCTATGTTATTCCTAAGATCCCTGCACCTAGTAGGGAAATCTACCATATCAGTGATTCACGACAACTGTGTAAGAAGATGGGGAGACATTTCATTCAGTATAATGATAATACACAGTAACAGTGTAGCCATCTTGCATCAGTTACATCACCCCCACCAGTTCCTCTAGATTGTCTCTCAAGGATTAATGAGTGATGTGCCAAGTCGGTGTAATAAGTCAGCCAGTGCTCAAATATGAGCTAAATACAACTATGGATGTTTCTTATCAAGAAATGAGTGTTCCAGCTCATCACTACAGTGGCCACTATTGAACTTTGTATAAGAATCAGAATCATGATTCAGCACGACAAGTCGGACAAGGTATATGATAAGAAAATATGAATATGAACAATAACAAGACTCTTGCACCAAGTGCCTCAGCTGCTTTGTGAACACTATCAGTGAATAGGACTGCCATGCATGGCAGAGTACAACAGGACACACACTGCCTGGACATAACCAGATCGGCAACTGCACCCTGAGTACTCCACAATCCTTAATGGGTTATAATGTTTTTCATGACTGCACTAGTGCAACCACAACTCATACTTCTGTTTGGAGACTTAGCGCACAACCCAAGCTGCCTTTATTGTGGCCAGAAGAATTGGCACTTTGGTTTGAGACAGTGGAATTTGTCTGTACCTCATTAGGAATTTTGGATGATCACTCTCATTTCATGACTTCAATTTGCCACTTAGCAGAGCATGCTGACAGTATGTGATATAGTACTTGCCACATGAACAAAAGAAATATGAAGCATCAAAATCCACCTAACTCCAGTGATTGTCGCACACCCACAAACAACGAAAACAGGCAATCTGTGATGAACAAGTGGCCCATAAGATACTGCCCCATCTGTAGTGCCAACTATGGACACTACTTGCCATGACCCACACACCAGATATGGCATTATGGAATTTATGGGTTGACAAGCTTCTGCTATGGCTAACACTTACCATGATTGCTCATGAGATGGTGCTAAAGCAGCAGCTTTGGCTGGTGAACAGAATATTTGCTGTACTACAGCAGACAACACAACAGTTCTGTGGAAAATAACATCCCACACAATGCTAGATCTGAGCCAAACCACTCTGACACACATTGAAAGTGATGATGGTGATGTCACCACCCCCAGCCAGGACACCAAACTCACTCACACACCATTGTTCCCCACCAAGTGCTGTCACTGCCCGAAGGTCACCAAATTGCTGGTATTGTGCACAGTTTGGTGATACCACATGTAACTCCAAGCCTACTTGCAGCTATGGCAAACTACTAACCCCCCCCCCCCCCCCCCTCCCAAACTGTAAACAGGGGTTGCAGTAGAAACACTGATCTTTGCTGACATGTCAAGCCACCAATGCCTACAGTGCTTGGGACAAACATCCTTGGCACCAGTTTCAGCACTGGGAGGAAGGCTCTGTATATTTGGTCAAAGTGTGTGTCAATACTTCCTCACTGGTATGGGGTCAGACATCAGTATAGTACCAAGATGCACAAATGCAGCTATCTAGCACAACATCCCTAAAGCTCTGCTCTGCAAATGACTTGCCTATCTCTGTGCACGGAATCACTAGCTATACCTTGGAACTAGTTTCAGATCAACAGTTCCCATGGAACTTCATTACAGATGTGAGTGAACCAGTCATAGGGATAGAGTTCCTACAGCACTTTCACCATATTTTTAAAAAATGCAGTGCTACTGCAGCACGACATCAGGTGACTCATTCCAGGATTATTCATTCAAATGTTTCTTTGTGCACCAGAAACTACCTCAAGCTCTGATGGGCATCAGCATGACGTCACTTAGTCTAACGAATTAAAGGGGTGTGTTATGACAATGTAGAACCTAATTATGAAACACCAACTTTATCTGGAGACTCAAAAAGCATAGGATGCACTTCTTGCTGATAATACAGCGCTTCAACACGTACAGACGTGTCCACTGTACTTGTGCACAGGCGCAAACAATGCAAGAGTCTTTCACTCGCACATCACACAGTTGTCAGCACTACCTGTGCCACGCTCACTCTTGACAGATGACGTCCCACCATCACTATAACCCACAGCTGCAGAGTCAATGACATTGAGCACACCACACTGAACAAAGGTCAGTAAGGCACATTCTGCCTCATCTCTCAGTGCATCAGATGAGTTTACCATACACTCATCTAACCAGTCACAAATGAATGTTCAACAATGCACCATCAATAATGGTACAACACACTGAATTCTCTCAATACCCAGTCCACAGCTATCCACCATAAAGGATGGTGGCTGGCACGTGACACTTCAACTGCAAATGTGGTTCTTGATGAACTTTCACAGTTAGGGATGGTCTGCCCTTCATACGGCCCATGGACTTCAATAAAACTTTTACTGAAGTAGGATGAATCTGCAACACTCTGCAGTGATTATGGAGCCTTAGCACTCAAAAAATGTAAAACAGTTGCCAAATTCAAAATAACCAAGACTTTACTTACTCTGT
The DNA here is from genome assembly GCF_021461395.2 of Schistocerca americana. Taxonomy (NCBI): domain Eukaryota; kingdom Metazoa; phylum Arthropoda; class Insecta; order Orthoptera; family Acrididae; genus Schistocerca; species Schistocerca americana. The sequence goes on from NC_060120.1 coordinate 614,674,064, forward strand.
AGTGGGTGCAACTATTTTCAGTGTCACTGATCGCAGAAAAGCTTACTTCCAAATACCTATGAGCCCAGACAATGTCGCTAACACAACAGTAACCACATATTGGGACTTTCTAATTTCCTCTTCCTGCCCTACAGATTAAAGAATGAAGCTCAAACTTGGCAGCAGTTCACTGATGGAGTTCTTTTCAAATTTTGTTTTTGTTGTACTTACCTTGATGATATCCTAACTTTTTCTGCCACCCCACACAACCACGAAAGGCATCTTGAACTAGTTCTGGCTGCTCTAAGATAAGGTCAGGGTCATAAATGACAATCACAATTGTGGAAAGCTGAAGTGAACTTTCTCTGACACTTACAAAATGCTGCAGGGATCAAACCCATCTCCAAATGAATGGAACTCTTTAAGCAGTTACCCTCCCCACAGAATTAATATGGCCTATGACACTAGGCATTGTAAAATTTTGCTGATGTCTGCTGCCACAGATGGCAGCAATACTGACCCCCCACCACCTCACTGATGCTTTCACTGGAGAAAATACATGAGGAGAGAGGAAATTGGAATGGACTGATAAAGTGCAGGAGTTCTTCATACTAGCCACAGACTGCCTCACAGAAGTGAAAACTTTGGACCACCCATTACCAGATGCCCAGTTTACTGTCACAATTGACACTGGTAATGCGGCCATTGGAGTGGCCTCACAGTTGAAATTTTCCATGTTCAACTGTGAATTACTCACCATTTGTGTCAAATATTTTAGAGATGATATCAAAGGGAGGCATGCCATTATCTATGCAAATCACTTGCAGATGCCATATGGCACCTCTCAAAAGATCACTTCCATCATCTTAACAATTTTTTACAATACATGACACACCTGTTACCTTCATGGTGCTGACAATATAATCACAGACTGTCACAGATCAGTGTTATTTCTCTACAACTACATTATAACAACTGTCAAAAGAGAAGAACTGCAATGTTGCCATTGTGGACTTAACAGTGATTTCACTGACCTCTGCAAAGAACAGCAGACAGCACCTGGGACTAATTTCTAAATACTACGTGATGTATCTTGAAACAAAATTTGGCCACTAGTATTCATATCCATGTACCATATTATTTTTGAGCAATTAGATATGGTGCACCTTGGGGTTAGGTCAACAGTGTAGCTTATTACTGAATGTTTTGTTTGGCCAGACATTAAAACAAGACTGTTAAGCCTGTGCACAAGCTTGCCTGGTGTGCCAGCAAAGCAAAATTGGTCATCATATATTGTCTCAACTAGGATCATACACAGTCTCAACTAGGACACTTAGATATAACTATGTGCATCCAGACATCATTGGCCCCGTGTTGGAATTGGGAGGTTACAGATACTTACTATCAATTGCTGACAGAAGTCATTATTGGTAGGAAGCAGTTACAATTACAGTGTGTACAGTGCAGTTTGCATGTTCATTGATGCTTGGATAGCTGGATTCGGCTGCTCTGAAACAATGACAGACCACGGAAGACAATTTGAGTCCGCACTGTCTGAAGCTATCTGCAACCTCTGCGGCATTATGTGTAATTGTTAGACTGTGTACCACTCTGGGTGACAGACCCATAGAGTGGTGACACAGAACCCTAAAAGCTGCACTCGTGCACCATGGAGGACTGTGGATGGACACCTTGCCATGGATGCTGCTAGGTGTTCGTACAGCATTCAAGTAAGACTTACACAGATCACTAGCAGAACTATGTATGGAGGATTGCTCACACAGTCAGCAGAGTTGGTTCTGCCATCCCAACCCCTTGACCCAGCAGACCTACCAGCAAAGGTTCTGTGAGCAAAGAGCTATATGAATCATAAAAGGGTACCATCACACTCTTCATACACCAATCTGAAAGTTCTCATGTACTGAGAAACTATGAATTTGTGATGCTATTGGACACTACGATCTGGCCAGCTTTATGGCCACCCTACCCAGGTCCGTGTCAAGTTTTAAAAAGGGTCTCTCACATGTGCAACATTTTGCTCAAAAGAAAAGCAGTGACTGTGACATTAAGTTGCCTAAAACCATTGTGGATTCTATTCAAAGACAATCGCGCTGCTATGGACAAAGTATAAATGGACAATGCCCCACACTGATGATTACTCCAACATGCAAACAGCTAATTTGGACTCAAAGGAGTCAAGAGACTTGACATGAGACTTTGATCCAGAGAACATCCATGTGAAGCTTGTAGACTATAATTGATAGTAGAGGCCTGCCATGGCATTTGTGTGACTGATAACAGATCAGTAGCTAAACAACTTACACACACACACACTGAAACATTGGAAGCACTTGCCCCCCAGTATCAATCTGTACATCTAACAACTATGCCACGTGTGGTTTTTAAATATATCTGTCAGTACTCAATAAGTTTAGAGATGATCCTTGACTTCTTGCACTTTCTGAACTTCGACATTGCTGCTGTAGTATTAGCCAGGAGGTTCTAACAGAAAATGGAACTGTGATGTATAGGAGGTTGTGATCAATAAAAATCTTGAGTTTAAATTACAAATCTGGGCTTGATAATTCAACATCAAGTGTGGAGTAAATGTGGACCAGTGAAATTATATCTGAAGAGGAGCAAGCTAGCTTTAATAGTTTACAGTTGGTGCCAGAAGCAGGATCAAAACAGTTTAGTTTAATAAACTAGGAGAATTTAAGTGTGAGAAATGTGGCCCAGCTATGTGAACAGTGATGAATGAACAATTATGCAATTGTGTGATGTCTAGTGTCACTCACTGTGCTAACAGCAAACAGTCGAAGAGTGCCTACTGTGTATCCATGCAGAATGGAATGATATAATAGCCATCAGCACAGTTCTGCTATATTTTGATTCTTCCAAATGAGTGGGCAAATGTGCACTTAGTCACGGAGATGGGGACAGCTGCAGGAGGCAAGGCATCTTGGGGCACATCCCACTGTGGCATGTGGCAGTCATGCCTGCACAGTGAGTGTTTTTTCCTTGGTTGCTTATAGCATGATCACAGCTGTTTTGATGCATGGGACAGGGTGTTGGTGGAAAATAAGCAGATGAAGCACAGTGCAGCATAGTGGTGTGTAGTTGCTCCTGGAATGTGAAGATTGGTCAATATGGCTGTGAAAGACAGAAATGTTTGTTTGGGTGAGATGGACAAAGGACAGAAGGTTATTAAACAAGAACAATTTGCAGAGGATATTTGTAATGATGAGTTTTGTATATCGTGTAGAGGGTAGTGTCAAAGAGCGTGTACAGGTATCCAATAGAAAACAGGAGCATAATGCAGCAAGATCACAATTCTTAATGCTGGGGAGATGGAATTGGTTCCAAATGAGATGTTATTACAGATGCTTGAAAATATTGGAAATCAGATAGGCTCAGCTATAACTGATGTAAGCTCACTTACATATGAAGTAAGTTCAGTCAAATATGATATGAAAACCATTCTCGAGTCAGTAAAATCGGAGATGCAGTCTGTAAAGTTGAAGCTGAATTCCTTGACAGAGGAGTTCAGGAAAGAGATTGAGGTTATCAGGAAACAATGTGACAACAGAAACAGTGAGTTGGAGGCATGAGTAGCCATGGAGATAGAGGAGATGGTTAAAGATTGTCGTAATAAGACAGAAGAGTTATCAAAGTGATGAAAAGTTGATGTAATGTATGCAGAATAAATAGTTAAAAGCACACAGCCGCACTGTAATGAGAACTGCAGATTGGTTAAACTAGAAGTAAAAAAGTTGTCTCAGGAGGTTGAGAATAAGTGCATAAATATTGAAAAGCATGTTAGTTATGTAATAAGGAAAATGAAGAGTAATGAAAGTGTACATGCAGAGAGCTTGCTTCTGAATTGTAAAATGTTTTGTAGATTTGATCCTATGACAATCCTGTCACGTTTCTGAAATATTTTCGTAATTTGTTAACGAGGTGTTGGTAAGACGGAGAGAAAGTGTCATTTATAAAGTCATTTGGATAGTGATGCATACATGTGGGTGGCAGTGTTTTGTGATTGTGTCAAAATTTGAGTGAAAGTTCCTGATTGAGGTTTGGTCAAAGGATAAGCTGCAATCTATACTGAGTGATTTCTAGAAAGGGGAGATGTATGATCCTTAGAGGAGTGGCTTAAAGGCCTTTTGCCAATAGTGGGTCAATAAAATTAAATAACTTAACAAACTGGATGCTGAGACAATTATGCTAGGTCTTGAGAATAAATTGCCTGCCCAGGTGAGGCAAATGGTAATTGTTGTGCCTAGGGATAATGTTCAGGAATTTATTAATTTCCTGGAAGGAATTCAGGTTTACCCAAACAATGGACCAAGGAACTAAGATAGATTCAATGGACTAGGTAATGGGGACGATATGCAGTAAACAAAGTGGGCCTGGGCAGGAGCGAGTTTGGAGAAAGATACCGCAAGAAAATGGAAATGGGAAAGGAACTTATAATGGTTAGGACATTAGTTGGAAGGGGCTTGGAAAGGAAATGGAGGGTCCCTTTTGTTGCTAAAGGGGAAGAGGAGTCTGTCATCAGGGAACAGGAATATTCAAATAGTTGAAGGTGTAGTTTTAGATAAAAGGAAGCAATCCTGGAGAAGGGTTGGAACCTCAGTCCTTGGAGAGACAGGTACATGAAATAGAACAGACTGCTGAAAGTGGCAAGGAGAGGATGTACGAGCAGGGTTCCAGGATGGCATTAGGCATGTAAAATGAAATGCCAAATGGAATGACATTGGTAGAAATCCTTGTCCAGTGAGGATGTAGAGTAGAAGTAGATTTGAGATGAGAGTTTGGAATAGAAAAGGAGATGTTATGTGAAGGGGAGGAGGGGATGGAAAGTGAGGGTGAAGGGAAAGGTGAAAATGTTCTACAGAAATTTGTTTTTGATAGGGACAATATGTTAGTCAGCAAATCTGAAAATGTTGGTGATGAATCAGTCATGGAAAAATAATAATGGCTGAATGAGAACAATATTGTAACCTGAATCTGTTAGACCAATTGGGAAATCTGTGGACAAGATGTAAAACTGGGTGGTGAAGATAGGGAGGTGGTAGGAGAGTGTGACAAGACACTGCAAATTAGTACTAAGTTATTAGATGAGGATAAGTTCTTGGTGGATAAAATAAGAGAACCACATGGTCATTCAAACTGAAACAAAGGGTATTCCCATGAAAAGTGCTAGATAGTGGAAATGAGTTGTGTGGGATATCTTAGACATAGTATGGGTCAACGGCTAAGCAGGTGGAGTTCTTAACCATGGGTAAAAATTATTGAGGTGACTGCCAAACTGACAAAAGCAGTTAAGTGGGAAGTTTTATTGGATATTTCCATATTGGGACACGCAATGAAACTTCAGTTCTTAGCAATTACTGGGTTAGGAGCAGGATTACTTTTTGGGGTAGATCTGTTCAACAAATTGAAATTGAAAGGAAAATTGACCTTACAGAGTAAGTGACCTTTGTTTAGTTTTAGCTTGATATGTCACCTCTGTATCTATTATCAGTTGCTCTTTACATCCTCGTGCTCCTTTGCAGCGGCCTTTTTGTTCTTCATTTATAATTTTGTTCTGTGTTGTATGTGTCATTAATTTCTGTGTAATGACTGAAGTTAATATTTTGTATATTGTTGGTAGGCATGTTCTGGGGCAATATTTAGCTGGGTTTGTTGTGTCTGCTTGATCTTTAGGTTTCAGATAAGTTATTCCTTGTGTAAGTGTATCAGGGACTGTGTATGGGTCTGCAATATAATTGTTAAATAATTTAGTTAGATGTGAATGTGTTGAGATGAACTTCTTTAGCCAGAAATTTGCTATTTTATAATTTCCAGGGGATTTCCAATTGTGCATAGAATTAATTGCTCAGGTGACTTCATGTTGCAAAATTATCACTTCAGGCATTTGTGGTATCATCCTGTATGCATCTGTTTCTGCTTGTATCCACCGTGCATGCCTGTTATGCTGTACCGGGTTTGACCGTATCTTGCTCCAGAAGTGTTCCATGTCTGTTATGTTTGGTGGATTGTCTATTTTAATGTGTGTGTTATCTATTGTCTGGTAAAATTTCTTTTGGTTTGTGTTGAATGCTTGGTTTTGTTTCCTTCTATTTTCACTTTTTTTTGTATCTCCTAAGTCGTTTGGCCAATGCTTGTAATTTCTGCTTCTTTTTGTCTAATTGCTCTATCGCTTCTTGTTGTAAGATTTTACCTAACTTTTTCGTTTTTTGTCTGATATTTCATTTCTTATAAATTGTGTTAGCTGTCCGATGTCTCTTCTCAGTTTTTCTATTCTGATCTGTAGCCTGTGTTGCCATGCTGGTTTTGTGGGTTTCTTCTGTGTGTTGGTTGGTTGGTTCTGATCTCTGCATAGTGTGTATTACTATTATTATTATTATTATTATTATTATTATCTTTCCTTTCTCAGACCTTGGGTCTGGTTTATTATTATTATTATTATTATTATTATTATTATTATTATTATTGGTGGTAGTGGTGGTGGTGGTGGTGGTGGTGGTGGTGGTGGTGCATCAATAAATATCTTGAATTTAAATAATGAGTCTGGGCTTGATAATGCAACATCAAGCTAGTGTGTGGAGTAAATGTGGAAAGATAAAATTATATTTGATGGGCAGTAAGCTAGCTTCAGTACTAACTGGCTAGTTTACAACATACCAGTTACCTAAGATGTTGACTATACTAAGATATCTTCACATCTGTCAACAGGCAGTGTCCTCACAGTTGAAGCATGAGGGAACCCCAATGATAGCTACCACATATCACATCCCAGGCAGCTTCAGATCCTCCTGCCAATGTGCCATCCCAGCCCTTCCAGCCCCTGTCTTCTCCTCGACAAATGAATCTTCGTTTGGCTGCCCTCACCAACCTCCTTAACATTTGGTACCATATCATCTATACAAGGTCTGTTCCAGAAATTCCAAAATATTAATAATTTTGCACCCATTTTGTGTTGCAGTGCAATTCAGTTGGTATCCCTGTACATGCTTGTGATTAGTGCGTAACTGTTGGAAGTTTCATTGTTGTATGTCTGTTAGTCATTGTTCAGTGCTGTATCGAGTAGAACGTTGGATTGCACAGTTTGCAAATTGTGAGATGGCAGAGTTAGAAGAGTAACACATAAATATTAAATTTTGCATGAAATTCAAGAAAACCCATACAGAGACATACCAAATGATGCAGGAAGCCTATGGTGATGAGCACTGAAGTCATACTCAGTGTTACAAATGGTTCACGTGGTTTAAAAATAGCCAGACGGAAGTTAAGGATGCCCTTTGACGTCTACTGACAAAGCTCCTGTCAGGAATGCCAATGAAAGTGTGTGTGCCAATTGGAGACTGAGTGTCTGAGATATTGTAGAAAAATGTAACATTTCTGTTGGATCATGTCACGAAATCCTGACACAGCATCTGGAAATGCGTCTTGTTGCCACAGAGTTCAGCCCATGAGACAAAACTAGAAAGCTTTTATATCGCGCAACTGAGAATTAGATGTTCCTTAAGAGAAAAATAAATGTTAATGAAACATGGGTCTAAAATTATGATGTCGATACCAAGGTTCAATCTTCACAATGAGTCGGGGAAAGGTCCTCCAACACCAGAAAAAGCTTGTCAGGTCAAATGTCAGAGCCATGCTGATTGTTTTCTTTGACTTTGAAGGATTACTGAATCGTGAATTTGTGCCATGGGGGCAACTGTCAATCCATGGTACTAGCAGAATGTGTCGCAATGCCTGCGAGAATATGTGAGAAGGAAATAACCTGAAACATGGTGAGACAATTCATGGCTCTTGCATCAAAATAACACACCCGCACATTCATCCCTGTTGGTGTGTGACTATTGCACAAAAAACGAAATTGCTGTGCTCCCTCATCCTCTGTACTCTCCAGACCTAACCAGTGTGGACTTTTCTTTTATTTCCAAAGTTGATAACCCCACTGAAAGGATGAAGATTTGCAGTCATAGACGAGATGAAAGAAAATCTGCAGATGGCACTACGCACAATCCAGCAAGAGGCATACCAAGATTCCTTCCGGAAATGGGAAACGGCATTGAGAGTGATGTATCAGTTGTAGGAGAGAGTATTTTTTAGGAGACCATGCACAACAAGTAAAAAGGTAAGTGCAGAAAAATTTTGTAAACAAAGTTATGGAGATTTTTGAGCAGACCTAATATAGCAAGTGTGCTGCAAGCCATTCCACAATGAGAAATGGCCCCAACATGTTATGCTTTGCAACTGACCCTATCACAGTTGGTCACTTACATCACATTACATCAACACTAAGAGAAACAGTCCAGCCGTGCCCTGCTTGGCAGCTGGCCACAACACGGCTGGTCAAGCAGATCTGTGAATGACCCACCTGCTCGACGACTCACACTGACCAGTGCTCTGCACTATGGTGGGGATGCCAGCTTGAGTAACAGCTCTGACCAGAGAACTCACATGGCCAAGTGGAATATCTGAGTGGAATCTAGAGAAGTCAGTTCAGTTTAGTACCTCATATTGTTCAGATGTGCTGTATGTTGTGTTATGGTAATAAAGCAGTATTGTTGCCCTATGTGTCATTTGTTATTGGTATGATCCCCACACTTAATGGGAAAATCTACCACAAACTTAATCTGTATACTGTATTAACAATATAGTATTATTTACTGTTTGAAATGATTTGCCAGACGTGAACTAGTAAATTAGCAGGGGAGCTGTTACTTTGAAAAAAGCTGCTGCTTACAGGAATACATTGTTATTTTTCTAAGCATATTTTCAGGAGGAAGAGGTACAGTTGAAGAAAATACTGGTCACTGAAATATGTTTAAGTACTTACAACAATAAATCCTTTTAGCTGTTAAAGCTGACTGAGAAATCATTGATGATGCTGATAATATAGAGTTTGGACAAAGCATGCAAAACAGTTGATTGGTAACATTTGAACTTGTAAAGTTATTCTTCCCTCCAGTTCTAATGTTTTGTTAGCAATATGATTTTTATTTTTTATATAATTTCTACAAGGGTCTTCATCCTGTAAGAATGCAAGCATCATGGACCAAAACCATGAGGGAAGTGCAAACAGCTATGGGAAGATAAACTAAGTTTGTATGTAGACTGTCTGATTACGTGACTTACAGGTTTAATCCATATTCTTTAACATGAACAATAATCCGTCATTAAACTCTCAAACCAGAATGTTCCACACCCTATTATCTTTATCAACAGCTTCAAGTATTCTGTTTCCTCACATGCAATGCAATTAGGTTCTTCAGAATTCTCCTATGCTAACACAAGTGTTTTCAAATTCCCAAGCAGGTACCTAAAAAAGTATCTTCATATGTAGTCTCTTGTACCTCTCCTCCTGGCAGGTTTTGTTGCAAAGCTTTCTCTTGATCCCATTTTCTGCCTTTTTATCTTCATTGTTCATTCAGAGACCATCTAAAACTTTTTTCTCCTACGGTATTCCCACTTCTATTTTTTCACCATCTGCTTTGACTCTTACTGGACAAGATGGTTCAGTGGTTAAGACACTAAATGCGTGTTTGAGAGACGACATATAAATGCTTGCCCAACTACGGCGATTTAGGTTTTATGTGTGCTAGAGAGAGGCTTGATGCAAATGCAAGGATGGTTCCTCTATTAAGGCTGTAACTAATTCTCCTTTTGTTCAGTTACTACACTTTTTTCTAGTTACTTTATTTTTAATGATATTGGCAGGGCATTAAACTCTACCCTGTTTTTTCAATTCTGATATTTGAATGTTAGCTGTTTTAGTCCGTTTCATATTGCTGATTAAAGGGTGGCAATAATTCTTTTGCATTCAGTGCCTTTATGCCTTCACATCTGCATACTCCTTACAAAGCAAAAGCTTAAACTGAAAACTGAAGACTTTGTGTGTGTGTGTGTGTGTGTGTGTGTGTGTGTGTGTGTGTGTGTGTGTGCTTAGATTTTTTTATAGATCTGCCCAAGGAATTTGACACTGTGGCTTGGAATAAACCATAATGATGGTAAAGAAAGTGGATTGGAAAAGCAGTAGACTCATTATATTTCAATGGAAAAAATGTTATTTACAGAAAGAGGAGTATGTGCGAACTGGATTGACATGGGGAAAAGGAGTAACATGAGGCTTCTGTCTTATCCTCTTTCAGTCAGTACTTGGAGCACTGCTCACCAAGATGAATAAAGGTTAAACAACGGAGGAAGAAAAATGTCTGAGTTTGTAGATGACAGGGACCTTCTCGAAAATGATGAAGAAAAGTTGGAGGAATTAATGAGTGTCATTGAAGCTCAAAGGAATAGTTATGGGATGAAAATCAGAGTATATTTGCAATTAATAGGATTAGTGAGTTTGTAAAGACACTGTTGTTCTAAAGACTGCATAACATGTTCTATTTTCCTCTCAACTGAATTATGAGATAGAAAGTAGGGAGAAACAATCAAAGCAAATCTAAATAAGCTATTGTTACTTCAAAAAAGGGCAATAAGTATCAACTGTGGAGAAAAATATAAGGAATCCTGGCAAGACTTGTTTCCAAAAACTTTTGTGCTAACGATAATAAACATGAGCATGCTAAAAGCAATATAATTTGTTAAACTACTGTACCTCAAAATTTGTTCAGAGTTGCATCAGTACAATACTAGAAATAAAGAAAAATTTTACATCAGCAGCTACAGAACAGCACACTATGAAAAGGCTCCACAGTATGCAGGTTTGAAGTTAGCCAATGCACTGCACAGTAAATTTAAGACTTCCCCAATGAAGCTTAAATTTCAGCTAAAGAAATTTGTGTTACAAATTCCCTTTTACACATTGGACACATATCATACTTACATGAAGAATAAGAAATACTTAAAAAAAAAAAAAAAAAAAAAAAAAAAAAAACAGAATTTAAAACCATGGTTACTATGATGAAAGCAGCATTTTATTGAAAAAGGGGTGTTTCTGCAGAAATGTAGAGAAACATTAGTGGAAATGACATTGTTTTGTGTGGAGTGTCCTGTACACTGCTGCAATGTGCTGACTTAAGAAGAAACATAGAGGATATGGTTATGGTGGAGGATGAAAAAAAGTAAGTTGGATCGATATGGTGAAAATGAAGAGATACTGAGGACACTGGAAAAGCAGAAACAATTACTGAATGTAATGAAAAATGGATATAAAGTGGATGGAACATACAAAGCCTGTTAGAAAAGTATCGGACCATTGGCTGGGAAAAAAAAATTGGTTTACATGGAGCATTGGACACCTAATCACCCTCAGAATAGTTCTCTTGGAATTCCACACACATGTCCCAATGGTGCTGCCATTGTTGGAAGCATACCAAAAAAGAATCTTTCAGAATGGAGTTCAGCTCAGCTGTCATTGTTGCCATAATATCCTCGCTTGTCTGTAATTGGATTTCTTCAATGGCCTCTAGAGTTTGAGGAACAGTCAGAAGTCACAGGCTCCTTACTCTCCTGATACGGCACATCAGAGTATAGAGCCTGTTGTAGCACAGGAATCTGGTTATTCTCCAAAAAAGTCTGAATCAAGTGTAAGGAATGTGCTAGAGCATTGTGATGGAGGTGCCAATTTCCTGCTGACCACAAGTCTGGTCTCTTGTGCTACACAGCATCATGTAGGCAATGAAGGATATCTGTGTTATACTCCTTGTTGATTGATTGACCCTGTGGTGTACTCATGATTTACAACACCACAGGAATCAAAGAAAGCAGTCAGCATCACTTTGATGTTGCTGCACACTGGGTGGGCCTTCTTTCATCTTGGCGATGAGGAATGCTTCCACTGTGACAAATGAGATTTGGTTTCCAAGTCATATCCATACACCCAGGACTCATCACCTGTGGTTATGGTGCTCATAAAGTTGGAGTCGTCCCAGCATGTCCTGTGACACTTCAACATAAAGTGCTTTTGCTTCAGCTTCAGTGCAAGTTTTGCCAACACTCTCTTCATTGCCAAATCTTCGATCACAAAGGAATATGCCATAAAAGTGCTGATGGCAACCTCTTCCACAATTTGTGTGATAGTGGCAAGACAGTTCTCCATCAATACAGCATTCACTTCAGCAATGACCTGATCATTTCAGCATATTAATGGACAATTGGAGAGTGGCTCGCTCTCCACTGATGTGCAGCCATCTTTAAACTAGTTGTATTACTCCTTAATCTGTGTGATGCCCATAGAATCATTGCTGAAAGCTGTCTGACTCTTCCAAATGGTTTCCACCTGGCTGCTACCCAGTTTCTGACAAAATTTGATGCAGTTTATGCTGCTCCAGTCATTCTGTCATTTCCCTTGCAATGAAAAAGGGACATGAGCACTACATGCTACCCCCTCTCAATTGCTGCTTGCCAGCAACTGATGCTATTGACAGGCAGGAAAAAAGGATGGATGCACGGAAAGGTTCAAGGTCGGCTCATGCAAGTACACTAAATTCAAATTTGTGAGGTATTTGCAAAATAAGTCGGGTAGGATACTTTCCTAACAGACCTCATATATTTGGGAAGGAGGGGGCTTATAAAAACTACTTTAGAAGTATATGTGAAAGGGAAGAGAAGGGGTGGGAGGAAGAGGTTTCAGAGCCTTAATGAATGCTGGACAGCAACACATACAGTAGCATTAAGAAGGAAGCTGTGGACTGCCAGAAATGGACATGCAAAGAAGAACCTGCTGACATAACTGAAAACATGGTGATTGTGACATAAACCACACTTCAACTGAGCAAGATGTACCATTAGAATGATTGTTGTTTGTATAGATTTCTGAAGATAAGGACACTATTTTCCAATAGAATAAATCTGATATAAGAAATTACCCAAAACACTTGGACAGCATTACTTTGACATTGACTGATTTGTCCTGACAGTTAAACTACCTGAATATGCCTTATTGATTGCTTCAAAGCTCCAGTTTGTTATGAATGCATCTCATGGACTGTTTAAAACTTTCCTCTTACCACCAACTTTCCTCTAGGTTCAACCACAAAATCAGTCAAATGCCATGCTGCAGTAGTTTAATCAATACTTAATGGCTCTTCAGATTCATTCATTCAGCTTAGTCTGTTTTGCCACATGGTTTTAAGTTTTATGAATGTTCAAAACAGTACATATTATTTAGGGGTAAAGAAAAGATGACTTGGCAGAAGTGCTGCATCATCGATTGGTGTGTGTACACACACACACACACACACACACACACACACACACACACACACACACACACACACACACACACACCTGCGCGCATCCCTATATTGTTCTCAGTCAACTGCCAGTTCTTTTCTGGCACATGGTGAGTAGTATACTGGGGTGAGGTGGAGGTGTGATGTGGAGTGGGAAGGGTCATTGTGGGGTGAGGTTTGGAGGGAGGCAGGAGGGGGGGGGGGGGCTGTGCAGCAGCTCATGGGAGAGTGGGGAGCTGGCTGTGGGCTAGCTAGGGATGCAGGTGGAAGGGGCAGGTGGCAGATGGCTGGGCATGCAGTTTCATAGACCATGGCAATGAAATAACAGCACACATCTAACTGATGTGGCAGCACAAATTGGGTGGGTTACTGAGGCAGGCCCACAGATGGCTTCCCACTCTACCATAAGCCACTAGACACTTCCCCCAACTCCCTCCCTGCCTGCCACTTTTCTCCATCCTTCACTGCACCCATCCCCACCTCACCCCAGTACACTCACCATGGGTCAGAAAAGAGCTGGCAGTTGACTGAGCACAAGGTAGAGAGAGAGAGAGAGAGAGAGAGAGAGAGAGAGAGAGAGAGAGAGAGAGAGAGGCGCGTGTGTGCGTATTTTTCCACAAACTTGAAAAAGGAAGTGCTTTAAAGAAGCTAGCCAGTATTTCTGTACCTATTGTTTGTGTTCCTATCGATAATGCAACATGTTTGCCTTTCGCTGAGTCATATTCTTTACTCCTAAATAATTCATCATTCTCAACCAGAACTTTGTGTACATTACAATACAGTATGTATATTGATCCAAGAGCAAAATAATTTCATGTATCATAAATAGTTGTATAGACATACAACTCCTATACTAAATTAATCATAAATGGGCAAATCATATTCCAGTACACTATATTTTATCTATACTTAAGCACTCCACATTTACAGCAGTGAAATGAATGCATCATGCCTTTCGTAACCAGCACATGTGAGTTACTTGGATATATTCTGTCGAAGTTACTCATAGAAAATGTACTTCTGTTGACTTGTTCAGGTGTTTGTCATACTCACTTTGGTATTTGTCGATGTTATACCTATGGCAGTTTTCACTAATAAATTTGCATGAATAATTATGACAGTTTTAGCAGCATCAAATCAAGACAGATATTTTTAAATATGACTTTGATATCAAACATAGCAATTTGTATTTAGAACTTGCCTTAAAGATAACAAATTGCTGTGAGTTTATACTATCATGTTCATGTTCGCAGCAAACAATGGCACTGAGCTGATACGGTGTCACTATGAGGGGAAGGATTACTACGAAGGTCAACTTCTGTACAATTCTAGTGAGCCTTGCAAAACATGCATCTGTGACAGTGAATTTAATAGTAAGTATACTACCAGTGTATGGAGAGTAAAAAATACTAGTAGTGATTAAATACAGGACATACTCTGTGTATAAAGCATTTTTAGTTTACTTGTAGAATTTTTGTAATGTGACGTGGCATGACTTTTGTTTTGCTCTGAAACAGAAAGATATAATATTGTGAATAGTTATGTCCATGACAGAAAATTTTCTTAAAGTTAATTCATTTGTTATTAGCTACACATAACATTTTACTTTAATTATTTAGATTGTCACCTATCTGATGTTAGTTTCCAAACATTTTACTTTTATTGCTTAATTTGCTAATATTCAAAACACTGTAGGTGAAACCCAAATTTTCACATGGAAAACTGGATATTAATCATGAAATAACAATTATTTTTTTGTATAGAATGAGTGAATATAAATTAAAAAATCAAAACAATCAGAACAACTACATTTTGTGAAGGTAGTAGGTTTGTTGATCTGTAGATCGCTGTTATGAGGTTATTACAATTTAAGAATAACAAATGAAGAATCATCATCATCAATAATTCTCTCTATATAAAAGGCAATATCCTGACAGACTGACACATCACCAAGCCCAAACTAAGGATAGAAGCTTGAAGTTTGCAGAGGATGTGAATCTTATAATGCAGGCATCATTTAACAAGGATTTGTTAGATTCCACTCCTAAGGGGATGAAATAGGGGAGGAAAGGCTTTTTAAAATACGTTGCTGAAGGCAATTTTGAAGATGGAACTTTGAAAATTGGTATTTGCTTTCTCAGTCAGAAATGGTTACCAACATTTTTGAAAATTCAGCCCCTATAACTTGGTATGAAATATTTTAAGAAAATAATTTTTTGTATGTTTTAAACAAATTATGAAAATTGGGAATTCATTTTTGGTTGTATATCAAGAAATACGTGTTAGGGGATGAGTCTATGGAAATATGTCCATAAGAATGGAAAAAGCATGGTTAACGGAAACCTTGACTCCAGCTACCAGAATAACTTTTTGGTCAGAACAACATTCGGAAAAGACTGTGCTTCTATGGCCTTAAATAGCATGAAACATTTAGGTGATGTGAAGAACATAAAAATTCAGTAGAAGAAAAAAAATCTGTGCTGACTATAGTCTATGTAAGCAAAGCTGTGGGCACTAAGCTTGTTCATATGTAAAGCCATTTACATACATGCAGGTCTAATTTGAGATGTATGAGACAGGTAGTTGGCTGTGGCCTTATAGCAAGAGCCATTCCAGAATTTAGCTGAAATAGGGAACCACTGAAAATCTAAATCATGATAACCTGAAGGAGACTGGGGCTTCCATCATTCCAAATACAAGGATTCCGGGATACTTTTTTGTTTTAGTTTTCAGTTAAATTTTTTGTAATTTTGACTGGTAAGAAATAATACTCTAATAAAGGATATTTCTGCATCCCACTACTGCAGTATAATACTACAGCAATAAGACATGAATGAGAGAGAAAAACTAAAATAAAACCAAATTTATGAAGGACATGCGCCAAGTACACATCAAAACATTGTGCTCATACAAGTGTCTGCCAGTAGCAAAATGTGTCAAAGACTTTAGGAAGATTGTTATGCTTCATAACAAAAAATTGCCTCCACTGAGCATGATGTCACAACTGTTTACATTAGATTCATGTGAGCAGTTGCAAGTGGGCCCTTGCACATGTGCAGTTGAGTCACGCATCTGCCTTCGCCTGCTTCTGGTTACAAAAGTGTGGCTGTTAGCTGTATAAGCAAGCAGCAAGATGCTACCTGGAAAAAATTTACTGGCGCGCACAAGCTGCCATATTTGCTGGGAGCAAACTGGGGTATCTGCCTCAGGCAGCAGTTTGTCAAGCATTAATCACCTTGCAGAACAATGAAGTTATTTTTGCCAGTTTTCTAAAGAAATATGGCTTTATTAATTTTTTCCACTGAGGCAGTCAATTTATTTGAAACAAAGTGTTTAATTCCACGGTATTGGCTAGTTTTAACTGTTCGCTGCATTTCAAAAGAGCATGCTTTCATTTCTAGCATGTATGGCATTATGCCATAATAAAGAACCAAAAATGAGATAATACAGTACTGGTACTCCAAGAAAATTTACAACCATATCTGGACATACAAATGTGCACTTTAAGCCGAATTATGCATTTTAGTATGATTCACGAAATTCCTCTGATGTCTTGTTTCTTTTATGACATAATGTAAGATCTTTTAATTTTTTTACATGTATGAACACACAGCTTCTCATCATAGCTGCGCAAGCGTGGTGACGCCTGGCAACTGCTGAAATGAACCTCTTTCTAACAGGTCGCAGGAAAATATTGCGAATGATTGATTGAAAAGCATTACTTTCAAAGTAAATTTTCTTTTACACAAGATGAACTAAGTTTGAGAATGTGTGATGAATCTCTTAAATCACAGAGCATTTGACTTTCATTGAAAAATCAACTATTTGAGGACGACCATTTAGAAAAAAATTTGAGCCCAGATGATCAGACATTTATGTCGGTATTAAAAATTTTACTGGCACATTTGTGTGATGTATCTTAAAGGGCAACATGCCCTAAAAAGATTAACATTATACGTGAAATTTCAGCGAACTCTTGCAGCTTATTAGTTGTCGAGACCAGCATTATATGTGAAAGCTCTGCTTTTCTTGTAGTAACACCATGTATATAAATTTACATCATTAAGTTCTCCTATTTGTGTGTATGCGCTACTTAACAGTGATAATGCTGTTGGCTGACTACATAATGTGTCCTAAGCTGTGAATATCTGCTGTATCGGCTGGCGAGATCACGTGACATGAGCTATGACTGGCTTACAAAAGTGCATTGCAATCTCGGTTTCAATGCTTCGGAAAGTAGCTTGCGGTGTTTGGTGGAATTTGAATTTATACTTTTGTAATATGAAAATATGCAGTGTACATGGCCTTTTTTCCGAGTTTCGTTTTCTAAACAGGTGAGAAATTCTACACTGGTGTATAAAACCATAACCATAACCATTCAAAGGATTGATAAGTTTTACTGTTCCAAGGAAAAGTATACTGTCACTTCACACGGAAAAAAGTGTACTTTCACCCGGGAGAAAGTGTGTTTTTAATGGGGAAATCTGGGAAAAACCTGGGAATTTTTTTTTCCTTGTTCGCATATACACCCCTGTCTCTGTCTCTGTCTCTCTCTCTCTCTCTCTCTCTCTCTCTCTCTCTCTCTCTCTCTCTCTCTCTCTCTCTCTCTCTCCCTCCACGTGAGACTGATAATTAGTTATTAAAAGCAGCTGCCTGGGCTGATAGAGGTGGGGAGGGGGAGAAGCATGAAGCCAGGAGGGGAAAGAGTGAGATCTTTCATTACATGACTCAGTGGCTGCATGGCTGCACAATAAAAGGAGTACAGCAGGTATAAATGGAGAGGGGGGAGGAGAGGGAGGTGGGTATGGAGAGGGAGAAAGGGAAAGGGGGTGTGTGTGTGTGTGTGTGTGTGTGTGTGTGTGTGTGTGTGTGTGTGTGTGTGTGTGTGTGTAGAATGTTAATGCGAGGCAGTGGCAAAAGCAGAAGTGTAAGCAATGGGGATTGTGAGAGCACAGGATATGCTGGAGAGATAATTACCAACTTGTGTGGGGTGTATTAAAGTGACCCATATACTGAAGCAGCTGTTGAAGTCACTTGTGTTGCAGTGTGTAGCATGTTCTGTAAATGTATGATAAAGTCTGTGGTTTGCCTCAGTTTGGTGATGGCTATTCATACGAGTCAGCAGTTGGTTTCTTGCCATGCTCACAGAGAATGCTCTATACCAACATGGCTCTGCCTCTTATTGGGTAGGAAATGCCTGTGACTGGACTGCGGTAGGATATGATGGATGGGGTAGGCCTTGCACCCGGGGCATCCACAAGAGAATGACTTGTGGGGGAGCAGGATTGGAGTACGAATGGCCAAGCATATTCTGCAGATTGGATGGTTGGTGGCTCTACTTTGGGTGATCTGAGTAGGATTTTAGATTGGCTAACCTTCACCTCAGGGCACAATGAGAGATATTTGAAGCCCTGGTGAAGGATGTGGCAGAGCTTTTAAAGCCCAGGAAGATATGGAGTGATCAGAAGAATACTAGTCAACAGCTGTTTAACAGGTCTACTGGTGTTCAAAGTGGCAGTGATATGGGAAATCTGTTTGTGGATGAGCTGGATAGGAAACTTTGAGTAAAAGGCTCTTTGTGGATGAGCTGGATAGGAAACTGTGAGTAAAAGGCTCTGTTAGGGTTGCTAGTATGTTTTGATAACTCCTGCTGTCCACTACAGATGCAGCTTCCACAGGAGTTGAGGCTGTATGGAAGAGACTTTTTGATGTGGATGGGTGATAGCTGTCAAAGTGGTGACTTATTGCTTAATCTTTATTTCTTCTTTAGTTTGTCATCTTTCAGTTTGTTTTGAACACAATATTCAATTTTAAATATTTCATACTGTGTCCTATTGTTTTCATTGACTGTATTTTATTTTTAGCTATTTGTGTGTGGTGTAGTTTGCAGAGCCCACTATGTAACAGAAACTGAATTTAACAAAGATATGCTCGAAGCGTCCATCGCTAGGGTCACTTCCTCAAGAAAACGTAAGAATAAAGTTCTGCCTCCATTTATTAACAAAATGATTTTGGTCAACTTAATGCAAATGGTCTCCTTGGACCAGTAAGGGAGCTTACCACAAAATACAAAAGTGTTAATAATCTGGAAGTAACTCTTAGATTAAACAGAGGGTTCACTGAATGTTTAACACAGCACTTCTATTACTGGAGCACCAAAAAATATCTTCCATGATACAATACAGTCCTACCACTAGACTGAACACTCAGAAATCTCAAAGTTCATGCCTTCACTGGGAGGCATAAGTCTGAATGGAATGAAACTTCATGTCCCAACAAGACTGGAATAATTTTGAAGTCCCTTCAATAACAAGTGATACCAACAGTTCCCACAAGCATGTCACCAAACTTAATGCTGTCCATTGGGTGTGAAGGCAGTGTGTGGTTGGAAGAAAAGCTGGATCCATAGCAAAAGGCATCCATTGACTGACAGCAATGGAACTGCCTGGATTGGGGCCAGCATTGTCCTGAATATTTGCATGGCAGAGGTATACTTGCATTTGATTGGCTGCATATGACATGGTGGATGCAGCGAGAAGGTCTGTGGCAGGAGCAACCCCTATTGCTGATGTGCACACCACCTGATTTTACCTCTGGTGTAAATGAAGGCCCTCTGTGGGTCGAAGTGCAAATTTCTTGTCTCATTATAGTGGACAACTGTTGTCACAGGGGCAGTGCCTGCTGCAGCCCACCTGGCACCTAGCAGAAGTGTGTTGCAGGGTGGAATCAATGTTTGATGACTTCTGTGACAAGTCACTATTTCTTCCATGATATTGTTTACTCTTGCAAAAAGCTTCAGATTACATATACTATTCCAAAAATCTGAGTGGGATCAGTGGCTTCACAAGTGGGTCACAACTTGACAAGGCAAATCAGTATGTTTGAGTAGAAGTGCTGAAAATTTCCTTAACCAAGAGAGAAACTGATTAAACTATATGTGATAATTCTTGCCTGTACATGAATTAGTTCATTTGTCCACCATGTTCATCTTTGTAAATTGTCATGGTCATCAAATTACTTTACTGGAATGAGGATGGACACTAACAGATTTTGTACACTGGTAACACCCAGCACATTTGTTGTTAATTGTGCCTGGCAACATTATTTTTAGAACTGTCTGATTTACTGCTATAAATCCACCTTGATAAGTAATTGTGTCCTTTAGAACTTAACAGGTTTCAACACCCTCAGATAAATTACACCTGTAAAATAGTTGGAAAGACATGTAGCAGTAGAAGATGGAACAGTGTTTTTCGCACAGTTGCATCAAAGGAGTTGTTAACAAAATGTGGCAATTTAATGTCATTAAAGAATTAGAGAAGGACATTGAACTGATGCGATGAACTCTACACTACAAACCTAGATTTAATATTTGAAATTTGGTTAATTTTCACATATACTTGTCCATATAAAATACACAATTTCATGGTTAGTTTATGAAATGAGAAAACAAGTTATTTTTCATACTTACTTCTGCAGAACATGGTATAATAAAAACATAAAAATGACACCACTCACATATTAGGCTTTTTGCAATGGGCCAACTGCTGCTCATGCCTACAAGGCAGTAAGAGGAGTGATCTATACTTGTGGAATATAGGATCGGCATGTTGCCAATCCCTCTAGCTGTAATTGCCAGTAGATAAATTCTGAGGATGCCATTGCTTCTTTATTCAAGCAGTTCCTAATTTGGATTCACATGGACTCATTGGATCCCATACTAGACCTTCTTACTACAGAAAAAAACTCTGAGGGGAGACCAGGAATAGAACTTGTTGCCTTCTGCACTGAAGGCAGTGCTGCTAAACATTCAGCTAAGGAGGCAGTCTGGTGTGATTAAATGAGAAACAGGTTACTTATGACATTAAGTACTACACAAACAGCATTGATGGATAAAAATTTAAAACTACTGCAACAGGATCAAAGTCAATCGTATTCTGTCAAACTAATCATATTTAGCTAATCATGTAATGCTATTGCTGAACTTTACCAATAACTCAGATGAAGTGGATTGTATTTTACTGCTTTGTTGTTTTATACAAATTTAATTTCCCTGATTTATACGTAAATTGTTTGCAACTGTTGTATCATTTTGTGCTAAACATTACGTTCAGATTATTCTACTGTTTTCTCAGTTCAGATTGTGTGCCATGAAGAAGTATTACTTCTCTAGATTTGAAACGTATTTCCTATAGTTCCTCATAATGGTGTTTTACTCATTTCTTTTGTCTAGTGAGCAACTTACATTTTTGTTTGCGTCTTTTACAGGATTTTATGTTACTTGTTTATGTATTTTTCCCTCTTCTGGTTCAACTACTAATAGGGACATATTAGAATTACAGTATATACTTTTTATTGACACAGTTCAGATTTTGTAGTTTCTGGACCTTTTAATAAGTTAAAAAAAATTATTTTAACATGGAGGATTTTAGCTATATTTTATGAAATGATTTAAACTAGGTACAATATATTTTGTTGATCATTCATGTGATAGTTGGAGTTACTGTTATCATCATTGCAGCTAAACCACGATGTCGTGAAGTCAGTTGTGGCCTTGAGCTTCATTGGGCAATTGAGTTACAGAAGGGATGTGCACCAATATTCTATGGAAGTCAAACATGCTGTCCTATAGAATGGCGTTGTCGTGAGTACACCTTATTGTCATTGTGAGGTTAATAAGCAGAACAATTTGTCTATTCTCTCTCTCTCTCTCTCTGTCTGTCTGTGTGTGTGTGTGTGTGTGTGTGTGTGTGTGTGTGTGTGTGTGTGTGTGTTCCTCTCCCCGTGCAATTTTACTTGAATATAATGTTCTGCTAATGAGATAATAAATGTAGAGTGCACCAGTCTTACAGTACAACAAATTTATTTCAGCTCGTTATGGAGACAGAGTAATTCACAGGAAAACAAAGAAGCCCTCAGCATCTGTCAATTCTACAGGTAGTGTTTCCACTCAAATACCTATTTTCTGATGTAATTGTACTAGTTCTTGTCTGATGAGAAAATCTTTAGTATCTTAGTCACATTAAGACAAGTTCTTAATTTACTCCATCCTTCAGTTTTAAGTTACAGTTGAATGTTTATTAAATGTCTTACTATTCAGATGTATCTCACTATAGCCAATAAAACAGATGATCCTTAAATTAAATAAATGCAATTATACTAAATAAAATCCTAGAGATTCAATGAGCATATCATCATAGTCCAAAATGTAAGTGATGTGGGCCAAAATTATACACATGGGAAGCAGAATATGCTAGGTTAAAAGCTCTACCCCATATTGGGCTCAGCTAGAGTCTGATGCCACCTCCAAAACTCTGCTCCCATATCCCTGTTATTGTCAAGTCACCACAGTGACTGTCATGTTAATGGGAGATGAAACCAGTCTTTCTTCCTTTTGTTGGAAATTCAGTTTGCTTTTCTAACTTGGTCTAGTTTAGACTCATAATAGAATATAAAGAATAAAACTGACTATAATAATTTCTCTGGATATGGCAGAATGTGATGCTTTTGTTGACAAGCTATGCATTTGTGCTTGTTGTTGTAGTTCTAGAAGGTTTCTAGAGAGAAATGTATTTAATAATACTGAAAATGTACTTTGTTGAAATAAATATGAAACAGCTTCTGAACTGTGTCCTTACACTGGGACAAGTTCCATAAATTTATTAGCTCCACAGCTGAGGTGGAGTAGAGTATTAACCATGTCGTTATGCTGTGATGGAAGGCAAAAAATGACAGTCCAGGAGCTCTGCATCATGGAAAGTGAGATGTGGCTGAGCTGTGAATGGAAAGAATGCAGAAATGTATGGACTCGAGTCAGTTCTACTTTGAAGTAGTCCACCACTAAATGAATATACATAGTAAGTGAACAAAAACATAACATTTTCCAGCAAAGTCCAAGAATACATTTGTAATAAATTGCTCTTTCACTTACACTGATATGACTGATTTTAGTGAAACTTGTCACAGTTATGGACACAGATGAAAATAAAAACAAAACATTTATGCACAAATAGTTCATTAATTTCCCTGGAAGGTCTAATGTTAAAACAAAAGCTGACCTACTTTGGACACACAATGCGAAGGCACGCCTCGCTGGAAAAAACATTAATGCTGGGGAAGATTGAAGGAACTAGAAGAAGAGGACGTCAGAGGATGAGATGGATTGATGGCATCACAGAAGCAATGTGTTCCAACCAGGAAGGTCTGCGGGACAAAGTGCAAGACAGAAAAAAGTGGCGTGATTTGGTTCATGGGGTCACGAAGCATCGGAACCGACTAAGGGAATAGAGATAGATAGATAGAGAGAGAGAGAGAGAGAGAGAGTTAATATTGTAGGCATCATTTAATTCCCAAGTTTGACTCTACTTTTGTTGCCACTATTTTTCTGGGACAAATGACTGCCTTCATTAATCAATGAAGTAATTAATTGAAGATTTGCATAGTTAATCATAATTTAAAATATGTTGGCTGTACTCATAAGTAGGTAATCTCAGGGTACACACACAAAATAGTTCTGTACCTTTTGTACTTTACTAAGTACTCATTATGTGAAACAAGTCTCTTTTGAATACATAACTTATCTAATTGAGTAAATTTCTACCATACAGTTTTATAAACATTTAAGTATCATTACACCCAGGTATAAATACCCTTTTACCCAAAAGTCTTTGATCAGCTCCCAGTAACCACTCAATTCATACCATGTAGTGAAGTTCACTTACATCTCACCCATGTCAGTATTTGCAGTTATTTAGAGAAGTCTGTTACGAAAAAAATACTTTGTTAGGATGACAATGAAAAGTCTTTGCTTATCCAGATTAAGTGCTGCAATGAAATGTTTAAAAGTCTGCTTACCATCATAACTGAAACAATTCACTTGTCTACTTCATTTCTTTTATTAATGACATGTCTACTGGAATATCTGTGTAAACTACTTTGCTTGGTGTGATCATAACATTACATTGTGTTTATGAGACTGCACTTTGTGAATGCATTTTCAACTTGTGCCACAATGGACATACTGGGTTAAAAAAATATTGAATGTTGTGAGGCGTGATAGTGCCAACCAAAACAAGAAAATTAAGTCCAGTAAATATGGGCACTAAAATGTAGACCTTCAGAACAATGAGCACTTGTTCATCTTTGTTAACATAAAACACATGTCTTCTATTGAACAAGTACTCATAGCTCATAAGGTACATATTTTGGAGTCTATTTACTGGACATTAAATTTCCTTGTTTTGATCCATACTACCTCCTCCCAAAACACTGAAAGCAAAGAGTGCAGTGGAAGAGGCATTTTTTCACAGTATCAAAAATAAGTGCTCAAACTCTTACTGGGTTTTCTTTTCTTGTTTTGGTGAGTACTATCACACCTCAAATGCTTGACACTTTAACAACCTATGTGTATAGTGATATTAATAATGAACTGTCCTCCACTGACTGCACTATATGAAATGTAATTTTTGAGATGAGGTGTTTTGTGATGAGTTATGTCACTGAAACTGCCACTGAATGTTTGTATTGGCCTAGTTCTTGTGCCATGTATTCAGTAGAGGTAAGAAATAGGTAATCATCCCAATAATTAAAGTTGTGTTCATTTTTGTTTAACATCATTGAATACCCAAATGAGATTTTCAGTTTCAAAACAACGAACTGGTGATGCTACCCAGAAGAGAGGATTGGATGAGTTTAGTACCATCGCAAATGTCTACCCTACTTTGTGATAATACACAATGAGCCCACTTTCTTTGAAGTTTTTTTGATATCCTCCATCAGTTCTATATGTTAAGAATCAAATATCTTGCAGCAGTACTCAATAAAATGGACAAGTGAAGTTTAGACAGTCCCTTTAGTAGATTTGTTGTATCCTTTAAGTGTTGTCAATTACAGCACCCTTCCCAAAGACATCAAATCCCTAGATACTTTATCAAACCTGAAAGGAAACCAAGTGGATGTTTAACACTTTGAGGACTGAGGGTGAATGTGGACGCTCAACCGGCTGGTACTGAGCGATTTCACAGTTTTTCTGAATTTTCTACAGCAGATTCTATACCACAGAAAATGGATTGCTCTTTTGCATTTAAAAACTCCGTCCATTCCCTTCAGAGTACTGCAAAGAAATAAACATTTACGTTAGCGACAAGGGTTGTATATTAATTTGAGAGTATGCTGTTTTCACAGTGAAAAAAAATTTTTTTTAGGTTTTAGGACCTCTAAGGGACACATAATTGAAGTGGTTAGTTTTAAATGAATAACTGTTGAAATATGAACTTTTATTTTATTAATAATCACACAGTTACATTGGCTTTTGTATGAAATATTTCGGAAAAGAAAGCCCTATGTCACAGGTTTCACAACAATATCGCACGTCTTTCCTTGAAACTTTACCATATCTGGTCTTGCGTGTTTCTGCGCATACTTTTCACCTTCTCTGAGGCCACTTAGACAATTTTGTGGGTGGAATTAATTTTGGAAAATGTCTCCCGCTTAGTCTGTTGATGGGTGAAATATTCGAGAAGTGCATGAGTCTAAGAGGCCACCTCTGTGAACAAAGTTCTCTGCTAACTCTGTAATGTATTCAACCAGATGTTTGCTTGTATTTCGCAACATTTTGTACAAAATGTATGAATTTACAGTCATGAGCATGAAAATGTGAAAGAAAACTTTTATCCACCACTTTATTTGTTTTCGTTCAAAAGGATAGTACGCCATTAGCTGGTCACTATGATCCACACGAGCTTTTTTACTATTGTAGTCCAAAACACAGTCCAGCTTCATTTTATCCACGGTTCCAATTTTAGTTTTTACACTGACATTCGTTGCAGTCATTTTATGCTTTGTGGCCAACAAGATCCCTTGGTAGTCCTTTTTTATTCTTCTGCATAGTACCAACTGCCTTAGTTCTTTTCCCCCACAAATAATCCAGTAAATCAGGGCTGGTGTAAAATCGGTCCATGTTGACAGTGATGTCAACAGCCTCATCTTCAGGTCTTCCTGATGGTTCACTCTCTGAGAGATCGTTTTCATCTATAAGAAAATTCGTAAAAATTGTCTTTTTTTCTGATCAGGAATCAAACCACAGAATTACGGAAAATTCGGACAAAAAATAGCTTACCATCACTAATGTCAAAATCTGCAATTTCTTCATCTAATTCTGAACCACTATTGTTCAATAAAAACTCTATTTCTTCATCTCGCAAGGCCATGACGAAAATAAAGTGCAAAGCTATCAGCCGACAACAATCTAAAGTTTAGAACTGCTGCGAGCATGAGTGCGGCAAAGCAAATGACTCAAAATATACTCCTGTACCACCTCCAACAGTGACATATGCTGCCATCTATAATTTTTTCTTGGTACTAGGATAACCAGAGAGTACTTTTAAACCTACAGAATATGAAAGTCATGTGCTGGGAGTTGTTAACATCGCTGATAATCAGCCGACGTAGGAGCTACGTCGATCATCTTTTTGGGGTACTGTCGGAGCGACGTAGGAGCTACGTCGCTAGTCTTGAAAGTGTTAAGGAATTTTAACAAACTGACAAAAAATAGATACTATTTCTAATAAGTTAATTGACCTATATTGTGTAATGGATCAATTTTTTCACAGATGTGCCATGCAAAATTTAGTTTTTGTTGCTACAAAACTAAAACCATTATTGGAGTTTGTGGTGGCACTTTGGCCCAAAAATAAACAGAATCTGGTAAAATGTGACACATTGTGATCTGTTCACAAGTCCCACACTTTGAAGGGTCCTCTCACTGGAGCAAGGAGCCATGAATTATAGGGCTGTGGCCTGTGCAGAGATGAGTAAGGAGGGTGCAGCCTGCCTGTAAGGCTGGAAGGGGGCACACCATGACCACGTTATGGTCTTAACTACATGCAACTTATTGTCTGTCATTTCCAGCCACTCTTCATCCCATCAACACATGACTCTGTACCTCAACAATGAGGCGAGAGCATTTAGGATGATGGCACACTGAAATATCCTAGGGTCATGACATGCGTTTTTGTCTGATATGTGATCTTTCTTTCCCTGGAATACCCATGTGCCCTGGCATCCAGCAAAAAGCCACCTCCTTCCCCAGTCTATGTAGGTGGAGGGGGCATCCTGGATGTTCTGAACTACTTTAACTCCTGAGTACAAACATTGTAGAAAGTGAAGGGTACTTAAAGAATCAGAACAGGCAAGGAATTTAGCACTTGAAATGACTCATCTCCTCCAGCGACTGCAAGATCATGTATAATCCTACGTCAAACACAGTAAAATCTTGAGGCAGTCAGACCCTAAGGATACAGACAAGGAAAACGGAGCAATCAATGGACTTCCCTGTTTAGTCCCATCCACAAACACAGCTACAGGCTTGTGGTCCTCAGTTACATCGTCGTAAAATAGCATATTAAAAACATTTGCAGAAGTGAAATCTCTCCTGTACTGCACTTAATCTAAAATTACCCTCGGCCTCTGCAGTAACCAGAGTGGTGGGTGGTTGAATCCTGGACTTGGGGTGTGTCCACACCAAGTGCTATGGCACTTGTTGCATGTGGATGATTAAAGAAAGTGTTCCAAAGATGTATGAGTAACAGTATGGTATGGTGCTAAATTGAAAAAATGAGGAACTTATGTGCCTGATGCAGCATGAGGAGTGGCTGTCAGATGGTGAGTGGTGTTTCCCCAGCCTCAGCACAGACAGGGCATGGGCCTGGTCCTGTAAACACCTATCCCCTCAGTGGTGCATAGCGGAAATGATCTTCAGATAAGAAGACCGCAATGATCCATACATTGTGCACCCATAGCCCAACCAAAATCGCATGAAAGCCATATAAAACAGGAGCAGATGCACCCTGTTCACTCCCCAAGACCTGTGGCTAAGGCACTTCAAGGTGATTCAATGGTTTCTTGGTCCTGGCTTTTAGATCTCTCAAATGTGGTTATCATCATAGTCTGGAGTATGAAATGAGGCCCAGAGATCTCACTGAGTGTTTGAAATGTAGAATGCTGTCCCACATATGCAAGGCAGGTAAATTAAAAGTATGAAAAGAATGATTAAAATGAACACCCACACACTTTCCTGCAGAAAACTGTAAACATATCTTTGCAGCCCAGTCTTCTAACCTGTGCACTGTACGATATAACTGACATGTCACTGTTGCAGTACTGTAGGAGGAAAAGAAAACTGCAAATTCATCCACAAATAAAGAGCATTTGACAGGACTCTCTATCATAGATGTGGTACTATTTATGGCTATGGCAAAGAGGATAGCACTTAAAACAGTGCCCTGAAGAATACCATTCTCCTGGTCAAAATGATCCGACAGCACATCAGCTACAAGGGACATTAAAAAGTGCTTGTATAGGGAGGGCTTTATAAAGATGGGGAGGTGGTCATAAAAGCCCTATTGGAGCTGCCCTAGAACATGGTGTCTCCAACTTGTGTTGTAGGCTTTACTGATGTCAAAGAATGTACCAAAACAGTGAGTTTACATAGGATAGACTGCTGGACAGCTGCCTCTAGTAGTCAAAATCTCCTGAACACATAATGAGGGTGGCTAAGAAGTTGCTTGGTCTCTAACATCCAGACCATATGATGGTTAACCATTCACTGCAAGGCGTTTCCTAAACAGTTCATTAAGGTGACACTCCAGTAACTACTGGGACACATTCAGCCCTTTCCTGGTTTAAGGACAGGTATCAAAGTTGCCTCCATGTTTTTGGATAGTGGCCTGTCTGCTGTATCAGATTAAAGCATTTGAGGAAGATTTCCTTTTATGCTCCCTGCAAATGTTGAAGCATGCTCTACTGGATTTGATTGTGACAAGATGCAGTATGCTTTTATTCAGAGGCAATGAATCCCAAATTGCAGTGACTGATTTGAAGACAACAATTACACTGAAGGCACTGTGATCCCTGATGACCATCTGGATATCACACAGTGGGACATGGGTCTTAATAGGGCAGTGCATGCTTTGCAATGTTCTCATTTGCTGGCCGCAATATAGGTGAGAAGTGCTTGTGGTAGGGCATTCCGTTTCTCCATAAGTGTACAGCTGATAGCTGCTGGCCGGCTGTTGATGTATGTGGATATGCTGCAATACTCTGAGGTGACAGTTTGGGATAACAATATTTGCATATATAGATGGCAGTAGTAACATGTACAGGAGGTACAAAAAGGGCAGTGCATTGGTGGAGCTATAACTTCTACTCAGGTGGTTATTGTGAAAAGTTTTCCGACATGATTGTAGGTGCACAACAGGAATTAAGACTCTGAAAGCTGAATTGTAGTTGGAACTAGACACATGGGAAATTAAATTTCAGAAATCTTTTGGAAATTCAATATTTTGCGATTCAGTGTCAAGAGCATGCCAAGAATACCAAATTTCAAATATTACCTCTTACCACAGACAACACAGTGGTCAACAGCCTTCACTTAATGACTGAGAGCAGTAGTGTTTATATGGAGTTGTCAGTGCTAAGACAAGTGACACTGCATGTAATAATCACAGAAATCAATGTGGGACATATGATGAATGTATCTATTAGTATAGCGTGAGAAAATTTGACGTTTATGAGTTGTGGCAGCAGGTGAAAGATGTGTGTGTCTGTGCTAACAGCACGACATTGCCTGCATTGCCTCTCCTGCACTCATTGCCATATTTGTTGGATCCTAGATGACTGGAAAACAGTGGCCTGGTTGGACGAGTCCCAGTTTAAATTAGTAAGAGCTGATGGTAGGGTTAGTGTGTGGCACAGACACCACAAAGTCATGGACCCATGTTATCAGCAAGGCATTGTGCAAGCTTGAGGAGGCTCCATAATAACGTGGGCTGTTTGCATGGAATGGACTGGGTCCTCTGGTCCAACTGAATTGATCATTGACTGGAAATGGTTATGTTTGGCTACTTGGAGACCATTTGCAGCCATTCAGGGATGAAATTTTTATGTTTGTGATTGGTTTGAATAACATTTTGAACAATTCAAGTGAATGTTTCGGCCACCAAGATTTCCCAATTTGAATCCCATCAAACATTTGAGACATAACCAAGAGGTCAGTTCTTGCACAAAATCCTGCACCAGTGAATTCCACAATTGTGGACATCTATAGAAGCAGTAAAGCTGAGTATTTCTGCAGGGGACTTCGACTTATTGAGTCCATACCATGTTGAGTTACTGCACTGTGTGGGGGAAAAGGTGGTCTGAAACAATGTTAGGAAGTATCCACAGCTTTTCTCACCTCATGCATATCTCCCCAGTTCATCCCACATTTTTTTAAGTCGGGGGAACAGGCAGGTGAGTCTATTTGCCAAATATTATCACCTCATTCTGAGATATGGCTCAGCTGTGCTGTTTAATATGGTCACACATTGTTATCGATAAAAATGTAGTAAGGTTTATATACACCCCTGAAAAGATGTAAATGGAGGAAGAGTACAGTGTCACAATAATGCTAACAGATGAGTGTACTGTATTGAAAGATAGGGACATCAGTATGCCCATGCAACATTATGCTGCCCTACACCTTAACACTTGGATCACCAAAATGATCACATTCAACAATGTTTCTGAGTGTGCATCTTATTCTTCTTTGTCACTATTTATAATAAGAGATGTAATGTCTGTACCTACAAATGGTAACAATATTAAGACATTGTATGAAACAGCAACTATACAACATAATTTCTCTAGTAATACCTGTTCCCACCTCAGGGTTCATTGTGAGTGAGTGAGTGAATGAGTGAGTGAGTGAGTCAGAACCATCTCCTCTACTTTGTGCCTGTGTTTTGGAATGCTTCCCTTGCACATGAAACAATGTTGTTAACAGTACCAAACTCCTGGGCCATAATCACCACACTTCACTCTTCTTCCAGTTTTCTGATGATTCTTCCCCCTGCGAATTAATCCAGATGTCATCTCTAGACCCTCTTGTAATGAAGATGATCATCATTACAGCACACTGTAACTGCTCACTGATTGACATCCACCGTCTTTTCCTGTTGCTTCAGTTGCTTCACCTTTTCAGAGCCAGCCTCTTTTGGTGCTATGGTCACACTCACCTCATACCGTGTTACTTCCAGATTTTGTGCACAACTGAAAGACCTCTGGTGACATCCTTCTGCACTTTTATTCATTTCCACCAAGTTGTTAATATGCTTTGTTAATTTATCTAGCTCATCCTTGAGTTTGGCAGAGTCATGTATTTACCTATAATATCATCTAAAAACATGAATCCTCCATGTCTTTTCTTGACTGGCTTGTCCCACATCTGGTAGTATTTTATACAAATAATGATGAAAGATAACAATGAATGTGCAATACAATACAAAGTATGTGGTAATGCTCAGCGTGCACATGACTTCCTTCAATACCTTCAAGGGTTGTTTTTATTTTCTTACACTATTATTTGCGTATCACCCAGGATTTTATGTTGTTGTAGTTACTTAACCTTGTGATTACTTTCAGTCTCATCATCTTGTGCAGGTTTTCTATTACTGGCTCTTTCATGCACACTGAACTTGGATTCAGAAAGATGATGGCTGAATTCCATGTCCATGTTTTTCCTGAATCACTCCAGGCAAATGCTGAGATGGTTCCCTTGAAATGGCACAAAGCCAGTTTCCTTCCCCTATCCTTTTCATACTCCAAGCTTGGGCTTTGTTTCCAATGACCTCACTGTTGCAAGACATTAAAATTTAACTTTCCTTCCTTCATGCGTATATCTTGTTTGCTCTATTTCTTTCCAGTCTGTTTAGATATCACCTTCTGCTTGCATTTCAGCTATTGACACTTAGCTGTTTGGCAACACCCACTAAAGAGGTGTCAAGTTCACTTACATATCTTGACAGCTGCTGTTTTTTGTTACTCTCATTTTATTGCAATTTTTTGCTTATTTCACCCCTTATTTATATATTCTAGTTTCTTTTATCTGTTTCTTATGTTTATTCTATGCCTTTTGCTGATAGTGCTACTTTTTCCATTCAGAGTGATCTGGAATGTACTACGAAATATACTGCTATATTCGTCACTATTGGGAACATATTGTGAGTGGCCTGATGCTCTGTTCCGCCCCCCTTCAGTACTTTGGGATAGTTTTGCACCAAAGGAATTTTCATTAAAAATGTTACTAATCCTAACATAGTGTCTGTGTCTTGATTCTTTAGCTTCTCTCCTTGTTGACATTTTGTGGGAGTACTGCCAATATCTGGTGTCTAATGGGTGCAATGTTTCTGTGAACATTGCTACTGCCAAAATATTGTTACTGTTGGACATTAAGTACCACCAGTGCAGCTGTGGACCATCTTGCAAAAGTGTCTAATTTTTGGGCTTTATTTGAAGCTAGTAAAACATCTTTCCTTTCTCCTTTATTTTGCAAACATTTTGTGCTTTTCTTTATCTGTTTATTATTATGCAGCAGTTGTGTGCTAAATGTGAACATTAACAAATAAATCATTTTCAGGAACAGTGTGTCACTTTGGTGGTATTCAGCTTCAAATAGGTGAAATTTTGGTGGGTCGTGGTGAAAAACGTGGCTCGTGTCAACAGTGTAGCTGCCAGCTACCACCACATGTCACATGCATTCAAAAGAGCAACTGCAAAAGCAGTCCATGGAGTTCCACAAAGACTCTTGATGATTGTAAGTTTGACATCAATGTCTTTGACAGTATGTAAGTGATAAGGTGATGACTAAACATTCATAGAGTGGAATTAGATGTATTAATTCACTTTCAGTTAGCTTTATTTTAAAAAGAGAATGAAAATAAATGAGTGATAATTCATTAAGCTCTGAATAATTGCAGTTTGACAAGAGTCGGATCTTCTTCAGCAGTCTGACTAAACTGTCATTCTAGAGTTTTTTCCCTTTCCCTGCAATATATCTGGAATTACCGCAAATGCTTTCTCCAAGTTGTTGTGTTTCTTGTAATTATTTTTCAGTCCATTATACATTGTTTTATTGCTGTATTGCTAGATATTGCCTACACTTTCATATTGCATTTTCATATTTAGATAGTACTGTAACCTTCTGTTGAGTGTTTAGTTTACATCCTCCTTTATAATCCCTGGTACACTGTTGCAGTAATAGTCTTCATAATTCCTGGTTTCATTTGTGCAATAATTCCACTTCATTAGTCAATATTTTAGCTTTGCCTTTAGATCAAAGCTTGTCACATTGCTTCAGTTGACAAAGTAATTACTTTCACATGATGCATAGGCCTGTATTGCAGACTCGCTGTTCTTGATACAGAAATTAGCCACAAAAAATCAGATCAACCAAATATTGCAGTTTGAGGTCCCTGTTCACCACTTTCATTTATGTTACAAATGTGTTTTCCTTTTCACAAAAATTCCTGAATATGATACTATAGTTACATTAAGAACTATGTAAAATTTGTATAGAAGTGAGGCCATGTTGGTGAACATAATTCCATATTTCTACATTACAGGATTTTCACAAAAGAATCCTATTGGTTCCTTTGGGGTTGAAATGTGTTTTTATAGTATTTTTGCATTTTATAGTTTCACATGTTACAGTATATTCACATGATATAAAAATTCTGCTTCATTTATTAAAAAATTTTTGGTGATATGCAGATACTTGGTACCACCATTTTAGCAGTTATGTATTTATCATTAAGCTATAAAAATAGAAGTAACTTAGTACATTTAATCAAACATGTTATACTGAAGAAACTACCATGTTAAAAATGCTGTGTTAATTTTTGCCACAATGGAAAGATTTTACGTGATTGGGGAATAATATACAGCAATTTGTACAATGTTAGGTTGTTTAGGTGCATTTTCATGAAAATAGGACATATCTACAAAATAAAGTAAAAATATTATTTGAGCAAGACAATTTTTTGATCCATGGCAGGGAGTAGGTAGAACAAGATGCTCATACTGGGACCACGGAATATAAAACTTTGTTGGACTAAATGATAATACAAGATGCATATGTTAACCCATAAGTACATAGCATTAACAACATTAACAAAGATGAGAAGAAAGATACAGACATTGCACACACATTGTTTTCTTAGCATTTGATTTTGTGTGTGCTTATCGATCTAAGCAGTAAATGTTGGCGCAGAGCCCCTCCTCCAGTGCAGATCACAGAAGATATGGTAGTTGGAGGGGTCACTAATCCTGAACAGTCTTTCAGAAAGGGGGCGGATGGCAGAGTGGTTGGCCGTAGTAAGAACAAGAAGGTTCGCCATTGTCATTACCTGGTGATGGTGGCAGGTTGTTGAGTTCTTCTGAGAAACAATGTTTGGAACAAAGATCCACCTCAGTTGAAGTGGATGCAGATTGTGGGGAACTGAATGGTGTTTTTGGAAGACTACTTCATTGGTGTCTTCATGGAGCATCACATGTGTACAGTCCCACAATGGCTTATGCATGAAAACCTGCCATACACTGTGAGCTTGAGGAAGTACCTGACAGATATGAACTGTACTGGGTGATGAAAAAGGAAAGAACAGATTTAAGTTGTTTATAACAGACAATCTATGAAAGATAGAAACACACTGTGCATGTCATTGGATAGAAAAAGGTTCAAAGTTTTGAGACAACAGCACTGTTGTTTGTTTGTACTTTGTAGCAACTTGGTGACTACACCACAAGAGAGATCATTTTGTGTATTGGAATTTGCTCGAAGTCAGTTCATTGTGAAAGTGCTGCATCACTCCTGCATCGATTCAGCAAGAAGACACTTCTGAACAAGCAGATTTATGACTGGCATACAAAATTCTTGGAAGTTGGTTGCATATGCGAAGGGAAGTGTAGTGGTCAGCCGTGAAAGTCTGGTGAAAATTTTGAGCATATCCAAGATGAATTCACATAGAGCCCTCAGAAATCCACAAGACAGGCAGGCCACAAACTTCAGCTTCCTCAATCAACAGTGTGGTGTGTGCAGAAATGACACCTCCAGATGAAGCTTTACAAGCTGCAGTCACTACAGCAATTGTCCCAGCAACCATAAAGCACTGGACTCGCATTCAGGGGGATGACGGTTCAAACCCGTCTCCGGCCATCCTGATTTAGGTTTTCCGTGATTTCCCTAAATTGTTTCAGGCAAATGCTGGGATGGTCCCTTTGAAAGGGCACGGCCGATTTCCTTCCCAATCCTTCCCTAATACAAGCTTGTGCTCAGTCTCCAATGACCTCGTTGTAGATGGGACGTTAAACACTAATCTCCTCCTCCTCCAACCATAATGAAGCTGTGAAATCAAGTTGTTGATGTCAGTTCATTAAACAGGGATCTGTTGATTCATGTGTGGAATGAAATGGATTACCGTTTTAATGTTTATTGAGCAATGCACAGTGCTCATGTTGAGTGTATGGCAAATTGTGTGCACGTGTGCAAAACTTTGAAACTTCCTTTATCCAGTAACATGCTCAATGTGTTTCTATCTTTCATAGTTTGTCTGCAATTAATGAATGAAATCTGTTCTTTCTTTCTTTCTTTCTTTTTTTTTTTAAATACCCAGCATGTTGTCTGACCTTGTCGACCAGCCAAGGTCACCACTGGTGGGAATACATCCATGGGGAGTATCAAACATTTGCTATACATTGTTTCACCAAGGGAAGACTTCAGATCTTCCTCATAAGCAGTCTAGATTCCCTATAGAACCTACAGTAACGCTTCAGTCCATTCTGAATCATGACACATCAGTGCAGTTGTCAGGGTATGGTGCCATCATTGAACCGAACTTTTGCTTTGTGAGTGATAAGCTGTAGTTTGGTAATATTGCACACCGTACAATGTACACAGTTCAGGGAAGAGATGAGATTCAAAATGAGATTCAAACTGGTGCCACTGG
Source organism: Schistocerca americana (assembly GCF_021461395.2). Classification (NCBI taxonomy): domain Eukaryota; kingdom Metazoa; phylum Arthropoda; class Insecta; order Orthoptera; family Acrididae; genus Schistocerca; species Schistocerca americana. The sequence goes on from NC_060120.1 coordinate 614,710,062, forward strand.
TCATTTTTGGCTGATAACTGGTAACTGAAATGAGCAATCCGCATATTAAAGAAAGACAATTCCATAAATTTAGTTGTCATGATCTTTAAGGGTATAGCTTCCATCCATCGTGCCATCTTATCAAATGTAGAAAAATACATTTGAATCTGTTTTATTCACGTAATGATCTGACCTAGTCCAAGTGAAAGAATTGTAAATGGCCTTGTGGCATGTCAAATGTACCCAGTGGCAGAAAGGTGTGGTACCCTACCTTGTTACACTTGCAGGAACAAGTCCAGTTTCTGCAACTACCTTTTCTCGACGACCAAACAATGGACTCAGTTACTAGTTTTGTGCTGGGACAAACAGCAGGGTGTGACAGATTATGCAAACTGTCAGACGGGTCTGGAATTTTACTGGAACTGAAGAGCACAACCTGTTCTGCGGGTTATCATGCCACTGGCATGAATTAGTGTTCCAACTTCAAATTGGTGTTGGTGTTTTCCAAGAACACCATTGTCAGTCTTATTCCTGCTTGGTTGCTAATGCCACGAAATTAGTGCATGAACGTGAGACAGGTGATGTGAGAGGCCACATTGTCGACTCCCCCCCCCCCCCCCCCCCCCCCCCCCCGCCCCGCCCCCCACCTCTTCTTACATGAATGCCTCATATAATTCCAGAAATTTGTGTCTGTAAAACAAACGTAACTGTTGTGTATGTCAGCTTATGTGAAATGAACTGTGGAACAGCTTGCATGATATGTCACCTGTAAAAATTTACCATCCCCAAAAGCTTTCAGAATTTCTGGACTTTGATAAGCTTAGGCATCAGTTTCATTTGTCTGATCACAGCCTGTGTCAAGGGATGTCTCAAAAAATGGCAGTGACTTCTGGCATAATTGATAATTTGTTGAAGTGAAGAAAATTAACACATCATCCAGGAGCGAAACTTGCTTAGAGTGTAATCAATAAAGTGCTGCCAAGTCTGCATGCGAGTTAACTGGCATGTACAAAAACTCACATTGCAAAGGCTGTAATTATAACCATCTTTGGAATGCCCTTATTAGCCATCAGTATATCCATGAACTGAGAGCTCTGTAATCTCAACACATTTGAAATACTCCATCTTGGGGACTAAGTATATCAGAAAGCACTGTTTGAAGGACATAAGATTTTTTAAAAAAAACTTGTCCATACCTGTAATTTAGCAGGGGTTAGCTGCTTTGTTTTGTAAAAGATGAATGGTCCTTTGGTAGTCTCTATTCTGTGAGCCATACTCCCCTTAATGCGATGATGGGTATAGAGTTCATAAACACTAATCTCACATGCATGGGAGTTCCCATCACAGTGCAGTGTCACTTACCTGTGAGTGTTAAGTTAATCCTGGGATAATGTTGTTTCGAAGAGAAGTTGGTGGTGATCCCAGTTTTTAGATGCAGTTGTGGATGGTGTGTACGGCTCCTCTGCATAAGTGGCATAGGTCCTTGATGCCTTCAGTATCCAGTGCATCCAAGTCCAATAAAGTTTGGGTAGCAGCTCGTCCAAGTATTAGTAATCCTTATTGTCCTGGAACTGACTTTGAAGTTTTGTATCCTCTTCTGCAGGTTCTCCACAGTTTGTAGTATGCCCGTAACGTCATAATAAAGTGATGGCTGACAGTTAATTTTGGTAACTGAGAAGATCTTCAGTGTTGATAGCTGATGTTTTGCCTCAAGTTCATTGTACCAGTTATACAAAGTCTTGCGTAATAGAGAATTCTCCTCCTGTAATGACAGATGTTCTATTTTGTTGTACATATACTACTGATTCATTGCAATCAGATGTACAATTAGTGAGAGATGTAACTGCTGAAGTTCATGTAATGTAAGCATTAAGGTCTTGGCATGCTGTGGAGTAACTGCCTACAGAGATCAGTTGACTTTACCTTGAATGCAATTGCCAGTTGCTCTTTTCAGGATCTCCCTGAGTAGTGTGTGGTGCTGGCTGATCACATCACATTGCAGTACATTAGCAGGGAGGGCTTCATCTGTGGTGGGAGCATTTTAAATCTGTGGATGGGTTCAGCTCTGCTTGGTTAATGCACACCACTTTGTAATGTTAAATGGCTGCCTTGTGTGTGTGGTTTGCCAGTGGCTGCTGAGTAGTGATAATGTCTATCTTGAATGTCTATCTTGTGATGCAAAAACATGGTCAGCAATCTGTAGATAAGCTTCTTTCCTGAGACCTTAATGTGTTATTAAGGACACTTGAATAACATGAGGCAATTTAATCACCCATATGGACCACAATGTGTTGTCTGGTATTGATCTTGTATCCACTGAGGTTCATAGGTGCCACTAAAATTGTGTAGTAGTGTGTCCATGTAGCTGCTCTGAGAAAATCTCCTGGCAGATTTTTAGATTTTTTTTGTGCAGATTTGCAGAATATTTGTAATAAGCCTGCCTCAGCCATCTCAAATTTACAGAAGGCAGCTGGTGACAGCACTAAGTAACAGATGATAAAAGTGTGCTCTCCAATTTTACACAATAATGTGGCATATTTTGCTATATTGTCAATGATGATGTGTGTTGAAAACACAAATTCTACACTGCTGAACCAAGTTTGTGGTTGCTCCAGCTGGAAATCTGGCAGTTTAGGTAACACAGTGCACAATGTGTACATTGATGGAAATGTGTTCATGTAGCACTGACTGAGTAAGTGTGGTGGTATTGTCAAACATAACTCCCTTGATTGGTCATGGCATGGTAGATAGCCTGGATATCTTTGTGCATGAACTGGTTACCAGGTTCCACAAAGGGGCTGAAATGGATTCGCCACCTCAAAAACAAGAGCAGAAGTAAACGTCAAATCAGGAGAGGTATGAATACACATATCTGATGTAGGTCTAGGGATACCAATCATTAGCAGGCTCTTCTGCTCCCCGTCAGAAAGTAGTCTATAAGATCCATGGAAGGTACACAGAACTGTGGCAGGTGAAATACACACATTCATGTACATGAGTAGGGGGTCGGTTGTAGTAACTTTAACCTGTAGCTTTGTACCTGGATCATTCCATATTGGTTGTTGCCATATGCAATCCACTAGAAGCACTATTAATGCTGGCGAAAGATCCCAATAATCCTTGTTGGTCACAGTGTCCATAGTTTTGGTGGGAAGGTAGTGTTTCTTGTTTCCAGGGTTTGTAAAAATTGTGCAACTGCCATGGGTCACCAGTGGAGCTTGATGCGTGGTGGTGAATAGGCAGAATAAGATGCTCATATTGTGATCTGTTGCAGAGTTTCGTGTTCAACAATGTACAATGAATGATGTGCACTGAAACTGTGCATGCACTAGTGTTGTGCAGAGATGCCACAGATCACCATCTATCCTAGTTTCTAGAGCAGAAACTGTAATTAGGGGCTCTGCACAAGCATCAAAATCTTTTAATAGTAACACTGTAGTATAGTTCATGGTTATTGTGAATACTATACCCATGTTAGATATTAGAATGCAAATCATTTCACACTCTTGCAGTTGTTCATGAGACTTCAAAGCATACACAATCCACTGGCTGTTTCGCATATAACCTTTAAAGTAAAGAAAATTGCATAACTCGTCAGTGTGTTTAATTATTCAGTTTAATTGTAATTAATTGCATGAATATCCTTCATGGATACAGATGTAGTTTCCAGGTGCAGATACCAAATATGTGATTTAAGAGTAAGTGAAAAGTTTCCATGTTGTTTTGTGAGTTACTGTTGACAATGTAATTTTAGCTATTATGTATGTGAAGTATTACTCTTTGCTTCTCCTGTATTTAATGCAAGGTATCAGTTGCCAACTGTAATCAGTGCAGTACTGAGGAAAATGATAGATATGATAACTGTGAGAGTTGCATGTGTCAGTACAAAGTCATTTAGAACTTGAGTGTCTTTAGGACTGTATTTGTGGTATTAACATTTTGATGAGAGAAGTCAAGGCAAGACCAATGATAATGCATATATGACATGCATCAAAACTAAGGATGACTGAGAAAAATTGGAGGAATCTGGAATGAAAGTGACTTACACAGACATGGTCTTACTGAAGAATCTCAATACCTGTACTAGGGAAATTTCTACATGTGTTGAAGACTATGTGAAAAATATAGTGTGAATCATTCCCAAATGAGGAAATATGAATTTTTGTATTAATGAAAAGTGGATTGGAAGAATCATGCTGGTCAATTTGCCTGAAACAAAGCAAAATAATGATAATGGAAATTTAAATACAGAAATAAGAATCAATGAAGACCAAATAAAAATGAAGATTTAAAAGGAAATGCAAAGACTGGAGAGTTCAGAATTATTTATAAGGAAAAGGTCTGTTCAGGGGAAAATTGGTGCAAAACCCAATGAGCAACATATACAATAACCCTGCCATGTATTGCCACATAGTGAAGAAAAGGCAAAAAGTAAATCTGAGGAAAATAAACATTCACTGAAGGTTTAAGAACTTAACATTCAATGAATTCAGACATACAGCACGCTGACTGAGTGCCTCAGTTCACATGACAGATTAATGTGATTGGATGAATGATGATCGAAGCTCACCAGAAGCTGTCACTATTGTCAACAAGACATCACTTCCTGTAGAAAGTATAGAAAATGTCAATATGATCATAAATGGCAACAAAACAGTCAAGCAAAAGATACATTTCATATATGAGGGTAATCCCAAAAGTAAGGCCTCCTATTTTTTTTATAAGTACATAGACCTGTTAATTTCGACAATGGTTTACATCAGTTTACAGTTTGAACATTTAGCTATTTTTTGACATAATCACCATTTCTGTTGATGCATTTTTGTAGACGCTGTGGCAGTTTTGTATGTCCATGTCATACCAGCTCACCACCATGCTGTTCAGAAAGATATGAACCTCTCCTTTCACCTCGTCATCAGAATTGAATCGCTGGGACCACAATTAATGCTGACAGGTACTGTGAGACTCTGAAAAAACTCAAATGGGCAATTCAGAACCAGAGAAGAGGAATGTTGAGCAAGAGCGTACACATTCTCCATGACCACACTCATCCACACATCGCTCGGCAAGCCGTTGCTCTCCTGCGACAGTTTCCAGTGGAACATAATCACCCACCCATCCACCCACCCTATAGTCCTGACTCGATGCCCAGTGATTATCACCTGTTCCTTAGGTTAAAAGAACATTTGGCTGGAAAGTGATTCAGTTAAATGTTCAAGCTGTAAACTGATGTAAACCATTGTAGAAATAAAGAGGTCTATGTAAATAAAAAAAAATTAAAAATAAAATAAAAAAAATAAAAAAACATCTTACCTTTAGGATTACCCTCATACCTAACATGCTGTTAACATTCTGTCACTTAGTTAAGTGGTTAAAAAAGGCTGCAATTTAAATTTTATGCATGATGGCTGTGACATACAACATGGAATGTGTGGGTTCATTGAAATTAATAAGCTCTATTTACTAAAAGCACACACACACACACACACACACACACACACACACACACACACAGAAACACAGAAGTGATTGCTAATCAAATGCCTGCCCATAATTTAAATGCTGTTATCCTGTGGCATTGGTGCATGGGACATCTGACTTTTGAAGATATAAAATAAGCTACCAGATTGTACCAATAGAATAAACTTGGCTCCTGGAAGGACCAAAGAACTTGAAACATGCATAACATGTCTCAAAACAAACCAAACTAGACTAACATTCAATATTCTGGGTTGAAGAGCTTCAGAGGGGGGAAGGGATCACTCCTGCAGACCCCCCCCCCCCCCCCCCCCCCTGCGGGTCCGGGGTAAGAATAGGCCTGAGGTATTCCTGCCTGTCATAAGAGGCGACTAAAAGGAGTTTCAACCGTTTCGGCATTCCGTGTGATGGTCCCCCTTGGGGTTTGACCTACTTTTTTCGAAATTCTACAGAAGTAAGAGCCTTTTGGGGAAGGACGCCTTACGTGGTGTATCACTGGTCCTCAGTGCACTAAGGCCTTGGCACTCAGCATTGTAACGGCATTGTAACCACACCCACTATTCCTCCAATTGGGCCTAAACGCCTGATGGGTGGCACACGTTCTGCCCATAGCGCGTCCCCATCTGCACCCTTGGCCACTCCCTGGGAGGAAGGACAGGCCCGCCGGCTTGGGGCGAAGTACTTCCCCCGCTATTTAGTCTGTTCTTGAACCGATGGGGGGGACGTTCGCCACCTCCAAGCCCATGTTCTTTGTCCAGCACATCGAGGACATCTTCGGGGAAATCGAGGCTCTCAGTAAAATGCGTTCGGGGTCCGTTCTTATAAAGACCACCTCCGCCACACAGTCGGCGACTCTCCAGGCGTGCGACTGACTAGGGGACATCCCAGTGTCCATTGTCCCGCATCTGGCACTGAATAGGACGCAGGGGGTTATTTTTCATCGGGACCTCCTGCTGCAATCTGATGAGGAGCTCAGGGCCAACCTGGAGCACCGAGGCGTGCATTTCGTCGGGCAAGTCCAGCGCGGCCCCAAAGACCATCGCATAGACACCGGGGCCTTTATCCTCGCCTTCGAGGTGGACGTTCTCCCGGAGAAGGTAAAGGTGATGTGCTACCAGTGCGACGTGCGACCTTACGTCCCGCCTCCTATGCGCTGCTTTTGGTGTTTGCGCTTTGGGCACATGTCGTCACGGTGTGAGGCTGAGCCCCTTTGTGGCGATTATGGATGTCCTCTTCATGAGGAACATACATGCACCCCACCACCTCGGTGCATCAATTGTCCTGGTATCCACTCACCTAGATCTTTAGAGTGCCCCACGTATCGGAAGGAGAAGAAGATTCAAGAATTAAAAACTTTGGATCGTCTCTTATTCTGAGGCCAGGAAGAAGTATGACCGCCTCCATCCCATGATGTTGACAACTTCGTTTGCCTCAGTCATGTCCACTCCTTCCACAGTATCCTCACCCCTATCCTGTCCCCCCTCCACCTCCTCACCCCATCTGGGGTCTATGCCTCTGCCTCCCAAATACCTCCCTTCCAAATCCTCCTCCCTCACGGCCCCTGCCCCCTCTGCCCCAGGGGCCACCCTTCCTCCTCCTCCTCCTCCTCCTCCTCCTCCTCCTCCCCCTCCCCCTCCGCCGCCTGAGAAGCGATCCTCATCTCAGGCGTGCATCGGGGAAACGTTCCGGACCCCGGCTTCCGAGGTCCAGCGTTCCAAAACAGACCCCGTGCGTGAGGACCTTCTTCGGGTCCAGCCCACCATCCCCGTGCCTCATCGGACTTCCAAGAAGGCCTCCAAGAAGAAATCTTTATCCCCCTCTCCACCCCAGCGCGTTTCGTCTGACGCTCCATCCACGAGTCGCTGCTCCCGGCCGTCCTCAGTTTCGCTGGGACGCTCTGCTGCCAGGCGCTCAGCTGGCCTCTCGTCGGAGAATGATGCTGCTCCTCCTACGCAACCTGGGAAAGCGGTTGCAGCTGGTGACGACTCGATGGAACAGGATCCGCCTCCCGCCGTTTGTTGCATTGTTCCCTCGAAACCTGACCCTCCGCGGCCGTCGAGGTGACCAGCTCTTCACCCATTTCGTTCACCCTTTTTTATGACTAGCGATGGCTTTGTTACATTGGAACATCAGAGGTATTCGATCTAATCGGGAGGAATTACAACTGCTCCTCCGCCTGCACTGTCCGCTCGTCCTTGGTCTCCAGGAAACCAAGTTCCGCCCAACTGATCGTATTGCTTTTACCCACTATACCTCGGAGCGGACTGACCTCACCCCTGCGGATGGTATTCCAGCTAATGGTGGGGTCATGTTGCTCGTTCAGGACGATGTCTATTACCATCCCATCCCATCGACCACCCCACTCCAAGCTATAGCTGTCCGTATTACTCTTTCTGCCTTTACTTTTTCTGTTTGTACCATCTACACTCCATCGTCATCCACAGTTACTCGGCCTGACCTGATGCACCTGATTGTTCAGCTTCCTCTGCCATTTTCATTGTTTGGCGACTTTAATGCCCATCATCCCCTTTGGGGCTCTCCTGCATCCTGTCAGAGAGGCTCCCTCTTGGCGCATGTCTTCAACCATCTCAATCTTGTCTGCCTCAATACTGGCGCCCCGACTTTCCTCTTGGACTCTACTCATACCTACTCCCACTTGGACCTCTCGATCTGTTATACCACTCTTGCCCGTCGGTTCGAGTGGTATGTCCTTTCTGACACCTATTCGAGCGACCACTTCCCCTGTGTCATTCGTCTGCTGCACCACACCCCATCCCCACGCCCTTCGAGCTGGAACATACCGAAAGCTGACTGGGGACTTTACTTCTCCCTGGCGACCTTTCCGGACCGTGATTTTCTCAGTTGTGACAGTCAGGTCGAATACCTCACGGCTGTTATCATCAATGCTGCCGAACGTTCCATTCCTCGTACTACCTCTTCTTCACATCGCGTTACCATCCCCTGGTGGAATGAGGCTTGTAGAGACGCTATCCGTGCTCGACAACATGCTTTACGCACCTTTCGCCGCCATCCTACATTGGCGAATTGTATTGGATACAAACGACTCCGAGCACAATGCCGTAGAGTCATCAAAGACAGCAAAAAAGCTTGTTGGGCCTCTTTCACCAGCCCCTTTAACAGTTTTACTCCCTCTCCTGTCATCTGGGGTGGCCTGTGCCGGCTGTCGGACATTAAGGCCCACTCCTCGGTACCTGGCCTGAATTCCGGTAATGAGGTCCTTGTTGATCCTGTGGATGTCTCCAACGCCTTCGGCCGCTTTTTCACGGAGGTTTCAAGCTCCGCCCATTACCACCCTGCCTTCCTTCCCAGGAAAGAGGCAGAAGAGGCGCGGTGACCTTCCTTCCACTCACTGAATCTGGAAAATTATAATGCCCCCTTTACTATGCGGGAACTCGAACGTGCACTTGCTCTGTCCCGGTCCTCTGCTCCGGGGCCAGATGCCATTCATGTTCAGATGCTGGCACACCTTTCTCTGGCAGGCAAAAGCTTCCTTCTTCATACCTACAATCGCGTCTGGACCGAAGGTCAGGTCCCCATGCGTTGGCGTGATGCCGTCGCTGTTCCTATACTCAAACCCGGGAAGGATAGACACCTTCCTTCTAGTTACCGCCCCATTTCTCTTAAAAGCTGTGTCTGTAAGGTGTGGAGCACATGGTTAACGCTTGGTTAATTTGGATTCTTGAATCTCGACGGCTACTTACCAATGTTCAATGCGGCTTTCGTCGTCGCCGCTCCGCTGTTGACCACCTTGTGACTCTGTCGACATTCATCATGAACAACTTTTTGCGAAAGCACCAAATGGTAGCCATGTTCTTCGATTTGGAGAAGGCTTATGATACCTGTTGGAGAGGAGGTATCCTCCGCACTATGCACAGGTGGGGTCTACATGGTCGCCTGCCCCTTTTTATTGATTCCTTTTTAACAGACCGAAAGTTTAGGGTACGTGTGGGTTCCGCCTTGTCCGACGTCTTCCTCCAGGAGAATGGAGTGCCTCAGGGCTCCATCTTGAGCGTAGCCCTTTTTGCCATAGCGATCAATCCTATTATGGATTGTATTCCACCTAATGTCTCAGGCTCTCTTTTTGTCGATGACTTCGCGATCTACTGCAGTGCCCAGAGAACATGCCTCCTGGAGCGCTGCCTTTAGCGTTGTCTAGACAGCCTATATTCATGGAGTGTGGCAAATGGCTTCCGGTTCTCTGAAGAGAAGACGGTTTGCATCAACTTTTGGCGATATAAAGCATTCCTTCTGCCATCCTTACATCTTGGTCCCGTTGTTCTCCCATTCGTGGAAACAACTAAGTTTCTAGGGCTCACACTGGACAGGAAACTTGTTGGTCTCCGCACGTCTCTTATTTGGCTGCCCGTTGTACACGTTCCCTTAATGTCCTCAGAGTTTTTAGTAGTTCATCTTGGGGAGCGGATTGCACTGTCCTGCTTTGCTTGTATCGGTCCATAGTCCGATCGAAGCTGGATTATGGGAGCCTCGTCTATTCGTCTGCTCGGCCATCCCTCTTACGCAGTCTCAACTCCATCCACCATAGGGGGTTACGTCTTGCGACCGGAGCCTTCTACACTAGTGCCGTCGAGAGTCTTTATGCTGAAGCTGTCGAATTACCATTGACCTACCGGCGCGACGTACTGCTTTGTCGGTATGCCTGCCGGCTGTTGTCAATGCCCGACCACCCCTCGTATCAGTCCTTCTTCGCAGATTCTCTCGACCATCAGTATGGGTTGTATGTGTCTGCCCTGCTGCCCCCTGGAGTCAGCTTTCGTCGCCTGCTTGGACAATTGGATTTTGCCCTCCCTACCACCTTCAGAGAGGGTGAGAGCCCGACTCCACCTTGGCTCCAGGCTCCGGTTCATATTTATCTCGACCTCAGCTCGCTCCCGAAGGAGGGTACTCCGGCTGCAGTGTATTGCTCACGGTTTGTCGAACTTCGTGCGCGACATGCCAGTCACACTTTTCTTTACACTGATGGCTCCAAAACTGACGATGGTGTCGGCTGTGCCTTTGTCGTTGGGGCCGTCACCTTTAAATTCTGGCTCCTCGACCAATGTTCCAGCTTTACGGCCAAGCCTTTTGCTCTCCATCAGGCCGTTCAGTATGCCCGCCGCCACCGCCATTCATCGTATGTACTCTGCTCTGATTCACTCAGTGCTCTTCAGAGCCTTGGAGCTCCTTATCCGGTCCATCCCTTGGTGCAACGGATCCAGCAGTCCCTCCATTCTTTTGCTGATGGTGGCTCTCCTGTCAGCTTTCTGTGGGTTCCCGGCCATGTAGGAGTGCCTGGGAATGAGACTGCTGATGCAGCAGCCAAGGCTGCAGTCCTCCTGCCTCGGCTCGCCTCCCATTGTGTCCCGTCATCTGATGTTAGTGGGGTTGTTTGTAAGAGGCTTGTGTCGTCGTGGTGGGATGCTTGGTCCTCACTTCAAGGAAACAAGCTCCGGGAAGTAAAACCATTCCCAACTGCTTGGACAACCTCCTCCCGACCATCTCGGCGAGAAGAGGTCCTTCTGACCAGGTTGCGGATTGGGCACTGCCAGTTTCGCCACCGCTACATGCTCTCCGGTGACCCAGCCCCGCAGTGCCCTTGTGGTCATGTACTAACAGTGCGCCATGTTTTATTGTCGTGTCCCTGTTTTAGTCAATCTCGTGTTGTCTTGTCTCTGCCATCTACTTTACAGGATATTTTAGCTGATGACACTCGAGCAGCTGCTAGTGTTCTTCGTTTTATTACTTTGACTGGCTTATCCAAAAACATCTAACTCTTTCACTTATTTTATCTGCGTCTTTGTAAGAACTTTCTGGTATCCCACCCCCCCCCCTCCCTCTTGAGTTTTACTAGATTCTGTGTGCTCCACCAATTGTGACTGGGTGCTAATGACCTCAGTAGTTGAGCGCCCTTACCCCCCCCCCCCCCCCCCCAAAAAAAAACCTCCTGCAGTCAATGTTAAGGAGTGATGTAACACAAATTACAAATGTGAAATGTGTAGTGAAGAATGAAATGATAAAGAAGATAAATATCATTCACTGTGATAATAATAAAAAACATTGGAATGAACATTTGAGTGCCTTATTGAACAAAAACAGTATAGCATTCCAGACAAATACTTTGTACTCTCCTCTGCAGAGTTCAGTCATTAAATTTTGGGAATGCAGCTGCATAAACTTTGTTCTCCCTCATATTCCAGCCATATCTCTTCGTCATCTTCAGAGTGAGCCAACTGAAGCTACAGTACGCTACAGAAAACAAAATTGCCAGAGCCCTTGATCAGTGGCAAAGAGTGTGCATAAACTGAATCTGTGGCAATCGACTCAATCCATGGTGGGATATTGATGTGACACACACACACACACACACACACACACACACACACACACACACACACACACACACTCACACTCCTGATCTGGACATCATCATTAAGAGTACAAACATGGTACTTTTAGGACTTGCAGAAAACTGTGATAAAATATACTTAGTTACATATCCACACACTACTCACCTGAAGAAATTAAACGGAAAAAGCCAGGAGATGATGTGAGGGACATACAGACATTGTGTAGTTTCACAAATGACAGTGACACATCAATCTTGAGCCTGAGCATATTTCATGCACACACAACTGCTATCTCCAGCCACTTTGGCCACAATGCAGTAATGTCATGTCAGGTGCAAGCAGCAATCTGGAGTGGAGTGGAGTGGGGTGGGGGAAGGGAGAGGGATACCAGGGTATGGGTGGGGGGAAAAGGTATGTGGTGGTGGTGGGGGGGGGGGGAGCAATAAAGAAGCAGAGGTGGGGGAAAAACCAGTGTGTGCACTGACAGAGAGAAGAGCACAATGAGGGTGAGGGATCTGGATTTGAACTGAGAAGCAGTGATAGGATGGAGGGGGTGGAAATTATTTAGTATAGTAAGTGGGGTGAGGCCCAACTGGAGGTAAGGAATTCCTGGAAGTTGACCAGGGCATGGTGGACCACAGTTTGATGGTGGCATGAACAGGGAGGGTTACAGTTAATTTTTGGATTAGGCTGGCTTTGGTTCAAAGAATTTGTGGCAAAGAAATTCTTTTATTGCAGGGATTGGGAGGAGAGTAGGTCTTTCATTAGTGCAATGAGGTTAACTTTGGGTGTAGAGTTGAAAATGAGGGGTGAGGGCTTTTTTTAGGATGAAACTTCCGTGGAGCTGAGGATTTTTGTGTCAAGTTTAACAACACTGTTCTGTCATTGGTTTTGGCTCTGGATTTAGTGGAGTTTGGGTTGCATGATCCATATAGCCATAGATTCATTTTATTAGTGCTCTTTGGCACTGATCATTGTCTCTGCTACTTGTTTTTTCTGTGGTTTAAAATTACAGAATACATATTGTAGTAATAGTCAGTTTATCTTATTGCACTGGAAAAAAAACTAAATATTGCACATTAAGTGTGTGTTGTTTGGTGCTAGTTTACCTAACGGTTCTGGTTGGAAGTTATAGCCTATATTATCAATGATTTACCCAAGAACTTTATCAATGATTTGAAAATATCACCACCACAATGAAGAAAAGAAGACTGTCTTTCTATGGACATATTAAAAGAATGGAATCAGAGGCTTGCCAACAAGATTCTTGTATTCCAAGAGAACAGGAAGACCCAAGTTCCATGGGTGAAAGAAATGCACTTGGATCTAGAAAAAATGTGGAATTACGACAGAGAGAAATTGTGAACAGGCAGATTAGGAAAAAGTTTGCAGAGGTGAAGGATTTCTTTGAGGAAGAAGAGAGTATTCTCGGCAGAACAACATGCATGAGTGAGCCAATGGATAGAGTAGTACTGGCAAAAGAGGAAGAAAGAGAAATTTAGCAAGTGAGGGAAGTTGTGTAAATGTAGCCCATAGATGGCTGTAACAAAAATAAATAATAATTTACCTGCCAAAGGAACAAGGGCCTCTTTGTAGGTGCTGTCAGTCATTAAACTAGATTGATCAAAAATGGGAACTTTTTGACTTGAATGTTAAGGCTTTATTCTCGGGGGAAAAATACTAGAGGTGGGACTCAGTCCAATGAACTCGTTTTTATAGGCTGTTGTAAACATGCCAAAGCATACTGCCTACCTGATCTTGACTTGGACAACACCATTAAGAATAGAAACATGGTACTTTTAGAAAATGTACAAAACTGTGATAAAATACACTTAGTTGTACATCCACAAGTAACACTGATTCACCTGAAAAAATTAAATAAGACATAGAGACATTCCATAACCCTACGAATTACAATGACACTTCTGCCATGAGCCTGAGTGAGTAATGATGTGTCAGTAGGGTGGTGATGAGTCATACGTACCTGAGGAGAGAACAGAAACACGTACTCTGGCATGAGATACAACTGATACCCATGAAAATAGGCTATTAAGTATGGGGAGAAAGAAGAGTATGATTGATTTACTTTGTCTACTTTCATGTCTGAATGAGCTTTAAACTGTTGAAGTTTTATCATCTGATGATGATCTGTGGGAGAAGCACGATTGAAGAATGTGACTCCTTGGAGAAAAATAAATAGAGAAGACCAATGTAAAGGGAGAAAGAGCATGGCACAAGGCAAGCTATGTGGTTAAAGGACCTTTTCTGTGAAAAGGTGCTGGCAAGCATTATGTCCACTCGCTAATAGTAAGGTACGCTTCACATTATTACCTCTGTGCCTTGGCTGCTTAATACAACCTACAGAAGGATCTGAAAGATGCATGAGATGACTGACACTGAAAATTATATGGTGTCGGGAGGAATGGTATGTGACTTGAATGATGTTAGTATCGGAGATTTTGAACAATAATCTTCAAAAGAACATATGACTTTTCTTAATCATATCCTACATGCAACTCTTTCAGAATCACGGGCGTTGGTAGCATGTACTTCCACACCACAAGTCACATGCAAATTTGACCAAACCTACATTTAACTACATTGTGTTGTCATTACTGGCCATAAGTCATTTTTGTGAAACTATACATTTTTGGCCACATACGAAGTGACATATTGGGCCCACTGCTTCCAGAAGTAGGGTTCTGATAGGTCTTTCATGGTATCAGTCTTATTGTGGAAATACGTGGATGATGTGGATGATGATGATGTGGATGATGATGATGTGGATGATGATGATGTGGATGATGATGATGTGGATGATGATGATGTGGATGATGATGATGTGGATGATGATGATGATGTGGATGATGATGATGTGGATGATGATGATGTGGATGATGATGATGTGGATGATGATGATGTGGATGATGATGATGATGTGGATGATGATGATGATGTGGATGATGATGATGATGTGGATGATGATGATGATGTGGATGATGTGGATGATGTGGATGATGTGGATGATGTGGATGATGTGGATGATGTGGATGATGTGGATGATGTGGATGATGTGGATGATGTGGATGATGTGGATGATGTGGATGATGTGGATGATGTGGATGATGTGGATGATGTGGATGATGTGGATGATGTGGATGATGATGTGGATGATGTGGATGATGATGTGGATGATGTGGATGATGATGTGGATGATGTGGATGATGATGTGGATGATGTGGATGATGATGTGGATGATGTGGATGATGATGTGGATGATGTGGATGATGATGTGGATGATGTGGATGATGTGGATGATGTGGATGATGATGTGGATGATGTGGATGATGATGTGGATGATGTGGATGATGTGGATGATGATGTGGATGATGTGGATGATGATGTGGATGATGTGGATGATGATGTGGATGATGTGGATGATGTGGATGATGTGGATGATGTGGATGATGTGGATGATGTGGATGATGTGGATGATGTGGATGATGTGGATGATGTGGATGATGTGGATGATGTGGATGATGTGGATGATGTGGATGATGTGGATGATGTGGATGATGTGGATGATGATGATGATGTGGATGATGTGGATGATGATGATGATGATGATGATGTGGATGATGATGATGTGGATGATGATGATGTGGATGATGATGATGATGATGATGATGTGGATGGTGTGGATGATGATATTATAAGATATGATATATATGATATGGAGATGTGGTATATGGAGATGTAATTATTTTATTTTTTTGTCATTCAGCCATTATAGCAATAGACAACATCACACATACTATGCAATAAAATTGATAATTTAAAAGAAACAACAGGATTGTTATTAGTGATACAATATTATATTACAGTTTTAATAGTCATTTATGTTGTAGAATGAGTGGATAACTAGCCAGTCATACAGTATTTGTTTGAAGGCTTGTACAGCTAAATCTCGTACAGATTATGGAATCTTATTATATAAATTGTGCCCCCATGAGTCGATAACTGTTAAGTGATTTTGCAGCCTCTGGTATAGGGTACAAATTAATCTGTTTCCTGTGTTTTGCTTCTGGTAACTTCTTTTGTGTGTAAGTTAAAACATAGTGTGTGGTTTACAGTGTGCCTAATAAGAACAACCAGTAATTACCCTAATAGCTCTTTTCTGCAGGCAGTATTAGAAGTCCTGCACACAACTAGAGTTCCTCCATAAAATATCATCATATGTTAGTATGCTTTGGAAGAAAAAAAGGATATTCTAACATATTTTTCAGCTACACAATCCATAAGTCGCCTTAACAGATAAGTTGCTCTTGATAGCTTACAGGGAATTTATTGTATGTGTCAACCCCAAGATAATTTATCATCTAAATATACTCCTAAGAATTTAATGTAACTAGGATCATCTGACAAAAGCTTGTCTTTCAGACTAAAAACCACGTGCTGTGTTTTGTTGTCATTAAATAAGCCATTTGCTTTGAACCAGTTGGAAGCTTGGTCCGTTGTCTTTGCAACAACTTTTAAGGTTGCTGAGATCATTCCTACAATGAAGAAAAGTTTTATCTGCATATAGAACTGTACTAGACTTTATAAATGATGGCACATCATTGATCATTATTAGGAACAAAAAAGGGTCCAACTGGATACTTGGGAACACCTACCTGAACATGTTCCATTCTCAAAATTCCCTTGCCAACACAGAAAAGTTGCCTGTGGTACTGTAGATAAGATTTTAGTAATTTAAGGCTCTTACTTTCAATGCTGTAGAATTCAATTTTTTCCAGAAGCAGTGTGTGTCCTACACAGTCAAAGTGGCTTGCGGAAAGCTGTTATACTCAAACACTTGATGTATGAATTTGACTACAGAGTCTATAGCATCAATTTTTTTCTGAAAACTATTCTGTGATCCACTAATTATTCCTAGATTTTCAAAGTAAACATATAATTGTTGGTAAATTACATGTTTGAGTACTTTGGAAAAAGCTGGAGTATAGAAATTGGCCTGTAATTGACGGTAACTCAGTATCTCCTTTTTTATGTATTTGAACTACCCAAGACACTTCTAGCTCACCAGGAAAATATCACTCAGCTATGCGCTTGTTTGTACAATATGTTAAGGGATACAAAATACAGTACTTTCTTTAGTAAGTTACAAGATTTTATATAAATCTACACTGTCTGATGGTTTCACCTGTTTACTATTCTTAGGATGAGACTAGGAGAGACCTCAGAGAAAGCAGAAGTGTGTGTTAGCCAGTGGTTTACAAACAGTTTTTGCAAGAATCTCTAATGAACTGATATCAGGTTAAAGAATAAAATTTCCTACTTCCTCAGCTGGTTTAATAACTGGGTGCTTAAAGTAATTTTGTTTCTTTTATTTTTAGCAATACTATTTATTAGTTTTCATGCAGATTTGCACTTGTTTGTGGAATACTCAGTACTGCTGAAATAGTGTGCCTTTTTGGCATTCACAATGGCTTTTTTGTACTCATTTCTTTATTTGAGATAGACTGATTTGCCATGGTCAGTCTTCAGACTTTTATATACATTGTCCAACAGCTTAACTTGTTTTTTCAGATTCGTTAGGTCTTCAGTATAATACGGATTTTGTTTATTTGTGGCCTTCGACAATTATTTGCATTTCCTTATGGGAATGCTTTAAAGTTCTTGCCATGTTAGTTTTGCTGACAAATCATTACATAAGCTATATTGGCCAAACCAGTCTATCTGCAAGGGACTTAAGAAAGCTGACAATTTTATCATTTGTGACAGGTCTGGTAATTACAATTTTTGAGATAGGCCTTGCAATATTACTCTTACCAGCAAACAATCTAGTTTTGCAATTTAGGGGTACAGAATCATGGTCCAAGAATCAAAATACCATCACATCACATCACATGATACTTCTGTAGTTTAAAAATGGACAAAAATGTTGTCAAGACGTGCTTCATCCCTCGTGGGTCTATTATTGATAAAGTGTAAATTGCACTTTCTTAGGTTTTTTCAGCTCAATGACACTATGTTTGTGTGTCATTACATCAAAATCTGAATTCAAGTCTCCACCTATTACAATGTCATGATGCTACCATTATGGCTCTCTAAATGCAAATGCCACAGCATGTCTATTTCTCCAGAAATACTCTGGTGGTACCCTTAGGTGGATTGTACAAAGATGTTATTCCTAACTTAAAACTATCAGTGATGCTACCAGTAGCTTCAAAAATTCTGTTTGTCACAAAAGTACTCTAGATCCAACCTATTAATGGAGCAACTGAGCAACTGAGTGACTGGTTAATACAAATTGCTACACCACCTCTTATATGCAATTTTGTACCGTAACTATTTACTATATTATAGTTACCAAATTTAACAACTGTAAGTTCACCCTCAGTAGCCCAATGTTCACTCAAACAAAAAATATCAAATTTATTATCTGGGTCAAAAGTTTTAACAAAAAATTCTTTTTCATTCCTTGAATGTTCAGGTAGCAAATTGTAATCTCGAAACTGGTATTCCCTTCAAACTGAACCTTCTGGTGAGAAGCTATAGTATCTTTTTTACTACTTACATTATGGGCTTCATCGTGCTGCATTTGGAAGAAGAGACGACACTGTTTTCCACTTACCATAACACTTGACACGGCTTCTTTAAGTGCAATTCCCCTCCCTCCTCCTGTTGGCACTGCAGCTACTGTTGCTGGTGAA
The DNA here is from genome assembly GCF_021461395.2 of Schistocerca americana. Classification (NCBI taxonomy): domain Eukaryota; kingdom Metazoa; phylum Arthropoda; class Insecta; order Orthoptera; family Acrididae; genus Schistocerca; species Schistocerca americana. Next base: position 614,728,600 of record NC_060120.1, read on the forward strand.
AGTTTTTTTTTTTTTTTATGGGTTGTGATGGTTCTGCTACAGCTGCTTCATTTTCTAATGCTGCTACCGATAATGCCACTAGTGACAGTGAAGCTTCACTTGCTGGTGCTGATGTCATTTCTTCATAAGGTGTTGCCAGTGAGTTTCTCCCTCATGTGCTGTTAGTCGATTCTTCTTTTCATTTGCCATTGGCAGTGAACCTATTGCAGGTGGTGCAATTCTTTTGTGGGTGTCCACTCCTACAGTTTTTGTGACCTAGAGGTTTTTTTGGCAAGCACTTCTTTGCCTAACTGGTTTCTGTGCAGTGCATGTCTGGTAAAATGCTCCTGACACAACTGGTTGCTGCAATGAAAGTTATGTGCGCAAAATTGCTACAAATATTCCTGAATTTTCTGTTTGTTGTGAAGATTTCTTTATTTACACAAGAGTTTTCAGTTAAGTCATGTCTGTGTGGAATACTTACAACAAATACCTTGTCTTGTGAAATTTTTCCTAGCTATTCCAGCAGTGCTTTTACTGCATGGCTACTCTGGCTTTTGTACACATCATTTCCTCCATTGATTACTGCACAGTTCACACCTTTTTTTCTGTGGTTTCACAGTTTTTAACACTTCCCACAAAAGAGGTCCAGGCTTCAAAATTCCAATGACTTCATAATCTGACTGGATATCAGACGTGATTTAGCTAATTCCCTACCATGACTCATCAATAATATGTAGATTTCTTTTTTCTTCACTGTTTGTTTTTCTGTTTTGTGTTCCATATTTTCAAATGTTGCATTAACATGATTTTTATGTTTAAAGGTACATGGCAGTAATGAGTTTTCTCTGGCACTGTTTTAGTCAATAGTTGCTTCTGAGCAATTTCCTGCAGCACTGAAATTTTCTTTCTGTGGTTTTGGACAGTTTTTATTTAGAACATAGTATTTATTCATTAATGGAACATGTTGCTCCACTTACTGACACTCAATGGAAACAACAGCCAGGACATTTCCTACTACATGGGACTACTTGCTCACGTTTCACATGCATGTGCTCAAGTAGAGGACCATACAAACTGGCAGACCAGCAACACAGTAGCTGTCTACAAAAGGTGCAAAATGTATTGCAGTTAAAGAATGAAGTTTTCACTCTACAGCAGAGTGTGTGCTCATATGAAACTCCCCGGCAGATTAAAACTGTGTGCTGGACCAAGACTTGAACTCGGGACCTTTGCCTTTCGCGGGCAAGTGCTCTACCAACTGAGCTACCCAAGCAAGACTCACACCCCATCCTCACAGCTTTAATTCTGCCAGTATTGCAGTTCATGGTCTTTTTGAACAAACAATGTTTGTGAGGAAATGTACACAAGTAAATAAAACATTAGATCACAATGTTTCATTTATCATCTCCTGCATTTGTCCTGTTCCCCATTGTTTTCGTCAGTTTCCTCAGAAACTGTAAGAACAAGGCATATATTCATATGACATGTTTTGTTCAGAATCACTAATACTGCCATCCTTCAGAGCACATACTGTACCTTTCCTCTTGGCTCAATCCGTATACCACAGTCAGAGATGCACTCAAGACAGCGAAGTAGTCTGTTATGCTAGGTCCTGTATGACCTGAAGAAAGTTCACCAACAGTGGAATCTGAAGTTGAATATTACACTTTTTTGAGACAGGACTCAAAAGGTCAAGAATCCTTCCTTGAATCTGTTGTTATGGCAACAAATCAGTAATGTTATTTCTCATATGATGTTGTGGTGGTGGTGGTGGTGGTGGTGGTGGTGGTGGTGGTGGTGGTGGTGGTGGTGGTCTTCAGTTCTGAGACTGGTTTGATGCAGCTCTCCATGCTACTCTATCCTGTGCAAGCCTCATAATCTCCCAGTACCTACTGCAGCCGACATCCTTCTGAATCTGCTTAGTTTATTCATCTCTTGGTCTCCCTCTATGATTTTTACCCTCCACACTGCCCTCCAGTACTAAATTGGTGATCCCTTCATGCCTCAGAATATGTCGTACCAACCGATCCCTTCTTCTAGTCAAGTTGTGCCACAAACTCCTCCCCAATTCTATTCAATACCTCCTCATTAGTTATGTGGTCTACCTATCTAATCTTCAGCATTCTTCTGTAGTACCACGTTTCAAAAGCTTCTTTTCTCTTCTTGTCCAAACTATTTATCGTCAATGTTTCACTTCCATACATGGCTACACTCCATACAAATACTTTCAGAAATGACTTCCTGACACTTAAATCTATACTCGATGTTAACAAATTTCTCTTCTTCAGAAATGCTTTCCTTGCCATTGCCAGTCTACATTTTATATCCTCTCTACTTGGACAGTCATCAGTTATTTTGCTCCCCAAATAGCAAAACTCCTTTACTACTTTAAGTGTCTCATTTCCTAATCTAATTCCCTCAGCATCACCTGACTTAATTCAACTACATTCCATTATCCTCGTTTTGCTTTTGCTGATGTTCATCTTATATCCTCCTTTCAAGACACTGTCCATTCCGTTCAACTGCTCTTCCAAGTCCTTTGCTGTCTCTGACAGAATTACAATGTCATCGGCAAACCTCAAAGTTTTTATTTCTTCTCCATGGACTTCAATAGCCACTCCGAATTTTTCTTTTGTTTCCTTTACTGCTTGCTCAATATACAGATTGAATAACATCGGGGAGAGGCTACAACCCTGTCTCACTCCCTTCTCAATCACTGCTTCCCTTTCATGCCCCTCCACCCTTACAACTGCCATCTGGTTTCTGTACAAATTGTAAATAGCCTTTCGCTCCCTGTGTTTTACCCCTGCTACCTTCAGAATTTGAAAGATAATATTCCAGTCAACATTGTCAAAAGCTTTCTCTAAGTCTATAAATGCTAGAAATGTAGGTTTGCCTTTCCTTAATCTAGCTTCTAAGATAAGTCATAGTCAGTTTTGCCTCACATGTTCCAACATTTCTATAGGATCCAAACTGATCTTCGCCGAGGTCCGCTTCTACCAGTTTTTCCATTCGTCTGTAAAGAATTCGCGTTAGTATTTTGCAGCTGTGACTTATTAAACTGATAGTTCTGTAATTTTCACATCTGCCAACACCTGCTTTCTTTGGGATTGGAATTATTATATTCTTCTTGAAGTCTGAGGGCATTTCGCCTGTTTCATACATCTTGCTCACCAGATGGTAGAGGTTTGTCAGGACTGGCTCTCCCAAGGGTGTCAGTAGTTCTAACGGAATGTTGTCTACTCCCGGGGCCTTGTTTCGACTTAGGCCTTTCAGTGCTCTGTCAAACTCTTCACGCAGTATCATATCTCCCATTCCATCTTCATCCACCTCCTCCTTCCATTTCCATAATATTGTCCTCAAGAGCATCGCCCCTGTATAGATCCTCTATATACTACTTCCACCTTTCTGCTTTCCCTTCTTTGCTTATAACTGGGTTTCTGTCTGAGCTCTTGATATTCATGCAAGTGATTCTCTTTTCTCCAAAGGTCTCTTTAATTTTCCTGTAGGCAGTATCTATCTTACCCCTCATGAGATCAGCCTCTACATCCTTACATTTGTCCTCTAGCCATCCCTGCTTAGCCATTTTGCACTTCCTGTCGATCTCATTTTTGAAACGTTTGTATTCCTTTTTGCCTGCTTCACTTGCTGCATTTTTGTATTTTCTTCTTTCATCAATTACATTTAGTATCTCTTCTGTTACCCAAAGATTTCTACTAGCCCTAATCTTGTTACCTACTCGATCCTCTGCTGCCTTCACTATTTGATTCCTCAAAGCTACCCATTCTTCTTCTACTGTATTTCCTCCCCCCATTCCTGTCAGTTGTTCCCTTGCGCTCTCCCTGAAACCCTGTACAACCTCTGGTTCTTCCAGTCTTTCCAGGTCCCATCTCCTTAAATTCCCACCTTTTTGCAGTTTCTTCATTTTTAATCTACAGTTCATAACCAATAGATTGTGGTCAGAGTCCACATCTGCCCCTGGAAATGTCTTAAAATTTAAAATCTGGTTCCTAAATCTCTGTCGTACCATTATATAATCTATCTGAAACCTTTAAGTATCTCCAGGGTTCTTCCATGTACACAACCTTCTTTCATGATTCTTGAACCAAGTGTTAGCTATGATTAAGTTATGCTCTGTGCAAAATTGTACCAGGCGGCTTCATCTGTCATTTCTTACCCCCAATCCATATTCACCTATTACGTTTCCTTCTCTTCCTATTCCTACTGTCGAATTCCAGTCACCCATGACTCTTGAAACTTTGATCTCCCTTCACTACCTGAATAATTCCTTTTATCTCATCATACATTTCATCATCATCTTCTTCATCATCTGCAGAGCTAGTTGGCCTGACATTCCACACTCCGATCCGTAGAACACCAGTTTTCTTTCTCCTGATAACGATGTCCTCTTGAGTAGTCCCTGCCCGGAGATCCAAATGGGGGACTATTTTACCTCCGGAATATTTTACCCAAGAGTACGCCATCATCATTTAAACATACAGAAAAGCTGCATGCACTCGGGAAAAATTACGGCTGTAGTTTCACCTTGTTTTCAGCTGTTCGCAGTACCAAAACAGCAAGGCCATTGTGGTTAGTGTTACAGGGCCAGATCAGTCAATCATTCAGACTGTTGCACCTGCAACTACTGAAAAGACTGCTGCCCCTGTTCGGGAACCACACGTTTGTCTGGCCTCTCAACAGATACTCCTCCATTGTGATTGCACCTACGGTACGGCTACCTGTATCGTTGAGGCACGCAAGCCTCCCTACCAACGGCAAGGTCCATGGTTCATAGGGGGGATTTCTCATATGTCTCATATGTCAATAGATAATATATTAACTTTTGATAGCCATCAGCATCTTCAAATAAACTAGAACTATAAAAGGACAAAAATTTTGAATGAAAGATATTGACAAAACAAGGCAGTGTATTTGCATGAATGTAACCTATAGTAATATATCAGGTGTGCCTAATTTTGACTGAAAGAAGTGCATCAATGGAACATAGATTGTTGACTTGAAGTGAATGTAAAGTTTGCTAAAAAACTGCTAAAAGAAAAGACAAACCTTCTGCAAATAAGATAGTGTTGTCTGCATAGTCTTAGACACAGAGATTGGGCATATGCCTGTTCCATATCCACAAAATTTCTCTCATTTACTTAGATGACCCCTGTGTCTCCTTCCTTTCATGTTTTAGTTCAGATTTTCTTGGGTAGTCTCTCATCCAATTCCACTCACATGTCCCACTCTCCTGCTACTTGAAAAGACCTGATCTGCAACATTAACACTGCAGTTGTTTTGGAAACCAATATTTACTTATTTGAAATACATTTAAGATATCTTCTAGTGCATAAACAAGCAATTTGATGATATCTGCTGTTCAGGAAGCTTTGTGGCTTGAACAGTTTCAAACTGAACTGAAAAACATGCGCATTGTGCTGATAAAATGGGCTAGCATTCTGGTATAGATGTTAAGATAATAGAATGCAAATCATATTATACTCCCACAGTTGATCTTGACATTATATAATATACATTTATTTATTAGATCCACAGACAAAATACATTGTATGGATCAGGAAAAATTATAATACATACATTGATAAGTGTACGTTGTTTACTAACCATTTAGCAAATTATGATTTTTGCAAGAATATTTTAGGCCTATTTCATGGTGAATTAAAATTATCATTTACGTAATTTATACTATTTGTACCTGTACACATAAGTGACTTGCCTTTTTTTTATACAGTGATTGTATTGAAACTTGCCCTACAATTTAACTGTAGTGCACAGAAAATCATTAATTCTATAGGAACAGTTTTCTGTCAAGTAAATTTTGAGAGATTTTATGTAAAGTTTTTAAAGTTCAAAGAGTTTTTCTAGGGCATTTGTTCCTGCATATGATGGCATTGTTGTGTATTTCATTGTGTTGCGAATCGGCTCATGGGAGAGGTTCCACTTTCTTGTGTGATGGTTGTGTTGTTATGTTGAGTATCAGGAGCATACCTGAGTTTTGTCTAACACAGAAGTTTGTATAGGTATATGTGATTTGAATATTCTATTAATGTTTGGTTTGGAGGCGCCTCCCTATAAAACTATATCGTAGCTTAATGTCAACTGGATTAGTGCATAGTCTATCATTTTCATATCATTTGTGTCTGTCTACTAGCTGAGTTTGAGAGATACATATAGGTTTGAGCCGATTTTCCACTTATTTATTCAATGTGTTTATTTATTTAGTACCTGTATTATCAGATTCATGATATTGGACTTGACAAAGTACAGAACAGTATAAAATATTACATATTTACATCATGTACAAACTTTTATCATTTTTATCCACACATCTTTATAATAAAAAAAATATTCTGCTTAATAAGATTATAAAATTATATACCTGCATACATCTAAAAACAAAGATGATGTGACTTACGGAACGAAAGTGCTGGCAGGTTGATAGACACACAAACATACACATGAAAGTCAAGCTTTCGCAACAAACTGTTGCCTCATTAGGAAAGAGGGAAGGTGAGGGAAAGACGAAAGGATGTGGGTTTTGGAGTCATTCGAATACCCGGAGGGGCAAGTTCCCATCTCCGGAGTTCTGACAGGTTGGTGTTAGTGGGAAGTATCCAGATAACCCGGACGGTGTAACACTGTGCCAAGATGTGCTGGCTGTGCACCAAGGCATGTTTAGCCACAGGGTGATCCTCATTACCAACAAACACTGTCTGCCTGTGTCCATTCATGCGAATGGACAGTTTGTTGCTGGTCATTCCCACATAGAAAGCTTCACAGTGTAGGCAGGTCAGTTGGTAAATCACATGGGTGCTTTCACACGTGGCTCTGCCTTTGATCGTGTACACCTTCCGGGTTACAGGACTGGAGTCGGTGGTGGTGGGAGGGTGCATGAGACAGGTTTTACACCGGGGGCAGTTACAAGGGTAGGAGCCAGAGGGTAGGGAAGGTGGTTTGGGGATTTCATGGGGATGAACTAAGAGGTTACGAAGGTTAGGTGGACGGCGGAAAGACACTCTTGGTGGAGTGGGGAGGATTTCATGAAGGATGGATCTCATTTCAGGGCAGGATTTGAGGAAGTTGTATCCCTGCTCGCGAGCCACATTCAGAGTCTGGTCCAGTCCTGGAAAGTATCATGTCACAAGTGGGGCACTTTTGTGGTTCTTCTGTGGGGGATTCTGGGTTTGAGGGGATGAGGAAGTGGCTCTGGTTATTTGCTTCTGTACCAGGTTGGGAGGGTAGTTGCGGGATGCGAAAGCTGTTATCAGGTTGTTGGTGTAATGGTTCAGGGATTCTGGACTGGAGCAGATTCATTTGCCACGAAACCTAGGCTGTAGGGAAGGGACCGTTTGATGTGGAATGGGTGGCAGCTGTCATAATGGAGGTACTGTTGCTTGTTGGGGATTTTGATGTGGACGTACGTGTGAAGCTGGCCATTGGACAGGTGGAGGTCAATGTCAAGGAAAGTGGCATGGGATTTGGAGTAGGACCAGGTGAATCTGATTTTGGTTGAGTTGAGGTTGGAGAGGAAATTCTGGAGTTGTCCTTCACTGTGAGTCCAGATCATGAAGATGTCATCAATAAATCTGTACCAAACTTTGGGTTGGCAGGCCTGGGTAACCAAGAAGGCTTCCTCTAAGCGACCCATAAATAGGTTGGCGTACGAGGGGGGGCCATCCTGGTGCCCATGGCTGTTCCCTTTAATTGTTTGTATATCTGGCCTTCGAAAGTGAAGAAGTTGTGGGTCAGGATGAAGCTGGCTAAGGTAATGAGGAAAGAGGTTTTTGGTAGGGTGGCAGGTGATCGGCGTGAATGGAAGAGCTCCATCGCAGCGAGGCCCTGGACATGCGGAATATTTGTGTATAAGGAAGTGGCATCAATGGTTTTGTCTTTCCCTCTCTTTCCCTCTTTCCTGATGAGGCAACAGTTTGTTGCGAAAGCTTGAATTTCATGTGTATGTTTGTGTTTGTTTGTGTGTCTATCGACCTGCCAGCACTTTCGTTCGATAAGTCACATAATCTGTGTTTTTAGATATATTTTTCCCTCGTGGAATGTTTCCCTCTATTGTATTTATACCTGCATACAGATAGAATAAAAGCTAGTGGAACCCCTTTGTTGTTTTACTAAAACTATTAAATATCAGTACTTTAGTTAACTAGGCATAGTAACATATGGCACAAAAGCTAGGTGCATAATTAGATGTATACATTGATGAAAGAAGTTTTGTTTTATCTACGAATGGTTGTTATTTATGAATTTTTGTTTAGAGAATTATGAAGTAGACCTACAAATTTGAGCAAAATTCCAGGTATTTATTAATGCTGTAGAAGCTGTTGTTTATTAGTAGATTATTTAGTTCTTTTTTGAATGCATTCATGTTTGGTATTTTTTGTGCTATCTGGCAGTGCACTGTACAGAATTTTTGGTCTGTAAACAGCACTGTCCTGATACACTGTTTTTTCTGTGCACATCTCTATGATAGTCATCCCTGTTCCTTGTCTGATAATTGTTGATCTCACTGTTCAAAGCTGAAACTTGATGGTTATTAATGAAGCAGATGCTTTCAAATATAAATATAGATGGTAAAGTCATGATTTTTAATTCCTTAAAGATACCTCCACATGGTGCTCTCTAAGCAGCATCACTTATTAATCTTACTGCTTTCTTTTGGAGCTTAAACTGCTTTGAAAAACAAGCACTACCCCAGAACACTATCCCATACTTCAGTAGACTATGCATGTATGTGTAATAAGCACTTAATACTGTTCCAGTATTGCAGTAATCTTTAAGCATTCTTAATATCTAACAGTACTTGCTTAATTTTTTGTTAAGCATTTCTACATATTTTTCCCATCTTAAAAGATGCTCAGCTACCCCATAGTCCTAAAAATTTTATGTGATTATTTTGCTGTGTTTGGCTATTCAATAATGCAAATTTTACATTGGTCCTATTTTTGTTCCTTATATGGTTGAAGTTCATCCATACAGTTCTCTCGTCATTGTCAACTAGACAGTTACCTTTAAAACATTTTCTGCCACTGCTGCTGCTTTCAGTTTTTTTTGCTGCATCTCATAATCATTCTTCTCTTTTATAATGAAGGTGGTATCATCAGCAAATAATATGGTAGCAACAGTGGTCCCAATACTGAGCCCTGGGGCACCCCATAATTAACTATCTTATATGCAGAATGGTACACATTTCCATCCTGAGAAATTTGAACTCATTGTTTCCTATAAGTTAAATATGACTTGAACCACTCGTAGGAAATACCACAGACACCATAATTATACAGTTTGAACAGTAGTAGATCATGATTTATAAGATCAAACACTTTGGAAAGGTCCAGAAACAACCCACAGATCAGTTCTTTGTCCTCAATAGCTTTGTAAACAAGTTCTAGGAAACTGAAGAGAGCCGTTTGTGTAGATTTGCCTTTTCTGAAACCATTCTGTGCATTTACAAGAATTTTGTTTTCGTTTAGGAAGTGTAGCAATCTGCCATACATTATTCTTTCGATTATTTTCAAAATTACAGATAATAATGATAGTGGCCTGATATTTCTAATGTCAAACCAGTCACCACTTTTATAAACTGGTATTACTGTTAACTGCTTAAGTTAGAGACATTATTGGTACTATATTTAATAATTTTGTCAGGGATACCATCAAATCTGCAGGTCATTTTACTCTTTCATTTGCTGATAGTCGTTTGTACTTCTCTGGTGTTACAGGATGTAGGTACATTGTCCCTTCATTTATTGGAGTTAGCACCTTCGTCTTTGGATTATATTTAGTGGTGATCATGTTTTGGGCTATATTAATATAATGATCATTAAATATATTAGCTATTGTAAATGGATCATCAACAATTTCATTCGTGTTTTATGGTGATTTTATTACTTACATTTTCATGTTTGCCTGTATGATTATTAATAACTTCCCATATAGATTTCATTACCCTTTGTGATATATGAATCCTTGTGGTTCTTTTTTTTGCAGCAACTATAGCTTCCCTGTGCTTTTTCCTGTAACACTTTACATATGGTTTCGAGATAGTATTTTGCTTTGCACACTTACATAGCATTCAAAGACTTTGATGACTTGTTGATTTAACTTGTTATCCATGAATTTGACATTTTGTTTATTTTCATTCTCTTCAGAGGGAATGTAATATCATAGCAGTATTAATGATTTGACAAGAACTTTTTGAATTTATCTATGAAACTATTGCTTTCCATGTCCCAGTTTACATTTTTTAACATTAAAGACCCGTACTTTCACTTTTGCTGCTGTATCTGGTGGCATCTTCTACACACATGTCCACATACTATACTTTTAGTAGATTAACCAGTTCCTGTACTTTTTTTACAGTTGTCCTTGAAATTAGCATTGAAATCCCAAAACACAATTATGTATTTTGACTGACTATTTAGAGAGTTCAGAAGATTTTCCAAATTTCCAGAGCAAAATTAAAAACTACCAGATGGGGACCTATATATACATATATACATATACATATATATACATATACATATCTAAAAACAAAGATGATGTGACTTACCAAATGAATGTGCTGGCAGGTCGACAGACACACAAACAAACACAAACATACACACAAAATTAAAGCTTTCGCAACAAACTGTTGCCTCATTAGGAAAGAGGGAAGGAGAGGGAAAGACGAAAGGATGTGGGTTTTAAGGGAGAGGGTAAGGAGTCATTCCAATCCCGGGAGCGGAAAGACATACCTTAGGGGGTAAAAAGGACGGGTATACGCGCGCACGCACGCACGCACGCACGCGCACACACACACACACACACACACACACACACACACACACACACACACACACACAAAAGCAGACATATTTAAAAAAGTCTTTAAATATGTCAGCTTGTGTTTGTATATATATATATATATGTGTGTGTGTGTGTGTGTGTGTGTGTGTGTGTGTGTGTGTGTGTGTGTGTGTGTGTGTGTGTGTGTGCGCGCGCGCGCGCAAGTGTATACCCGTCCTTTTTACCCCCTAAGGTAAGTCATTCCGCTCCCGGGATTGGAATGACTGCTTACCCTCTCCCTTAAAACCCACATCCTTTCGTCTTTCCCTCTCCTTCCCTCTTTCCTGATGAGGCAACAGTTTGATGCGAAAGCTTGAATTTTGTGTGTATGTTTGTGTGTCTGTCGACCTGCCAGCACTTTCATTTGGTAAGTCACATCATCTTTGTTTTTAGATATATATTTCCTACGTGGAATGTTTCCCTCTATTTTATATATATAGGGATGAAGTAGTGAAGGCAGCAGAGGATCAAGTAGGTAAAAAGACGAGGGCTAGTAGAAATCCTTGGGTAACAGAAGAAATATTGAATTTAATTGATGAAAGGAGAAAATATAAAAATGCAGGAAATGAAGCAGGCAAAAAGGAATACAAACGTTTCAAAAATGAGATCGACAGGAAGTGCAAAATGGCTAAGCAGGGATGGCTAGAGGACAAATGTAAGGATGTAGAGGCTTGTCTCACTAGGGGGTAAGATAGATACTGCCTACAGGAAAATTGAAGGGACCTTCGGAGAGAAGAGAACCACTTGTATGAATATCAAGAGCTCAGATGGCAACCCAGTTCTAAGCAACCAAGGGAAGGCAGAAAGGTGGAACGAGTATATAGAGGGTTTATACAAGGGCGATGTACTTGAGGACAATATTATGAAAATGGAAGAGGATGTAGATAAAGATGAAATGGGAGATACGATACTGCGTGAAGAGTTTGACAGAGCACTGAAAGACCTGAGTCAAAACAAGGCCCCGGGAGTAGACAACATTCCATTAGAACTACTGATGGCCTTGGGAGAACCAGTCATGACAAAACTCTACCATCTGATGAGCAAGATGTATGAGACAGGCGAAATACCCTTGGACTTCAAGAAGAATATAATAATTCCAATCCCAAAGAAAGCACGTGTTGACAGATGTGAAAATTACTGAACTATCAGTTTAATAAGTCACAGCTGCAAAATACTAACGCGAATTCTTTACAGACGAATGGAAAAACTAGTAGAAGCCAACCTCGGGGAAGTTCAGTTTGGATTCCGTAGAAATGTTGGAACACGTGAGGCAATACTAACCTTAAGACTTATCTTAGAAGAAAGATTAAGAAAAGGCAAACCTACATTTCTAGCATTTGTAGACTTAGAGAAAGCTTTTGACAACGTTAACTGGAATACTCTCTTTCAAATTCTGAAGGTGGCAGGGGAAAAATACAGGGAGCGAAAGGCTATTTACAATTTGTACAGAAACCAGATGGCAGTTATATGAGTCGAGGGACATGAAAGGGAAGCAGTGGTTGGTAAGGGAGTGAGACAGGGTTGTAGCCTCTCCCCGATGTTATTCAATCTGTATATTGAGCAAGCAGTAAAGGAAACAAAAGAAAAATTCGGAGTAGGTATTAAAATTCATGGAGAAGAAGTAAAAACTTTGAGGTTCGCTGATGACATTGTAATTCTGTCAGAGACAGCAAAGGACTTGGAAGAGCAGTTGAACGGAATGGACAGTGTCGTGAAAGGAGGATATAAGATGAACATCAACAGAAGCAAAACGAGGATAATGGAATGTAGTCAAATTAAATCGGGTGATGCTGAGGGAATTAGATTAGGAAATGAGACACTTAAAGTAGTAAAGGAGTTTTGCTATTTGGGAAGCAAAATAACTGATGATGGTCAAAGTAGAGAGGATATAAAATGTAGACTGGCAATGGCAAGGAAAGGGTTTCTGAAGAAGAGAAATTTGTTAACATCGAGTATAGATTTAAGTGTCAGGAAGTCGTTTCTGAAAGTATTTGTATGGAGTGTAGCCATGTATGGAAGTGAAACATGGACGATAACCAGTTTGGACAAGAAGAGAATAGAAGCTTTCGAAATGTGGTGCTACAGAAGAATGCTGAAGATAAGGTGGGTAGATCACGTAGCTAATGAGGAGGTATTGAATAGGATTGGGGAGAAGAGAAGTTTGTGGCACAACTTGACCAGAAGACGGGATTGGTTGGTAGAACATGTTTTGAGGCATCAAGGGATCACAAATTTAGCATTGGAGGGCAGCGTGGAGAGTAAAAATCGTAGAGGGAGACCAAGAGATGAATACACTTAGCAGATTCAGAAGGATGTAGGTTGCAGTAGGTACTGGGAGATGAAGAAGCTTGCACGGGATAGAGTAGCATGGAGAGCTGCATCAAACCAGTCTCAGGACTGAAGACCACAACAAAACATATACATATAATTAAACTGTCTGGTAGTTCACATAAACAATATTAAAATTCTTTTTCAATACTGCAGACATTTGGAAACCTAATTTTCTCTGATTTAATACCTGTTCTTACATATATACATATTCCACCCCCTCTGTATGTTTCACTGCAAAAGCTGTTGATCAGCTGGAAGTCTGAAATCCCAACTGCACATTTTTGTATTTCTTGGAGCCAGTGTTCAGTTACACAAAAGATACAAATCTCTTTCAATGAACCATCCAAAAGGACCTCTAGCTCATATTTGCAGCTTAGTGGTTAAGCCCTGAACATTATGATATAGGAGAGTTAAAGAATTTTTCAGTTCTATGAGAGGTATATTTCTTGCCTGGTTAGTTCTTTCAAGAGTAGGCTCTAGTCTTATTTTCTTTCATTTGTTGTTACTCCAAGGAATGTAGTGTATTTGGAATGTTTTACTAAGTACTCATTTATGAAAATGTTGTCTTCACTGTGAAGATTTTTTTAAATTTAACCTTCAGACAGTGTTCTAGTAATGCTCTTACACAAATTTAATTCAGTAAACCTTTGCAAGGCATTACTTACTTCTAAGTTCGCTTTTATTTCTAGGTTTTCTGTGTCTTTATTTAACAGTAGTTGTCACCTGCTTAAGTAACTATTTTGCCATAATTAATTATGTTTTGGATGTGATTTGCATATCAAATGAACAATAATGAGCCAAGAATTGATACCTATGGCACAGAGAAGTGTAAAGTTCTAACTTCAAATCATATTTTGTTCTCCTGTTGTTTTTGTGGTTTCTGTATATTGTCTTCTGTCTGTCAGGTATGATGAGATACAGCCTCCTGCATTCCTTCGTACACCATAGACTCCTAATATATCTTCTAATTTTGTGGCCTACACAATCAAATGCCTTTGTTAGAGCTATAAATACTCCTAGACATTTACTTTGAGTCCAAGTTGAATATGACACTTAAGACTGCTTCTGTGGTGCAGTTGTCTTTCTGGAAGCCACACTAGTTCTTGTTGATTAATTCATATTTCGCCAGAAATGCAATGAGTTCTCTCTGCATAAGCTCATTCAAATACTTTTTATATAATGGACAGAAGAGCCAAAAGTCTATAATTTTCAGGTTAATATTCATTGCCCTTTTTCATGCACCAATTTTATCAATGCTGTCTTAGAGCAATTAGGAAAAAAAGGCCTCCCAGGAATAAAATCTTCGTTAGTTGTGTAATAGGGTTCTTGAGTTCCTGCATACTCTATTTAATATCTGTAGATAATAGTCCATCAATTCACATGACTCTATTTGTTGTTTAGTTATTTTCATTACCTGTATTGGTTCTTATTCTGTCACTGAAAACATTGCCCTAGGTTTGTGACAAAATGATCAGTTCTGCTTTACTTTCTATGCTGATCATAAACAAGGTTTTGTTATGTTCCTGTGAGTTTGTATACAATTAAAATTCTAATAAACCAACAAGCCTTGCTCCTATTATCAGCACTTCTTAAATAAGCTTTTTCATCTGTCTGTCTGGCTGCTTGTAGTACTTTGGCATATGCAACGACTTCATCTAGTTCCTGAAGACACAAATACCTTTTGTTATCCATTTTTTGTTTTTATTGGTAGTTTTGTTATTTGTATTTCTCGTGGGCATGTTATATTATGGTAGCAGGAAAAGGAGTTTATAAATTGAGTCATTTTATGATCTAGTGAAGAATCTTGTTGCAGTATTTCCCATCAATTTTCATGAAATGTAAGCCTAAGGGCTGTTTTGTTCATTAAAGGTTAATTTTCCCCATTTTTTGTCTCTGTTCTTTTGTAGTTACATGAATTAAGCATATTTTGATTGCATCATGGTCTGAGAAAATTTTTTCCGAGGGCATGCAGCTTAACTGTATGGTTAAATGATGGAGTCCTCTTGGGTAAAATATTCCGGAGGTAAAACAGTCCCCCATTCGGATCTCTGGGCGGGGACTACTCAAGAGGACGTAGTTATCAGGAGAAAGAAAACTGGCGTTCTATGGATCGGAGCGTCGAATGTCCGATCCCTTAATCGGACAGGTAGGTTAGAAAATTTAAAAAGGGAAATGGATAGGTTGAAGTTAGGTATAGTGGAAATAAGTGAAGTTCGGTGGCAGGAGGAACCTGACTTTTGGTCAGGCGAATACAGGGTTACAAATACAAAATCAAATAGGGGTAATGCAGGAGTAGGTTTAATAATAAATAAAAAAAATAGGAGTGCAGGTAAGCTACTACCAACAGCATAGTGAATGCGTTATTGTGGCCAAGATAGACACGAAGCCCATGCTTACTACAGTAGTAAAAGTTTATATGCCAACTAGCTCTGCAGATGATGAAGTAGTTGATGAAATGTATGATGAGATAAAAGGAATTATTCAGGTAGTGATGGGAGATGAAAATTTAATAGTCATGGGTGACTGGAATTCGAGAGTAGGAAAAGGGAGAGAAGGAAACATAGTAGGTGAATATGGATTGGGGGACAGAAATGAAAGAGGAAGCCGCCTGGTAGAGTTTTGCGCAGAGCATAACTTAATCATAGCTAACACTTGGTTCAAGAATCATGAAAGAAGATTGTAAACGTGGAAGAATCCTGGAGATACTAGAAGGTATCAGATAGATTATATAATGGTAAGACAGAGATTTAGAAACCAGGTTTTAAATTTGAATGTATGCTTTCCCGGCGTATACAGCTGGCGAAGAGTTCTCGGGCTTCCAGCCGGGTGGCGGTGTCTTCAAACAGCGACGTTTCGACGAGTGACATACTCATCATCTTCTGGCGAAGTCAGAAGATGATGAGTATGTCACTCGTCGAAACGTCGCTGTTTGAAGACACCGCCACCCTGCTGGAAGCCCGAGAACTCTTCGCCAGGTTTTAAATTGTAAGACATTTCCAGGGGCAGATGTGCACTCCAGCCACAATCTATTGGTTGAGAAACTGAAGACTAAAACTGAAGAAACTACAAAAAGGTGGGAATTTAAGGAGATGGGACCTGGATAAACTGACTAAACCAGAGGTTGTACAGAGTTTCAGGGAGAGCATAAGGGAACAATTGACAGGAATGTGGGAAAGAAATATAGTAGAAGAAGAATGGGTAGCTTTGAGGGATGAAGTAGTGAATGCAGCAGAGGATCAAGTAGGTATATAGGCGAGGGCTAGCAGAAATCCTTGGGTAACAGAAGAAATATTGAATTTAATTGATGAAAGGAGAAAATATAAAATGCAATAAATAAAGTAGGCAAAAGGGAATACAATAGTCTCAAAAATAAGACCGACAGGAAGTGCAAATTGGCTAAGCAGGAATGGCTAGAGGACAAATGTAAAAATGTAGAGGCTTATCTCACTAGGGGTAAGATAGATACTGCCTACAGGAAAATTAAAGAGACCTTTGGAGAAAAGAGAGCCACTTGTATGAATATCAAGAGCTCAGATGGAAGCCCAATTCTAAGCAAAGAAGGGAAAGCAGAAAGGTGGAAGGAGTATATAGAGGGTCTCTACAAGGGCGATGTACTTGAGGACAATATTATCGAAATGGAAGAGGAGGTAGATGAAGATGAAATGGGAGATACAATACTGTGTGAAGAGTTTGACAGAGCACTGAAAGACCTGAGTCAAAACAAGGCTCCGGGAGTAGACAACATTCCATTGGAACAACTGATGGCCTTGGGAGAGCCAGTCCTGACTAAACTCAACCATCTGGTGAGCACGATGTATGAGACAGGCGAAATACCTTCAGACTTCAAGAAGAATATAATAATTCCAATCCCAAAGAAAGCAGGTGTTGACAGATGTGAAAATTACTGAACTATCAGTTTAATAAGTCACAGCTGCAAAATACTAACGTGATTTCTTTACAGACGAATGGAAAACTGGTAGAAGCAGACCTCGGCGAAGATCAGTTTGGATTCCGCAGAAATGTTGGAACATGTGAGGCAATACTGACCCTACGACTTATCTT
Source organism: Schistocerca americana (assembly GCF_021461395.2). Classification (NCBI taxonomy): domain Eukaryota; kingdom Metazoa; phylum Arthropoda; class Insecta; order Orthoptera; family Acrididae; genus Schistocerca; species Schistocerca americana. Next base: position 614,745,832 of record NC_060120.1, read on the forward strand.
AGAAAATAGATTAAGGAAAGGCAAACCTACATTTCTAGCATTTGTAGACATAGAGAAAGCTTTTGACAATGTTGACTGGAATACTCTCTTTCAAATTCTGAAGGTGTCAGGAATAAATAAGGGAGTGAAAGGCTATTTACAATTTGTACAGAAAGCAGATGGCAGCTATAAGAGTCGAGGGACATGAAAGGGAAGCAGTGGTTGGGAAGGGAGTGAGACAGGGTTGTAGCCTCTCCCCGATGTTATTCAATCTGTATATTGAGCAAGCAGTGAAGGAAACAAAAGAAAAATTCGGAGTGGCTATTGAAGTCCATGGAGAAGAAATAAAAACTTTGAGGTTTGCCGATGACATTGTAATTCTGTCAGTCAGCAAAGGACTTGGAAGAGCAGTTGAACGGAATGGACAGTGTTGTGAAAGGAGGATATAAGATGAACATCAACAAAAGCAATACGAGGATAATGGAATGTAGTCAAATTAAATCGGGTGATGCTGAGGGAATTAGATTAGGAAATGAGACACTTAAAGTAGTAAAGGAGTTTTGCTATTTGGGAAGCAAAATAACTGATGATGGTCGAAGTAGAGAGGATATAAAATGTAGACTGGCAATGGCAAGGAAAGCGTTTCTGAAGAAGAGAAATTTGTTAACATCGAGTATAGATTTAAGTGTCAGGAAGTCGTTTCTGAAAGTATTTGTATGGAGTCTAGCCATGTATGGAAATGAAACATGGACGATAACCAGTTTGGACAAGAAGAGAATAGAAGCTTTCGAAATGTGGTGCTACAGAAGAATGCTGAAGATAAGGTGGGTAGATCACGTAACTAATGAGGAGGTATTGAATAGGATTGGGGAGAAGAGAAGTTTGTGGCACAACTTGACTAGAAGAAGGGATCGGTTGGTAGGACATGTTCTGAGGCATCAAGGGATCACCAGTTTAGTATTGGAGGGCAGCGTGGAGGGTAAAAATCGTAGGGGGAGACCAAGAGGTGAATACACTAAGCAGATTCAGAAGGATGTAGATTGCAGTAGGTACTGGGAGATGAAGAAGCTTGCACAGGATAGAGTAGCATGGAGAGCTGCATCAAATCAGTCTCAGGACTGAAGACAACAACAACAACAACAACAACAACAACAACAACAACAACATGGTCTGAGAGAGCTGTTTCAATTACTTAAGTTTTGTATTGAAAGTCAGATAGATTTGTGATAAATTTCTGTACATGCTGTTCAGGATTCTCCAGTGTTTTCAATGAAAATGTTTATCCACTCATTTGGCAATCTGCAGATGTGTATGCTGCACAGTGAGGAACTAGTTGAATATATTTTTGGCCTGTTACTACTACAGTATTCCAGTATCACATTTTTTAACAAGTGAAGACTGTTTATACCGTTTCTGTTTACCTTATTATGGGTTAGTATTTCAGCTTGCCCACTAGTACTATTCTTTCTGCATGAGCGAGCCATTACGTTATAATCTCTGATGATAAGATCTAAAATTTCATGTTGGTTTAGTCCATGTTTTGTTAGAGCTGGAATATCTGGGCTTCTTCGTTTAGTATTATTTCTAATTGGGTTACCTTTTTTTTTTCATGAATGTTCTGGTGGATTATTTTATATTTGAGTGCCCTGGTTCTATTTTGTGGTTTTTTCCATGTTCTGTTTCATTGTTTCTGTTAATTGTCAGGTCTCCTAGTCTTTCCCTCTCCCTCATGTAAGTTTAGTTTCTCTTATTTCTAATTATTTTACATACATTTGTAAACATTCCTCTGAGAATTATAGATCCCAGTCTGTTTAAATTTATGCTATCCTTCTTTAGGCAGTTTTCACACAGAAATTTGTTTGGATCTATGAAGATATCCCCCAGATGATATCCTTCTCTTTGAAAGCACAGTTTATTTTTGGGATACATTTGTCACTCACTGACATTAAATAAAATAAATTATAAGAATAATGGAAGGGGTAGATAATCGCAAATCGTGTAGACCATTGTTTCAAAAAAGGGATGATCCTGCCACTTCCTTGCATATATATACTTGAAAATATAATGTATTTAAAGCAAAACTTACATACAAAAAGACCACTCATCACTCAAAATCACACAATACACAGCTATGATACGTGACAAAAATTAGATGTACATGTTCAAAGCGCCAGCACAAAGTTATTTCAAAACAACCTTATCCATCCTAGTATCAAACTATACAGTGCCTTACCAGATACCATTAAACACATACAAAACATTGGTCACTTCAAATCTAAACCGAAGACGTACTTGGTTGATCACTGCTTTTACGCAGTAACTCTCTGCGTATAGGGTAACAACATTTATTTAAGTATTCATCATTAATTGATATATTAATGTGTGTTGTTATGTACAAAGGTATATTATATGCAAAACTGTTAATATTAACAAAAAAATCCAAATATCTCTTGCACATTGTGCAGCTGTAGATGAAATGGATCAATAAATCAACTGATCTTTTTAAAATTCCGCTGAGTATGAGCATGGATCCCTCGGACACTTCTTGCCACATGAACTATGTTCTTTGTTTCATTTGCAAATTCTTCTTCACTACTGATTAACAAATTTTCTCCAGCATGTACAAAAATGCCTTGTAATTCTGACGGTTCAGGATCAAGTCCTGTACACACTTGTTTTGAGTTACCATCATTTTAAAATGCTTGCCTAGTTGTTGCATTCTAATTCCAGGTCACACATTGATTTTGCGTTTGGTGACAATGATATTTCTCAATAGTGAGTCACCAATTATTAAAAATTTGTTTTCATTTCCTTGGATAGCTGCGGTTTTTTCGTTTATTATGTGTCGCCAACTTCCATTTATATTTATCTGCAGATTTTTGGCTTATTTGGTTTATCATGACCTGATTGACACACGAATACTCAGGGTACATAGTGCATAATTTTCAAAGTAAGTTTAATTTTTACTCTGTCTCTCTCTCTCTCTCTCTCTCTCTCTCTCTCTCTCTCTCTCTCTCTCTCTCTCTCTCTCTCTCTCTCTCTCTCTCTCCCCCCCCCCCTTTTCCCTCTGCCTCTGCCTTACCATGAATAATCTAGGATGGACTGAAGTATGTAGAGGAGGATAAGTCATTACGGAGGCACGTGATGTTGGTTCTGGAGAACAACTTGGCTCAAAAGTTTCTCAGTACTTCTATTGTAAATAACATGGTAAATGACTTTAAGGTTGATTTAAACCGCAGTCTTTTACTGGATGTTATGTGCTCATTTTTGGCTTTTTGCCGCATTGAATAGGTGCTACCATTATCCATCCATGAGACTGACTCAGGTCAGTTGATATATATGTAGACTTGATACAAACTTAAAGGTCCTTTTACTGACTGGAAGTATTTTGTTACTTGGAGCAATTAAATTATGTGGAAAAAAAAAAATTGTGTTTGTTTACATGTTACACAAAATTTGTCACTTGCTTCAACTGTAACTCTTATAAATTACTGCATACATTTTAACTAGAATTCCATATGAGTCAAACTGTTACTCCAGACAGAAAAACCCCTTATTTTCGGCCAGAAATTCAAACACACAGATTATTTTGTTGTCCAGATGAGTAACCTTCATTTTATTGATACCATAACGGCTTTCTCCTCCATTGGTCATTGTGTGGTGTCATTCTTTAATCAGCTTCTTTGTTTCCTTGTGGTTAGGTTACTCATCCAGGATATGGAACACCATCAATTAACAGCTGATGTTTCTCATAAATTACTATTTCTTATCGCATGAGCTGTGCGCTGTAAATAAATGAGACCATAACAACAATAATGAAATATTCAAGAGAATTTCAGTTCCAAAATTTTAGACAGTCACACTACAAGTGGTATCACTGTTTCCAAACTGTGAAACATCTTATTCAGCCAGTTAAAGGTGGCTTAGTTTAAGCTGTTACTGTCATTTGTCCCATATACACAAAGCCTTGCCAAATCTGAAAGTTGTGTAAATGTCAGGAAAGAAACTATCATTTGTAGTGTGGCATTCAACCAAAAGACTCAAAGTTTTGCTGTAACTGTGAAACATTTTCCATATTCTTGTGCAGTGTACACTGATTTTTATTGTTTCTATTTGTGTCTAGGAGAGTGTGTGGTGTGTTCACTGGTGCAGTGTGGGGAAGGACAATCAGCCTTACTGTGCTCCAAAACTGCTATCTAGACTGCTGAATATGCTGCTAGACAGCTGAATATTTCAGACTGCTGTGGGTTTTGGTAACTTCAGTACAGTCTAAACTATTAATAAGTGAAAGGTGATTTTCATTCAGTTAATAAGTTGTGTATTCAAGGAGACTTCTAATTATTTTGACTGGCAAATATCACAGTATTTGTAAAAGCATTAAAAGTAATTTGTTTAGCCACATACTTTATCATTATTATGTCCAATCTAGACACTTTTATTCAGGAAAAAGTCCTGATTTGACAAAATTTCTTGTTTATAGAGCATAGTTTTCATATTGTTTAGTGATTTCAACATTTAATAGTTTGTATTCACCTTGAAGCGAGAAAATAAGAAATTACAATATGAATTTTAATTTACATGCAAAAGTTATTCCATGACTGCATTGTTAGAGATTTTTGTATTGTTGTGTACATACAGTTACAGCAAACAGCCATATTTATTACCATAAATATTAATGAGTAGTTGTGGTACATGCTGTTTACCTGATTTACTAAAAAAATAGCTGTATTATATTTCAGTATGAAAAGACACGAATAAATTCTACAAGTGAAAAGTGAAGTTTTTATGAGCATTTAAGTCATATCAGCAGTGATATGAAATAGGAATATTGCTTTGGTGTACTCCCTTGTTTCATTACTTTCTGTCCCCTCTCACCTTTATGTGAATGATATCTAACTCGTACTATAAAAGCTTTCTACAAATTAAGATGCAGAGGGAATATAAGATCAGTTATCATTCTAAAAATCATCTAAATTTGTGTGATAAAAGTTTCTTCCAACAACAAATGCTGTTTTTTACCATCACATAAAAGGGAAAAAAATAAAATAAAAAAAGGATTAAGAGAGCTCATGATGACTATAAAGGCAATAGTCAAGCAACAGTGATCTACCCTTATCTATGTGCTGGCCTTTTGAAAGATATCTTGATATGCTTAGCAGTCCTCTGTTATCTGCTGCTATTGTATCATCATCATGATGATCGTCATAATGAAAATATAAATCACATTTTGATGTTGGTTTTGTACAACATAAAACAGCACTTCATTCTTCCTTAGAAGAGGCTGTGCTCTGTTCATATCCAGAGTAAGCACTTTTGGGAAATGCAGCTGATTAACTACTCACACAAGTTTAATGGAACATAATTTATTTCTGATAGCTTACTTGTGTTTGTGATATCCATATCTGTGTTGTAAGTAGCACATTCATAGTTTTCTCATTGCACAATTTAATCACTGTGATAAACTTGATACTAGTGAAATTAAAAATACCTTGTACATATTTGACTATCTTAGTCATAACAGCTCAAGTTGACATGTGCCCTCAGCAAGCTGAAGACCATTTCATAACGTTAGCAGGACAGTTGAAATTGTGCACCTCTTGCCTTGGAGCACAAAGAAATATACTCTAATACTTCTGTTCTGACAAGTACTCAAATGTGAGTGGCACAGAGAAAAGTATGTTGTTCATATTTTTAATAAAGCTAACTGTCTAACCAGTGACCTTCTATTCAAGATTCAAGATTCTTTCAAGATTCTTTATTATTAGCCATTGATCATGCAAGATGAAATAGGCTTCGTCAGTACATAAAATAATTCAAGTTGCATCTAACAGTGCTCCAATTGAACAATGATGGAGTGTGCTTAGTTAGCAGCAGTCTAATTTTGGAAGATAAACATGATAATGCTACTACTATGGTTTGTGAATCATAGTTGCTGTTGGGTAGCACATCTTTCAGAATTAATTTGGTCCATACTTCTATATACAGAAGCATACTCTTTCTCACGTGGATTCTACTTAAAGAAGATGCTAACCTGTAAACATGTTGCATGAAATCAGAAATCCTGCAAATGTCCCTGGTGCATTTCCTTTCAAGTATTTTCTATGTAAGTCTATAAAACACCAAAAATTGGTTACAGGAGTACTGTGTTAATTATGTTACTCAGTAACCATATGTCAGACATGTTTAATGGGCTGTGTGTGTCAGACAAACATGAAAGCCAGAGAATGATAGTTACCTGTCTCGGAAAAAGTTGAGCACATTCATCATTAGTGGCCAGGTTTTCTCTAACTAAAGTGTATAGTTACCTAAAAGAAGAGCTCTACCTTACTCTAAAAATCCCCCCATTGTATACAATGAAACCCTAGATCATCATAATTGACACATGTCCACTAAAGAAAACTGTCAGACTACAGGATGGATTGTAGGAAGATTCATCGGAGAGTAATTCCTTTTGTGATTCAGTACACCAGCAATGGCCATTGACATCTTTAGTAGTTTGTGGTTTCTGCACAGTGGAGGTCAATGCAATGGCATACATACCAGCAGTGCAGCTGCAGCCTGCTGCAGTCAACATAGAAAGAGCTATTAGACAATATAGTTTGGTCCAGTTCATGTCAATTTGTAAACTCAGATTTGAAGAGATGTTTCCCAAAACTCTTTATCAAATTAAAACTACAAAGAGAAATCAGTGGGTGACTACAGGTATCAAAAAGTCTTCAGAAACTCTTCGATATCTCAACTCCATAAAAAATAATCAATCTAACCCAGAAGTTCTGCAATTCTACAAAAAGTACAGAAAAATATACAGAAAGATGTTGCTAGCCGCAAAAACTTTCAAACAACAAAATATTACTTGAAGCTGAAAACGAGCAGAGCAGCCTGGAACATTGTCAAACAGGAAACATCTAACTCTGCTAAAAAGGACCTCAATTCACATATTAAAAACAAAGATGTACCAGTAGGTAACCCTAAAAAATTAGCTAATTTTGTAAACTCATATTTCAGTATTATTGCAAAAAAATTACAGCAGAAGTTTCGAGATATGTATGATTTACCTACTCGGAACCAGCCAACAAACTCAATGGTGCTCTTGCTAACTACAGAAAGGGAAGTGGCACTAGTAGTACACCAACTAAAAAATAAAACTTCAGTAGGACTTGATGAAGTCCCAGTCTGCATAATTAAAGAATGTATAGACTCCATAAAGGGCCCATTAACAGACATAATTAATGAATCTTTCTAATCTGGATACTTTCCGGAGTACCTAAAACAAGCAAAAGTTATACCTATCCTTAAAAATGGAGATGTGGAAAATGTAGAGAACTACAGGCCAATTTCTATACTGTCAATCATTTCTAAAATAATAGAAATACTAGTCTAAAAGAGACTGCTAAATTACCTGATTAAATATAACCTTCTTTCCAATGACCAATTTGGTTTTAGGCCCGGGAAAGGCACACAATCTGCTATAGCACAGTTCACTAAAGTAATTTTAGAAGCACTGGACAAAGGTGAAAATGTAAATGGTATCTTTTTAGACTTTTCAAAGGCCTTTGATACAGTTGACCACAAAATCTTACTTCATAAATTAGGACAAATAGGAATAAGAGGTGTGACAAAAAAGTGGTTCAAATCATACTTGGAAAACAGAGTTCAACAAGTTGAGATATCACAAGTTTCAAACAATTCCCTGTTCTGTCTGACCCAGAACATGTGAATATAGGCATCCCACAGGGAAGTGTATTAGGCCCAATATTGTCTCTTAAATACATTAACGACTTTCCACAAAATATCAGACATGGAGAAAAAATACTTTTTGCTGATGACAGCAACATAGTAATAACCGGTGAAAATCCAACACAACTGTCAGAAAGAGCAAACGAGGCTCTCAATGATGTCCACAACTGGTCATTAAAAAATAAAGTAACCCTAAATGTAAAGAAAACTAACTATATTAACTTCCAATTGAACAAAAAACACAATGCCACTAGAATAAAAGTTAATAATAATGAATTAGAATGTGTAACAAGTACCAAATTCTTACGGATGAATGTAGACAGGCAATTGAAATGGACAAACCATGTCAACATTTTGGCGAAGAAATTATCCACAGCATGCTATGCTCTTAGAATCCTTGCACCGGTATGCAATAATACCTGACTTAAAATAACATATTACGGATATCTACGCTCAGTCCTCAGCTATGGGATCATGTTTTGGGGAACAAGTGCCAGTAACATACAAACTGTGTTCAGAGTACAAAAAAGAGCCTTAAGGATAATAACAAACAGAAACAACAGGGCCCACTGTCTAGAATTATTTAGAAAGCTAGGCATTCTAACTGTTTCTTGTGAGTATATCATTCAGAACATAATGTTCATTAAGAAAAATCTCAACATGTACAACACAAACAGCCTAATGCATGACCATGAAACAAAAGCTTGTCACCACCTCCACCTAGATAGAAAGAACAAGGCAAAGATGCAAAAAAGTATATTTTATAATGGGATAAAACTGTATAACAAATTACCACAGGAAATTAAAGAAATAAATGAGCCCCTCACTTTCAGACAAAGGCTTAAAACCTTCTTAGTATGTAAAAGTTGTTATACTGTAAAAGAATATTTAACATAGATGTAGATTATTAGCAACATATGACATTATCACCAAAATATTATGTAATTATAAATGTGTGTATGACTAGTTATAAAAACTACACAGAATATGAGAAACCTGTTTCATTGTAAATGTAAATGTGTGCTCATGTGTTATAAACTGACGACATCCATACAATATTTATTGTTCCACGGATAAATGAATAAATGAATAAATAAATAAATGAATAAATAAATAAATGTGGAAAAGATTATCAGCCAATGCAATGGTCAAATTACACTGTTCAGTATCTGCTCATTGCAGTGTATAACCATCTTTTTCCACTGATTCTATAAATAAATTCTTGTTATAACAGTGTGAAGAGTCATTGAATGACAACTCCACTTTCAAAAAATTGTTAATTTGGCTCCAAATGTACTTACTCATACATTTATTTTCTTTGACTTAGAAAATATATAGTGGCACTTGCTTTCTCTGTTCCATTTCATTTGATGACTATTTTGTTAACTCAACTTGGTGCTACACTTACTTGTCTGGTCTTACAAGAAAGGGCACTGTATGCTATCTCTTTGCAATCCTTTTCATTTGTTGCTGTTCTACAGATCCTTCAAATTTCCACTCACATGGATTATTTTTACTGGTATTACAGTTTGCATGTACATCATTGTACCAAAGATGTTAAACATCCTCAATAGTTTCTTCTACATATTCTTTGTTTCATTTGCATCTATAACTTTTCCAATCTGCATCTCTTTCCAGTGGCATACTGAATACTCTTGAATGCCATAATGAGTATGCTACAGAGGGCATTGATTATCTGAATAACAATCAATCAAAATATTGGTTAACTAAAAATATTGGTTGGCAAATTCAAATTTGTGCACTTGTCAGGTAGAAGCTCTGCTGGTTCTGGGCTGCTGGGGCCAGTGCTTTTCCTCTCCCTGCTAACGATCATTGTCGACATTGTGTGTTATCATCTGAACCTTTCGTGTTTTTGGACTACTAACAAAGGTGGCACACTGGACTTGCACTTATGAAGACGACAGTTCAAACCCCTATGCTGCAACCAGAATTTAGATTTTTCATAATTTCCCTAAATTTTTCCAGGCAAATGCTTGTATGGTTCCTTTGAAAAAGGTGTGACCAATTTCCTTCTGGAGCCTTTCGTAATCCAAACTTGAGCTCCACCTCTAATGACAGGACTTTAAACTCTAATCTTCCTTCCATATTGTTGAGCCATTTGCAATGATGACTAAATGTAAATGCATTGTTCTTAATGTTTCTGATACTGTTAAAGTAACTGTTCAAGTAAGGTACCAGTGGTTGAAGCTTAGCTTGGAAATATACAATGAAAAATGCAACACTTCACAATATTAAAAAGAACAATGACACCATTACGAAGCCTGAGAGTGTTAGTGGTGATGAAGAAGGAAAGTTGCACAGAAAAAATGAAAATGGCAGGAAAACAGGATTTAGACACAGCAGTTTGCACATGTTTCATGCAGGTGTAGGCAAGGACAAAAGATTAATGACCCATTGATTTGTGAAAATGCTTTTGAAATGAACAAGGAATAACTGGCTAACATGGATTTGAAAGTGACACTAGTGTCTGATGTACATGTTCCAGATTTAGGCATAGAGGTAAGTTTGAAAAAGTGTCTGCTGATAATGAAGTGGCTAAATGTTTTGTGACACCTTTTAAAACATTATTGATAAGGAGGGCTAAAAGAAACTGGATATCTGCAGTGCATATAAAAATAGTTTATACTGGAATAAAATCACTCATTTCTAAGGATGGAATATTTGCACCTGGTTTTAAAGTAAGCAAATCACATAATACTGCTATGATATGTGGAAAGTTTACTGTAATATGTGGGCTATCTTTACCAGTGTTACTTCACTTCTCCATCTTATGGAAAAGAATATCACTGAAAGCTTCAGACATTAGACACATTCTTCTAATTGAAGAATAATATGGAAGAACAATTCAGTAACTGTACAAAAAAATATCTGAAGGATGTGATGTATGCAATGCTACCCAAAATATCTGAGAATTTCATTGTACCAGTCAAACCAGTAGCAGTAACATGTTCTGCACTAGATGTCCCAAGGTACATGTCTTAGCTGTTGCAGCAGAAGGTTGCATCAACTGTTTTACAGTGCTTCTGCATATTGTGAAATGGATAACATAAAGGAGCAGCAGATTTGCATCAAAATCTGTTTCATGTTGAAGAAAACTGCAGCTGAGACCCACCACCTTGTGACGGAAGCTTTTGGTGAGAGTGCACCGAGTCATGTAATAAAATGTGGTGAAAATGATTATGTGCAGTTTGGGATGTGTGTCATAGTTTCACACAAGAAAAAAATGTTCAGTCACTATCTAATTATTTCATACCATGTTTTGCAACACATTACCAGCATTTAAAAAATCCTCCACAAGTCTTATACGTATCTTGTGTAATCCGTGGTGCTGTTGTAGGTCCATTTTGATGTTACTGCATCATCACATGGATATTATGTAATGGTCAAAATAAGTTTTATTAATTCTTGTTTACAAAAGTTATTTCACACGCTAGATGTTCAGCAGCGAACCTGTATCATAGAACTTAAATTTTCCAGTTATAAAACAACATTCTGACTACAAGCTGTTGATACAAAATTTGGCCCAAGACTGAAATATGGAGGCATACAAATTGCTACTATTTATATGGTTTTAAACAATTACTGTCATTGTTACATATTGAATTTTGCATATAAACAATTAAAGTTTTAATGTATATCTTCCCAAATTAAATAGAAGTTTACATAGAAGAACAGTGGATTATTCCATACAGAGACAGGAAGGAATCTGTTTCTATTAAGATGATAAATTTCATGTTTTATCAGTGCAGCAACAATATATTTCACTAATTTGCATATAGTGATTAAATGACTTAAAGAAAAAGCATGGTAACATTTTCAGGTGAACAGAGTGATCAGTTTTATCAAATGGAAGGCCTAGATGCAAGTAATTAATTTTTGTATGAGTAAAATTTACATTTCTATATGGTCATAATTACAATTCTATTAATCAACACAAGTTAAACATGAGTATGATTGATTCCGACTGAAAACTCATGTCATATTTATTAGGGATTCAAACAATATCTGGCTTCAAAGCATGGCAGTAGCTGTCTCTCTATGAATTGGAAATACCAGCTCTTTAATCATTAATTACTCCATAATTACAATAGATACGTCATTCCTACTATGTGCCTGAAAGTTGTGTTGTGTGTAAATTATGATGGTACATTAGTTTTTAATCCAACATGTTTCCTTCATTCCATTTACTGGTGAGACCCAATGTAAACAATGTCAAAACAACAATTTAAATTGTGTAACTTACTAATATTATACATTTGCCATCTTCAGGAGAGTGGAGATGAGATTGGAATAGGATATAGAGTTCCAGGAGATTGTTGTATTACCATACCTCCCAAACAGTTTTGATTATCGAAGAGAGAAAAAGCTCTTCTAAATTTCTGGATGAAATTAAGGGAACATAATCATGACTAGTGAAACAAACAGTTAATTTGTCAATTACTGTGTGTGAAATATATTAAACAGCATAATGAAATTTTACAAGGCACATATGATTTTTAATACTTGGTATGTGTTGTTGTGCAAATGTTATACATAAACAGGAAAAAACTAAGTCTATAAAATTTCAGTTTTATCATTTTAGTGCCCTTTTGATATGCTACATTGAATGTTGTATGAGATTTCTTATCACTACATTCAGTGATCATATATTACTACGCAAGAAATTGTGTCTTACCTCTAAAAGAAAAATGTTAATGTGAGTTGGTTCCTCACAAATCTATTTAGTTGGGTGTCAAGATATGAGTATAGCATCACATAAATTATTTATTAAATATACAGCCACAAGTAAATTGTGGTCATACTTTCATTTTTCCATCAAGAACTTACCCCACAGGAATGCCAGACATTTGATGCTGTATCAATCCGATTTCAAAATTTCAATGGACCAAAGAAATGTATCATCCAAATTTAATGGCCAGAATCATCACACCTAGATCAGTGTTCTCAAATAAGTGTGAGTGTACATCTGTAAACAAAATTATTTGTTTCTCAGAGTAACTTCTCTGTTGTTGTAGCTACTTTGCCTCTTACCTTTGAGTTTTTAATACAGTAAACAGGATTTCAGTCTAAAGTGTTGTTTTTTTCCTACTCCATTTCAAATCATTTTATTCAAACTTCTTCCTCAGTTCATTTCAAACTTGTATCAGCACCAAATCATCATTAGTTTACTCTTATATGCATATATCCCATAACTAATAATACGAAAAGTAAGCATAATTTTTAATTAATCTAATCACCATGTAACTTCCAGTTCAGAAGCATGGTAAAGTTATTTGTGTCCATAGAGAGAGAGAGAGAGAGAGAGAGAGAGAGAGAGAGAGAGAGAGAGAGAGAGAGAGAGAGAGAGTGAGTTTGTAATTAGTTAGTTCAGTATCAAAATCTGTAAGGAATTAGTATGGAAATATATGTGAATTAATACAATGTGGAATGAGAAACATCATGTACTACCATAAGACAAACAGAAGTTAGTATTAGGAGCACAAAGGCTTGGTGATACAGTAAAGCATCAGTGATGAATACAACGCATGTCAAACATGGGAAAATCTTCCAGATAGACAATATTTTTCAGATTTGTAGGAATGGTTGTTTGAAGATAAGTTATGTATTTTGGTACTTATGTGATACAGTAGGAAAAGCAATGTAAGTATTAAATAATATCCTGAACAGGCAGTTGAGAAACACAATTGATCAAATTTAACCTCAAAAAATATCATCAAAGCAGAGTCTATCAAGTAAATTAGTGTACCTCATATCGTCAAACACCAGTATCATGAATAAAAATAGATAATCAAAACCAACATCAATCCAAAGAATAGAAATGTGTATAAATGCGAGTGTGAATGTAGTACCGATGTATAATGGTGTTGGAGCGGATACAACATTAGCTGGGGACCTTGGGCTTGCCAGACACATGGTACATACAGAAAGTGTACCTCCCGGAGGGTTGATCAAATATGAACATATGGCTTCAGCTGTTTGATGTTTCTTAAACCAAATAACTTACACAACTTTGAATAAATTAACCTAAATGCATTTGGATACTATTATCTCTAAGATCTCGAAAGGTCCAATGTATGTATCAAAAACTTCTATATTTCTTTGTTAATTGCTTTTGACTTTTCACAACTTTTAGTTAACATGAGGTCTCCTTCTTAAAACTCTGTAACTTTGATTTTTGTCATGCTTCTTCTTCCTCTTATCTGATATGCTTCCATATTTTTCTTCACCGTCTCTTTCCTCTCATCAACAGTTACCTCTGTACAAGTTGGAAACTCAATCAATTCACCTAGTAAGTTAGTAGGTTTCTGATTGTAATGAACTTCATATGTTGTGGATCCAGTTGTAGTACACTGCGAACTATTTAGAATGTCTTCACTTATATGAGTGTACCAACTTGTGCAATCCTTGGAACAGTGCATTCTGCACAACTTACCAATTTCCCCTCACTCACCTCTCTGTAGGATGCATGATGGAGAATCAACATATATAAAAATGTTATCATTTTCAGTAAATTCATTCCACGTATGAAATGTGAACTGACCTACTTTACCTGACAGTAAAGTGTGGCTTGCCAACATTCCTAAAATAATCATTAGTAAAACACTGAATAGTTTTCTTACTTGTAGCTTTTTTTTCCAAGGGTACAGCATTACCAGCTTTGAAAACAAATTGACAGTGACAAATATGTGTAGCCTTCATTAGTGCACCGAATGAGGTGGCGCAATGGATAGACACTGGACTCGCATTCGGGAGGATGACGGTTCAATCCCGCGTCCGGCAACCCTGATTTAGGTTTTCCGTGATTTCCCTAAATCGCTCCAGGCAAATGCCGGGATGGTTCCTTTCAAAGTGCATAGCCAACTTCCTTCCCCGTCCTTCCCTAAACCAATGAGACCGATGACCTCGCTGTCTGGTCTCCTTCCCCAAAACCAACCAACCAACCTTCATTAGTGCAGGGAAGTTGACCAAATAAGTCAATTCCCATCAGATCTCACTTACCTTGTGGAATTATACTCTACATGAAACCTTTATGCTTCTGGTTGGTAACCTTTTCTCTCTGAGATTGATCACAAGAACTCAAACACTTCCTTACCCTCCTGGAGATATTATTGGAGTACACATTTGTCTGTATCTTCTGTATACACTTTATGGATCCACAATGGCTGAAACTCTTATGTATATAGTTAATCAAGGTGTTAATATATTGTCTAGGCCAACAAACTTTCCACTTATCCAAATTGGGACTACTTCTTCTAAATAAAATTTCTTTAAACACTTGATAATACTGTTTTACCTCATCACATCCTTTCTTACCTAAGTTGCTCTGGGCTAGTTTCCATGTCTCATCCTGATTTTGATCACGTCTCAGTTGTTTACAGCTTCTTGTAATTTCTTTCTCTTCTTTAATACCTTGAATATACATGATCCTAAAATTCCTATTCTCTTGGAATATTCTCACTATCCAGGTTATCTTCTACTGGTAATCTAGACAGAGCATCAGCAACTACATTTTGATCACCTCTAATGTACTGGATTGAATAATCAAATTGCTGTAAGAAAATTGCCCACCTGGTAATCTCACTCTGATATAGCTTGCTCTCTTGAATGTAGCACAAAGCTTTATGGTCTCTGTATATAATGACTTTGTGACCAACTAAATAATTTTGAAATTTTTTAACCCCTCAAACAAAGATAAAAGTTCCTTCTTGGCGACTCTATAATTTTTTCATGCCTTTGTAAACTTCTACTGGCAAAACTAATAGCATAGTGCACAGTCTCTCCCTCAACTTCCTTCTGTTGAAATGAACAATCTCTGAAGCCATAATCACACCTGTCTGTCATCATACAAAATGGTAAAGACAAGTCTGGTCTAGGTAAGATTTCACTATTGACAAGCTGTCTTTTAATCTCACCAAAAGCTGCTTGACATCCATCAGTCCATTCCCAGATACTGTTCTTTTTCAAAAGCACAAGTAGACTTGGAGCATTTAAAGCTTGTGTTCATATATATTTCCTATAGATATTGCATAAACCATAAAATGGCCAAAGTTCATTATTTGATCTTGGTTTGGGGAAATCAGCAATGGCCAACAGTATGTCTTTATGAGGTAGAATTTCTTCCTTATTAATAGTGTGCCCAATAAATTTCACCACTTTAACTCCAAATTTACATTTTTCCAATTTTAATGTCATACGTCCATTACTAAATTTTATTTCAATTGCTTTCAGAATTTCCATATGTTCATCCCAAATTTTACTGACTACCCGAATGTCATCCATATAAATGAATAATTTGGAAAGTAACTCACTTCCCAAAACAAAATCCAGAACCCTAATAAATTCAACAACTGATAAATTTAATCCAGAAGATACTACACAAATTGAAAACTTTTTCCAATTATATAAAAATGCAGTGTATTGCCTACAATTGGGTTTTAAGGTAATCTGATGAATCTCTGATGTCAAATCCAAACTCTTAAAATAGTTTGCTTCATGAAATTTATGCAACAATTCCTCCATTGAGTCTGGATGATCAGTTTCCTTTTCCAGGAATTTATTTAAATGTCGAGAGTCAAGCACTGTTCTAACCCCACCATCTTTCTTAGCTACTACAACTATAGAATTGTTGTACTGACTGCTACTCCTTTCTATTATCGCCGGATGCTATGGCCAAGTGATTCCAGACGCTTCAGTCTGGAACCGCAATGCTGCTGCGGTTGCAGGTTCGAATCCTGCCTTGGGCATGGATATGTGTGAGGTCCTTAGGTTAGTTAAGTTTAAGTAGTTCTAAGTCTAAGGGACTGATGACCTCTGATGTTAAGTCCCATAGTGCTCAGAGCCATTTGAACCTTTTTATTATCCCCCAACTCCTTCTCAACAACCTTCCTCTTACAAATAGGTATACCATAAGGCTTAATGAAAAATGGTTCATGTAGTCTCAATTTTAAAGTACAAATGTAATCTTTTACTCTACCTGGCTTCTCATTGAAAATGCTACTATATTCCCACATGAATCCCTCCAGGACATCTTTTCATTGATACTTAAATTGTCTGCTGAGTCAACTTTATCCAGTACTAATTGAGAAAAATCGTCACTAAACACCTAGTTATCAAAATACTCATTATCTTTGTCTAAATAATTTCTGTCATCAGATACTTTGACTCCTCTTAAATTATTTGCTACAATCCTCATCAAACATCATGTATAATTTAGTTTCACCATGAACCCCAGATTTTGGCTCAATAAAATTTCACTTCATATTTGACCAATCAAACCTAGCGTTAAATTTCAGTATCCAATTCATCCCTAACACCATGTGCTCATTCAGGTCAGTTGTTACCAAACATACTTGCTCAAATACAGCTTCACTGACATTAAATGAAATTAATGCTTGCCTGCTGATTAATTTACTAAGTTTCCCAGAGGCTCCTTTAATTTTAACACCAGTAATTGGAAATTCAGTTTACTGTGCAGTATTCTTTAGTCTATCTCTTAATTTACGAGAGACACCACTTACCGGTCTACCAGTGTCCAGTAGACAAACTCCATTCCAGTTGCCTATAGATATTTCAATATATATACTACTGAGTATTTATAGTTATTACTTCCATCCTCTTCAGCCAATAAATCATCTTCAATATCCCTACAATTTAAATATGCATTTATTTGATCCTCATTTCCTAACTTAGGTTGTAAAGTACTTAAAGGTAGCTTACAACTATTGTTTTTGAATTTAATACTATCACAATAATCACCTTTTGCTACAGATTTCTCATTCTCTTCCAATAGTTTCAGTATCTTATCACTAATTAGCTTATCTTCATCCTCCTTACGGTAACAACTATGTAATATCTTACTGACCTCGATGGGTATCAACTGCTATTCATGCACCCGTTTCTCCAATTCCAAATAATCATATCCTATCATTCTATTATTCATATCATTGTCTGGTACTTTCACATAAACCATATCATCTAATTCGTCATAAAATACAACATCAGCATCAGCATCAACAGCATAAAAATACTCATTAGCAACATTATCTGCACCTACATGAACCTTGACTTCAACTACACACGTCCTCACATCACAATCACTATCAGAAGTACTAGAACTTTTACCAGTGAGCACATAAACATAATTTAACTTAGGTATATGATCCTTACTTTCTGTCACATCTTTTTCAGACAATACTGAAAATTCATCGTCACAAAATAAGCTAACTAAATTGTACTCATCAGCATCCTACTATTATTAAACACACAATTCTCATCGAATAAGTTAGTCAAATCATCTGTACTAAGATTAAAATTATTTTCTGCTTTACTAGTATCTTCACTTATTTCCATCATCATGAAGTCTGAAAATGTTTTATCATAATCAGCTCTGTTTATCTGGTAGTTATTCTGTCTATTGTGGTGTCTGTAACCTGAATTGCTTCTAGCCAGATTTCTGTAACTGTTCACTTCAAACTGACAGGCTTGCAATGAGCTGCTTACCTGTTTTCCTGATTGTTATTTTCATGGGATATGTTACCATTTCTGCTCTGCTCATTTCTATTGTTATTCTGGTTGTTACCAAAATTATTATTACTTCTACTACCATAGTTGTTGTTGTTGTTGTTGTTGTTGTTCTGGTGGCGTTGTGACGACCCTCCATTCTGAAAATTGTTCTCTCAAGCATGATCTAATTTATCTACATATTTCAGAAACTCCTCAATAGTGTCATCTGGTCCGTAAACAAGACTCCACTGAACACAGTTGGGTAAACGCTGCTTCAGCGCATCAATTTGGATTAATTCATCAAGTGCTTTATCTAAATGTGCTGAAGTCCTAAACTGCTTCTCACAAAATTCTTGCATTCTCATATCTCCTACTTCCATTCAAAAATTCTGATTTTATTTGCGCCTGCTTATTTTGTGACCAAAATCTGTTTAAAAATAATTTTTCAAACTCCACAAATGTCATTTCTGGTTTAACATGCTGGTTAGCCCAGGATAAAGCTTCTGCATCTAAAAATAGTGTAGCAAATTTCACTTTCATTTGTTCAGGCATGCCCGTGCTAAGCTGTCCTCACAAAAAATCACCAAGAAAAATTTTCATAATAACATTATTGCAATTGTTTTGAAGCATGTTATTACCACTATATATACTACTAAAATATTAGTCTCCAGATTTACAACTTTAGAGTTGACTGTTTGAAGATTATTTGTTACTTCATTCACTTTGCTGTTTACAGAAGATATTTGTTCTGAAACAAGTACAGAATTTACTTTTAGCTTTTCATCAATGAAGTTATTTTCTGTTTCAGTATAAGTCTGTATGTTATGCAACTCCGTTTTTCATCTGTCGGGTTCATCAATGACAATGTTTCCTGTTAATTTTACTCATTTGTCAACTATGGCGACACATTTGTTAACTAGCTGTAATTCAGCAACAGCAAAGTTCTTCAGACAATCCACTTCAGATTCTACATTGTCTACTCTTTCATGTACACTGTTTATTTGTCTGTCTGCCTTATCAACATCTTCCCTGATTGCTTCTAGTTTCTGGTCCATTTTTTTGAGAGCATTGTCTATTTTTCTGAAATTATTTTCAATGTCATCTCTATTTTTTTTTATTTTGCACAAAGTTTACCATCTAGTGACTTGTATAATTGTTCCAATAAATTTTCTGGTTGTTGAAATCCATGGAAAGGTGAAATTATATTACTTGCTGACTTCTTGTGACTGTGAATGTTTAGATTCAGCATCGATGCATGCAGCTGCCAACCAGATCTTGTTGTTATTCTGGCTTGGTCACTATTTATGTTGTTTCTACTCATTTTAATTAATTTTGCACAACTTGATGAGATGATTTTTAAACAACTTCCAAAACCTATCTTTCCTATATTATTTGCAAAGTATCACATGCAATTATTTTTGCCTGACTGACATTAGCAATCAAATTTCACTTCCTATCAGTTTACTGTTTCACTACCCTGTTAAATAAATAATATATTTGGTCCTCATCTGAAAATACATGCTGCTGACTGTTGGTGTTGGTCCATTAAATTCATACATCCACTTTTTTCGTACAGGTCCTTGTTTCTATTCACGTTCCAGTAATGGTATATGGCACAGTGTTATTTAAGCAATTATTTCACCTGAAACTTAATGACCATTAGCATACAATGCAGTTTTATACACATCCCAGCTCCTTTAAGCATGTTATAATAAAATGTGGCGAAAATGTTTATGTGCAGTTTGGGATGTGTATCATAGTTTAACCCAAGAAAAACAATGGTCACTCTCTATATAAGTATTTCATACAACATTATCAGCATTTAAAAAATCCTCTGCCAGTTTTATATGTAACTTGTGTAATCCGGGGTGCTGCTTCTTGATGCTGCCATAGGTTCATTTTGATGTTACTGCATGGTCACATGGATATTATATAATGGTCTTGATTCTTGTTTACAAAGGTTTTTATTTTGCATGCTAGACGTTCAGTTGTGAACTTACATCATAGAACTTACGTCTTCCAGTTATAAAACAAACTCTGATTACATGCTGTTAATACAAAATTCATCCTAACAGTAAAGTATGGCAGTGTACAAATTGCCTCTATTTATATGGTTTTAAACAATTAATGTCATTGTTACATATTGAATTTTCCTTATAAACATTTAAAGTTTCTACATACATATTCCCAAATTATATATAAATTTCCATAGAATAAAAGTGAATAATTCCATGCAAAGACAGGAAGGAATCTGTTTCTATTAAGACTATAAATGACATATTATATCATTACAGAAATATATTTTGTTAATTTGCATGTAGTGATTAACTGATCTAAAGAAAAAGCATGCTAACATTTTCGGGTGAACAGTGATTAGTTTTATCAAATGAAAGGCCTAGATGCAACAAATTAATTTCCATATGAGTAAAATTTATATTTCTATATGGTCATAATTACAGTTCTATTAACTAACACAAATTAAAACATAAGTATTATTGATTCCGACTGAAAAATCATGTCATATTTTTGTTAGGGATTCAAACAATTTCTGGCTTCAAAACATAAAAACAGCTGTCTCTCTATGAATTGGAAAAAATGGAACTTTAATCATTAATTACCTCATAATTACAATAGGGAAAACATTCCTACCATGGGCTTGAAAGTTGTATTGTTTGTAAATTATAATGGTACATTAGTTTTTAATCCAACATGTTTCCTGCATTCCATTTACAGGTGAGACACAATGTAAACAATGTTGAAACAATAATTTAAATTGTGTAACTTACTAATATTATACATTTGCCCTCTTCAGGAGAGTGGAGATGACACTGGAATAGGATATAGCATCCCAAGGGGTTGTGGTATTACAGCCAAGCAAGAAAATTTGAGTGGTTCAAGCAATTAAAGGAAGGCCAAGAATCTGTGGAAGATGACAAACATTCTGCTCAGCTGTCAATGTGCACGACACCAGAAATGACCATGAAAGTGCATGATATGATTCATGAAGATCGAAGGCAGACAGTTCACCATGTTTGTAACAGGCTGGGGCTTCATATGGTACATGTCAATGAATTCTAGTCAATGAACTGAACATAAGAGGAAGTGCAGCAGAGTTTGTCCCTAGACTTTTCAGCACCAACAAATGAAACCTCAGGATTCAGAACTGCACTGAGCTGCAACAAAAAGTTAGTGTGTCCAAAATGCTTATCCAGAGTCATAACAAGTAATGAATCTTGGATCTATGGTTATGACTCTGAAACAAAGTGACAATCATCACAATGGAAAACACCACTTTCTCCGAGGCTGAAAAAAGTCTCAACAAGTCTCCAGCAACAGGAAGTTAATGCTGATAATTTTTTTAAACACTCGGGGAAAAGTGTGCGAGGAGTTTTCTTCACATGGTCAACAGGCAGTTCTACTTCTTAGGTTTTGAGATGACTGAGAGAAAACATTCAGCACAAACAGCCAGACTTGTGAAAAAGGAAAGACTAGTTGATGCACCATGACAATGGACTCTCTCACCTCACTAGAGCTAGTCCAATTCAACTTCTACCTGTTGCTGGAGGTGAAAATCACATTGAAGGGTGATGTTTTGACTTGTCTGAAGACATCCAAGTGGGACTGCAGCAGGTCCTAAACACCCTTCAGCCTGCAGACTTTCAGGAGTACTTCCAAAAATGGGAACAATGCTGGGATCATTGCAAGTATGCCTGAGCAGACTACTTCGAAGGTGGTGGAGGACTTAAGGATGTAAGTACAGTATTCTCATTTTTGCAATTCTCTGATATTTTGGGTAGTACCTTGTATGTGGCAGCAAAAGCTTTCACTACTACTAAGGACATTGCACTAGCAAAAGCAGTTATTCTCCTTCCTTTAGCAGAGTCTGTCACTGCACCTGAGGAGTCACCAAACAGCCATTTTGTGTGTGAACTGTTTGGGCCCATTAACACAGCCTCAAGATTTGAAGCATGCAAGAAGGAAAATATTAAATACTGACTTGAATGTGATGTTGATTATCATGACTATCAAGTATTGATAGACAGTGAGATAACTGGCAGTGTCATAGATCATCAAGACCCTTGAGGATAATGAGGAGCAGCCTAGTGATGAAGACAGCGCTGAAAAAGTGCTAGCCAGGAACAAAACTGTTCACTGCTTTGCGGTGACTATGAAGTGTTTAGCACAACAAGAAGAAAGTGATGATAGTGTCTTCTGTATAACCCCTGCCAATGAGAGGTAGGGATGTAGTTCAGATTTTAAAGTAGTGTGGGCTCATAAATAAAATACACTTGTTTATGAAAAAGAAACATAAAAGTTTATTTTCTGGTGTGATTATATAGTGAGGAATGAAAGGGAGGCAAGAGAATGTAACTTCTCAAAGGAGAAGTAGTGTGAAGTTTGAGGACTAAATCATTAAGTATGTGTCTGGTTGGCAACTTGGAACAGATGATGAACTTTGTTCAGCTGGTGCTTCTCAGAGAACCACCTGTCACTCAGGTCAAGTGACCTCCAACATGATCTGATTGGCTAGGTGGCTTTACTGATGATGTTTCAGCCTATTTTAGAGTGAACTGGTCAGTCATTGTCATACAATGAGTACAGATATAAATGTGGATCAGCAGTAAGTGATGTATGAAAAAGACTTTTCATGTTAAACTGAGATTAAAAAGTTTTGCATATGAGCCTGGGACATTGTGTACACTTCAAAATGTTTGCTAGATTCAAACACTAGTCAGTGAGTGTCATCTCTGAAGAAAAAAAATTTTTGGACTCCTCTTCCTAAACTGAAAGTCTGCTTTAGTGACAACATTTAACTTTCCACAAATAGACCATGTTGTCTGTTCTCCACATTAGTTAGTTAGCTAGTTTCATCATGTTCCATGGATCTACTCACCACCTTTTACACATTACAATAATAGAAATTCTTCTATTGGTTTGGAAGAGTTGTCAAGGCGAAACTTTTTCAGTTTGTTTTCAGTTTGTTTTCAGTTTGTACTTTGCTTTCTGGCAGACATTTTATATCAATTAGCAACTGATCAAAATTTTTTTTTTCAGCATTGTGCACCCCTTTTTATGAAGGAAACCTTAATGTGGAGTAATGAACATAATTTTTCCTTTTAACATAACTCCTCCTGATCAGGCCATGAAGGCCCAATGGTACTTTTGATATTGTAATTATGTACATCATTGTTACTTTTGAACTGTAGTTGGTTATTTATGATAAACTTCATAAGGGAATAAATGTACTGTGAAGCAGTAGTTACAGTACCCAACTCCGTAAACAGATGTCTAAAAGATGATCATGGATGAGGACCACATATAATTCTTACAGCACATTTTTGAGCAATGAAGATTTTTTCTTAAAAATGAGGTACCCCAGAACATTACACCATGTAACATTATTGAATGCAATGTCAATTTAATGATTTCTCTCTCCCAAAGATTTGCAATTACTCTAAGTCCAAATGTGGCTGGACTAGGTTGTTTTAGGAGTTCCAAATTGTGCTTTTTCCAGCTGAAATTCTCATCAATGTGGACACCTAAGAATTTTGGAGTTTACACCCTATTTATTGTTTCCTTGCTGTGTGTTACATTTAGTGTTGGTACACTACCCCTAGATGTGAGGAACTGAATATTTTATGTCTTTTGAAATTGAGGGTGAGGCCTTTCGCAGAAAACAAGTCAATGATGCTTTTAAGAACATTGTTAACCATTTCTTCTATTTCTGTATTTATGCTTGGATTGATTACAATACTAGTGTTATCTCCAAAAATAACTAATTCTTCTTGTTGCATATTACGTGGGAGATCATATATATATATGAGGATCAGTAGAGGACCTAAGATTGAGCCTTTTGGAAACCTGTCTGTGATTTCTCCTCAGTCAGAATTACATCACCAGACTGTAATGATTGAGTTACAAAGTACAATTTTCTGCATTCTTTTGGTTAGATATGAAATTATCCATTTGTTAGCAACACCATAAATCCCATAAAACTTCAATCTATCTTGGAGAATACTGTGATTCACACTGTCAAATACCTTAGATAGGTCACAGGACGTACAACTGGCACTATTTTATTAATTAATGCTTTTAAAATTTGGTGAGAGATTATGTAAATGGAATTCTCAGTAGAATAACGCTCTGTTTTTTGTAAGACGTCATACACAGTATACATGTATAGTTTTGTATTTAACTCTGTGTTTGTTTGATATTCCTATAAACACTCATGGAGTATGTGTTGGTAAACGATGGGCTATCCAAAAAACTCAGTCATCCTTTCCTGTTTCGGATTATGGATGCACTACTGTAAAAGCATGAATCTTGTTGGAAATATCACAGAGTAATAAGCAACAGGTAGCACTTTCCCTACAAAAGCTGTTGCTCTTTCAAACTTCATAATTAAAGGTATTAAGGTGCACATTAATAAACTGGGTCTTACAGTCGGATTTTCCAGGATGTCTATTATGTGGTTAATGTAGGTGTGAGTAGGTGCCGGAAATGAGAGTTTATGGTGGTTAGTGTTAGAGCTTCATAAGATGAGCGTGTATGAGGCAATGGTTCAACTCCTCCTGAAATTTTATTTTTAATCTGTACTATTGGAAAGAAGAGAAATTTTTCAAAATGTCAGCAAGGTGTGTTTTCCTTTAGAAGTTCTGAACATTCCCTGTAAATGCAGGAAAACTGCATTCATTCAGTGTAGTAGATGCTGCTTGAGTTTGTTTCCCCTGTGTATATGACAAATATCATCCTGCAACATATGATGTTGAGAGCACATCCAATGAGTAATTGTACATTGCTCTTGTGGCCTGCACATTGTCACTTACTACAGAGTGAGTCACTTAACATTACCATTGGAAACACCTCCCAAACCACAACAAACACTGAATAACCACTTCTGCAGACTGAAAGTGAGGAGAGGGGCTGGTATAATTGGTTAATACGAACCATTGAGAAATGCACGGAAGTATGATTTTCAACACATACTTATGGTTTTTTTTTTTTATTTTTTTTTTTTTTATGGAAACGTTATTTTTAGCACAACTGAAAATAGGGAAAAAAAATTAATCCATAACATTTCTTACATTGTAAAATGTTAATCATGTGCAGAGTAATTTGTAACATAAAGTTGATGATTGAGTAACTCCTCAGCAGTTCAGTCATGTGTATCGGAGAGAACCAAGTTAATTGTGGATACAAAAAGAACAGTAATGTAACATAGAGGTACAGAAGAGAGATGAACAGGATGTTATGTCCACATGCTAACATTTTTATTAGTCTTTTTCTCTGAGGAATACTGTATGGCACTGATTTGTTAGAAGAAAATGTACATTAACCTGAGATCGTAGTTAAACTCACAAATTTGTTTTTTGTTTTCAATTACAGAATGTGAAGAGTGTGTCATGACATTTCAGGCCAATAAATGT
Source organism: Schistocerca americana (assembly GCF_021461395.2). Taxonomy (NCBI): domain Eukaryota; kingdom Metazoa; phylum Arthropoda; class Insecta; order Orthoptera; family Acrididae; genus Schistocerca; species Schistocerca americana. Next base: position 614,771,499 of record NC_060120.1, read on the forward strand.
TCAAAGTGGTGCCCATCATTTGCTACACACATTTGTAATCTACCATGTAATGAAGTCTTACAGGATGCAGTACATCTGGTGCAATGTTGCCACAAGCTGCCTCAATATGATGCTTCATATCCTCTGGTGTTGTAGGCACATCACGGTACATGTTCTCCTTTAACACACCCCACAGAAAGAGTTCTACAGGTGTAAGATCAGTAGAACGAGCTGGCCAATTTATGTGTCCATCACGTCCTATGAAATGCCTGTCGCATATTCTGTCAGGGGTTAGCCTAGTATTCATTGCAGAATGTGCAGGAGCACCATCATGTTGATACCACATACGTCTACATGTTTCCAGCAGGATATTTTCTAGCAATGTTGGCAGATCATTTTGTAGAAACTCGATGAATTCTGCAGCTGTTTGGGTGCCTTCAATGAAGTGAGGACCAGTGAGATGGTTGCCAATTACTCCACACCATACATTTACGTTCCACATCACTGTTACTCTACCTGTTGAAGCCATCGAGGATTGTCCATGGATCAGTAATGCATGTTTTGTAAATTCACTGCACCATGGTTTGTGAAAGCTGCTTCATCGGTAAACAGGTACAACTGCAATACATTCTGTGTTAATGCTCATTGACAAAAATTCACTCGATTATTAAAGCCCTCTCTATGTAATTGCTGATGCAGTGTCACATGATACGGATGAAATATGTGACAATGAAGTATGCGCATTACACTACTTTGACTCATTGCGCTGCCTCTAGCTATGTCACATGAAACGCTTGTGGATTCACGGTAACAGCAGCTAACACAAAAACTGCACCTGCTTCTCTTGTGATGGGTTTGTTACAGACATGTTTGCGTATTAGGACCTTACCTGTTGCATACAATTGTTTGTAGATGTTTTAAAATGTGTGGCAGGATGGATGATCTCTGTCCAGGTACCTTTCTGCATACAACCTGCAGGCTGCAGCAGCATTTTGTCTACACTCACCATAGATGAGTATCATCTCTGCCTTTTCAGGAGTTAGAATAAACCATTTTCACAGTTCTTGCGACACTTTACACACTGTTGTACTTGCAATCTTCTCATGTTCCTACTGTGCATACTTCTGTTCTTACTTGTGTACATCGTAATCTTCGTAAACATTACCCTTACAGATCTTGTTTGTTACAACACGCGACTGAACGTCTGAGGTTTCAAGCGTCAACTTTACATTACAAATTACTGTGGATGTCCTTAACATTTTACAAAGTAATAAGCAGCAATGATTAAGTATTTAATGATAAAATGTAGGCTTTCACGGCCGGTGTTGTCTTCAGTTGAAACTTCCGGGCTGAGAGGCCATGGTCGATGTATAAAATTTCCACCTAACATTTCATCTCCATCTGTGGGAGACATCTCTCTCTCTCTCTCTCTCTCTCTCTCTCTCTCTCTCTCTCTCTCTTCAAATCCTACCACATTAACAGAAAGCAGATTGGTAACTACATAGATGAAAAATATGTACTTAATGGAGATCACACAGCATTCATAATTTCTGGAAAAGATATGAACAAACTGACACTGCAAAACAGTGTGCACCCCAAATTATCAAATACCTGGTTTAAAGCTCTTGAATTATGTTATACTGAAAAGGCTGAACATTACTTTCAGTTTATCCACTGAGTACATATCTGCTAAACTCCTTATTATGCATCTGAATTCAAAATTAACTTCAAACAGTCCCATGGAAAATGTACATACTTTGTAAAATGGCATCACATGTTATTTAGCTGTTGAGTAAACAATACATGCACATTTGTGATTAACTCTTGCTTAGTTGCTGTTGTGCTTTCCTTCACTATTATATTAGATATTGCATTCTTTTGTGGAATATTTCTTTATGGCCCAAAATATTTTTATCTGCCAGAAGAACTCCGTCAGGGGCATGGCTAAAATATCCATAACTAAAATATTTTGTAAGCTTTATTTCAATAACAGTGCCATCTCTCTACAAACACAGTTGCCTCTAGCATGTAAAACAAAACTACAGTCATTATAGCCTAAGGCAGTCTCTACTTTTTTTTTTCTGTGGTAGACTGGACTGGAGCATAGCTAGAGTTTAGGTTAAGTTTAGAGGTGACAGTTTAACCATGAGTTGCCAGAACCACATAATGTATCACAATGATCATTTTAATATAGATTGCCATTTGTAGCCATGATCATGTCAGTGACGTAAACTATCATTGTTGTGAACACTGAAGGATCCTTTGCTGTATTGTGTTATGATGTACTGTAAAAGGAAGTCTGCATATATATTTTAAAAAAATGTGTGCTTTCATTTGTGATGTGCTGTGCATTTGTGTCTACTCCCTGCTATTTTTATAAAACAGGTTCACTAGTTATGAACCCAGGATTGCTGATCAACAGCAACAGAAAATGGGAGTACCATCTAAATAACAAGACAGGCCATGTGATAAACCATTGACCTTGCCATAGTGGGGTGGCTTGTGCTCCTCAGTCAGTGATACAGAGCTGTCCAATAGGCGCAACCACAATGGAGGGGTATGTTTTGAGATGCCAGACAAACATATGGTCCCTGAAGACGGGCAGCAGCCATTCAGTAGTTGCAAGGAAAACAGTCCAGATGATTGACAGATATGGCCTTATAATATCAACCACCATGGCCTTTCTGTGTTGTTACTGCGAACAGTTGAAAGCAATGGGAAACTTCAGTGGTTATTTTTCTCAAGGCCATGCATATCTACTGTATAGTTAAATGATGGCATGCCCTTGGGTAAAGTGTTCCAGAGGTAAAGTAGTCCCCCATTTGGATCTCTGAGTGGGGACTAATCAGGAGGATGTCGAAACCAGGATTAACAAAACTGGCATGTATAGGTCAGAGCATGGTAAGTTAGATTACTTAATCGGGCAGGTTGGTTAGAAACTTGAAAAGCAAAAAAGCTATGTTGAAAGTAGATATGATGGGAATGAGTGAAGTTTGATGGCAGGAAGAACAGGATTTTCGGTCGGGCGAGTACACACCTGTATAACACAAAATCAAATAGGGATAATGCAGGAATAGTTTTTATTTATTTATTTATTTATTTATTTTTAACAATGAATAAGAAATTAGGAATGTGGGTAAGCTTCCGCGTACATCATAATGAACAAACATATTGTCATAGCCATGGTACACACAAAACCAACACCCACCACAATAGTAAAAGTTTGTATGTCAACAAGCTCTGCAGATGATGAAGAGATTGAACAAATGTGTGATGAGATAATAGAATTTATTCATATAGTTAAAGGAGGGGAAAAGTTAACCCTTTTATGGTTAAAATTTATTTTGTTATGTCAAGAAACTGCCTTCCTTTGTGAGAAATAATACACTTTCACTACAAAAAAATTTTTAACTGCTCAATTTTAAAAATCAGTGAAGTGGGACACAAGAGTCAGGAAACTAACTATAGCTATGTTTTCATGTGACTCTAGAATTCACAGAGCTAAATTTTTAATTTTGGAATGATTTTATCAGGTTGTCAATTATTAAAAATGTATAACAAATTAGTAACAAAACACGTTTATTCTCTTGCCAATGAAAAAATATTAAATAAAACACTCAGTTTTTCAAAGTAATATTTGAAGTTGGCTTTGCCTTACTACACACTGGTGTCTTCTACATTCTGTGAAATTTTCTGGAGCATATACATGCTACTATGTGCAAATTGTGTACAAACTAGCAGAATTGGTGGGGTGTGTAAAATGTTTCAAAACAATGTCAGTGTTGCGTGACAAAACACAATTTGTTACAGCAGACATTCTTGAAATGGAGAAGATGGTGATTTGATCTGATTTTCATGAAACAGACTCAGTGTAAATCCATGACGTCCCATCTGGTCACTCACAGCCTTCTACAGAATAGCTCAATTACACGTACCAAAAGGTTTTATGCATCCAGTAACACCTGCAAAAATCACATGCAAGGTTTTCATATTCTTTCACTCACTACATGCAACCTGTTAGGCTACAGAAAAAATGAACAGGACACATCTGTTGGAAATTTAATGTAGTTCTATTTTGTACTGGTGTACGTTTTCGCTGGAGGCCACTGTTTTAAAGTTATTCAAGAAAAATGCATTTGGAGGTCACTTTTGCATGTTTTTATTGAATATTTTGAAAACTATATCCTCTTGAGAAAAACTTATTCAAGTTCAAAATTTAACTGCATTAAATTCTTATGATAAGGTCCTTTTCATTTTTTCTGTATGATTAATAGTGTGCATGTAGCAAGTGAGAGAATACAAAAATCTTGCATGTCATGTTTGAAAGCACTGCAGATTGTGTAAAACCCATCAGTAGAGGCAACTGAATCGCTCTTTATATATCCAACTCATGGTCCATAATATTTTTATTCAAGTCCTGAGAGCATCTTGCTGCATACAATCACTAGACAGATATGAGATACAGAAGTCCCAGTGATAAAAAGTGCATATTACTATAGTGGGACATATGTGCTCCATCAATGATGAAAAGATTAACCCTCTAACAGTAAGGTTGGTGTTGGATCCGACCCCAGCGAGTCTGTTTTGTTTATAACTTCCCACTCCCTTTTCTGAGAGTGCTGTGGTTCCAGCTACCCTACCAGCCAGTCGTTCTGAGAATGCCGTGGAGGCCACGTCGGACTGGTGAGTGACCTGCAGCTACCCTCTCTATCCTAAACCTACATTACCTGCGCTCGGGTTGGATCCAACCTCACCTTACTGTTTATGGCATACTTACTAGTTTCTTTTGTGGGGAGGACTCAACCCCATATTGATGTTTACATTACATTTAAGTTTTGTTTTCTCTTCTAGTATCTTACTAAAATGGCGCAACAACTCCTGAGGAGATATACAACAAGTTTCTCCGGCAGGAGGCCGAGTCAGAGGATGATGACAATGTCGATGCAGAAAACTGTTCAGAAACCGAGGATGATGTATTATCTAATATTGATGATGAGGTTGATGTATTTCATTGTGCGGCAGGAGCAGTCGAGTTAGATGATTTTCAGTCAGATGTAGATGATTAGAGAAATTTTGAGCTAGGTAAAGACTTAGAGACAATATGGACCAACAAATCCATGCATCCAAATTGCGTGAAAATGTAATCACATGCTAGTTCTAGTATATTATAATTGTCCAATGAATACCCGTTTATCATCTGCATTTCTTCTTGGTAAAGCAATTTTAATGGCCAGTAGTGTAACTGGTTCTCATTTCTCATATGTCTCTACATCCCTACCATCAACAATACTGCACCAAAACTGTAACTGAAACTTAAATGAGCAGAAACGTATGTAGAATAAGGGGAATACGAGTAATATTCAAATTTTGCTATTATCACAAATTATAGACAAGCAGCATCGTCCCAGAATCACATGATGTTGGAACATACGTTCTCTCCACCTCATATAATTTAGAAGCCACACTAACTGCTGATATCACCAGGTATAGAGATGGGTGTGACACAACAATTGATCAGGTGTTTATTAACAAAGATACCAATAATTATGAAGTTGAAGTAACAGATACTGGTTTCTCTGATCACATGGCAATCAAGCTCTTATTACAAAATGTGGTTAGGAAAAAACATGGCAGTGGAAACTGCATAGAAACAAGATACGTTAATGAAAGTAGCCTTTGGAACTTTCATAGCATGTTGCATAGTGTTGAACGGGACAGAGACCCAAATAAACCTGTAGACTCTAAATATGAGTCATTTTTCTGTAATTATAAATACTACTTTGATGTCGCTTTCCCCCTTGGAAAAGTAAAAATCTCTCTAAAATCTAATTCATGGTTAACTGTGGGAATTAAGAAATCTGCAGGTACTCTTAGAAATCTGGGTTGGCATTCAAAGTGTAATGCAGTATTAAAGCCATATATTAGATGCTACAGAAAAGTTATTCATGCAGGAAAAAAAACTGAACAATGATTTAATTATCAGAAAAGGTAACAATAAAACCAAATCAGTTTGGAAGCTCGTGAACCATAACATTGGTAAATCCAAAGTGGCAAACATAATCTCATCATAAGAGAGGAAAAGTTACTGAGACCCTCGATGTGCTGCCAATATGTTCAATGACTCCTACATTAACAGTGCTCAAAATCTTATCAAGAACTCAAAAGGTAGTACGTCAAAAGTTCCAGCAAATGAAAAGACAACGTTTTTGTACCCGGTTATGCATTCAGAAGTAAGAAATGCAATTAACAAGCTGAAAAAATAAAATGTCCTGTGGATGTGATGATATTGTTGATAAGGTCATAAAACATAGTGCAAACAAAATAATAACTGAACTAGCTGATATTATTAATACATTATTTAAAAATGGTGAATTCGCTTCTGCACTTAAAAAATCAATAATAAAGCCACTTCATAAAAAATACTGTCCATATACCATACAGAATTGTAGACCATTGTCACAACTGTCAGGTTTTGCTAAAGTAATTGAAAGGATTATGTATGAGAGACTGTTAAGTTTCCTAAACAAATGCAAAATTCTAACCAATGCACAGAATGGGTTCAGGAAAACAGGTCTACAGAAGCAGCTGTATATCACTTCTTGGAACAGGTTTTAACTGCAGTGGATAATGAGGACACTGAAATATTTTTAGATCTATCCAAGGCATTTGACCTCATCAGCCATGATACTTTGCTAGAGAAACTGTATTGCTTTGGAGTATGTGCAAAAGCATACAGCTGGTTTCAATCGTATCTGTGCAACAGATATCAAAGTGTTTAAATAATACATAATGGCACAAAATATTACTCAACATATCTGAAAGTCAACTTTGGTGTACCCCAGGATTCTGTTTTAGGCCCTCTGCTCTTCTTAGTTTTTATTAATGATTTTCCTAACCATCTAACAAGAGCAGAATCAGTACTTTTTGCAGACGATACAAGCCTTTTTATGAAGGGAGTTAGTGAAGCTGACCTACAAGAAAAAATAACTTCAACAATGAATGAGGCAGCTGAATGGTTCAAGGACAAGTACTCAACTATAAATGACAAAAAAACCACTTGGATGAATTTTAGGCACATAAGAAACAAAGGAAAAAATAACATAAGAGTAGAGATTGGGAAATGTATGATAGAACAAACTTCTCTTACACATTTTTTAGGTGTATGGCTGGACAATACCTTAAGATGGGAAAAAAATGTTGAACTATTGAATAAGAAACTTAGTAAATACTGTTATATATTAAGAAAGCTTGAGGAAAACTGCAATTTTGAAACAGTACTATGTGCCTACTACTCTTACACACACAGTAATCTAAGATATAGTATTATATTTCGGCGAAAACAGGTTTCACAAAAAGTTGTTTTAATCTCCAAAAGAGAGCAATCCGTATTCTGAAGAGTGTTGCCTGCAGAGATCCCTGTAGAAGACCCTTTAAGGAGTTGAAAATTTTGACCCTCCCTAGTTTATTCATCTATGAATCAGTATGTTTCCTGAAGTCAAATCAAAAATTCTCTTCTCTAAACAGTCAAGTACATGACCATCAATCCAGAAACAGGCATGATTTCCACAGAAACACACACTCAAAATCCATGTACCAAATTAGTGTGATGTATCTACCTAAAATAATGTTCAATGCCTTATCAAAAGAAATAAAAAGCATACAAGACTTACATAAATTTAAAAAAGAATTAAAGAGGCTATGATTAGATCAAAGTTTTGATAATGTTGATGAATTTCTTTGCAATCTAAATAGATAGTTCTCACCTTTTGATTTTCCTGCATAAACCTTAATTTTTTTCAACTTGCATGTAAAAAGAAGACAAAATATGTAAAGAGTAACTAAGAAGATATTAAAGTGTAACTAACAAAATGTTATTTCCCTTAATGGATTTTTTTTATAAACCTTGTAATTTTTTTGCATCTTGCATGTAAAAAGAAGACAAAATATGTAAGGTGTAACTAAGAAAATGTTAAAGTGTAATTAAGAAAATGTTATTTCCCTTCATTGTTAAAAATATAAATCATGCTCTCTCTCTCTCTCTCTCTCTCTCTCTCTCTCTCTCTCTCTCTCTCTCTCTCTCTCTCTCTCTCTCTCTCTTTTTCTATATGACATTTCCTAGATCATGTATATGATAAAATGGATGATAATAAATCGAACTGAACTGAATTGTACTAGACTACACTAACTCCATTGATATACATTCTCTATGGAAGAGTTACTGAATCGTATTCTAGAGAAAAGAAATTGATATCATAACTTGAGTAAAAGAAGGGACAGGTTAGTAGGATACGTCCCTAAAAATGAATGAATAATAAATATAGTAATCAAGGAGGATGTAGTCTGCAAAAACTGTAAGTGGGGCCGAAAGCAGATTTGAATGGATGTCAGACTGAAATAGTTATGCAAAGATGAAAAGGCTTGCACGGGATGACTAGCATGCCTACGCTATATTTCCACTCGTAGAACTATCGCAGATACCTGTTTCATGTCATCTCATTGTTAACTATTGTAGGAAAGAAAATGAGACCTGAAGACCTTGTGGACCCACATACGATATGTGGAAATTCTGACAACGTCTTTTAAAAGCAACCTGGCAGAGAAAGTGGCAATGCAGAAGTAGGAAATTAACTGTTTGTATATCATGTTTAAATTGTTCATATGAGACATGGACGCTATGGGAGTATACACGACTGTATGTACAATAATGACACTGTTGTGAGAATAACACAAAAATTTTATTACAAAACATCAGCATCGTGTGGTGCATACCCCATTAAAAGCATATATGTAACATCTATCTTCTGTGTTTAGTAAACAGAAATATTCCTACCCTAATTTCATAATCAGCTTCTCTTCTGCTGGTATGTACCCACTGAAGTTTCTGCTTGAAGTCAGTTATTGCTTCACCTTATCCAAGACATAGTCAAATGTCTCAGTTTTAAGCCTGTTCTTCTCCCAAAATTTTGCGGGAAACCCTGCATCACTTCTGTCTTTGTTACATTCGTGTACCAAGGCTTATTTTGTCCAAGTCAAACACTAAGCAACATTTCTGTCACACAATAAGAAATCAGTCAGCTCATCCAAATAACTCATCTTGAAAGATTCTTTGTAGCAGTGATAACACATGTGTATGGCACAGGGTCTCGCTTGAAAATGTCAGGCCTCATTTGGCTGGGAGGCAACGTCAGTAATGGCAGGACGCTGGTCTTCACCGACTTCCTGTTTGATCTGGGTGGGTTCTGTCAGGTCGGGCTTCACGTCCAGTATAAGCAAAGCCTTTAAGACAGTGGTCTGATGATGTCACAAGTCGATCATTGCATGGATACATATAAACATTTTGCCTTGCTGAGCTTGTTCGAGTCTGCAGCTACTTTCAGAGTTGTTTAAACTTCTGATGATGTCTCTAGTATTGGAAGATGAAACGTTGGACACAGGATTAAGCCTTGGACCAGCTGTGAAAGCCTGCGTTCTATGATTGAATATTCTGTCATGGTATGCCAATATGGTGTATGGACCACCATATGGTTGGTAGGGGGGTTGTTGAGTGGTGTCATGTCAGCTAAAAACTAGTTTGCAGGACTCGTAAGTCACTGAAGAGAATGTTCCTTTGAAAAAGCTGGACAGACCTTAAGAAATTGCAAGTGACGATGGTATGCAAAATCTGAGGCTTCAATAACATTATTTGACATATCAGTGATGAATTCTCCTGTCGGTCAAAGTGTTTGTCCTTGCACTACTGCAGTCATCATCATGACAGGCCTTTAATTGTAGGAAGCTGCCCTATGAGACTATTAGCAGCAGGGTGAAAGGCACAAGTTTGAATTTGGTTTATGCCAAGGAATTTGGAAAATACTTTAAAGACGTAAGAGTCGAACTGTTTGCATTGAGTGGTAGTGATGTGGAGGGGAATGTCATAGCGAACAGTCCAGTCATGAAAAAAGGTCATGGTTACAGTTGCTGCTGTTCCATCTTTAACTGAATAGACATCAAGCTAACAAGAATGATGGCCAGCCACTGTCAGACAGTACTGATATCCTTCTGAAGGTGGTGAAGGCATGTGGACATGCTCAAATCGTTGACTCGGTGGGGTGAAAGTACTGAGCAGAGCTGTAAAATGACGCGTTATTTGGTTGGGATCACAAGAACTGCACTGAAGGACAAATGAAGTGCAGTCCTTGATATATGGCCAAACAAATCCCTTTTTTACTATTTGTGCAATAGCCCTTTCTCCTGGATGAGATAGGCTACAAAGGGAGTAAATTACGTGCTTGTTTATTTATTTATTTATCTTACAGCTTGAAACATGTATCTAACATGCATGGGCAATGATACAGTAATTACATTTAAATTATTGTTACACAATATATATAGATTACATGCTATTAAGAAAAAGATCATTTAAGTATATTTAACATAGCATTCCTGAGGTCAAATCATGTCAGCACCATACTATATGGGCACTTCAATATAAGCGATTTTTTTAACTCATTTTTAAAAATTCTACCAGAAAGCTGTTTCAGGTTGTTTGGCAGAGAATTATAAAATATTGCTCCCTTAATGAATGGGGTATTTGTTGTTAGATTCAATCTTCTGCTCACCATATGAAAGTCTGATTTGTGTCTTGTATCATAATCATGGATTTCCATATGTTATGTTATGTGTTATGTGATGTGGTTTATTCATCTCATTACATACAATTTTCAAATCATTTGATTTGATGTACAGGAGACATGTCAAGGTTTACAAAAGAAACTTTTTTCACTTTTTTAAGAGAACTACAAAAGTTTACATTATATTTTACATTTCTAAGTTACAGCTACACATGTACATAAAATAATAAATGTATTACAATCCCTGTGTTCAGATTGTGAAGCTGTCCTCAATGAATTCATCGACAGAATAATAACACTTTTCCACCAGGAGAGTAAAGAGCAATCTTTTCAGTGAACCAATCTCCATTTTAAATATATTACTGCCTTTTATTTTATTGAAAATTTTTAGCCCCATATACTCTGGCGTTTGGGCATAAAGTTTTAAACGATGTGTTGGAAGTTTGAAGTTATCTCTGTGGCGAGTGCTGTAGTTGTGGTCAAAACGGAAATTGTCTAGTGTATGTTGATTTCTATATAGGAACACCACCATCTCATATATGTAAAGTGAGGAGATAGATAGTACTTTTAAATTTTTTAACAGTGATCGACAGGATTCCCGTTTTTTTGCAACACACATGTTTCTAATTACTTTCTTTTGTAATACTAGGAGCCTAGTGACATTTGCTGATTTTCCCCAGAAGATTATGCCATAACGAATAACTGACTCAAAGTAGCAGTGATAAACTATCTTTCTGGTATCTATGTTTGTGGCACCTGACAAAATACACATTGCAAATGCTAAGTTGTTCAGTTGATTTGCTAAGTAATCTGTGTGTACCTTCCAATTTAAATTTTTGTCAAGATTTAGGCCTAAGAACTTCACGTGGTTTGCTTCTGTGATATCCTGATCATTGCAAGTTATCTTTATTTCACTCCTTTCTACTGATTTAGCTTCAAATTGCATCATTTTGGTTTTAGTTACATTTAGTTTTAGTCCATTTTGATAGAACCAAGATTCAAGTTTTTCTAAAGTGTTTTTGGCTTTTTCTGGAATATTTTCAGATACCTCATTTTCAATTAGAATTGATGTATCATCAGCAAATAAGACTGAATGAACATCAATAGCAAGTGGTAGGTCATTTACATAAAAAAGAAACAGATAGGGACCCAATATCGAACCTTGTGGGACTCCTTGGGGGAACTGTTTTCCAGTCTGATGAATAATTGGTTCCATTTGAAGTTAAAATTACTCTTTGTTTCCTACCTCACAGGTAAGAGCTAAACCATTTTAAAGCAGTGTCTCTGATTCCATACATCTGTAATTTGTGGAGGAGTAATGCATGGTTCACTGAATCAAAAGCTTTAGTCAGATCACAGAAAATACCTGTGACCTTTCTACCTTTATCTAACGTGGAGCGTATTTTTTGGATAAACTCATTTATAGCATTCGCAGTGCTTTTACCCTGTTGGAATCCGAACTGGTTTTTAAAAATTATATCATTTACAGTAAGAAAGTTATTAATTTGTTTTGCTGCAGTCTTTTCAAACACTTTAGAGAAGACCGGCAAGAGAGAGATAGGGCGGTAATTCCCCATATCTTCTGTCGATCCTTTCTTGAATAGAGGTTTGATCTCACCATATTTCAATACCTCTGGAAAGCATCCCTGTTCATAAGATTGATTTATAATAGTTGACAGTGGTTGGGAAATAATATCATACACATACTTGATTACAGATGTTGTTATTTCATCCCACCCATGTGAGGTTTTGTTTTTTAGAGACAATATTTCCTTTTCCACATCCCTTTGGATCATTTTTTCAAATTGTTTAAAAGATGCGTTCTGGCTGTTTTCCAAATTTGTGATGCCCTGATAGAATGTCATATCCACATCCGATCTTACTACGTTTAGGAAGAATTCATTGAAACAACTTGACATCTGAACAGGGTTTACTATAATTTCATTTTCATGTCTAATTTTCAAAATCTCATGAATTTTTACTTTGGCTCCTAGTTCAGACTGAACAACTGACCACACTGCTTTTGTCTTATTTCTGTGTTCTCGTATGAATTTATTATTTGCCATTTTTTTAGCTGCCGCTACAACTTTCCTAAATACAGCTTTATACTGTTTGACATAAATGACAAAATCTGGATTTCTGTTTGATTTTAACTCATTGTGGAGCTCTCTCTTTCTGGCACTAGAGATCTTTATTCCTGTTGTAATCCATTTGAGTTTACCATTAACCTTCTTTTGCTTATATCTACGAGGAAATGATTCATTAAATACCTCTAAGAAACAATTTAAGAATTTGTCATAGTTAATCGAGCTTGAACTATTGTAGTCTACAGGCCAGCTTATTATACTTAATTTACTGCGGAATAAATCCATTTTACTTTTACTGAGATCCCTTTTTATACACACTTCTGGAGACTTTAGGTTATTTGCTTTTGAGAGCTCAATAAACAGAGCTGAGTGATCTGAAATACCCAAGTCTAAGCAGTATTTGTGCTTATTTCCACTGTCAAATATGTAGTTAGTAATAATATTATCAATGCAGGTCACTGATCTGCTGTTTTCCATAGTGCCTTCAGAAAAATTTAGCTTGAAACCAGATTTCTGAATTAAGCCACGAAGTTTTGTGGAATCATTGCTTTCAACTAAGACATTTAAGTTGAAGTCTGCTGCTATAACAACTTTTTTCTTACTTTCTTTCTGGAGTTTTTCCTGTTTGTCACTTTTTTGTCTTTTTTCACTAATAATATTGATTGAAACATATATACTGCATACATAGTCATAATATTAAAATTAATGAACAGGTTTTTGCATGAAGTTCTGGGTCTTACTTTTGCCATAGTTCTTATTACTCTTTTCTGCAATACAAATACCCTTCTTATATTGTATTGGCTACACCCACCCCACAATACAATTCCATAAGATAGATGGGGATACAGATACACCAACCCAAAATACGCTAGTTTTATTGCTTCAATATCTAGATATTGAACTAATCTCCTTAGTAAATATAGACTAGATGTTATTTTACCACACACATGATTTATTTGCGGATTCCACAAAAATCTGTCATATATATATATATATATATATATATATATATATATATATATATATATATATCTAAAAAGAAAGATGATGAAACTTACCAAACAAAAGCGCTGGCAGGTCGATAGACACACAAACAAACACAAACATACACACAAAATTCTAGCTTTCGCAACCAATGGTTGCCTCGTCAGGAAAGAGGGAAGGAGAAGGAAAGACAAAAGGATATGGGTTTTAAGGGAGAGGGTAAGGAGTCATTCCAATCCCGGGAGCGGAAAGACTTACCTTAGGGGGAAAAAAGGACAGGTATACACTCGCACACACACACATATCCATCCACACATACACAGACACAAGCAGACATTTGTAAAGGCAAAATGTCTGCTTGTGTCTGTGTATGTGTGGATGGATATGTGTGTGTGTGCGAGTGTATACCTGTCCTTTTTTCCCCCTAAGGTAAGTCTTTCCGCTCCCGGGATTGGAATGACTCCTTACCCTCTCCCTTAAAACCCATATCCTTTTGTCTTTCCTTCTCCTTCCCTCTTTCCTGACGAGGCAACCATTGGTTGCGAAAGCTAGAATTTTGTGTGTATGTTTGTGTTTGTTTGTGTGTCTATCGACCTGCCAGCGCTTTTGTTTGGTAAGTTTCATCATCTTTCATATCATATATATATATATATATATATATATCCCCAGAAATTTGCATTCTGAACAGGTATTTTCATGAATGTCCTTATTTACAACAATATTTTTATTTGAGCCACTTGTCTTAAATTAGTTTTGTTAATATTGGCCCTCAGGTTTTCTTTTTCAAAATGTGTTTGGGCTTTTTCAACAAAATTCTGTACCACTGAATTTAGGCCATCATTACTACGTGCCCAGAAAACCCCAGAGGTGTCATCAGCATACATAGTAATACGATGACTGGTGTCTAATACCTTTGGGAAATCATTCACGTAGCAAGTAAACAAGAAGGGGCCCAAGATAGAGCCTTGTGACACACCAAAATTTATATTTCTTATCTTTGATCTTCTTTTTTCGGTTACCTCTCCATTATCATACACAACTTCTGTGCATTGATGTCGATCTCTAAGGTAAGATTCTATTAAAAGCAACAGTTTCCGACTGACACCATTACAAGCAAGTTTACTTAAAAGAGCTCCATGATGGACTCTGTCAAACGCTTTAGAAAGATCCAAGTACACTCCTGCAATTTTGTAACCCTCATTTATTTTCTCCATCAGACAGTGTACAAACTGTACTGCTGCAGATATGGTGCTCTGACCACTTCTAAAGCCATGTTGGAAATCTCCTATTGAGTTATTCGTATTATAGTGCTCGATTAAGATTTCTAGCATTATTTTTTCAATTAATTTACCAAACACTGAAGTTAAGGCAACTGGTCTGTAGTTCTGTGGTTGCTTTCTTTCCCCTTTTTTATATAAATGTTTAACTATAGCAAGTTTCAGTTTCTTCGGAAACACACCTTCTTCAAGTACACAATTTATTAGATGAACTAATGGTCTGGCTAACTCACCCTTGCATTTTTTCAGTAGAAAAGGAGAAAATTCATCCCATCCAGCTGATCTTTTATTTTTTAGGCTGTCAATTAGCTGTGTTACATCCTTGACGGTTACTGTAGGTAGCTTGCAAGAGTCCCGTTCCTTTTCCTTATCATATTTAAACTGCCTCTCCTGTTTTATGCAAGTATCATTTTCAATAGCATCTACAAAGTAATCATTAAATATATTGCTAACTATATAAGGATCAGAAAAATTATCATTATGTATACTTAACACTATATTATTAATTTTAGTTTTTGAGTCAGTGTTCCTCATATCATGACTTTGAGACCCAATCAGAATTTCTGATCTGTTTGCTAATATGTTCTACTTTCCTTCTCCTTACTTCCTTGCAATACTCATATTTATATTGTTGTATTCTTCCTGGGAGATGGGAAGTGTTATAAAGTCTAGTTCATACATCAGCATGAGATAGTGCATCTACTGGGCCATTCTGCTCACCATCAATATGTCAAATATCGGTAGTACATTGTGCAATGAAGTTCAAATACTGCAACTGCTGATGTGATGCCTTATCTAGCTTTTGATGGAGGTTGAACATTAGTATCTTCTGGTTTGTGATAAGAGTGAAACATCTGCCTTCAGATGTGTGCTTAGACTTCTTGACTGAAGCATATGCCACATAGAGCTTACAGTTGTAAGTTGACCAATTTGCTTGTGAAGGTGCTAATCATTTACTGAACAGAGCTTGAGGATGCCAGTCACATTGTACGTGTTTTTGTAATACAGCTCCAATGGCAGTTGATGATGTATCCTCCATAACTTTGAGAGGTGATTCAGGAAGAGGATGGCTTAGTATTGCAGCCTGCACAATAGCAACTTTCACTACAGTGAAGAATGCTTTCTTTTCATCAATCCACCATAGTGTGTCTTCATATTTAAGTGTTCCTATTAGTATTTCGTTAAGAGGTGCTCCCAACTATAAACACAAGGGCTATTAAGAAAGTAGGGAACATTTCCATCTGACGCCGCTAGGCGGGTGCTGATCACATATGTTTTGGTATATGCATGCTTGGTAGATCAGTCGGCATCCATCCGTGACAGCGGAAGCGTCTCTGTGCATCTTGTTTTTTCAATATTCGAAAATCCCACCAATTGTGAGGTGCGGTCTGTGATATGGTTTTTGTTGGCAAAAAACGTAAAACCTTTAGAAATTTATTGTGAACTGTGGAAAGTGTATAGAAACAATATAATGAGTGAATTTTCTGTCCGGAAATGGTGCATTTGGTTTAAAAATGGCCGAACCAATGTTCATGATGAAGAGAAGAGTTGACGCCTGCGCATTGTGACTGATGATCTTGTCGCTTAAGTTGTTGAAGCAATTCGTGAAAACAGTCATTTCACAATAACGGAGCATTCACTTTCTTTTCCACAAGTTTCAAGTTGTTGTTTCAAATTGTCACTCAAAAGCTAGGCTACCACAAATTTTGTGCACAATGGGTGCCCAAAATGCTTACAGAGCACCATAAAGAACAGTGAATGGAGGCAACGTTGACATTTCTGGAGGCCTACCACAAACATGGTGATTCATGACTGGATTGAGTCATAACCGTTGCTAAGAATTGGATGAAACATTAATTGTGAGACAAAATTACAGTCCATGAAGTGGGGGCACACAAGGTCCCCCAAAAAACCAAGAAAATGTTTGCAAACCTTGTCAGCAAGGAAGTTGATGGTGACAGTGTTTTTGGATAGGCAAGGTGTGCTTCTTATTGATTTTCTTGAACGTGGAACAACCATAAATTCTGCCCGGTACTGTCAAACCTTGCCCAGCCTTAGAAGAGCAGTTCAAAACAAACCCCGAGGAAAGCTGACGTCCAAAATTTTGTTTTTGCACGACAATGCCCGACCTCACATGTATACCACACTAAAGAACTCCTTAATTCATTGACATGAGGCGGGCGTGACTCACTGTCTGAAGTCTCAGGTAGCAGAATTGTATGACAAAGGTCTTTCAAAGCTTGTCCACCACTATGATAAGTGCCTCAATGTGTTTGGTGAGTATGTCGAAAAGTGGTATGTGAGTCACCCTTTCAGATGTATATAATAAAATATATTTCTTGTACTTAGTTTTTTTTTAAGTCAGAACTTTTCCCTACTTTCTGAATAGCCCTTGTATTTGTTTACAAAATGTTGCTAAAATTTATCAAACCCATAAAACAGCGTAATTCACATATTGTAATGGGCTAGGGAAGTTGAGAAATAGCTTCCACTCTGCCTTGAATCGGGAAGATAACTTGCGCACTGATGAGGTAACCTGAGAATTTTGGTTGTATCGCTCTAAAGACACATTTTGACAGGTTAACCAGTGAGCCACAGCTCATGGCCTAGCAGACAGTTGCTTTGGGTCTATTAGATGCTCTGGTCATTGGACACAGTAACAATTAGGTTGTCAATATGGATGTAACAGAACTTTAAATAGATCTGTACGAAGAGGATGTCAAGAAAGGCTCCTGCTGAAGGTATGGGCAGAGAGGGTGCACAAAAACTGACAGAAATAAAAGAAAGAAGGTTTAAGAATTAAACTTAAGAGGTATGTGTTTTCTACTACAGCCCGCATCTCGTGGTCATGCGGTAGCGTTCTCGCTTCCCACGCCCGGGTTCCCGGGTTCGATTCCCGGCGGGGTCAGGGATTTTCTCTGCCTCGTGATGGCTGGGTGTTGTGTGCTGTCCTTAGGTTAGTTAGGTTTAAGTAGTTCTAAGTTCTAGGGGACTTATGACCACAGCAGTTGAGTCCCATAATGCTCAGAGCCATTTGAACATTTTTTTTTGTTCTACTACATCTGGTATGCCTATCATCTGCGTATGAGCAGAAGCCTTTCCCTTATCTAGCAAATGTAAGCACGCACTGTTGTCACATTGTCATTTCTGCAGTATAATTTCATCCAGGTAGCACCATAGAGGAACGAATACTACTGAACAGACATCATTAACGTGATATGTGTGGCAATGATGTTCTTGGTTTACAAGCTGCCACCTATACAGATAGCTCATATGCAACAATGCAGGTCTTTCTGCTATCTTGCCGTGGTCTTGCAGGCTCTCAAAGGTCATCTGTGTGACAGAAGGCCTCTGATTTTTGCTGATACCTGCCAACAGAAGACAGGAGTGACATGCTGCAGTGGAGGAAACAGTAAAAACAATCAGAGAGATGGATAATTTAGTGGCACCTCCAGCCAGTAGTTTGCTGCCAGTAATCTTCAGCCAATATGAACTGTTGCACAAATAAAATATAACTCTAGGATAAGCCTTTCTTAGATTGAAACATGCCGAAGCACTGAAAGTTTCACAGTTCTTTGGTAATCACTGTGATAAGCATTTTTCTCCACTATACTTCTTGTATCAAATCTCCAGGGACCGTATATTTTACTGTGATTCATTTTACTTAAACCTGCTTGAAAAATTATAAATTTCTCTTCTCTAGAATACAATTCAGTAACTCTTCCATAGAGAATGTATATCAATGGAGTTAGTGTAGTCTACTACAATTCAGTTCAGTTCAATTTATTATCATCCATTTTATCATATACATGATATGCGAATTGTCATATAGAAAGAGAGAGAGAGTGGGGGGGGGGGGAGAGAGAGGGAGGGGAGAGAGAGGGGGAGGGAGAGGGGGGAGAGAGGGGGAGAGAGCGAGGGGGGAGAGGGGGGGGAGAGAGAGAGAGAGAGCATGATTTATATTTTTAATAATGAAGGGAAATAACATTTTCTTAATTACACTTTAACATTTTCTTAATTACTATTTAACATTTTCTTAATTACACTTTACATATTTTGTCTTCTTTTTACATGCAAGATGCAAAAAAATTACAAGATTTATACAAAAAAATCAATTAAGGGAAATAACATTTTGTTAGTTACACTTTAATATCTTCTTAGTTACTCTTTACATATTTTGTCTTCTTTTTACATGCAAGTTGAAAAAAATTAAGGTTTATGCAGGAAAATCAAAAGGTGAGAACTATCTATTTAGATTGCAAAGAAATTCATCAAAATTATCCAAACTTTGATCTAATCATAGCCTCTTTAATTCTTTTTTAAATTTATGTAAGTCTTGTATGCTTTTTATTTCTTTTGATAAGGCATTGAACATTATTTTAGGTAGATACATCACACTAATTTGGTACATGGATTTTGAGTGTGTGTTTCTGTGGAAATCATGCCTGTTTCTGGATTGATAGTCATGTACTTGACTGTTTAGAGAAGAGAATTTTTGATTTGACTTCAGGAAACATACTGATTCATAGATGAATAAACTAGGGAGGGTCAAAATTTTCAACTCCTTAAAGGGTCTTCTACAGGGATCTCTGCAGGCAACACTCTTCAGAATACGGATTGCTCTCTTTTGGAGATTAAAACAACTTTTTGTGAAACCTGTTTTCGCCGAAATATAATACTATATCTTAGATTACTGTGTGTGTAAGAGTAGTAGGCACATAGTACTGTTTCAAAATTGCAGTTTTCCTCAAGCTTTCTTAATATATAACAGTATTTACTAAGTTTCTTATTCAATAGTTCAACATTTTTTTCCCATCTTAAGGTATTGTCCAGCCATACACCTAAAAAATGTGTAAGAGAAGTTTGTTCTATCATACATTTCCCAATCTCTACTCTTATGTTATTTTTTCCTTTGTTTCTTATGTGCCTAAAATTCATCCAAGTGGTTTTTTTGTCATTTATAGTTGAGTACTTGTCCTTGAACCATTCAGCTGCCTCATTCATTGTTGAAGTTATTTTTTCTTGTAGGTCAGCTTCACTAACTCCCTTCATAAAAAGGCTTGTATCGTCTGCAAAAAGTACTGATTCTGCTCTTGTTAGATGGTTAGGAAAATCATTAATAAAAACTAAGAAGAGCAGAGGGCCTAAAACAGAATCCTGGGGTACACCAAAGTTGACTTTCAGATATGTTGAGTAATATTTTGTGCCATTATGTATTATTTAAACACTTTGATATCTGTTGCACAGATACGATTGAAACCAGCTGTATGCTTTTGCACATACTCCAAAGCAATACAGTTTCTCTAGCAAAGTATCATGGCTGATGAGGTCAAATGCCTTGGATAGATCTAAAAATATTTCAGTGTCCTCATTATCCACTGCAGTTAAAACCTGTTCCAAGAAGTGATATACAGCTGTTTCTGTAGACCTGTTTTCCTGAACCCATTCTGTGCATTGGTTAGAATTTTGCATTTGTTTAGGAAACTTAACAGTCTCTCATACATAATCCTTTCAATTACTTTAGCAAAACCTGACAGTTGTGACAATGGTCTACAATTCTGTATGGTATATGGACAGTATTTTTTATGAAGTGGCTTTATTATTGATTTTTTAAGTGCAGAAGCGAATTCACCATTTTTAAATAATGTATTAATAATATCAGCTAGTTCAGTTATTATTTTGTTTGCACTATGTTTTATGACCTTATCAACAATATCATCACATCCACAGGACATTTTATTTTTTCAGCTTGTTAATTGCATTTCTTACTTCTGAATGCATAACCGGGTACAAAAACGTTGTCTTTTCATTTGCTGGAACTTTTGACGTACTACCTTTTGAGTTCTTGATAAGATTTTGAGCACTGTTAATGTAGGAGTCATTGAACATATTGGCAGCACATCGAGGGTCTCAGTAACTTTTCCTCTCTTATGATGAGATTATGTTTGCCACTTTGGATTTACCAATGTTATGGTTCACGAGCTTCCAAACTGATTTGGTTTTATTGTTACCTTTTCTGATAATTAAATCATTGTTCAGTTTTTTTCCTGCATGAATAACTTTTCTGTAGCATCTAATATATGGCTTTAATACTGCATTACACTTTGAATGCCAACCCAGATTTCTAAGAGTACCTGCAGATTTCTTAATTCCCACAGTTAACCATGAATTAGATTTTAGAGAGATTTTTACTTTTCCAAGGGGGAAAGCGACATCAAAGTAGTATTTATAATTACAGAAAAATGACTCATATTTAGAGTCTACAGGTTTATTTGGGTCTCTGTCCCGTTCAACACTATGCAACATGCTATGAAAGTTCCAAAGGCTACTTTCATTAACGTATCTTGTTTCTATGCAGTTTCCACTGCCATGTTTTTTCCTAACCACATTTTGTAATAAGAGCTTGATTGCCATGTGATCAGAGAAACCAGTATCTGTTACTTCAACTTCATAATTATTGGTATCTTTGTTAATAAACACCTGATCAATTGTTGTGTCACACCCATCTCTATACCTGGTGATATCAGCAGTTAGTGTGGCTTCTAAATTATATGAGGTGGAGAGAACGTATGTTCTCAACATCACGTGATTTTGGGACAATGCTGCTTGTCTATAATGTGTGATAATAGTGAAACTTGAATATTACTCGTATTCCCCTTATTCTACATACGTTTCTGCTCGTTTAAGTTTCAGTAACAGCTTTGGTGCAGTATTGTTGATGGTAGGGATGTAGAGACATATGTGAAATGAGGACCAGTTACACTACTGGCCATTAAAATTGCTATACCAAGAAGAAATGCAGATGATAAACGGGTATTCATTGGACAAATATATTATACTAGAACTGACATGTGATTACATTTTTGCAATTTGGGTGCATAGATCCTGAGAAATCAGTACCCAGAACAACCACCTCTGGCCGTAATAACGGCCTTGACACGCCTGGACATTGAGTCAAACAGAGCTTGGATGGCATGTACAGGTACAGCTGCCCATGCAGCTTCAACACGATACCACAGTTTATCAAGAGTAGTGACTGGCGTATTGTGACGAGCCAGATGCTCGGCCACCATTGACCAGACGTTTTCAGTTGGTGAGACATCTGGAGAATGTGCTGGCCAGGGCAGCAGCTGAACATTTTCTGTGTCCAGAAAGGCCCGTACACGACCTGCAACATGCGGTCGTGCATTATCGTGCTGAAATGTAGGGTTTCACAGGGATCGAATGAAGGGTAGAGCCACAGATCGTAACACATCTGAAATGTAACGTCCACTGTTCAAAGTGCTGTCAATGCGAACAAGAGGTGACCGAGACATGTAACCAATGGGCACCCCATGCCATCACGCCGGTTGATACACCAGTATGGCGATGACGAATACACACTTCCAATGTGCGTTCACCGTGATGTCGCCAAACACAGATGCAACCATCATGATGGTGTAAACAGAACCTGGGTTCATCCGAAAAAATGACGTTTTGTCAATCGTGCATCCAGGTTTGTCATTGAGTACACCATCGCAGGCACTCCTCTCTGTTATGCAGTGTCAAGGGTAACCACATCCATGGTCTCCGAGCTGATAGTCCATGCTGCTGCAGACATCGTCGAACCGTTCGTGCTGATGGTTGTTGTCTTGAAAATGTCCCCATCTGTTGACTCAGGGATCGAGACGTGGCTGCACGATCCGTTACAGCCATGCGGATAGGATGCCTGTAATCTCGACTGCTAGTGATACGAGACCGTTGGGATCCAGCACGGCGATCCGTATTACCCTCCTGAACCCACCGATTCCATATTTTGCCAACAGTCATTGAATCTCGACCAATGCGAGCAGCAATGTTGCGATACGATAAACCGCAATCGCGATAGACTACAATCCGACCTTTATCAAAGTTGGAAACGTGATGGTACCCATTTCTCCTCCTTACACGAGGCATCACAACAACGTTGCACCAGGCAACGCCGGTCAACTGCTGTTTGTGTATGAGAAATCGGTTGGAAACTTTCCTCATGTCAGCACGTTGTAGGTGTCGCCACCAGCGCCAACCTTGTGTGAGTGCTCTGGAAAGCGAATCATTTGCATATCACAACATCTTCTTCCTATCGGTTAAATTTCGCGTCTGTAGCACGTTATCTTTGTGGTGTAGCAATTTTAATGGCCAGTAGTGTACTTTTCATAGGTGTGAATAATTGTGAATGTCATATTGATATGAGACATTTTATTTGTTGAAAACTATGGAGCATGATTTATAAAGTCGTATTCTAGACCTAATTTCTGCGATTTTATGGCCACATGTTTGCGAGACAGGTGCTAGATAAATTCACAAGTGTGTTTGAATAAACTGCCAGTCAGTGTATATTGGTGCTATGTTCACGTGCAGATGAAATTCATACATGACAGTCTGATTAATTTCCTCCAATTTATGCAGTTTCTAAAAGCTTTGTGCATATCTATATATTTCTGCGTGAGACAGTTTCCCACACAGTGCCATTGTGACGTAATTAATTAGAACAGATTCGACAGTATGAATCAGTGCAATAGAAAACCTAAAAAACATATTTTTGGCTGTCTCTGCTCTTATTACTGTAATTTCGAGCATTGATCTTGATTTTTTATTTTTTTCTGTAGAGTGCATGCTTTCACTTTTCTGCTGAGACTGCGAAAAAGTGTTACAGATATTTTACTTGTTTATGAAAAGCACAGGGGTGAATAAAGAAAAATTCATAACAGTGATGGACGAGCACTGCGGCGCCGACTTGGGGGGGGGGGGGACAAGGTACTTTGTGCCCCCCCCCCCCAATAGTTAGAAGTAGGGGCCTCGCCCCCCCCCCCTCCCCCCACCCTCCCCATTATTCAAACATGCATTTCTCACCGCTCTCTCCCCCTTCCTCATCCTTTACTGGGAAATTTGTTAAAGCTTGCACACACATTTTTGCATAATAGTATGTAATGATTATGTAGGAAAGAAATACCGATTGTACGAGCTTTTGCGTATTCCTTTCTGCTACTCCTCCAACCTCTGCATATGACGAACTGTCGTGACATGGTTTGTCCCCTGCATCTGTACTATTCGCACACTTTTACTGTACGGAGGTATGCGGGGAACGAAAGTTCACCATGAGCTCGCAGCGCTTTGGCTGCTAGGACGAGCTCCACTTCCTCCCACAGCAGCCTGCTGGCAGCTTGTAAAAAAAAAAAAACTAATGAGCAATAGCGACTCCGAATTTGATGACGATCGGTAGAAGGACTAGGTAACGTTAAAGACTCTTCATTCATTTTTGTAAATTCTGTTGACAATCACTAGGTACAACACCACACAAATCAGCACCGGCTCCAAGAATTTTGCCCCCCCCCCCCCCCCCTCTCCCCCCTTTTCGACATAGTCAACTTTTCCCACAATATATTTCATACATGACGCCTTATTTTCACATATCACAATCATTCGTATCTTTGTTGTGAATATGTCTTTAAGATCAAAGCAGCAGTCAGTGATACGTTTACAGTGCAATACATTTTAAGCCATTTTTGTTGGAGGAAACGTTTCTTTCCTTAATCGGAGCACACTGTTTCTGTGCCATAGATAATTTTCAATAAGACCCTAGATTTTATGAATAATTTGTATTTCCAATTTATTCTCACATTCCTTCATTTACGCAAGATGGATTTGCCGCCCCTAAAAATCTGCCGCCCTGGGCGATGGCACGGTTCGCCCCTCCCTAGAGCCGGCCCTGACAATAATCAACACTATTGTTACAGGGCTACTTCTTGTTAGGCGCACAGTACTGTTACGCAGGCCGCAGCTAATGTTGGCAGCGAACGTAAATATTCCGGTTCTGGGCATCGCCAGTGGTCAGTTAGTCTTACTGTGACTCAGTTCAGTTGTTAATCTTTCGTCCCTTACTGTCCAGTTTAAAATGGACAAGTTTGTAATTAGGAAAAAATGTGACAATGTGGCAAGTTTTAGCGATGGGGAAGCTAGACCCAGTGTTAGTGGTGTTGTGTGTGACAACAAAGACACAGATAGTGACGGAACTGTGGCGGTGACAAAAAACACTGTTCCCGGAAAAAAAACAACGCTGTTAATCAGCCCTCTTGGAAACATAGACTTACTAAATCTTGGAAACAGCAGTTTGCATGGATCGATTACAATAAGGTAAAAGATGTTATTTTTTTCAGTTTTCTCACAAAATGGAGAAAACTTTCATGGAAACTAGTTTTTCGAACTGGAAGAAAGAGCTAGAAAAGTTGAAAGCGCATGAAGCATCGGGCTGCCACTGAGAAGCTGTACTGAAATTCAAATCCTTAAAAGCGAATGTCAATGTATTTAGCCAGATTTCCAAAGAAAAACTGACACAAATGAAAGAAAATTGGGCTTGTTTACTAAAAATCATATCTTCTCTCTGTTATTTAGCAATGCAAGGGCTTGCAATACGTGGGCATACTGATGAAACAAGTAACTTTGACAATTTATTACCCCTTCATGGCTACAGCGCGAAACTTACAAATGGACATCCCATGATGTGCAAAACGAAATTTTGGCCATTTTAAGTCAAACACTTCTTAGAATATTATTAGAGGATATCAAGAGTGCAGAGTATTTTGCAATAATAGCAGACAAAACGACAGACATAGCCACCAAAAGAGCAATTTAGCATCTGTATAAGATTTGTTGATGCTTCGCTACAGATAGAAGAATCTTTTTTAGGGCTATACTCAATACAAAGTACCACAGCTAAGGAGCCGGCCGGAGTGGCCGTGCGGGTCTAGGTGCTACAGTCTGGAGCCGAGCGACCGCTACGGTCGCAGGTTCGAATCCTGCCTCTGGCATGGATGTGTGTGATGTCCTTAGGTTAGTTAGGTTTAATTAGTTCTAAGTTCTAGGCGACTGATGACCTCAGAAGTTAAGTCGCATAGTGCTCAGAGCCATTTGAACCACAGCTAAGGCTCTGTCTGATATTATTATCGACATTTTAAGACGATTTGATTTGCCTACATGTAATTGTAGGGGCCAATGCTTTGACGGTTCAGCTAACATGGCCGGATTATATAATGGTGTCCAGGCAAAGTTTATGGAAATGGAGAAGAGAGCTATGTTTGTCCACTGCGTTGCACACTGTTTAAATCTAACACTGCAAGACACTGTGAAAGCAGTTCCAGAATGTCGAAATGTATTGAATGTTATGAAGGACTTAATACATTTTGTGAGGGATCCACCTAAAAGATTAGATATTTTTGCTCACCTGAAGGCGGATGCCTCTACAAATATGAAACCACTCTGTCCTACAAGGTGGGCCGTAAGATACTTGGCAATGTCTTCAGTTTTGTCCAACTATACACAACTTCAGGAATTTTTTCTAAATGTTTCAAGAAATGACGATTTAGACACTGGGACCAAAACGAACGGCTTTTTGATTAACATGCAGACATATGATTTCTTTTTCATGTTATCACTTTTGGTAAAACTGTTTGGCCACATTAATACTGTAAACATAGCACTACAGAGAAAATCCCTACACTTAGAGGAGGCCAATAAGACGATTTCTACTCTTGTAACTTCTATTAAATTTATGAGAAACAATTTTGAACCGTTCTGGGGTGAAGTAGCTTCAAAATGTCAAGATATGGCTGTTGATTCCCCAAAATTACCCCATAGGAGAAAAGTCCCTAAGAAATACGATGACTCCATCAATTCATCTGTTGAAACATTCACTGAAGTGTTGACAAACATAGAAGATTGTATTATGAAACAATGGATACATCCATCAGCTTCTTGGAACCACAGTTCAAAACTCAATCATTCATGTTTGTAAATCAAATTTAACAATTTCTTCTTGGTGATAACAAACATTCATTCGATACTTTATCTTTCTACAAATCAGATATAGACAAAGAACGCTTGCTTCTCCACTGAAGCACGTTTCGTGAGATTATCCAAAGTAGTGATTCTGCGAATATTAGTTCGTTGGATGACATAGTGAAACACCTAAAACAGGAAAACCATCAGTTTGACCTACTGCCTGAACTAGTGAAATTCATACGTGTAGTGCTGACGATTCCGGAAACGTCCTGCACCTCTGAGCGATCGTTTTCTTGTCTGCAGAGGGTGAAAACGTTTCTTCGTTCTATAATGAAGCAGGATTGTCTTAATGCCATCGCCCTTCTCAATGCCCATAGAGATGAATCGATGAAACTCGACCTTGATGTCATATGTGTCGAGTTCATATGCAGGAATGATCTGAGGAGGAGTACATTTGCTATCAAAAATTAAGGTATGTTTCTTCAACTTTATTTATGTATTTGTTTTGTACCACTACTGACCTATACTCAGACTGAAATGACATTGTGATTGATGTTTCAGCTAGTTGAGGGGTAGGGTCTAGTCGCCAGCCAATCGTAGTTTGCATGATTTTCAGCTGTTTGCATTTTTCATTATCCTCACAATCTTTTTTTTTTTTTTTTTTTTTTTTTTGTTTCTTGAAAGTTATTATGCTGTGAGGGGAATTTCCCAAGAATATGATGTCATAACTCAAAAGGGAAAGTATGCGTGCATAATACACCTCTCTCCTTCAGCACTTGTGTTGCTCCATATAATTCTCATTGCATAGGTCATTTTAGATAGCTTAGAATTTAGGAATGTGATGTGGTAATTCCATTTCAGATTGTCTTGTAAGTAAACAAAGCAATTTTGTTTCAGTGACACTTAATTTTTTGGTTTTCGAAAGAAATATTTGGTTTTAATGGATTTTTAATTTTGCTGTGTGTGGAATTGTATAGTGACTTTTTTTTTAAGGGTTAATCAGTAGTTTATTCCTCACAAACCACTCTGAAATCTTTTCATTTGTGACTTCAGCATACAGCCTAAGAGCCTTTCTATTTCCACCTTCAATCAATACATTGGTGTCATCTGCAAATAGGACTGGTTTGGAGTGTCGAACATGTAGATGGAAACACCCCCCCCCCCCCAAAAAAATGTTCAAGTCGGCGCCTCTGGACGAGCATGTGGTGCAAATCACTTGTCGGCTGTATTTACTGTAACAATTTCAAAGTTCCAAACTTGTTGTTTTTGCGTGACACTTTGGGGTAGCCTATGTCAGAGATTCGAAAATATGAAAAAGTGCAATAGAAAACGAAAAAAAGTACTAGTGGCTGTTACTTCATATGTCGATACCTAATAAACGTAAATAAAGGGGAATCTAAGCTATGACACTGCCAGGAAAAAGGACAATACCATTTCTCTTCATATCTTTAACCCAGGTTGTTGACATATCTGTAAAAAATTTTAAAACTAAATTTATCTGCTCTTAATGATAACTTCGATACTGACATAGCTGTTATTCACTTGTAGATATTTCTTAGTAAGACAATTTAATTATTGTATGTTACTCATATTCTGTCTGTATCTGATATATGGTATTCTGCTATGTGAAGTATGTACCACAATATTTTAATTGCTTGTAACAAGTCGTTTATTCACCTGTAGGTATTTCTACTTAGTAAAATAATTTAATTATCGTATGTAATTCATATTCTGAATGTATCTCTTATATGTAGTCTTCTATGTGTAGTATGACCACCACTGTCATCTCTCATCGCACACGACCTTTTTATATTTTGTCTATATATCCTATATGTATTCTGCTATGTGAGTTATGTAACATTACCGTCATCTCTCATCAAACACTGTCTTAACATAATTTTCAAATTGACTTGTCCTATATCATGATGTGATTTGCTGTGCAAATTTTATGATCTACAGGACCAATAATAAACAAATAAAATAAATCATGCAGTAAAAATTATTTATTCCATAGCACCAACAGTTCAACTGAATTTACTACAGCTAGTGTAGCAACTCTGCATCTTTCTCTTTCTTTGGCGATTCACTTGCCAGAATTACATCTGGTCATTTATTTATTTTTTTCATCTGTGGAACATTGTATGGATGTCATCAGTTTATAATACATGAGCACACATTTACATTTACAATGAAACAGGTTTCTCATATTTTGTGTAGTTTTCATAACTAGTCATACACACATTTGTAATTACATCATATTTTGGTGATAATATCATATGTTGCTAATAATCGACAACTATGTTAAATATTCTTTTACAGTATAACAACTTTTACTTACTAAGAAGATTTTAAGCTTTTGTCTGAAAGTGAGGAGTTCATTTATTTCTTTAATTTCCTGTGGTAATTTGTTATACAGTTTTATCCCACTATAAAATATACTATTTGCGTCTTTGCCTTGTTCTTTCTATCTAGGTGGAGGTGGTGACAAGCTCTTGTTTCATGGTCATGTATTAGGCTGTTTGTGTTGTACATGTTGAGATTTTTCATAATGAACATTATGTTCTGAAAGATATACTCACAAGAAACAGTTAGAATTCCTAGCTTTCTAAATAATTCTAGACAGCGAGCCCTGTTGTTGCTGTTTGTTATTATCCTTATAGCTCTTTTTTGTACTTTGAACACAGTTTGTATGTTACTGGCACTTGTTCCGCAAAACATGATCACATAGCTGAGGACTGAGTGTAGATATCCGTAATATGTTATTTTAAGACAGGTATTATTGCATACTGGTGCAAGGATTCTAAGAGCATAGCATGCTGTGGATAATTTCTTTGCCAAAATATTGACATGGTTTGTCCATTTCAATTGCCTGTCTACATTCATCCGTAAGAATTTGGTACTTGTTACACATTCTAATTCATTATTATTAACTTTTACTCTAGTGGCATTGTGTTTTTTGTTCAATTGGAAGTTAATATAGTTAGTTTTCTTTACATTTAGGGTTACTTTATTTCTTAATGACCAGTTGTTAGTAAGTTGCTGTCATCAGCAAAAAGTATTTTTTCTCCATGTCTGATATTTTGTGGAAAGTCGTTAATGTATTTAAGAAACAATATTGGTCCTAATACACTTCCCTGTGGGATGCCTATATTCACATGTTCTGGGTCAGACAGAACAGGGAATTGTTTGAAACTTGTGATATCTCAACTCGTTGAACTCTGTTTTCCAAGTATGATTTGAACCACTTTTTTGTCACACCTCTTATTCCTATTTGCCCTAATTTATGAAGTAAGATTTTGTGGTCAACTGTATCAAAGGCCTTTGAAAAGTCTAAAAAGATACCATTTACATTTTCACCTTTGTCCAGTGCTTCTAAAATTACTTTAGTGAACTGTGCTATAGCAGATTGTGTGCCTTTCCCGGGCCTAAAACCAAATTGGTCATTGGAAAGAAGGTTATATTTAATCAGTTATTTTAGCAGTCTCTTTTTGACTAGTATTTCTATTATTTTAGAAATGATAGACAATATAGAAATCGGCCTGTAGTTCTCTACATTTTCCACATCTCCGTTTTTAAGGATAGGTATAACTTTTGCTTGTTTTAGGTACTCCGGAAAGTATCCAGATTAGAAAGATTCATTAATTATGTCTGTTAATGGGCCCTTTATGGAGTCTATACATTCTTGAATTACGCAGACTACTGAAGTTTTATTTTTTAGTTTGTGTACTACTAGTGCCACTTCCCTTTCTGTAGTTGGCAAGAGCACCATTGAGTTTGTTGGCTGGTTCTGAGTAGGTAAATCATACGTGTCTGGAAATTTCTGTTTGATTTTTTTGCAATACCACTGAAATATGAGTTTACAAAATCAGCAAATTTTTTAGGGTTACCTATTGGTACATCTTTGTTTTTAATATGTGAATTGAGGTCCTTTTTAGCAGACTTAGATGTTTCCTGTTTGACGATGTTCCAGGCTGCTTTGCTCTTGTTTTCAGCTTCAAGTAATATTTTGTTGTTTGAAAGTTTTTTTGTGGCTAGCAGCACCTTTCTGTATATTTTCGTGTACTTTTTGTAGAATTGCAGAACTTCTGGGTTAGATTGATTATTTTTTATGGAGTTGAGATATGTAAGAGTTTTTTAGGATTTTTTGATACCTGTAGTCATTGATTTGGAAAACATTCTTTTGTGTGTACACAGTTTAGGAGGAGTTTCTACATGAATGTTAGTTTTTAAGATCTGGCAGAGGTGGTCTGACAGGCCCAGGTTTTGGACAACAATATGACATTTTTTACTAGCAATATCTGTAGCTACATGATCTATAAATGAGGAAGATTCTTTTGTTATTCTAGTTGGACAATTAACAAGGGAGGATATTCCATAACAGCTTAGAATATTCACATATATGTTGCTAGCCTTATCAGGCTTCATCATATTAATGTTTAAGTCACCACAGATAATTACATTTGCTTTTGGTCCAGAAACCTTGTCTAAGGTTTGATTCAGTTTTGAGAAGAATATATCAGTGTCTCCACTGGGAGAGCGGTACACACAAAATATGACTATTTTTTTTGCTATGCCAGGTCCTATTATTTCAACAGCAGAAAGTTCAAAATTTTTGTCCTCACCTAGATCTAAAAGATCATATCTAACTTTAAATGACTGACCTTTTTTACATAGATACATGAACCTCCACCATTCATTGAGATTCTGCTATAGTAACATTCAAGGTCATATGAGGCTAATACAATGTGTTTAATTTCCTTCCCTTTGCACCAGTGTTCAGTGATACACAAAATTTGGCTATCAAAAGTTTCCAATTCTACTTCTAGCTGTTGTGCTTTGTTCTTTATGGCTTGAATGTTTTGGTGAAACACTGTTAGGCATTTGTTTTCACTTATCTTGGTGGCGTCCCTCCCTTTAGGCCTGATGCTAAAAAATCCTTTAGATGAGCTGGTGACACTGTTATTCTCCTGTTGATGACAGTGGAGGTGAGTCTGTTGCCAGTTAGATTGGAAGTTGGCGTATCTGAAGGTATCTCCTTATGTTAGTCTTGTAACTGAGGCCGGGTACCAAAAATCCTGCAAAGTTGTACGTTTCCTGGTCCTTATGCTTCTTTTGTTTGCTTCTGTTACTGCTGATGATGGTGAAGCTGGTGAAAAGTCTTTTATTGTTGAAGACTGAGGAGGGGCCAATACTGATGAAAGGTCGTTGGCTGCTGGCACATCAGGCGTTTTTTTTTTTTTTCTTGTTAATGATGCAGTTGTGTAGTATGTAGCTGCTTCTGCTGACGCTGCTTTGGAAACTTCTGTCCTAGTTGAATAATTTATCTCAGCTGCTTTTGAGGAAAGTAGAGATTCTAGTGCTGGACCTGTTGTCAGTGATACAGTTTCATTTTCTTGTTGGAAATTTTCAGTTGCTGTGTTTGGTGGTGGAAATGGTATGGTCATGCTATTCTTGTCCTGAACGGCATTCACTTCATTAAGGATTTCTCGACTAATGAATGATTTTCCGATTTTATTTCTGTGAAGCCCATGCCTGGTAAAATGACTTCTCTCTGTAGATGGTACGTCCACATATGTGGCATTTGGCAGGCTTCGGCAGATCTCCTATTTGTAACTGTGATTTCTTTGTTGACACAGAATTGTTCTATAAGATCATTTCTTTGTGGGATACTGGCAATGAAGAAGTTAACATCTGTAATTTTCTGTAATGTACTTCTTAGATCTCTTGTGCCGAGTTTGCCCTCGTTCCTATAAACATCATTAGCACATCCTATTAGTAAACAGTTGCTTCCCAGTTTCAAAGAGTGTTCACAGTTTTTTAAAACTTCGCAGAAAGGGGCACTCGGTTTCCTTATTCCACTAACCTTGAACATAGTTTGCATGTTATACAAAATGTCGGCTAAGCCCTTTCCATGACTATCTGAAAGTATGAAAATATCTTCTTTGTTTTTCTTGCCTGCATCGGTAGTTATCTTGTTTGCGTGATAAGTATGTTCCATGTATTTTCTGGTATTTCTTTTCTTGTTATTACAGGACTTAGTAGGCCTACTGAAATGATTTGTGGTCGCTGCATTTGATGAAAGTACTTCCTTTCTTTGGCTCTTTTCACATATTTCATATTCATCACAAGTTAAGAATTCAAACTTATTTGCTTCTGGGAGACGAAAGTTGTTTGCTTTACGATTAACACGACAAAACTTTTTAGGTCTAATGAAGTCACCGTTACGTTCGTTTACAACCGTTTCACTACACTTTGAATGGTCTATCACTTCTTCCAGCTTCTGTACACTATCTATCACTGATTCAAGCTTCTCTACATATAGTTTAGCTAACATAAGATCGTATTTTAATGAAGAAGTCGTGCATTCTTCTTCGTATTCCGTTTGTAAACACACGATATAACGATAGTTACAGTGCACATTTCCACAGTCACAGGTGATGTTTTTTTCTTCTAAGGCATTTAAACATTGACGATGGATCCATTTCTGTGACCACGAACAAAATTTAACACCATATTTCACCTTCTCACTACATTTTACACATACAGGATTTAAAAACTCGTAATTTTCCGCGGATCGTACGTCTATACGCGCCGCCATCTTGCAGACCAATGGAGTCATTATGTCACTAGCTCAGTAGTTGTAGGCTGGTGAAACGTCGTTTTGGACATTTAACTTCTTGTTGACGGAGCAACATGTCTCTTTCACTTTTTTTTTGTTTGCAAATACACCAAAAATCTCCACCTTTAAGTCGTTTTTTTGTATGTCATTTAGTTTTGTTTAGGACGTAAAAGACTCCATAAGAATGACGATCTCCATCATTACTTTCGTCATGTCACTTGTTTTCAAAACGCCTTTGTAGAAGCTCAACTTTTCGCTGTTCAATTCTAACCCTTTCATTTCCATAAACGTTTTTTACTTTTTATTATTTCGTCTGCAGTTTATACATACTTTTTGTCATTGGAACTTTATTCTTAGGTACAAATACTATCATGGTCGTTTGTATCTTCTTTTTCGCCTTTTATCATGTCTTCTGACAAATATTGATCTTGAGAGGTATTTCAGCACTGCATGAATCATCTTTTGAAGAGAGGAAAGCAGACGAGTTATGGGAATCTGCGTTTGCTGTCTATGGATCACAATGTCTCTCAAAAGCTCCACATCTTCAAAGAATATCCACTTACTCCAAGCCGTTGTCTGTATTCCAGATTTTAATTCTTTCCTTGTGTACACATTCTTCAGAGAACCCCAACACTTTGAGCTTCCTTCCCTATAAACCAAATACACATATGTAAATTAATTTTCACACTTTCAGGAACATAAAACAAAATTTATATCTTTCAATACTAATTTCAATGGGACTTGTTTCTACAGTTTCCTCCTTTTCAGATATTTGGCAGCTGGCTTACCCGTTTGCTCAACTGGACAACAGTTCAGAAAGAATGACACAAGTGGAGGAAAAATAGTGAGCCAGGTTATCGATGTCATTTTCTCCTGGCCACCAATGCCATACGCTCATTATTATTATTATTATTATTATTATTAGGGGAAGCTATCTACTGAGCATCTAGCAGTGCTAGAAGATAAAAAAATGGACAGAAATTGCAAATGGCTACAAAGAAAAATGCAATTTTCCAAACGCAGTAGTCAGCGTAGGTGGGAAGCATATGCTAAAAACGGAAGTATGTAATTTAACTAAGAAAACCTCTTTCTATTACCTTGCAAGCTGTCATAGATCGAGCTTAGATTTACTTTCATCAACATTGGTGGATGTGGGAAACAAAGCGATGACTGCACTTTTTTGGCTTCCAGTCTGTAAGAGTTTCTTCAAAAATGTGAAAAATCGTTGCCATTACCTGCTACCTTTCCAGGGAGTACAGTTGACACGCCTTTTATATTACTTGGTGATGAGACCCACCAGCTGAAAGTTCATCCTATGAAACTGTTCTAAGCTCTGAAATAAAGGGAAAATACACAATTATCGTGTTTCAAGAGCAAGGAGGACCATAGAATGTACATTTTGTGTTATGACTTCTAAATGGAAAATGTCAACAAAATCCACGGAAACCACTGCTGGAAAAATTGAAAAGATTGTGAAATGCATCTGTTTACTACACAACATGTACACTGACTGAGAAGGGAATTTATCAACCCTAGTAATGCAGCAGCTTTCAACGAACGCAGTAAGGAAAACCATGTCTCAAAAGGTCATGGAATGTTCAGTCGATCTACTAGTGCCTCAAAACATATGAGAGAAATTTTCAAGTGTTATTCCAATGGCCCGCAAGATCCAATTCCATGGCAAAACCAATGCTTAAACTTTCAGACCTAATTTTTGTTATTATTATTAATTTTCAAATGATCTAAAAAGATTCCCTTAACAAAGAGCTTCAAATTGTAACATGGCTAATTTTAAATGTACTGTCGTATTTAACAAAGGATAAATACATACATGATATGTTCAGCTGCTTTCCTACTTTTTCGCAGAGAGATGGTTTGAGATCAAAGGTAAAATATTGCTGGTCAAACCGATTCCAAACTGTTTGTTCATTTTGAACCATCTCTATTATCCATTTTCACATGTAAATTCTCCTGTAACACTACCACACCACTTTCTGCCGATCCGACTACTGATGCCGAAATAAACACGTTTGGTTGGGTCAGACCCTTTGCAGGTAGTCAGCATGACCGGGCTGTTCCTGTTAGTCGCCATCAGCAGTAACATAAAACACTGCTTGAACCCCACGTGTTTGTTTATCTCCCATGATTATCTCCTAGCAGCCACAGTGGTATAAGCGGCAAAGTCACATTGATTAAGGTAAGACACCACATCCAGTCATGGAGTCGCACCAGTGTATGCTGTGGAACTTGTATGGGGAAGAGTTTGGTTGTTTGTTTTATTTAGCACTAAGTCCCAAAAGTTGTCTAGTTTCAATCCTTCTCTTCTCTTAAAATTTTTTTGTCCTTTTGATTTTCTATTGTCGCTTTTTACATTCTAGGCAGTAATTACTAGATCTTACTAAAACCACAGTATAAACAAATTTGATAGTTTCCCAGTACTAGTGTAGGATCTACTTCTGATGGTTTATCTGTCTTGCCCAGGTCAAAACTGATCTTCTGTTCCTTAAGCCAGGTGTTAATACTTCTTTATGTAGTTCCTATGTACATATGGCTGCAAGTGCAAGGGATTTTATAAGTAGATTATTCCTGTATGTTCTATCCATGATAATGATCTTATATGAATGTCATTGATAAGGGCTTCCAGTGTCAGGTTACACACTTGAGCGACTTTTCTTCATGATCACCCCCAGTCCCCTCCCCCTGGGAAACCACTGTCACATGTCTGTGGTTCAATTGATGACAACCAGGGGGACCCCATACATACCTTAGACAGTTTTGGGAGCTATATTCAAAGTCATCCAGTGGAATACCCATCCTACACATGCACTTTAGCCAAGTGGACTAATTATATTCACAATGATGATGTAACTCGTTACTGGTCACATGATATAAAAAAATTGGTGGGAAACACCTAGACGAAATGGGAGCATATTAAAATGGCGGGAAATGCATGGCCAATAAGACTCGAGCTCCACCTCCTCTTTATTATCTTCATCCTTTGTAACTAGGTCAGCTGTGTAGGTCTCTTCATACAAGGGATGTGCGTCATGGGGGAGAGGTCCAGGTTTGTTATAAATAAATTATTATTATTAATAATTCTATAGTGTCAGGCTTTGGAAATAATAACAATGATACAGCATGTTAATTAATAGTTTATTATGAACAATTCCTTTTTTGCAGTATCTAACTAACAATTAATTTTTCTTTTCATGATGCCATTTCCTACACATAAAATGTATTTGTTCTAACTATTGTTTATTTACAAGTCTCCCATTTATGCAGGAGTATTCCCCTTATGTACAACAATTTTCAATATAATGCCTATTTACAAAGCAGTTGCTTTCTTAAGACTTTTCACTATCAGCTAGACGAAGAATTTAAATACTATGTTCCTCATTATCTGTCTATTTACATATTCTTTCTGATTGGTTTCATCATCTTTATATACATTGTTTACATTTCAATCATGTTATAGACACAGCATTCATATTTAATCAATATTCTTTTCTTTGTATACAGTATATACACTGAAGCGCCAAAGAAACTAGTATACACAAAGGGTATTAAATTCAGAGATATGTAAATGGGCACTGTGATCGACAACACCTATACAGGGTGGTCCATTGATAGTGACCAAGCCAAATATCTCAATAAATAAGCTTCAAACGAAAAAACTACAAAGAACGAAACTTGTCTAGCTTGAAGCAGTAAACCATACGCCGCTATGGTTGGCCCACTAGATGGCGCTGCCATAGGTCAAACAGATATCAACTGCGTTTTTTTTTAAATAGGAACCCACATTTAATTACATATTCGTGTAGTACATAAAGAAATATGAATATTTTAGTTGGACCACTTTTTTTGCTAAATAGAACACGTACAAAAAAATCTGTAATCGTCCCGTAATTTCTCTAGTGCCCAGTGGCAGAACTGTACATGATGTTCAAAGTTGTTGCCATGCAATTCCTGGTGCATAGAAATATGGTACGGGTGCAATTGACGTTGATGTAGCATTCTCAACACTGGCGTTTTTGAGATACCTGATTCTCACGCTGTTTGTCTTCTACTGATGTGCCAATTAACCGCGACAGCAGCTAAAACACCTACTTTGGCATCATCATTTGTTGCAGGTCGTGGTTGACGTTTCACGTGTGGCTGAACACTTCCTGTTTCCTTAAATAACGTAACTATCCGGCGAACGGTCCAGACACTTGGATGATGCTGTCCAGGATACCGAGCGGCATACATAGCACACGCCCGTTGTACATTTTGATCACAATAGCCATACATCAACACGATATCGACCTTTTCCGCAACTGGTAAACGGTCCATTTTAACACGGGTAATGTATCACGAAGCAAATACCGTCTGCACTGGCAGAATGTTACGTGATACCACGCACTTATACGTTTGTGGCTATTTCAGTGCCATCTATCACAAAGCGAAAAAAGTGGTCCAACTAAAACGTTCATATTTCTTTACGTACTACACGAATATGTAATAAAAAAAATGGGGGTTCATATTTAAAAAAACGCAGTTGATATCCGTTTGACCTAAGGCAGCGCCATCTAGCGGGGCAACCATAGCGACATCTGGGTTTCCCCTTCAAGCTAGACAAGTATCGTTCTTTGTAGTTTTTTCGTTTGACGCTTATTTCATGAGATATTTGACCCGGCAACGATCAATGGACCACCCTCTATAAGACAACAAGTGTCTGGCACAGTTGTTAGATTAGTTATTGCTGCTACAATGACAGGTTATCAAGTTTTTAAGTGAGTTTGAGCGTGGTGTTATAGTGATGAGTGATGGGACACAGCATCGCCGAGGTAGGGATGAAGTGGGGATTTTCCCGTATGACCATTTCACGAGTGTACCATGAATATCAGGAATCTGATGAAACATCATATCTCTGATATCCCTGCATTGGAAGAAGATCCTGTAGGAATGGGACCAACGACGACTGAAGAGAGTTTACAACGGGACAAAGCGTAAACCTTTCACAAATTGCCTCAGATTTCAATGCTGGGCCATCAACAAGTGTCAGCTTGTGAACCATTCAACGAAACATCATCGACGTGGGCTTTCAGAGCCAAAGGACCACTCATGTGTCCTTGATGACTGCACAACACAAAGCTCTACACCTTGCCTGGGTCCAACACCGACACTGGGCTGTTGACAGCTGCAAACATGTTGACTGGTCGGACGAGTCTCGTTTCAAATTGTATCAAACGAATGGACGTGTAAGGGGATGGAGAGAACTTCATGGATCCATGGACCCTACATTTCAGCAGGGGACTGTTCAAGCTGGTGGAGAGGCTCTGTAAAGGATTGGGCATGTGCAGTTGGAGTGATATGGGACTCCTGATACATCTAGATACAACTCGGACTGCTGGCACATACGTAAGCATTTTGTCTGATCACCTGCATCCATCCATGTCCATAGTGCAGTCCGACCGACTTAGACAGTGCCAGCAGGACTATGCGACACCCAACACGTCCATAATTGCTACAGAGTGACTCCAGGAAAACTCTTCTGAGTTTAAACACTTCCGCTGGCCACCAAACTCCCCAGACATCAACACTATTGAGTATATCTGGGATGCCTTGCAACATGCTGTTCAGAAAAGGTCTCCACCCCCTCGTACTCTTATGGATGTAAGGACAGCCCTGCAAGATTCATGGTGTCAATCCCCTCCAGCGCTACCAGACATTAATCGAAACTGTGCCACATCGCGTTGCAGCACTTCTGCGTGCTTGCAGGGGCCTATATGATATTTGGAATAAATACAGTTTCTTTGGCTCTTCAGTGTACATGGGTTTCAGGGACTAGATGTATCAGCTGAACAAAAAACTGTGCACATACACATAATCATAAATATACACATGCAAAATTTACATGTGCATGTAATGCCCAGTCACATACATGGAACACAGTAGATAAATAAACACACATACAGTGTGCAGTCAGGCATGTATACTCACATACAAAACTATGACAATCGCTTCATCCAATTGTTCCACAAATGTATGTCAATGATTTGCAATAAATAAATATACACCACACGTTCAATCACTGCAATAAATAGTGTGCATTTGAACATTGTCTAGTGAGATGGCAGATCGCAACCTACGTCACATGTACGCAATCTCCCTTAAGTACACTGTTGTGAGGCGCCATATTGGCATATAGTTGAAGCTCATATGTGTACAGGGTATCCCACTCAAACCTCCCTGATTTCGAGGACCCAGGAGTGAAAAACCACAGTAGATACGATAGCGAAAAATGTACCACATTGTACAGAATTTCAAAGAATTTATATTCCCGCATCAGAAGCGCCAAGTATCGTCGCCAGAGTGCAGTATGGTTGCATGAAGTGAAAATGGCGACTTCACAGCACTGCGTGCATGCAGTAGTGTGGTTTGCAGAAACAAACTCGCCGATTACTGTACAAATAAGTTATCATCATGTGTATGAATGTGTTCCATCTGATGTGAAACCAATTAAGTAATGATATAGGAAGTTTCTGGCAATAGGAAGTGTTCTGAAACATTCTGGCGGTGCATGTTACGGAGTTTCAGAAGAAACAGAGGAGGACATCAGACAAACGTTTCTCAGAAGACCACGTAAGTGAATTCGTCAAGCATCTAGGCAAC
This sequence comes from Schistocerca americana, assembly GCF_021461395.2. Classification (NCBI taxonomy): domain Eukaryota; kingdom Metazoa; phylum Arthropoda; class Insecta; order Orthoptera; family Acrididae; genus Schistocerca; species Schistocerca americana. The sequence continues at coordinate 614,811,505 of NC_060120.1, forward strand.
TTAATGTGCCTTGATCAACATTGCATTGTGTAGTTTACCAGTGTCTTCGTATGTGTGCTTACAAAGTGCAAATTCTGCAACATCTGACGCCGAACGACAAACCATGCCGACAACAATTTGCTGTGGATATGCTGCAGCATATTGATATGGATGCCAACTGCCTGGAAAAATGTTTATTCTCAGATGAGACAACCTTTCATATATCGGGAAGGGTTAATAGGCATAATGTTCGGATTTGGGGTTCGCAAAATCCGCACATTGTCATTGAATGTGTTCGTGATAGCCCTAATCTAAACATCTGGTGCGGGATATATGCACGACAGGATTGTTGGACAGTTCTTCTTTGCGGAACAAACAGTTCATTGGTCAGTGTATCTGGACATGTTGGAGCAGTTTGTGTACCTTCAGGTAGAATACTTGCAACCAAACCTCATTTTTCAACAAGATGGAGCTCGGCCAGATTAGTCAATGGCTGTTCGCAAGTTCCTGGATAGGAAATTTCCCGATCGTTAGATCGAACGCGGAAGACCCGTTGCCTGGCCACCACATTCACCTGACATTATGCCGCTTGATTTCTTCGTGTGGGGATTCGTGAAGGACCAAGTGTATTCGACCAAAGTGGACGATATTCCTACATTGCGACATTGTATCACAAATGCGATTGCAACAATAAGAGTAGAAATGTTACAAAGAAGTTTTCAAGAAACTGTATATATTCTCGATATTCTTTGTGCTATAAATGGTTCACATGTAGAGGTGTATTGATGATAAATATATATATTCTTTGAGATGCTCTACAACGTGGTGCATTTTTAATTGTCGTATCTACTGTGGTTTTTTTCCTTGGTCTTTGTATTCAGGGAAGTTTGAGTGGGACACCCTGCATATGCCGTTTCTGAGGACCAGTAAATTGAGTATCTCTCGAATACCTGTCGTTAATTGCACAATTCGTTGTAATAAAATGACGACAAACGTCATATTCATGGTAAAAGAATTACTGTCAATTACATATTATGAGAGTGTGCCATTTGAAGGCAATAGCTCATTAGGGATCCATCAAAATGTATTGTTCTTGGTACAATTTGTTAGAATTATATTTCAGTTAGTATCATAGCTACGATTATAGCTTTTAGGAGTACGATGTTAGGTACGATCATAGGTACTTTGTGCTAGGTTTAGCGCAATGAGTAGTGTCACAGGTCCATAAGGAAGGGTTTGATGTGTTGATGATTCACATCCCTCTACATCCAAAGATTTTTCTTATTCTAACCTTCACGTTTTTAATAGTGTTTGATATTTTCTTACCGATTTAAAATAAGAATATACTATAACTTCTATGTTATGTGTATATAAGTACACTCTTTTAAAGAAGTGAGATTTTTCAGTTGGCTTAATCCATAGGGCAGCTTGTACTACTTATAGTAAGTTACTTGCCCACCATTTTTAGTCAGCTGGAGTGGCCGAGCGGTTCTAGGCGCTACAGTCAGGAGCCGCATGACTGATATGGGCATGGATGTGTGCGATGTCCTTAGGTTAGTTAGGTTTGAGTAGTTCTAAGTTCTAGGGGACTGATGACCTCAGAAGCTAAGTCCCATAGTGTTCAGAGCCATTTTTTACTTGCCCTTTTTTATTTTAAGTTTTGTAATTCACACGTTGTAAAGATTCTGATGCTGAATAGGAGTAGTGATCAAGTAAGTGTGACCTGAGGGTTTTACTGAAAAATGAGAATGATGAAATAATTTTTACCTTATTTTGAGAACTATTGTAAATTTCCATCGCACTATTTCTGATGGAACTTTTATAAAATGACGTTCTAATTAACCGGACATGGTAGGGATTTTACACATGCACATTTCGTAATCAGAAATACATACCAGAAACAGCTGCCAACTGCCACTGGAGTGTGTCATGACTGTGTATAATATGTTGTGACACATGCACTTTATGCAGAAATTGCATCGTTTCTGAGCATTCAGCGGCATGTTGAACTCAACACACTCAAAATTAACGTTGAAAAGCACGGTCCATGTGCTGACAGCTTAACGGTAGACAGCTGGCAGTCCCTCACGGTGTTGTGATGCGGTCTTCCATGCCCGGGCGTGCTGCAGCTTCCATCGCATTACGTGAGCATGCCCATTGGTCAGTTTGGTGTACTGCAGTGGACACCAGCGTGTGGCACTGCCCAGCGGACAGCGTGTGAGCGTGTGTGAACACGTGATCAGGAGGTTTTTAGCAGTGTAATTACGCGCAATGAGTTACGTTGACGTCGATTTCATGACAGTATTCCTTGCGCGATCGAGAAAAAAGCGATCTGTTAATGTATTTAATTACTTCTTTTCGATGTATTTTATAAGACCTGCATCCTCAAAAATTAAATAAACAACAGAGAATGATGAAGTTTTCCCACCAAATAGAGAGATCCAATCCCCAAAACTCGGTATTGAATTTCGTAAGTTAAGGGTGTGTTATTAAGCCCTCTGCATTGGAGTTGAATTTCCTGTCATGGGATCCTTCCAGCCCACCAGCTCAGAAATTTTTCCCACCAGTTTTTTCTGGCAAGAGTAGGAAGGCATCGGATGTGGGGTTGTGTGTGAGACATTCATGGGTAGTGGCATTGTGCGCTGGCTCAATCGATCCCTGCATGTCAAGGTGAGCAAAAACATGAAAATTTTCCAACAAGACAATACTTCCAATCTGCAGAAGTGTAATTACGTAATTAGGACATGTAGTTGCTGGACAAGATAACACTTGCACCTTCCAGTCCAATAGCTTAGTACAGATGACGCGCTTCCCACCATTTTTCGAGGGGAGGGGAGGGGATGGGCTGAGCTTATCCCACCAATTACCGACAGGGTGGCATCCAAAATAAAGAAAATAAACTATCCCATGTCCTCACTCTGCAACAGCTCTGCACAGATTGAGTCTGTTTCCCACAAATTTCCGGATCGGGCAGGAGATGAGGAAGTGGCAGATGGGAGGGGAGGGCTGAGGGATTCCATAGGAAGGATAGTTAATTGATCAGTTTAATTAGTTACTCAATTTGATATCAAAAGTCTCCTTGTATTGGTGAAGAGGAGGGGGGATGATTAGGGATGTCCTAAAGGGGTGGGGAGGAGGAGGGGGATGGGTGGAGAGTTTCTCAGAAGGACTGATTGTCCCCCGGAGGTCAAAAAGCAACCCTCAGTGGCTTCTAAATCAATTAGCATAACAATAGATTACCTCTGAAAGCATGCTTGCCCCTGAATGTAGGCAACCAATGCAAACCAAGTGTGCTAGAACGAACATTACCCTACTATTGCTGATCATTGTTTATTATGTCTTTTATCTGAAGTACCAGGATAGAGTCACCCAGTGTCAAATCTGGAATGTTTATCAAGAAATCACTTGGTAAACCCAACATTCATTGTGGCACAATTCCGTGCTTGCGAGGTTTGTGCAAAGATGTGGTGAACAATGAAGGCATTGTCGCTATGTTGTCTGGCACTGTAGTACCATCCAAGCCTCGGCAGATTTTTAGTGATTTTACACACTGGATGTTCTTGGAATTCATGAGCACTTGTTGAGAAATGTTGTCAGCATTGCTAAAGAAATGGTGAGGTTTGTAATGGCAGCATTCTTGATGGCGTAACTGGGACAGCAGATTTCACGGCGTAACAGAAAAATCGGGGTGCAGCGCGAAAATTCGGTTTCATCACTGCGGAAAATGGGGGTGTGAAACCAGAATAGCGGCACAGCATAGAGATACGATTTTCACATTATTTATTAGTCAGCACATATGCAGAATACATGTAAGCATTACTAGCATATTTATTTATTTATCTATCTACAAATTCCATAGATCCTGTTATGCGTATGACGCTAGGATGTAGAACGACTTGAGTAATATATGTTCACAGACCATGGTATCAATTAATTTACAAGAGCGGAAGTAGACATAAATTACATAAGACTTGGAAAAGTAATAATGAACTAAAATAAAGTAGGAATAATACATTATGCAAAGTTTATCACATTGCAAAAGCCCATTTCTCACAGTAAGTATATGGTTACAAATAGGGACAAAAAGAACATAAACAAACAACAGTAAATATAAATACACTCCTGGAAATGGAAAAAAGAACACATTGACACCGGTGTGTCAGACCCACCATACTTCCTCCGGACACTGCGAGAGGGCTGTACAAGCGATGATCACACGCACGGCACAGCGGACACACCAGGAACCGCGGTGTTGGCCGTCGAATGGCGCTAGCTGCGCAGCATTTGTGCACCGCCGCCGTCAGTGTCAGCCAGTTTGCCGTGGCATACGGAGCTCCATCGCAGTCTTTAACACTGGTAGCATGCCGCGACAGCGTGGACGTGAACCGTATGTGCAGTTGACGGACTTTGAGCGAGGGCGTATAGTGGGCATGCGGGAGGCCGGGTGGACGTACCGCCGAATTGCTCAACACGTGGGGCGTGAGGTCTCCACAGTACATCGATGTTGTCGCCAGTGGTCGGCGGAAGGTGCACGTGCCCGTCGACCTGGGACCGGACCGCAGCGACGCACGGATGCATGCCAAGACCGTAGGATCCTACGCAGTGCCGTAGGGGACCGCACCGCCACTTCCCAGCAAATTGGGGACACTGTTGCTCCTGGGGTATCGGCGAGGACCATTCGCAACCGTCTCCATGAAGATGGGCAACGGTCCCGCACACCGTTAGGCCGTCTTCCGCTCACGCCCCAACATCGTGCAGCCCGCCTCCAGTGGTGTCGCGACAGGCGTGAATGGAGGGACGAATGGGGACGTGTCGTCTTCAGCGATGAGAGGCGCTTCTGCCTTGGTGCCAGTGATGGTCGTATGCGTGTTTGGCGCCATGCAGGTGAGCGCCACAATCAGGACTGCATACGACCGAGGCACACAGGGCCAACACCCGGCATCATGGTGTGGGGAGCGATCTCCTAGACTGGCCGTACACTACTGGTGATCGTCGAGGGGACACTGAATAGTGCAAGGTACATCCAAACCGTCATCGAACCCATCGTTCTACCATTCCTAGACCGGCAAGGGAACTTGCTGTTCCAACAGGACAATGCACGTCCGCATGTATCCCGTGCCACCCAACGTGCTCTAGAAGGTGTAAGTCAACTACCCTAGCCAGCAAGATCTCCGGATCTGTCCCCCATTGAGCATGTTTGGGACTGGATGAAGCGTCGTCTCACGCGGTCTGCACGTCCAGCACGAACGCTGGTCCAACTGAGGCGCCAGGTGGAAATGGCATGGCAAGCCGTTCCACAGGACTACATCCAGCATCCCTAGGATCGTCTCCATGGGAGAATAGCAGCCTGCATTGCTGCGAAAGGTAGATATACACTGTACTAGTGCCGACATTGTGCATGCTCTGTTGCCTGTGTCTATGTGCCTGTGGTTCTGTCAGTGTGATCATGTGATGTATCTGACCCCAGGAATGTGTCAATAAAGTTTCCCCTTCCTGGGACAATGAATTCACGGTGTTCTTATTTCGATTTCCAGGAGTGTACATACAAAGATTACTTTTCTCTGTTGAAGTATTCATCAAGTGAGTAAAACGTTTTCTCGATTAAATATGTCTTTAGATTGTTTTTGAATGATGCACTGTTACTACGTAGACTTTTTATATAGCACGGTAATAAGTTAAATATTTTGACACTGGAGTAATGCACTCCTTTCTGTACTCGAGTTAAACTTTTTAGTTCAAAGTGGAGGTCAGCCTTCTTTCTTGTATTGTGATAATGGAAGCTTTCGTTGGTTTCATAGTGGGCAGGATTGTCAACCAAGAAACTCATTAGGGAAAAAATATACTGGCAGGTTATGGACAGTATTCCAAGTTTTTTAAAGAGTGTACGGCAAGAGGTTCTCGGGGGTACTCTGCATATTATACGGACTACTTTTTTCTGCATGAGGAAGATTTTTTATATGAGGGTGAATTGCCCCAGAAGATGATGCCATAGCACATAATGGAGTGGAAGTATGCAAAGTATGTGGACTTCGTGACATTTATGTCTCCAAATTGCGAGATTGTCCTAATGGCAAAAATTGCTGAGGACAGCCTTTTTACAGTCTCGATTACATGGTGCTCCCAGTTGAGCCTACTGTCTATATGGAGGCCTAAGAATTTGGTGCAGTGTACCCTTTCTATCTGATTATTGTTATTTAAAATAGTAATCTCCTGGGGGAGTTTGTAGTCAAGGCTGAAATGGATACAATTTGTTTTGCTCAGGTTTATTGTGAGCGAGTTCACTTGAAACCAGGTTAATACTTCTTAACTCTTAATACTAACTCTTCTTGCCTCGTGGGGCAGTGATCCTCATTTACAGTTAAAGATTTTACACTGCCACAAAGAGGTTGTCACAACACAAATTCAAAATTCATACAAAAGTTTAATATAATAAAAAAATAAGTATGAATTTCTGAAAGGCAAATGCACATTGTCCACTATCAACCAGTCTACAGGTAAAATTAGCTCCTTTCTAGACACCTCGCCGCATCCTGCAGGAATTTTTTTTGTGGGCTACTGAAGGCCTTTGATACGGTGATCCACTGATTGCAGCTCTCTAGACTGCAAAAATGCGGAATTAGGGCAACTGCATGAGAATGGTTTTAGGTTATGCCTACCCAACTAAAGACCACGACTGGTTATTACTTAAGAAAGAGGAAATTATGCTTCGCAATGGAAAACCATTTTACATGGAGTACTCTGAAGGTTCAGTCGTAGGCTCCAGCCTATTTCTGTTTTAAGTAAATGGCCTATCGCTTAATATTGTCAGTTTCATTTGCAGATGACACATCTGTAATCATTCACACTAAAAGTATCGACCAAATTCCTCAAACTGTCATTAATGCTGTAGACAAAAATGGATATCTGGTTTAATTTAACTAGGTTAAAATTAAACACTGAAAATTTTCAGTTACTCCAGTTTATAACAAAACAAGTGAAGTTAAATGACATTCAAATACATAATAAAAGTCACGATTTGCAAGGACCTAGCTGTGTGAAATTCATTGGAATAAAAAGTTATCATTAGGCTCACATATACAGTACCTTGCAAATAAATTAAACAATCTAGCATCTTAGCAATGATGATACAATACAATGCTACCAACTTGAACATAAGAAAATTGGTATATCATAGCTACTTCAAATCAGTAGTAAAGTACGTAATTATATTTTGAGGTAGCTTGAACTATGTGTATTGAGTATTAGAACTTTAAAAAAAGACATCACTAGAAATATGCACAATAAAAAGCGATGAAAATCATGTCGCCCGCTCCTAGAAAATCTAAACATATCAAGTATTCTCTCACAGTACATCGATTAATGGACTACCTTTGTGCATAGTAAACATGGTTTACTTACAGCAAACCAATTTCAACATGATTGCAACACCAAAAATCAAAATAATTTTCTGCTGCCCAACCACCAGTTAAATTTTTATTTTCAAACTCTGCAGTGCAAGTATATGGGAATGAAAATTTACAACAAAGTGAAAGGAAAAGAATTGCTCAGTGTTAATTTAGAAACACTGAGAAAATCTTATATGAAAACCTAGTTCAGAAATGTTACTGTTACATTGAAGAATTAATGGAGGACAACCTGAAAATTTGTGTATGAGAGAACATGTGCTTAAAATGTTGTAGTTCGTTATTTTAAAAAATGTGTTGTCTGTATATATTCAGTTCAGAATATTATATTAAGATATTTTAAAGAAAACAGTAAACAAATTGTTGTATTTTGATAAATTTCCTGTACAACAAGACAATGACATGAAATTGTGTATTAAGAGACAAAAACTTCTCATCTATTCTACTCATTTTTCTGACACTGTGATTCTAGTAAGATCTAATAATTACTGTAATAGAATGTGCAGGCCATAGAAATTTAAAAGCACTAAAACAATTTCAGCAGAAAAGAAAAAGATTGAAATTAGACAAGTTGGACTTGGCGCTATATGAAACAAACAGTGCCAACTATTCCCCACTACAAGCTCCATAACGTAAGTCAGTGTGATGCCACCAATATAACATAATGTAATGTAAAACAGCATGTTGTTTTGTCAAAGTGTGACTCTGTGATCTTAAGCAGTGGTGAGGTGACATCATGAACCAACCATTCCATGGATAGATATAAGCAATTCAGGTTGCGTAACTTGTTCGAGTCTGGAACTGATTTCTGAGTCTTTTAACCCTCTGATGAAGTCTCCAACATTGGAAGATGAAACATTAGTCAGAGAATTATGCCTTAGACCATGGCCTGATGCTCTAAAGTTGAATTCATTGTGTTTTTGAAGTGATTATTTACTTCAGTAATTATCAGTATTCATATTTCCATTCTACAAGTTTGATTTTGACACTTGCCTCTCTAAGTGACAATATTGTAAATCAAAACTATTTATTTTGTTTTATATCACAAAGGTCACATGAAAGACACAACCACAGAAACAGATGTTTCATTTTGTATTAAGAATGGAAAGTAGAAGCAAGTTGTTTCTATGCTGCACATACCTTTGTACTTGTTGATTAAAAATATGAAGAAACGCTTTTGAACTATTCCTGAGATGTATTTTCAAGGTAGCCAGCTACACAGCTTTCATCTGTCGTTCTGATAGTTCTGACATTTCTTCCATTTTATTGTGAGTTCATTCTGCTTGAGCGCCATAATCCTGTGGAAACACTTTTTGCGACAATCCACTTTATGAATGACATATCTGGCACACATTCTACATCTTCTTGTTCACCGACAGTCTGAAAATCACTGTGAAATGCATGGCAGAGTGTACTTTCGATTGTAATAGTTATTAGGACATTGCCCCATGCCATCCACGTATGCAGATTGCAGAAAGACTAAGTTTTTAGAAGCCTCTGTGCATGCTTCAATTAATCTAACCTTTTTCTGACAACCCCTACAGGAGCAATATGTAGGAGGTTGCAATATAAACTTAAAGTCATCTATTTAATTTGATTCTTAAGACTTTTTAAGAAGTATTTCTTAATATAGTTTGTGTCTAACTTCAAGTGACTCCCAGTCCAGTTTCTTCAGCATCTCTGTGACACTCTCCAACAGGTCAGACAAATCTGTGACCATTTTTGTTGTCTTTCTCTCTAAACATATCATATCCCCTGTCAGTCACATTTGGAATGGGTCCCACACACTTGAGCAGTATTCTAGCATGGGTCACACAAGTGATTTGTAAGCAATCTCTTTTTAAACTGATTACTTTTCCTTAGAATTCTAGCCTGCTTTACCTATGACCAAGCCTACATGACCATTCCACTTCATATTTCTCCAAAGTGTTACATCCATTTGTTTCTATGATTGACCAATTAAATCAGTGACTCATAGATACTGTAGCCATAGTGTAGTGTGGCAGAATATGAGAACAGTATACAATGTAGTGTACAATTCCATACACACCACAGACTGTGATACTATCAACTGATGTTTATCCAAAATTATTTATGTCAGAAGTTTAAACTACTAGCTTACTGTACCTTTGAACACTAGTTGTCTTATGATGAAATTAATCAAATAGTATCCAGTTCTGAACAGCTTTTTGAACGAATGTAGTATAAACTAAAACTAAATACAGGCTGAAGTCATGCTCTGTGGAATTAATATACAAAAGAGTAATAGTAATAACGATAGAGCCCATTGTAAAGATGCTGCACTCGTATTAGGACCAAAATTGTACTGTAATTGTAAAATAATTAACAGAAATAATAATATTATCGATGTATACTTCATGAAGTTTCGTTATGAAAACCAAAATATTTCAGCATACTAATTTTATGAAAGTTGTATTCATGATTTGTAAAATAAAATCAATAATCAGTTTTATGAAAAATACAAAATTGCAATTGTAAATGCAATGTTCAGTTTAAATAATATGTAAAGAGGTCATGTAATTGCTATCTGTTCTAAAAGGACTGGCAGTTGTAGTCATGGTTTGTAGTCTTGCATTAGTTTTGTGAGAACCAAACCTATGTCAATTTTGTCGCTATTGTGGTGCAATAATCATATCATAAAAGTATTTTCTGTGTTTCAGTTGCATTGTTTGTCAGTGAATAGACCGCAATGTGCCTGTAAATGTGTGAAACTAAACCCAGACGATATTTCAAATGTAAGAACTATATTAAAACTGAATTTCACACAACAACATCTCTTTGACAGTCAGCAAGTTAAGTAACTGAAATGTGCCCCCTAAAGCTGTTTATATTTTAATTTGGGGTTTGGAGATGGGATATGCTGAAAAGGGAGGACAGACATGCCAACTAATTTCTGAGCTTCGGGTTTCTATTAATAATAAACACAAAATTTCAAACGAAATTCGGAATCATGGATATGGACAGTGTCAACAGCATTATTGACCAAAAATGAACGCACAAATAGACAAGGAATGTGATGAACTAAATGTATGGAAATTGGTTATGTGGGGATCATGGGCAACAGAAAAAGATAAGTAGTGTAATAATTACATTTTTCCTGTGCAATAGCAAAAAATATGGTTAGGTCATACTGTTATTGGTGCATTAGTTGAAACTATTCAACATGCAAAATGAAAATGAAGGAGCTAATCAATTTTCATGCAATGATTACAAAAATTTATTTGATCATGCCATGAAGTTTTTGACGAAAAAAATTACAAACTAAGTAATGATTACAGTAATCAGAATAAAATCTTGCTTGGTAAAATAGAGACAATGACAAGTGAACTTATTAATGTCTTAGGGAAATCAGTAAATGAACTAAATAGCAGTAAACCAAGTAATAGTTTTCAGTGCTTTCTCCAGCAGGCAACTCAATATTATCATGGAGCTGTCGTACCAAAGTATTGTGTTAGAGACTTAGTGTATTTTAGTAATCCTGTGCTGAAGAAGGGCCACATTAAGAAGTTCAAACTGCTTTGGAAAGGACCATAAAAAGTCTTTGAAAGCATTTCCCTGGTCACATTAAAAACCCAATTGCCATTTCATTCTATCATAGGGCATGTAAGCCATCTAAGGCTGTGCCTGAGCAGCGCAGCCCCGAAACCAGCTGATGAACTGGAAGAACGACACCAAGGCAAACACCAGAAGCAGCTGAGACACCAGAAGGACACCCTCAATAGTAACCAACAGGTGTGCCATAGGAGCCGAGATGCACAGGTCGACGTTGACAAGTAAAGTTGTTTCCGAATGAGCCCACATGCAATGCCAAGTTCCTCCTCATCACGATATGTACTATGTCCGAGGCAATGCTAAGTGTGTGCTAACTGGGTATTCATTGCTTACAGTAGTGTGTGATTGTCTAAGAGGAGATGTACAGAAATGAATGTGTGTTATTTGTTGTGACAAACAACTGAGTCGTTAACATTGTCCTTATTGCAGAAAACTAGCTATTGGACGTCAATATGTTATGTTTAAGGATACCGATTTTTGTTTTCGATTTAATCACTTGTTTTTAATGTTTTCATCTGTTAGAATCCTCCCACATAATCATGGTGTTCTTTTTGAGCCACAAATAAATATAGTAGTAGATAGTGATAATGTTAAGCTTATTTTGAGGTATAACCTAAGTAGGGTAGAAGAGCAATTTCAGAACATACATGAACTTATGAGTCTTACTGAGGCATTCCAGTCAACCATATGAAATGGGATCCAGAAATGGCATTGCACTGTAATTGGGTTATGGCTAAAACTTAAGGTAGCCTTTACAGTATAAAGAAGAGAAATTGATTACTGTTTAGATCTTTTACCCCACAATAATCTTGTTCAAATGTGGGAGCACTATACATACAACGTTCTTTTGATCATTAACTAACAAGGACTTGATTTGAGAGTAAAAAGCTAGAGCAGATAGGGGAAGAAGTACATTCTAATACTGTGGAGCTCGTTGAAAGTTTGCATTATACAATGTGCAACAGTTATTTATTAATAATAACTTCTTTACTGGTAAAGTTGCTAAGCAGTTCACAGCTCATTTCAGAGGTTTTTACAGTGAGACTACAGGAATCCAAAAGGAGCTCCAAAAAGAAATCAATATCTAGAGCTGCCATGTAGAACTAAATACTTCGGTCTTAAGAATTACTGATAGCTCTTCAAATACACGACTGGATGCTTTTAATCTGAGGCACACCACTGAGACTATCGCAGCTAATCATTAGCTGCATCCTAAAGATTTCTTGGCATTGTTAATAGCTATGGACAGGCATCTAACTAATGCTACAAGCATGATCCTCCCTGTCAATACGCGAAATTTGTATTCCTCCTAAAAAATTGACTGATATGCCGTCATGATGGACAATGAGTTAGCCCAAATTGTAATTGTTCCCTTAGCTGACTCAAAACATCATTTTGAACTTTACCATGTCTACACCTACCCAGTATTGTGAGCACCCCTCCATACCAATATTCATTACCACCTGCAGAAGTACTTTTTAGTCAGTCAGGACCAATGACATTTCTTAACTTTATCACAAGCCATTTTATTCGAATGTGAGCAAACAAAGAAACTTGTTTGTCCTTTGAATATCGTATTTTGCGACCGCCATGTGTACAGGTGAGAGAGATCTGTTCATGAATGTTCAACCCTAGAACTACTGTCCCAGGAACCTGAAAACACTCAATCAACCCATCCTACAACGTTTTGCAGATGGTATCATCTACTCCTTCAACTCAACAATTGATCTGACCTTCAGGTGTAACAAGTCTCACTCCCCTTTTATCCAGAAGATACAATTTATTGGTCTTCTGGTAGATACAGAAAACTGTGAACTGTCAAGCGACTTTTCCACGTGCCCCAAATATGCCAAGGCATCTTGAATGCTGAAGGGAAGTTATCCCTAACTCCTTTTTATATGGTATTCCACAATTATACTTACTTATTCCAGGCAATAAATTCATTCAACTTTAATTTAAGTGGAACAGACAAACTATATAACCAAATAGTTCAAGCTATAGGTACTAGTGGTAATGACTGGAATTTAATGTATGCTTTCAATAGTATTGAGAAGCATCAACAAGCTAATCAGCATACTGTTACTTTAAAAGTTTCAGTTAGACTAACTACAACTTTGGCAATCATTTTGATGTGTTTGATCACCTTTAGTTTCTTTGTACTAAAGTGCCCATGGTCCGCCACACCTCCCAAGCTCCAACACAGTACCACCAGTTACAGAATACATGACTTAGCATCTAAAGCGAATGAATTAAAACAATATTAGAAGTTATTGGGCAGAGAATTGTACTGATAAACCAACTAGTATCTCATTTTCATAGGGGAGGGTGGTGTAAGGGAAGGAGGAAGTAGGCAAGCGATCAGTCACCCTCCAGTGTCAAATAAAAGTGAATTTTTCTACCAACTGGGCGATTATTGTTGCTCAGCCACTGGACTCCCACATCAGGCTTTTGCATTGCATATGAGTTGGTAGGCAGCAAAGACACTGACCATTACAAAGTATGTATGTAACATGATTTGAAAAAAATTAACTAAATTATATTCCATCTGATGCATATACTGCAATATTGTGAATGGTGCTTGATGAATTAACAAAACAATTAAAACCATTCTAATTAATAATAAGTTTAATAGGCATTTTATCAAGTAAACCTTGGCTCCATTGTACACTTCATGCATTCCCAGTGTTAGAAAAACACACTCTAGTTACTAAGAACCTATGTATATGAATACGCCTTACTGTTTGAAAAGTGAATGATTTAATCATACATTAGCACTATTCTATAGTATAATTACCTGTGCCATTATTTTTTAATTGTGTACTATTATGATCTGTATAGCTAAACTGTGCATTTAGATCATTTAGAATTGTGTACCAGTATGTTTCTCCATAGCAGTGCTCTGACTGAACTGTTAGAAACGAAACAACTGAATGGAAACAACACATCTGAAAACAAAACATCCAAATGAAGTTTAGGCGAAGTGCAACACTGAATGGTGATACTTCAAATAAGAGTTCTGGTTGTGCTTTTGAGTTCATGGAATGGAGGATGGACGTTCAAAAGATACTTATAACAGAAAAATATATGTTCATAACCTGTGCAGTAATTTATGTATGTTAAAGTAGTACTCTGTATAAAATGTCTCTGTAATGTAAACAATACATCAGAATATCTCACTACTTTGCAAGCAAATACAGACACTAAGTCACTTTGTATAACAAACTTCTTATCCTGTTGCATGTATGCCATGACATAACTCTTCTTTTGATATTTGGATGGGGGTTAAGTAATATAGCAGAATAGGACAGTATAAAATGCAGAGTACATTTCCACACATGTTGGAGATTGTGACACTATCATGAGAAGTTTACATGAAGTTATATACTTGCAGAAGTTTAAATTTAACATTGCTGTTTTACTATATCTATGAAAACTAGTTGACTTACGTTTAAATTAACTCAATAGTATTTATTTCCAATCAATTTATGGAAGATTGTACTCTAAATAAAATATATGTTAAACCAAATGTAAACAGTGACCGGCAGCATCCTCTGTAGAATTAATACATAAGACAGTAATAGTAACAACTATAGAGACCATTCTAAAGCCACCACATTCATATTAGGACCAAACGTTATGCTACAATTATAAAGCAATCAAAAGTAATAATTAAAGCCAAGTTATTGGTATATACTTCATGAAATTTGATTATGAAAACCGAAATATTTCAACATAATATTTATATGGAAGATGTAGCCATGATTTTTAAAGCTAAATCCACAACTTTTATGAAAACATATAAATTCAATTGTAGATTCAATTATGTTCAGTTTAAACAATGCATAAAGCGCTCATGTAATTGTTGTCTGTTATAAAAGAACCGTTGGCTGTAGCTGCAGCACTCAGTCTTAAAATGGTTTTGTGAGCACTAAACCAATATTAGTTTTATCATTGTTCTGTTGCAACAAACATATATAAAAATTGTTTTCTGTGTTTCAGCTACATTATTCATTGGTGAACAAAACTCAAAGTGCCTGTCATTGTGTAAATTGAATTTTGAAGATATTTTAAGTGGAGGAATTATAATAAAACTGTGTTAGACACCTCAACATCTCTTCTACAATCAGAAAATTAACTAACAGAAGTGTAGTCACTACAGCTGGTTACATTTTAATAGGGTACTAAGTTTTTCTATTTTTTGAAATGCACAATTTTACGTTTTTGAACATTTGCAGCAAACTGTCAATGCCTGCACCACTTTGAAATCTTATCAAGTTCTGGCAGAATATTTGTGTAGCATTTCTCAGACATTACTTCACTATAGATAAGTGCATCATTTGCAAAAAGCTTGACATTACTATTAACATTGCCTGCAAGGTCATTAGTATGCAGCATGAACAGCAACAGTCTCAACACACTTCCCTGGGGCAGTCTCTAAATTGCATCTACTTCTGTAAATGACTCTCCCTGCAAGTTGTCCTCCCTACTAAAAAATCATCAACTCAATCACAAATATTGGTTGGTACCACACGACTATTTTATTGATAGTAAGTGTAGATGTGGTGGTGAGTCAAATGTTTCTCGTAAATCAAGAAATACTGCATCTCCTTAACTATCTTGATACATGGCTTTCAGGATGTCATGTGCGCTGTTTCTCAAATGAACAATGATTTCGGAATGCGTGCTGGTTGGCATGGAGGAGGTCATTCTGTTCGACATATTCCTTACGTTTGGGCTAAGATTATGTTCTAAGATTTTAAAACAAATCTATGCTAAGGATATTGGATGGTAATTTTGAAGATCACTTCTGTTACCCTTCTTGTAGGTGGAAGTGACCCGTGATTTATTCCAACCCCTGCCATAGTTTTTTGTTTCAGGAATCAGCGGCGCATTACAGTTAAACAATGGGCTACCTCAGGCGCAAATTCAATATAAAATATGACTGGGACTACATCGGTCTTTGGAGCCTTGTTTGGTTTAACAATTTCAGCTGTTTCTTAATACCACTCTCACTAATATCTGTATCACCCCCTTTGCAGTGGTGTGTGAACTAAACTGGGGCAACACCCCTGAATTTTCATTTATAAATGAACATGTGAAAACCGAGTTCAATGTTTCAGATTTTGCTTTACTGTCTTTCATTTCAGTCGCTGTGTCGTCTGTGAGTGTTTGGCCATCAATTTTTGTACCATAGTCTTTGTTGCTTTGGATGTTCCTTTATCATGACTTTACACCACAAGTCACACTTTTACTTATGCAGTGGTTCTTATTAGTCACTCCCAGGAAAAAATTAAGCCGAAAGCACCCACAGATCTGGGACGGCCAAAAGGCAGGCCGTAGGCCACATGCAGCCCACAAAGTGTTTTTGTGTGGCTCATTAGCACAGTCACTTCAGTCACACCATAGCAGAATATTGCCAAGTTACCTTCCACAGAGTCCGAAGAAATTCTGGTCATATGTACAGGCTGTTAGTGGCATCAAAGTAAGTCACAAGTCCCTAGTGAATGAGGCAGGAACTGAAATTGAGAGTAGCAAAGCAACAACCGAAATGCTTAATTTCGTTTTCAAATGTTCCTTTACAAAAAAATGAGAATTTCCCTAATTTAATCATTATACCACTGAAAAGACGAATGAAATAAGTGTTTGTGTCAGTGGTGTTGAGAGAAGCTGAACTGTTAAAATTGAACAAAGCTCCAGGGTTCAATGGAATCCCTGTCAGATTTTATACTGAACTGCTCGCAGAGTTAGCCCCGCTTCTAACTATGGCAGATCCTTTGAAGAAAAAACCATGCTCAGTTGTTGGAAAAGGGCACAGGTCACATCTGTCTACAAGAAGGGTAGTAGCAGTGGTTAACAAAACTACTGTCCAAGATTCTAAAGTAGAATCTTAGAACATATTCTGAGCTCAAACATAATGTAGTATCTAGAACACAATGACTTCCTTAAACCCAAACAGCAGGGATTTCGTAAACATCAATCATGTGAAACCCAACCCGCACTTTTCTCACATGACATACTGAAAGCTTTGGTTCAAGGCAATCAACACTAATAACTGGAACAATATCACATACCTTCTGCCATGCACTTCACAGTGGTCTGTAGAGTATAGATGTAGATGTGAGATGTAGATGTCGAACAGTGAATACAGAGATATCCATAGTCTGTTGTACGTGAGAGGCTGACAAAGATATTGTCAATACTGTCAACAGATGGCACAATATTTCAAAAGTTTTTGATGTAGTCGATATTACCCCTACAGTTTCAGTATCATTCCACATCCGGAAATACTGCACAATAACATTGACTGTCTAGGGGTCTTCAAAATGACATTGTGTAAATGAAGAATGTTGCAGACTGAACTCTGAGGCAGGTGGAATTTTTCCACATTCTTATTTAGTCACTTTCTTGTCTGTCTGTCTGTTGACTACCAATTCTGAAGCTGATTTTAAGCTAACTTCCCAATGAGTTAGAGACTCGAAATGGCTCAGAACTGAATGATCATGCACTATCAATTCGCTTTCTTGTCACTCTTTTCTGTAGGGGTGGGAATTATAAAATTTAGTAATACATGAATCTAGGCTGCCCTGCACAACCAGCATGTTGTGCAGGTAGTATCAGAAAGTTTCAGGGGGAATACATGTAGATATGTATGGCTAAACAGGGAGAAGGGGGAGGAGTAGAAGGATAATGAGAGAGAGGAAGATGGCATGGACAGAAAAAGGGCGAGGCGTAGATGGACAGCTGACAGAAGTGGAAGGAGAAGATGAGATGGGCAAAGAGAGAGGGGAAGAAATGAACAGAGAGAAGGGGGATGAAGAGCTAGATAGAGGTGGAAGGAGGAGATGTAGCAGAGAGAAGTGGGAGATGCACATCAATAGGATGGAGAACGTGGTGGACCAAGAGAAAGGGATGGACAAAGAGTCTGGGAGGAGGAAATAGACAGAGAGAGTGGGAGCTTATGTGTACAATATAAGTGATACATACCTACAACAGCGAATCTGCAGGTATAAAGGGGGTATTAAAATAAAAATATTATAAAAATTAATACAAAATTAATTTTTCTTTCATCTTTATTTAATTTTTTCAAGAAAATAACAATTAAAGTTTCTGATTTACCATTAGTAGCCAGGTTGAACGCTATTCTATTTCGGGTACTCTTAGGTGAATAACACTGAAATAAACCAGAAATTTAAAGTGTTTATCTTACAGTCTCATCAAAATATCCAAAATCCACTGAAAAATTTCACATACAGAAGACTAAAAAGCAGAAAATAATTATTAAATTAAAAATATATTTTTAACATACCACATTTTTAAACTGGAGCAAAAAGTATAAAATTATTTCTACTATCCCCATACAGGTAGTCCTGAAAATTTGTGATTGTGATTATACTTACATCAAATAAAAAGCTCATTGTGCACCCAGCACATAACTGATGTAAGAGTAGTTCACTGAGTAGTTATGCATTGCATGTGCCCCTCGTTTTTCATTGTGAATCTTACAACTATTTTCATAGCTATTAAACATTTATAGTCCCAAGTTTTGAAGACTACGCGTATGCATTTAGGAATATCTATAGTGCGAGGAAAAATTATTTTACACCTTCTAGTCTGAACTAAAAACGTGATATGTTAAAAAATTTATTTTTATTTATGTAAATATTCCACATCTATCACTGTATTCAGATGTCCAGTATCTCCTGTGTGCAACGAATGCCAATTTCTTCATGCACTTACAGTGTGATTGGCCAGCCCTGAAAGTATTTTAAACATTCATTTACTATTGATCATTTTCTTACAATTTTGTTCTGATCAAGTAGCATAAGTTAGCGCCATTTACTGAAACTCGGAGAAGAGGAATGTTAGCAAAGTGAGTGCACTGCTTGGACGAAAGATGTGACACCATAACTCCACCAACAATATAACTGTAACTGGTGATGTCACGACGTCAAACAAATTAGTTCATAGGACGCCACTTGGCTTAGCTACTTCCCCATAAGGGGTCCTCATATGTTCAATAATACTATCAAATCGTCAATATATTGGCTGTATGAGGCCGTATATTGACGCATTGTCAATACTAGGAATACTGATGAGCAATATCGATGGCCCTCAAAATATTCTCAGTATTGTCAATACATGTGCATACATAGGAAACAAAAAGTAATGTACAACTACATTAGTGATGACAAATTGCTGGCAACAGTAACTGCCATAAAATATCTAAGAGTATAATCCAGAGCTACCTTAAAGGAAATGATGACATAAAACAAATTGTAGGGAAAGCAGATGTCAGAATGAGATTCTTAGGAAGGATCTTAAGAAAATGTAATTCATCAACTAAAGAAGTGGCTTACAAGTCGTTTGTTCGATCGATTCTTGCATACTGTTCGTCAGTCTGGGACCCGTACCAGGTAGGACTAATAGAAGTGCTAGAGAAGAGCCAAGAAAGAGCAGCACTTTTCGTCAAAGGATCGGTTTCTCGGCGCGAGACCATTGTAGGGACGTCCAACAATCTCCAGTGGCAGACGCTACAGGAGAGCACTGTGCATGACACAGAGGTTTACTACTGAAACTTTGAGAGGATTCTTTCTGGTTAGAGTCTGACAACATATTAGTCCGCATATGTCTCGAAAAATGACTACAACGAGAAAATTCGAGAGAATGGAGCTAATACAGAGGCTTACCAACAATAATTCTTACCACAGGAACGTAGTGTTACCAGAAGTACCCTCCTCCTCTTGCAGAGTTTTTACATAGACGTAGGTACTGAACATGTGATGTCAAGTGTTGCCAGTTTGACAATGTTCACCATCCAGATGTTGACAAAGCTTCATGAACCAGTCACACAGCATTAGTGTTCATGTTTTCAAATTGGCTTCGTATATGCCATTCCTTATATTCAGTTTTTCAAGTAATAATAACACAAAACAATTTTAATACACCTATGAAAGGGTAGTCATTGTATGTTCCAGTTTAAAATGGTCAACAGATTATTGTCTGTGACACTGCTTACTTTATTAACTTGAATATATAGTATAGGTTGGTGGCTTACAGTGCAGTTTGGAAAAACGCTTCCACTTCGAAAAATAGATCTTCTATGCGCAATGGCTATAGTTCAATTCCTTTATCTTGGCGGTTCGCGCATGCCCGCCCAGACTCGGGAGATTGCTGTGTTGCCAGTTGTACGCACCAAGAGAAGCAGTGCCATAATGTAGTTCGCAAACTTACGTTTGGGGGGGAGCGCGCAGTTTATGAAGTAAAGCCACCACGGCCGCATTAACCCTTTCGCTGCTACAGAGACGTGCTCCCCGCATTCCGCGCTGTGCGCGATTTTGTCATCACTGCACTGCTCGCTTGTACAGACACATGGTGTTTCGACTGCTTTGACACACTTTATCATTCGATTTCACAAAAACTATTTGGCCTAAAAATTTGATTTTTACACATCTTCTTGACTGATACCTTCCCCCCATAAATGACTTAATTTTGTTTCGAGGTTCAACGCAGTTATTGTGCAGCATTAGATGTATTAAACCATTGCACGAAATTTTGAAGAGTTTGCAGAGGTAAAATTCCATAGCGTATACTTTCCGTATGGTCGATTTTAGTTGCCACTAGAAATTTCAAAAAATTACATTCAAACGAATACAATTCATGAAGTAAGACACTTCGATATTGTTTTTAAATAAAGAAAATATTATGCACGGAACAAGGTTTAAACTCAGATCCTTTCGCTTAGCAGCCAGTCGCTTAAACCATTACACTAAGGCAGCTCGTCATTCAATAAAATTCCAGCAAAATACCGACAAACACTGTTGGTATGACTATGCATTACTCTCGTTTCGTCGAAAGAAATAAACAATTACCGCTCTTCTTTATTGCGAAAAAGCGGTTAGTGAAAATGATACAAACACCTTTCCTTGCTATCACCTGAATTAGGAGGCTAATTGCTTGTTTGGTTTAATCAATTAATAGAATATGAAGCAATTGGTATAAAGAATGCTTTTTCCAAACTTTCTATCAAGACAATGATTTTGTTCAATTACTTTATTTATGACTGAACGTTTCTAAAACTGAAGACACTCGTCCGTGCTCTGCACTGCAGTCGAGCGCTGACAACGTCGTTCTCTGTTCCTTGGCTGACTGTGTTTTGTGACGTCAGATACACAGAACGAACCTTAGTAAGAGGTCTGCAAAATACGCAGCAAGTTCACCAGATTATGACAATACGTAAAAAAATGTTTTATGTTAATTACCTGAGTGTGTCCTTGGCAGGCAGATATATTTGCCTGGCAGGTTTCAGTTTTGTCTGTTGATATTACAAAACCAAACATCAAGCATACGAATGACATGCCTGTCACCAGGAGTGAAGTTACTCCTAATCTGTCATTGACAAAGATTCATCCTTCATTAACTTACTTTATTATCTGTCTTATTACTTTTTTTTGAGTCATCAGTCTTCTGACTGGATTGTTGCATCCTGCAACGAATTCCTACCCTGTCCCAACCTATCCATCTCAAAGCAGCATCCTACGTCCTTGATAATTTGCTGGATGTATTCCAGTCTCTATCTTTCTGTGCAGTTTTTATACTCTACAACTCCCTCTAATACAACGGAAGTTATCCCCTGATGCCTTAACAGATGTCCTGTCAGCCTGTCCCTTTTTGTCAGACTTTTCCATATGTTCCTTTCCTCACCGATTTTACAGAGAACCTCCTCATTCCTTACCTTATCACCCACCTAATTTTCAACTTTCTTTCATTGCACCACATCTCCAGTGCTTTGATTCTCTTCTGTTCTGGTTTTCCCACAGTTCATGATTCATTGCCATACAATATTGTGCCCCAGACGAACATTTGCATAAGTCTCTTCCTCAACTTAAGACCTATATTTGATAACAGCATACTTCTCTTGGCCAGGAAAGCCTTTTTCATAAGGGCTAGTCTGCTTTTTATGTCCTCTTTGCTCTGTCTGTCATGGGTCATTTTCCTGCCTAGGTAGCAGAATTCCTTAACTTAATCTACTTCATGATTCCCAAATGTAATTTTAAGTTTCTCTCTGTTCTCATTTCTGCTACTTCTCTTGGCCAGGAAAGCCTTTTTCGTTCGGGCTAGTCCGCTTTTTATGTCCTCTTTGCTCTGTCTGTCATGGGTCATTTTCCTGCCTAGGTAGCAGAATTCCTTAGCTGAATCTACTTCATGATTCGCAAATGTAATTTTAAGTTTCTCTCTGTTCTCATTTCTGCTACTTCTCACTACTTCTCACCACTTGGTCTTTCTTCGATTTACTCTCAGTCCATATTCATTCCATTTAACATGTGGCTATTATGTGTCGTAGGGCGGTAATAACACACCTTAGACGTCGAATATACATTTATTTAGCACACAGAAGCAAGCGAATACAAGATGGCAGTGCAAAAGTAGCGCTCTGAGAGAACACAGACAAAGAGAAATCAAAGATGATTGAGTCCAAAGATATCGCGCTTTACGCCAGAGGCACCAAAAACACATCCTGCAGTTCTTCTTTAGTTTCACTGAGGATAGCAATGTCATCAGCAGATCTTATCATTGGTATCCTCACACCCTGAACTTTAAATCTACTGTTGACATTTTCTTTTATTTCCCTCATTGCTTCTTCCATATACCGATTGTTCAGTAGGGTGAGAGACTACATCCCTGTCTTACATTCTTTTTAATCTGAGCACTTCGAACTTCGTCTTCCACTCTCATTGTGCCCTCTTGCTTCTTATACATATCGTATATTACCTGCCTTTCCCTTCAGATTACCCCTATTTTTGTCAGATTTTGAAGCACCTTGCACCACTTTACATTGTCAAACACTTTTTGTAACTCTACAAATCCCATGAATATGATTCGATTTTCCTTGGGTCTTGCTACCATTATTAACTGCAATGTCAAAACTGCCTCCCTAGTGCCTTTATCTTTCCTAAAGGCAAACTGATCGCCCTCTACCACATTCTCAATTTTCTTTTCCATTTTTCTGTATAATATACTTGTCAGCAATTTGGAAGCATGAGCTATTGAGCTATAATTCTCGCTCTTAGCGGCTCTTGCTATCTTCAGAATTGTGTTGAGGATGTTCTTCCAAAAGTCTGATGGTATATCGCCTGTCTCATACACTTTACAGACCAACGTGAATAGTCACTTTGTTGCCACTTCCTCCATTAATTTTAGAAATTCCAATGGAGTGTTATTTATTCCTTCTGTCTTATTTCATCTTAAGCCTTCCAAAGCTCTATTAGATTATGATTCTAATACTGATCCCCTACCTCTTCCCTGCCGACTCCTGTTTCTTCTTCTATCACATCATCAAACAAGTCGTCCCCCTCACAGAGGCATTCAGTGTATTCTATTCAGCTGTCCACTCTCTCCACTGCATTTAATGGTGGAGTTCCCATTGAACTCTTAATGTTACTGCTCTTGCTTTTACTTTCACTGAAGGTTGTTTTTACTTTCCTATATGCTGATTCCGTCCTTCCAACAACTATTTCTCATTTTTCAGGTAGCCATTTTGTCTTGGGTTTCCCGCACTTCCTATTTATTTCGTTCCTAAGTTATTTGTATTTCTATACTCCTGTATTTCCCTGGACATTTGTGTCGTCCTTTCCTTCATCGGTCTGCTGAAGTATTTCATCTGTTATCCAAGGTTTATTCACAGTTGTCTTCCTTGTACCTATGGTTTTCTCTCCAACTTCTATGATTGCCATTTTTAGTAGCACTCATTCCTCTTCAACCGTACTGCCTACTGATCTACTCATTATCACACTGTCTATTGCCTTACAGTGCTACAAACTATCTCTTAATTTCTTAGTGCTTCTGCATCCATATTCTTCTTGTACTGATTCTTCCTGACTAATCTTTCAAACTACAGCCTATTCTTCATCATGACTAAATTGTGGTCAGAGTCTATATCTGCTTCTGGGTATGAATTACAATCCAGTATCTGATTTCAGATTCTCTGCCTGACCGTGACAAAATTTAATTTAAATTTTCTGTATCTCCAGCCATTTCCAGGAGTACCTCATCCTCTTGTGATTCTTGAAAAGAGTATTCACTATTAGTAATTGATATTTATTGCAGTACTCAATTAGTCTTTCTCCTCTCTCATTTCTACTACCAAGCCCATATTCTCTTGTAATACTCTGTGTTCTACTCCCTCTCCTAAAACTGAATTCCAATACTCCATCAGTATTAGATTTTCATCTCCCTTTATGTACTAAATTACCCATTCAGTACCCTCACATATTTTCTCACTCCCTTCATCTTCAGCTTGCAACATCGGTATGTATACCTGAACTATTGTTGTCAGTGTTGGTTTGCTTTCGATTCTGATGAGAACAACCCTATCACTGAACTATTCACAGTAACTCACTCTCTGCCATACCTTCCCACTCATAACGAATCCCACTCCCATTATACCATTTTCTGCTACTACTGAAGTTACCCTATACTCATCTGACCAGAAATCCTTGTCTTCCTTCTGTTTCACTTCACAGACCTCCATCGTATCTAGATTGAGCTTCAGCACTTCTCAGAGTTCTGAATGGGGACAACCAGAATCTTTCCCCAATGAAGAGATCATCATGACACTTTTTTTAAAAAAATTACAGTCCTCATGTCCTGTGGAGACACATTGTGTCTTTAATGCAGTGGTTTCCAATGCCTTCTGCATCATCTTGCCATTGATCATTGCTGTTTCTTCTGCCTTTAGGGGCAGTTTTTCACACCCAAGGGCAAGATGCTTGACCTATCGATATTAATACGAGTAATTTGTTGTATTATCCTGGCCTGCTCTATAAATATTTTATGAAATCTTCTGGGTACTTGATTCTGATTTCACTTACTAAATTAACATGTGGGATATCGCTCCTCTTTTTCAGCCATTTTCTAACGATTCTTTTTCTTTTTCGTTGTTTTCTGTTGTTACAGTTGATATAATTGAAAATACATGCACTCCTTAAAGTGTTCGACGACTTAACCTTTTAAAATCACGTTGCCAATGACAATAATAAATTGAAGGTTTGAGAGACTATTATTGTCAATAGCATTTGAATCTACATCTACATCCATCCTCCGCAAGCCACCTGACGGTGTGTGGCGGAGGGTACCCTGAGTACCTCTATGGGTTCTCCCTTCCATTCCAGTCTCGTATTGTTTGTGGAAAGAAGGATTGTCGGTATGCTTCTGTGTGGACTCTAATCTCTCTGATTTTATCCTCACGGTCTCTTCACGAGATATACGTAGGAGGGAGCAATATACTGCTTGACTCCTCGGTGAAGGTATGTTCTCGAAACTTTAACAAAAGCCCATACCGAGCTACTGAGCGTCTCTCCTGCAGAGTCTTCCACTGGAGTTTATCTATCATCTCCGTAACGCTTTCGCGATTACTAAATGATCCTGTAACGAAGCGTGCTGCTCTCCGTTGGATCTTCTCTATCTCTTCTATCAACCCTATCTGGTAGGGATCCCACACTGCGGAGCAGTATTCAAGCAGTGGGCGAACAAGCGTACTGTAACCTACTTCCTTTGTTTTCGGATTGCATTTCCTTAGGATTCTTCCAATGAATCTCAGTCTGGCATCTGCTTTACCGACGATCAACTTTATATGATCATTCGATTTTAAATCACTCCTAATGCGTACTCCCAGATAATTTATGGAATTAACTGCTTCCAGTTGCTGACCTGCTATTTTGTAGCTAATTGATAAGGGATCTATCTATCTATGTATTCGCAGCACATTACACTTGTCTACATTGAGATTCAATCGCCATTCCCTGCACCATGCATCTATTCGCTGCAGATCCTCCTGCATTTCAGTACAATTTTCCATTGTTACAACCTCTCGATACACCACAGCATTATCTGCAAAAAGCCTCAGTGAACTTCCAATGTCATCCACAAGGTCATTTATGTATATTGTGAATAGTAACAGTCCTATGACACACCCCTGCGGCACACCTGAAATCACTCTTACTTTGGAAGACTTCTCTCCATTGAGAACGACATGCTGTGTTCTGTTATCTAGGAACTCTTCAATCCAGTCACACAATTGGTCTGATAGTCCATATGCTCTTGCTTTGTTCATTAAACGACTGTGGGGAACTGTATCAAACGCCTTGCGGAAGTCAAGAAACATGGCATCTACCTGTGAACCCGCGTCTATGGCCCTCTGACTCTCGTGGACGAATAGTGCGAGCTGGGTTTCACACGACCGTCTTTTTCGAAACCCATGCTGATCCCTACAGAGTAGATTTCTAGTCTCCAGAAAAGTCATTATACTCGAACATAACACGTGTTCCAAAATTCTACAACTGATCGACGTTAGAGATATAGGTCTATAGTTCTGCACATCTGTTCGACGTCCCTTCTTTTTTGTAAACGGGGATGATCTGTGCCTTTTTCCAATCCTTCTCTTCTAGAGACCTACTGTACACCGCTGCAAGAAGGCGGGCAAGCTCCTTCGCGTACTCTGTGTAAAATCGAACTGGTATCCCATCAGGTCCAGCGGCCTTTCCTCTTTTGAGCGATTTTAATTGTTTCTCTATCCCTCTGTCGTCTATTTCCATATTTACCATTTTGTCATCTGTGCGACAATCTAGAGAAGGAACTACAGTGCAGTCTTCCTCTGTGAAACAGCTTGGGAAGAAGACATTTAGTATTTCGGCCTTTAATCTGTCATCCTCTGTTTCAGTACCATTTTGGTCACAGAGTGTCTGGACATTTTGTTTTGATCCACCTACCGCTTTGACATAAGACCAAAATTGCTTAGGATTTTTTGCCAAGTCAGTACATAGAACGCCTCTCGTATAGCCCTCCTCACACTACATTTCGCTTCGTGTAATTTTTGTTTGTCTGCAAGGCTTTGGCTATGTTTATGTTTGCTGTGAAGTTCCCTTTGCTTCCGTAGCAGTTTTCTAACTCGGTTGTTGTACCACGGTGGCTCTTTTACGATCTTGCTTGGCACATACTCATCTAAAGCATATTGTACAATGGATTTGAACTTTGTCCACTGATCCTCAACACTATCTATACTTGAGACAAAACTTTTGTGTTGAGCCGTCAAGTACTCTGAAATCTGCTTTTTGTCACTTTTGCTAAACGGAAAAATCATCCTACCTTTTTTAATATTTCTATTTACGGCTGAAATCATCGATGCAGTAACCGCTTTATGATCGCTGATTCCCTGTTCTGCGTTAACTGTTTCAAATAGTTCGGGTCTGTTTGTCACCAGAAGGTCTAATATGTTATCGCCACGAGTCGGTTCTCTGTTTAACTGCTCAAGGTAGTTCTCAGATAAAGCACTTAAAAAAATTTCACTGGGTTCTTTGTCCCTGCCACCCATTATGAACGTTTGAGTCTCCCAGTCTATATCCGGCAAATTCAAATCTCCACCCAAAACTATAACATGGTGGGGAAATCTACTCGAAATATTTTCCAAATTATCCTGCAGGTGTTCAGCCACAACAGCTGCTGAGCCAGGGGGCCTATAGAGACATCCAGTTACCATGTCTGAGCCTGCTTTAACAGTGACCTTCATCCAAATTATTTCACATTTCGGATCTCCGTCAATTTCCTTCGATACTATTGCACTTCTTATCGCTATAAACACGCCTCCCCCTTCACTGTCCAGTCTGTCTCTGCGGTATACACTCCAATCTGAGTTTAGGATTTCATTACTGTTTACGTATGGTTTCAGCCAACTTTCTGTCCCTAGTACTATATGGGCGTTGTGACCGTTTATTAATGAGAGCAGTTCTGGGACCTTTCTATAGACGCTCCTGCAGTTTACTATTAGCACATTAGCACATAAGTGTGCAGGTCCTTTTAGTCAGCGTCATGTGGAATGGCTTAACATGCACTCCATGTTTTCATGAAAGCAGAAGTCATGTACGGAGGAAAAGATAACTTAAATATTGTCCATAGTAGTATATGAAACTAAAATCGTCTTGTGTATTCACATGTTTAATCAAGATCCTCTACTGTAACAATTATGTACTCTTATTATGAGGTAAAAAGGAAAGGGAACTATACAAAACAGAGTGAAGTGCAACTCAGTAACACAGCAAACAATAATGACTACCTCATATAGTAGTACCCCAGGAGTATTGTCGTGTTTTTAAAGTGACCCCTAGATGCTCAAAAATATCCCACAACAATATTCTGAAATATTGATGATATTATCCACAGCAGCTCAATACTATTGAGTAATAGTAGAGTGGTTTGCAGTGCTGGACTACAAAGACACTGTGACAGTTGCTCTTTGCAGCAATCAGAAAGAAAGATGGATTCAAAGATGACTCACAAAAACTTGTTGAGAGATTTGAGGTTGAACAAATAAATAACAAATATTATGACAGTGTCTTGTGTGCTGATGATCCAACATTTAATACATTGCTGGAAATGGTTCTCCCCATACATAGGGACCTGGTGGCCCCACCCACTCAAACATAAATTTCTGCAGACACCCATGTCCTTGTCATCGAAAAACAAAATAATACTATGAGAGTTGCAGTAATGCTAAGGCAGCGCTTATCTATTATGCTACCATGCCTTGCTCCTGGCATTTCTTTCGCAGACGTGAAATTTTGAGACTTAGTTATGGAAATGTTTCATCCAGTAATGCTTGTACTAACGTATTATATTCAGATAGCAATGTGTACATGGAGATAAATGTTTACAAATACTGTAATTCACAACTTTGCCTTAACTGATTTTTTTAAAAACATCTTCCTTAACAGTTGTTCCTTACACTATCTGAACAACCAATCACACAATTCATTGTCATTCATACTTCTGTTTTTATACTAATCTGTTGTAACATCCCACCATACTGGCAATTATTTATAGATTTTGATGCACTCTAAAAATAATGATCTTTCGTTTTGTTTTGAAGTTATTTTCCACGCAACAAGCCTCAACACCTTGGCCTGTGTAGCACTCAGGGAAACATATTTCACGATACTTCCTGCAAATGTGACGTCATTTTGGTGTTTTATACAGTATCGACAATCGTAGGAAGTTCTATCAACTATTGACGGCATTCAATGCAGTTCTCTCTCCCATGGATAAGATGTTAAATGGGGTTTACAGAGGCATGTATCGTTGGCGCATATTGAGTTATGCACAGAAAGATGCCTGTGTAAACACCCAAAACTGGCGCACATAGAAATGCAAGTTGCAGCTGGATCTACTTAAGGCCAGTTCACACTGGCCTCATGGTACCATCATGTCATGGCACCAACACATGTAATCACACTGTCCGTGACATCACAGCACATCAGGTCAATTAAAGATGCGTGATATCAACTTGCATGGCTGTCCTCAAATGTTTTTTTTTTTTTTTTTTTTTTTTTTTTTTTGCGGGAATTGTGATCTTCGCAAAATGATACTCAACACAATGGGATCGGTTACCATGTACATGGATGCTCGAGCCCACATTTGTAAGAAAATGACATTTATTCGACTCAAATGGTTTGCTGGGATAACTTGTATGTTGGAGAAGAAAGGCAGATGTGCAAAAATGTCATTACATGGTACCGAAGGGGAATTTCACACACTCTACAAGGAGCTTGAGAAAGAGGAATCTGCATTTTATATTTTAGAAGGTTGAAGCACCAGTTTTCTTCATTTGTTGTGTCAAACTGCACCCAGATCTACTAAAAGAAGCACAGTGTTACCACCTGCCATCACATCCTATGAAAAACTGGTTTGTTCAAGTTTAGTTGCTAGTCCAATGCAAATTTTTGTACAGTAGTTGTATCTCCCTCAATACCTTTCCTTTCAATATTTATAGGTTTTCTTCACAAGTTATATTTGGTTTCTAATAGTTCAAGTACCTCGTTTGTGCTGGTGTTAGCTAATGAAATCACATAAATATTGATCACTTATGCTTGCAAAACTGTTTCATGCACAATTCAGGGAACTGCTTAACGATAAATAAGTCTGCCACAAACACATATTTAAACAGACAACACCAATATGTTACTTGATTTATACTTCACAAAAAAGCATAGTCCACTGCTTTAGTATCTGAAGGTTTCCGTCCACTTCTTAATGGAGCACCAAAAATCCCTGATAAAATACAAATAAATTCCACATACTAATCACTCTGATTGTACCCATAGTACTTGTTTCAATTCAAGTTGCAGCCACACTGCAATTCATTTCATTGTAAAATACAAATACAGTACCAATATGTATGAGAACCCACTTTATAAGTGTAGTAGAGGGCAAATAATTCATTACAGTAATGTCATACAATTAAGATTACTGCCTCAGTGCTTCAACTAATTTATCATCAGTTATTACAAATATTAAGAAAAGAAATAACGAAACAAAACAATTTATAACAAATAACGAACAATAAGCAACTGAAATCAAACACTAAAACGATCACAAACCGGAATGTGGAGATTTGAGCATGGCTGTGTATCAGGAGGAAATGGGCTTGGGGAGTCACGCGGTCAACTGAGAAACATTCACAGTGAGGGGACAGCCAGTGTGGATGCCACCATTTGAAATACATTGCAGAATGTTTTGATGGGACAGGATGGGATGTGGCATGACATTATGGCCAATGTCAATTGACCTTTACTTGTGCATATTGGCTTGCCCCCAATACATATTCATCGTCTTTGAAAGATGGTGTTTCTGAGGTCTGAAATATAACGAGAGTGACCAAAAAAGTGGCTGTGACATTATACTGTGCGATTTCTGGAACTCTATGAAGTACATCCATGTTTTTAGAACATTAATCATGGTACTTACAAAGACCGGAAAATCAAAGAAGATGCAATGAAAGACACTGTGTATGAAATAAGGGAAAATGTACCATATACTGATGAAAATGGAGTATACATCAAAATCCAAAGTTTACAAAATCTATAAATGAGAGAGAGAACATGATTTAGATCTCGGTGAGGAGTGGTTCTTCAGCAAGCGCAATTTGTGGGTAGACATTACCGTGGTTTTCTATTACTTATCGGTTTTTGAAGAATATGGCAACTTCAGATGAGTTGGAATACACACTGCATTAGAGAACCTTTTCTGTGAAGAGATGTGCCTACATTTGTTCACTTGACAATTGTTTTTGAAGGAAGCTTCATCCTCATTTTCTAAATCCCTAATTAGCGTTTTACACGCTCCAAACTCATTTCTCCTTGTAATGCACTTCTGAACCCAACATCTGAGTCTGCTCTTTTCCCTGTTCAGGCGTTCCGTAACTTTCGAATATTGCTATTAAAACACCACTCGAATGCCCACATTTATTAATTCAGTTGGCACCATACTGAAAAAGAAAACTTGACTTACTTGGACTGTAAATTTTCTCGCTCGTGTGAATGGTCATTGTCGCACATTGAACTCAATTGAAGCACGTAAATACGCCCATGTAAAGCCTTTTTAGCGGCAGAAATATATCAACTGCAAGTGCCATTACTTCGCTGCAAGTCTTGTGAGATGAGTCTTACCCACGAAATAACAGCGAAATATTTGCGACGGAGAAGAATACGAACGTTTCAGCCGCAGTAATTAAAGCTGTTCTCTTAGGTTCCTGCATAATCACATTTTTGGAAATAAACAACAATATATGTATTTCATACTTCGTTCTCCTATCACACAGAAATCGTAAATAATATCAAATATTGCAGAACATACTTGTATCACATTCATATGAAATTATCAGAATGTGTTAACATCACTATGTTGATAGGAAAAAAAGGCATGTAGGAGGATGGAAGTCTGCATCCTCGACTCCATAAAACACGACTTTACCATCACACTATTGCATTTGTCTCATGTCTGGATTGGCATAGTGTAGAATGTTTGGTACTCGGAATAGTAGTTACATAACAACTAACAGGTCGTGCGTTTCCATACAAATATATTTTATTGTTGTACAAGGTACAAAGCATGTTGTCACAAACAACGATCAGAATGAACTAACTGCAGGTTCACAGGGGTTTGAGCTATCTAAGGGTAGCGATTTTGTTCCCGGCGACTAAACAAAATTACGTCCCGACAATCGTATCTTTCGAAGGCTTATATCTTTGATACACTTTACCTGACATTTGATAAGAAGGGTGCTGTGTCTGAGGCATTGCCTTCTAATGGCAAATTGCAAGTTATGATACAAAGTAGCTACAATTGCCATAATGAATATTGCACCTGCCACATCGATTGCCGATATTACATATACTGTCAAAAAGTCCTCACATTTGCAGGAAGTTTTGTGAGATGAGTGTTACACGTAACCTACTGTGCTCTGGATAAGGGAGAAATTAAAGTTATGGCAAGAATTAACTCTGAAACTCACTGTAAAGTTTGTGCTATTTATCCTAATACTCATTTATCAACCCTGAAGTGAGATGGCTCACTGATTTATAAGCAAAAGTAAGGTGATGCCAGCCAGCATTGAATCCAATAACACACACACACACACACACACACACACACACACATATATATATATTCAACAGATTTCAGTAAGTTGTATCAACAAAGAAGCTTATTTTTAGCAATTCTGAAAACTAGTTTCAGTAGTTTTGTCTGTGATATCTAAGGATGGGTAGCCATTCTCACAAATGAATTAAAGCAGTAGCTCATTTATCTTATGTCCAATGAATATAAACTACTCACAACTCCAAAACATTGAGGATCTTTCGAAAACTGTCAGTACTCGTAAAATATGTTGTAACAAAATTACGAAAAATGTCATATTGGTGGTTAAAGTTGTATCTTAATTAATGACATTTTTGTATGGCAAAGAAGTGTCCTAAAAGAACTAGCTCGTAATTTTTTTTTACACGTA
This sequence comes from Schistocerca americana, assembly GCF_021461395.2. Taxonomy (NCBI): domain Eukaryota; kingdom Metazoa; phylum Arthropoda; class Insecta; order Orthoptera; family Acrididae; genus Schistocerca; species Schistocerca americana. The sequence goes on from NC_060120.1 coordinate 614,844,292, forward strand.
ATAGTTGGCTGAGACTAAGTTACCTTTTAATTCTTTGAAAGCGTGTCAGTCTTTTCTGTGCTTTCTATTCTGAGTGGTATTTTGTTTTACCAAATGGTCACCGTGTTTGAATATTATTTATTCATATTTGTATGTTTCATGAATAAGTTGTAAATTATTGACGACAGTTCACACTGAAAATGTGTGTGTGTGTGTGTGTGTGTGTGTGTGTGTGTGTGTGTGTGTATGTGTGTGTGTGTGTAATGTAAACAGTTATCAAAAAGATTTTTTAAGTTTCTTTATTTACGTCTTTTGGGACCATTTTTATAGTTGAATTTTATCTACTATGACAATCGTTAACTAATTTTGAAACATCCACTTTTTTACTTTCAATGTTCTACTGAATCTTTCAACAATAGTTGTTTTTAATTCACTAAAAGTTGAATAGTAACTAATGTTAATTTTTTCAGTAATTTTTCAAAATCCTCTATATAAAATTCCTTACCATTATTTCTTTGTAAATTTCTTGGTTTTCTTGACTCAAATATTTTGCAAAAGAACCACAATATTATCACCTGTTTTATCTTTTACTGCGATCGCCCATGCAAATTTTGAAAAAAATATCTATAACAGATAATAAGAATTTATATCCTTCTTTATCTTAGCAATTTCTTTCGACTTTCCAGAGGAAATTGCATTTTGTCTATTCTAATTCTTTCTAACTGGTTTATGTAGAGCATTAATAATTTGTTCACGAATATTTAAGCTTTCACCTACAAAATTATTTTAATAAATTTAATTTTTTTTAGTTTTTCAAATTAAACAAATTACCACAATTCATTCTTTCCGATTTTTAATTGTTAATCTATGAGGAAGAAGTAATCCAATAAAGTCTTTGCACTTTAAACAGTAAATCTGGTTATTGTGCCTCATTTATCCACAGCAAAATACAGTTAAATTATTTCACAAAACACAATTATCTTTACATCAACCGGAGCAGTTTTTACTGAATCCATAAATGTAACATTTAGAACATTTGATTTGCTAACTAATTTGATTGATCAAATATTAGGAGTTATTTTATAAAGTCTGTCTTCAACACTCACTGAAATATCAAAATCATTAAATGTTAAATCACTGTTTATGTTCTGATCAACAACAAGATCATTTTTTAAGAATAAAATCATATTCGTTGGAATTGTGCAACTTTTGTTCACCTCCAGTCAGAAAGAAAATGCAATTATCTGTTTATCATATTCTTTTTCTTTAAGATTACTCAAATCGTTTAAGTGTGGAGTAATATCAGTTTTTAAGAAGTAATCTTAGAAACTTTACCCATTTCCTTTTGTTGAAAACTAATTAGTTGAATTCGCTTTGCTACCATAAATATTCAAGTGTGTTAAAGTATTTGTATATTTAGTTTTTGTAACAAGTTTCGTAATTCAACCAGTAAATAATTTAGGTAATTTGATTTTTTGCATCAACTGGAACATTTGCATTCGAAACTCTTCTGCCTTAAAAACAGTATAATTTTTAGTTGGTTCAAAAATTAATTCTTTTCTGAACTTGTCTAAAAAACCATTTATCTGTGTGTATAATGAAGATCGAAAATTTTTGAATTTTGATAGAAAATCTATAGGTGCTAATGATTGAAAACATTTTACTTTTTCCAAATCGTCAATGTGTTGATTCCCAAAAATGTTCATTTACGAAATTCCACAAACTACATCATCAAGGTTTTGAATTCTCTCGATATTGTAGTATAAATTAGTCTTTCCCAAATAGTTAACTAATTATTTTGGGATATTGCCCCCATATGAATCAAAAACAAACTTTATAACTTTATTTTTTAATCAAATATCGAATGAGTTCTCATACGATCAGAAGTATCTAAATTTACTATTCCACATTCTAAATTTTTTGGTTCATTATGTAATTATGTACTTTCGACTTTCCTGAACATTTTGATATACAACAAATTAAAATCAGACAATTGTGGGACCTTCAAATAATATATTTTGAATGTTGACGTGTAACTCAAATTTCGCAGCTATGCATATACTGACACCGTTGAGCAGTCATATCTTAGGAACTACACAGTCTGGAAGGCTGTGAATTGCTTTGTTTTGTGCCTACTGCTACGTCTCAGACGTTGGCATTACGAATAAACAAATCAATCCTTTGTTTCTGATACTAGTTTCCGTTGAAAGTAGTGTGATTATCGGCTACTTTAGTAGTAAACTAACATCTATTGCTTTTTTATACGTAAATAAAATGACTAAGCGTAAAAGTAACTTCAAGAAACGCAAATTTGCGGGTAATAGATATATGAGACCTGCATTTCCTTTTGAAGTACTTGAAAACATGAGTGCTAGTAGTGAAGGAAACAACGATAATGTTTCTGATGTGACCATGTCCCCTAGTGCAATACAAAACAGTAAGCCATATGATGTTCCTTTCCAAATCTTGAGTGTGTATGACGTGTCACGAAAGGGATGGGAACACGTCTGCATAACCTAAAAACCAAGCTGGTTAACACAAAACTGTCTGATGGCAAGACAATAAAATGTGCTGGAAGACTAACAGAAAAAGGAATTGATGAATCACAGGAATATTATGGGAAGGCCATTATAGACAACTGTGACAATTTAGAGAAGATGAAAGGAGGTGTGTGGAGCACTTTCCATCATTGCATATCAACTGATGAAAAGCCATGTCATGCTTTGTATCCACCTCGACCAAACATTTGGTGTAAATATAGGCAAGCTGAATTTTCTGGCACCCTGCGTGAATTTACACATAATCATTCTCTTCCTTTGGCAGTAATGGATGCAATCAAACCTATTTACAGAGATTTGGAAAATCCTGAGGTACTGAAGCAGTGTTTACATGCAAAGACCCAGAATGTGAATCAGTCCTTAAATACTGTTGTGTGGTGCTGTCTGCCTAAAATGTGTTTGTTGGCCTTATAACTCTAAAGTTAGGAGTGTCTGGTGCTGTAATAAATTTTAATGGTGGGAACTATGAAAGACTTAAGGTTCTGGAGAAGTTATGAGTAAGATTTGGACAGGACACAACTAAAGGTCTGCGAGAACTCAATGAGCTTCATGTACGTGAAGCAGAGTTAACTGCTCACCACTGGGCTGTTGTGACACTGAAGAAGACACAGACTACAGGCCAGGGCAATTCTAGTGCAAAAAAGGTGCTGAAATGTAAGTCTGTATAAGAATTCGTAATAAAAAATTTTAAACCTCAATATATCTGAACTACATTTTTTTTACAATAAATGATCCATTTTCTAAAAAAGTACTGATGGTAGAGACACGAAATATTCACAGCGTGCCAAGTGTGAGATTCAAGACATATAGAACTAGAATAACTAAAATATCCTGATTTGTTTTGTTTTATGTTCATTTATTTACAAAATTCTGTCAAAAAATAAGTGTTTGAAAAAAAGATAAGTCCCACAGTACAATTTTAGTTATAATTCTAGTTCAGTGTATCTTGAAAGGGGCGTTCTGTAATTGTGGATAATTGTAAGTTGGTGTCTTAAAAAGTTTCCAAGATGGCCGGTCACAAAATTCGATAATTAGCCGCATAGGATATACAATGCTCCCGTAATGAAACTGGATGTCCAATATGGATACTGCCATTTGAAATGAATTGTAGAATGTTTTTATGGGATGGGATGTGATGTGATGTGACAACCAGTGTGAAATGGTCTATATTCGACTACTATTGGGGGGGGGGGGGTGACTTACTGTAGAGTGAAGGAGAAGCAGGAATATTAGACAAAGCATGAAACTGTCTACTTCTAATACTTGAGAAATAGCGATTGGGCTGACTAAATCAGGAACTGGAAAAGCTGTTTTTCATATTTAACTGAGTTAGCAAATCTGATTCAGGACATTTGAACACAACAGCCAAAAACTGTTTCCGAAATTGGGTTTTCGTCATTTGGAAGATGTGTTGTATGCAAATGTAGTGTGTAGGCTACGCATATCAAACGAGAGACCTGTCAAGGATATCGTCAATACTGTACACAAATGGCACAATTTTCCAGGCAGTGCAATATATTTCCAATTCTTTGATGTTCTCAATATTACTGGGTATCCCCTCAATCTCACTTCTATATGGTTAATATTACTGCGCATCCAGAAGATATTGTCAGTGTTACTGACCGTCTAGGAGCTACTTGACATAGGACGCTACTAAAGGTCATTGATTGCTGCCTCAAGCTTTCCGAGATCTAACGACTGAGGCTGATTCGCTCAGTTCGACTATTTGTCCAGCCAGTTTAGAGCCATTTTTGCTGCTAGAGGTGGCAATTCTCTATGATAAATTTCACACCCAGAATACACCAAAATCACCCACAAATTTAATCACTTATTCTTCCTGCTTTACTGCATATGCACATTAAATAAAATTTCGTTATCTATTGTACTTCCTTGTGTTGCTACTTTAATGGGCAAACAGCGGCAGAAGGCACTATTTTTCATGAAGAAATACGGTCAGCGCTGTTTGAGGAGAATTCTTATAATAAAATAACAATATCAATGTAACAACACTACCTTCTTCAACGATACCAACGACGCTTTTTTTATTTATTTATCTTTCCAAATTGTGGGTCACTGAACAACAACAAACAGAGCTGTAAACAAAACAGTGCAAATACAGTATTATTTCAGTAGATATATGAATTTTAACACTATCCACAAAAGATCTTCCTCTACTTGCAGTAGCTGTGCTGTCTTGTTTCGAGTCTCTTGTATTTCAAATGTTCTAAAAATTCTGCTACTGAGTAGAAACAATTATCTAATAAGAATGTCCTTAGGGTTTTACGAAAGAGTGTGAATAATGACATGATTTTTACCTTATGTGGAAGACTGTTGTAAATTTGTATGCTACTGTCCATTGTGGACGTTTTGTAGGATATGTCCATAATGCCTCGATATGAAGCTTTTCCTTTTGTGTTGTATCATGCTCATGGATATTAAAATTTTAGTTTATGTCATTTAAATTCTTTCTAACATAGTTACAAATTTCTACTATGTACATACAGGGAAGTGGGAGGATTGACGACTTTTGAAACAGAATTTGTTAGAATTTGATTGTCAAGCATGTTGCATTGCTCTTACAGCTCTTCTCTGTGGTAGAAAAATAAGTGAACTAGGTTGCGCATTTCTCCAGAATATAATTCTGTGCAGTAGGACGCTATGGAACTGAGCAAAGTAGGCAATTCAGACAATCCTAAAAGCTGCTTTAACAGAGAGTAATCGTAGACTATAACATATCTTATCTAGTATTTAATTCGGTTTGTTTATATGTGTGTGCCCTTTTAAGTTATTTTGGTGCTTTATGACTAAAAAATTTGTTTCAAGAGGAGATGAAATTTTGTTGGAGTTTATACTCACACTGGTGTAGCATGCATCATCTTGTAAAGGAAAATTTAGGAATGTTGTTTTCTTGTGTTTAGTTTATTCCCCTTAGTTTATTCACCTTAACCGTGCTGTAGATTTATTTAGCTCTTGTAGCTTACTTGAGGTGTTTCCTGAAACAAGAATGCTTGTGTCATTTGCAAAAAAAGTTTTTGCTTGTGACTCAATGTTTAGGTCTAAATCTTTTATATACAGTAGAAGCAAGATTGGCCCAAGAATGATCCCTGGTGTACTTCTTTTCTTAGAATTTCTGCATCTGCGAAACATATCCTGGTATTTTCATTTTGTTCTTGTTTTATTCGTATTTTCTTTCCTGTTTGTCATGCAGGATTCGAACCATTTTAGTGCAGTGCTTCTAATGCCATACACTTGGAGCTTGTTCAACAACATGTTGTGGTCCAGTATGTCAAACGCTTTACTTAAGTCTAAAAATGCCAGTGGCACTTTGTTTTTTGTCCACTGTTTGCAGAGCATTGTGCACAAAATCGAAGATGGCACTAACTGTTGATTTATTTTTCCTAAATCCATTCTGATTATCAGAGAGAATTTTATTTTTTTTCTAGAAATTTCATTTACCTATTATACGCTACTTTTTCTATGATTTTACAAGAGCCTGATAGTAAGGCAATTGGTGTATAGATTTCTTTTTTTGATTTATTTCCTTTGTTATGAATAGCGACCACTTTAGCAATTTTTCAACAATCTGGAAATGTGCCTGCCAGAAAAGATGAATTGACTATAGAGAGGCAGTGAAATGTTTGTAACGCATTACTAGCATCGAGGCGACAATAACCAAACACAACTTCAGTAAGGACACTGTTGTCTCCCCAAGAAGATTGTGTAGTAAGGATATACAACAAGCGCAGGTAGGACAGGGTGAAGTTATAAAGATGCCCTGAATTATAATGTGCAGGAATGCTTGATCAGTATAGAAACATATTAGGTTCCAGAAACTAGTCAACAAATTTACTTTACGGAAGGGTTTCAGTCTACATAATTGCTCCTGATGGCCCAGAGAAGACCCCACGCTCATTAGCGTGGCCTGTGAGCTCACTGGCGACAGCCTATGATGATAGAGCAGTTTCCACTTTGCTGTCGTATAGAAATATGAAGATGTGTGTAAAGAGTTGGAATCATAGGGGAGGAGCAATCATTAAGGTAATTGTATTAAGATTATTTTGTGGTCTTATTCTTAAAAAGTATTACGCTTATCTTTCAAGAAATCAAAAAATAATCACGGTACTTTGTCCGAGTCACAAGTGAAACAATTTGCGCTTACGGTAGCAGAGCCATAAATAAATGAAATACTAATTTCTGAATATTAACAGCTAATGTAAACAGGAATCTCTGTGCCAATAGATAACTGGTAACATCCATGGAGGTAGACCTCCATGGTAACATCATACATCACAGTGGTAGCAAGTTCATTGGGTTCCATAGTGGAAAACATTTTAGACAGAAAACTCGAAGATCTTTGGTTACTGGGCCACAGATAGCTTTTGAACCGTTCGTCGCGTGTTGTTGACTTAAGGTTGACGGAGATAAAAACAAACAACTTGGGTCACGCATAACAATATAGTACTCCCAACAAATGTAATACATATTCTAGCGCTTTCCGCGGACAGAATCACATGAGTCATTTTTAAAGTATGTTCACATACGGTGGTGCGTGTGAAAATAAAAGTTTCTGAATTCCTATAACCGATTTGGTAACATCTGTAGGTTTTTCGCAAAGGTATGGTATGACACGAAAAGTTGCCGTGTTGAATAACACATCTACAGAACATATTTAGTATCTATGAGAATATGTCCAGTTCCAGTTTTTGCGCTTTCATGTTAATTCATTATTTCAGATGGATGAGCCCATGTTATCGGATTTGGATAAAGCTCTGCATGAGCTGGGAATGCTAAGCACTGTTACAGATAGTAGCAAAGAATATGCTAAGGAAAAGGCTCAGCGTCGTGATTCGACGAATCGACAAGCACTGAACGTTCTGCATATGAACACCCGATACGTGACAGGTGTGATAATTGGTTCACGCAAAGGACCTAGTTTTCGGTACAAACCGTACCCAGTACCAAGTTTTGGACGTGAGGAAAGAGTTCGCACACGAAGTGAAAATTCTGATAGTGACCTCGATCTTCTGCGTAGTACAACACCAATTATTAGTAGTACTGCGACGATTAGCAGTAATTTATTTAAATCTCGCTCCTTGGAAAGTTTGAAAGTTGCAGGGTCTGAAGAAGATCTTGCTACTTCTGTACGAGATTTAGAATCAGTGTCAAATAAAATTCAGTACTTGCAAGTAACTGAATAAGTGCTTAGTTTTGTGTTCTAGCCTGATGAAAATCAGGTAATAGCAGTTTGTATTGTGCACGTTGTCAGACAACGTTAATAATTAAGTCATGGTGTGTGAAATGTTTGGCTGTTCAGTGTCTGTACTAAGCTCTACGGTATTGTCTGAACAGTTTGTTTCACCATATTGTGATAGCATTAGCCCATAAGTGCACATATGAACTGAGTATTTATTAATGTGTCTAAATTATTGTAAACTAATATGCCTTATATTGCAGCTATATATCACGTATTTTATGTGGCAAGAAAAAGTATAAACGTTTATATGTATTAACAAAATTGGTGAGAAGCTCATTTATAAAGAAAATACTTTCTACCAAAGAATGTAATGTGATTACATTATATAAAATATTGGATAAATGTTATCCTAGTTTCATGTATGATGGTCTCAACAAAGTATTCCTGTTCCTCTGACTGTAATGTGCCCCTATTTGTTTGTGATCTAAGATGAGATCATTATAGTGTCATTCTCTTGTTAAAATAGTTTGACCATTAACAGAATCAGAACTATAAATTACTGTAGGCATGTTCTTCCCTTTCTTCACAAATAAAATACATGAATTACTGAAATATAGAATGTCTTTCAGATAGGATTCTTGGCAAAAGTTAAGTATTGGACTCCCCCCCCCCCCCCCCCCCCCCTCGAAATCTTGGTTGTGGTGACAGATTAATTTGTAGCACAGCCCGAAGTCTAGCGTAGATTGGAAGGTTAAACTTTGATTGAGAGTTGGTGAAGTCAACAAATGAGAAAACAGAGAATCTGCTAGTGGTAGCAAATTGACTGGTAGTGAAACCTAATGTTTACATTTGCGTCATGTTGGAAAATGTGAGGAGGAGGGGTGTCCAGTATGTAACTTTGACCATATTCTTTTAAATGTACATGTTATATGATGTCAGTTGTTATTTAATTGTTTGAAAAATTGTGTTTGTTAATAGTAATGGGAATTTCCAGGCTGGCAAGATAATTCAGACATGGACTATATCATTGATTGTAACTGTTCATAACAGTAGTGTTTTAGAAAAACTGATGATTTCAGATCAGGTAGATGCTCAAGGAACATATAAGAAAATTTACATCAAGCCCTTTTGAAAATGGGTTTATCCCCCCCCCCCCCAAAAAACAAAATAATGTGTACATCTCATTTGATAAAAATTTCATGTTTAAGAAGTATTGTGACTGGTATTGTTATAGTGAATGGTGGTACACTTCCACACTTGATACAAAATATGAAGTATTTGTAATACGTTGACTGCCACAAGGCTGCTGGCGGGTACAGTAGAGGTGTGTACTTACTAGTGGTCACATGCTGCACTGTATTTAGTACAGTGTATCTTTCTGTGGTGTGTAAAGTTACAAAAACAAAGCCAAAAGTATTGAGCAAAATATAGTCCCTATTTTCTGTCCACCAGTCTCAACTCAATCTGAAAATAAAAGTTAATGTACAATATACTGTGCTAAACAGAGTGGAACATGTGGCCACTTGTGGGGACTACTGTCAGGTGTGAATCTCTGTTGTGTCTGCTGGTGGCCTCGCAGCAGTCCTTACGTTAAGTAAAAGTAAACACTCAGTCTGAATGTGCAGTGGAAGATCTTTCAGAGTATAATCTGCGGCAGAGCAGAATATGCATTGTTTTGCCTGATTTTACTGCACTTGATTTCATCAATTTTATGACAAGCTCGAAAGTATTGCAGCATCAGGGTCTGTGTGGGAAAATCGCATAGTTATAAGAAAGTGTAAAATACAAGAAACATATTGCTTGGATATTGTCATGCAGATCTTGAAACTAGTATTGTGCACTTCATATTATGATTAGGAAAAAAAAAAAAAGCATTGGTGGTACAATTATCATCAGCACTGCTTAAGAGCTCTGTATCAAATGGGTACATGTTACATGTGGATAAGGAAGTAACTGATGTAGATCTCAAGTGTTGTGTCAAAAGCAATGTACATATAAATATCCCAAGTACTTCAGAAAGCTCCAACATACTCCACTAATAAGTATGTTATGTCCCAGAATCCATTTTGGGAAGTTGTCAAATCCAGTTTGATGATACAGGTTTCCATAAAGTATGAGGAGACACTATTTTAAAAGAAAGGAATTGGCAAAAATAACATTATTTTAGAGACTTTTCAGTTCATTGAGAATATCTTTGAGGCGTTTTTCGTGCAGGATGGAAAGAAAAAAAAAATTAATCTGTTGTATGTCAACTTAGTATCTGTGACCTGTTGTAAGAGGCTTAATTGTCAGAGATTGAAGTGTTAGCCTTGCTGATTGTATTTCCTGCAACATTTTAATTCTGTTACATACACCCACATTACAAATTTGCAGTCATTTGTAGCTCCCTTATTGCAAACAAGGAGAAAATGAGCATCTTACTAGCTTTCATGGACTAGCAAGAGACATTCCACTTTGAGTATGAAATGTTAAGTCCAGTCACAGTTGACTTATTTTTGTCAAGGATGCTCACTTCAATGTTTCATTGTGGCAGATGGTGTGTGCATGTTGCAAATATACAGTAGAAATACACAGACACAAATATTCAGACAAAAATTAACCTGCTGCCAGAGTCAGTATGGTTTAGGACAGATTAGAAGGACAATTGCAGAATTTTTTCCTCATTTAGAATGTAGTTGTGCTTATCTTTCTTATCATGTTTTTGATAGATGCATACTGTCTCCATAGCAGTTTCCTCACAATCTGTTTCTGCAGCTTTTACACACAGTACAGGAATTGGGTATGTTAACAGTATATAGTATTTGAACAAATTCTGGATACCTGACAGATTTTACCTAGAAGTTATCATGGGGACACCACACTCTTTGAAACAAGCATATTTTGAAGTGGTTTATGATTAAATTGAAATTATTATTCCAAAGAAATCATTTCTTACTTGTGTCAAGAAGTTGTATCACATTTACAGACTAGTGTCTCTCGTAGCCAATGACTCTGGTTAGTTGACTGCATATTTTGAATTCTATATATTATTGTATACTCAGTTGTGTGATTTTATTCTACTTAATTTTAGATGTTCAACAAGAAACAAATGAAAATAGTAAAACATGACACACTGAGTTCCAAAAATAATGGCATATCAAAAGCCAATGATTACTTGTAAATAATTATTACTAAGAGCTGCTGAACTAATAATAAATGATTGAACTGCAAATAATTACATTTAGTCCAGCAGACTAGATTTACTGTGTCTGAATTTGGCTTTTATAAAGAATTGTCTACCAAGAAACTAACATATAACATCACAATTAAACCTGGCAGAGCTAAAACAGAAAATTAGGAGGAGTGATGATGCTAGGTTCGAATTCCTGTTCAGCTTCCTTGATTTAGTTCATCTACTGTTTTCTTAAACCACTTGTGCCAGGTATTAAGATTATTCCTTAAACATCCTAACCACTTTCTCCCCACCCTTTCTCCATTTGACATAGTGCTCTGTTGCTAATGGCCTTTGCATTGATAAGTAATCATCTTGTAGGAAAAAATACAGTGTTAGAATTTTATGGTGATTCTTTCCACAGCCTTTGATTTTGTTGACCATCAAATTCTACATAACTGATTATAATATTGTAGCAAGATTGCATGGCTGTGGTCCATTCGTAACAGGGAGCAGTCGGTCATATTAACAGAGTACTTCTATATGAATAAAATACACTCAGAATAGTGGAACATTAAAATAATGTGCAAGACCTGTAATTTTGCTGATGGTGTGAGCATTAAAATCAAGAATCCAAAATCAACAGTACCACACAGGCCTTTGATAATGGTTCAAACCAGCAGTTTTAACTGTGTGATAATCACATACCTTCTGTGACATTTCTTTAGGTCTCTGAATTTTTGGTACTTCATCCTCAGTATGTTTAATCTTTACTAAAATCTGTAAATAGTGAAATAGTTTTGTGTAAATTGCAAACTTCTCAATTCAAGAAACAAAAGTAATTTCAAGCAAAGCTTGACACCTTTCTGTGGGATTCAAAGTTGGCTTTCATATTCTGGAGCAAGGCTTAACATTGTGCTTATATAGATAAGCCATGAGATTGGCCCCCTCCATATGCAAAATTAAGTACAACTAATGTTATTAATTGTATGGGTTTCCAGATTAAGGAAATGGTATCAACGTTAGTATTGTGGTACGTAAGAATGACCATGATAATAGGCCATCATTCTCATTGCATCACATTGATGAATAATAGTTACAAAGTAGTCACGTGACATTTTTTTAAGCTATCTACTTTACAGGTTAGTTTCATAGTATTCTTCCAGTGAATCTGTTCTTCCCACAGTTAGTTTTGTAGGGTAATTTCACTTTAAATCAACAAGGACATATATTTCTAGATATTTTATGTAAATGATTGTCTTCATTTGTTAATCACCAATCATGTAACCAAATAATAATGGGCTTTTCCACCTTTTTTTGCTTAATAATTACCTTGGTTTATTTGGAGGGTCAACAACAGTTCTGCGCACAATGAAATAAATGTGTCCCTGCACTAAGCATTGATCCTCTACAGATCTTCCTGCAATTTTCTGGCATTCCAGCTTTGCCACATACAACAGCGTAATCTGCAGGTACTGATTTTTTTTCTGCATTAAGAACAATATGTTGTGTTCTATTTGCTAATAAGTCCTCAATCCTATTACAAATATGGCCAGATATTTTGTAAGCTCATGTTTTACTCACTAGGTGATTAAGTGGAACTGGATCAGATAGTGTCTATAAGTCAAGGAGTCAAACCAGAACTACTACCTGCTGGATATCTTGGACAAATATAGTATGTATCATGGACAAGTACAGCGTGTTGATTTTTGCAAGATCCCTGGTTTCTGCAAAGGAGATTTTCGCTCACCAAAAAGGTCATATGATCCCAGCATAAAGTTTGATACATAATTTCACAACAGATTGACGTCAGCAATATAGGTCTTACAGTTATGTTCATCTCTCTGATGCTACTCCATGGAATTGGGAGTATGCTGCACCTTTTTCTGATCACTTGGGGCGCTTCATTGCTACAACAACCTGTAATAGGGGGACTGATGACCTTAGCTGTTTAGTCCCCCTTAAACATCCCAACAACCACCACCACTGTTGGCCATAAGCCAACCTAGTTCTTTTGTATAACATATGTAAAACTGTACAAGTATCTCATCAGGTACACACTGTGATTTTAATTGATGTGCTATTCTGTGATCACTTAATGCGATATCTGTCTTGATTCACAGGCTAGTACAATATTCCTTGATGAAACTTTAAAAAATTTGGCTTATGCCCACTTTAGCTTCATTCAACTTTCATTTGTCTGCAAATATTCAACTTTGATTAAAATTGTGTTAAAGCACTCTACTTTTGTAGCAACATTCTAACATGGCTATTGATCTGCAGTAGTTGATACCCATCCGTGTTCCGCATGTTCTCATTTAAAACATACTGTACAATACACTTTAATTTTATCCATTAATATTTCACATTTTCAGCCCTAGATTACTTGTATATTTGCAATTTCTTTCTTGCACTTATTAAGCAGAAATATTTTCCTCCTTTTAATGACTGTATTCAATAACACAATACCAGTCTTGTAGTCACTGATTCTCTTAATCATTATAACTGAGACAAACGATGTGTCTGTCGTAGGGTATAAGATGTGAACCCACATAAGTTGGTTCTCTAACTGACCAAGATATGTGTCAGGTATCACTTTTAGGACAATATTAGCCTACATAAATGCCTGTCTGTGACACCAGTTCTAATCGTGTGAGAGTCCCACTCTATAGGTGGTAAGTTCAAAACCTCTCTCATTACTGTAACGTGATGAAATTTTAAATGTAATGGTCTTCAAGTTGTTCTGTCAGCATTCTGCCACTACAGTTCTTAAGGCAGTTGCTTTATAAAGCACCATATTACCATATTTGACACTTATTTTGCATTCAAAATGTAATTACTTCACAAGGTATTCTGAGATCACTTTAGCAATAAAAGTGCTACCATCACAGATGTTCACCCAATCCTTGAGATGTACACAAATGGAAAACAGCAACACCAATAAGGAATAGTGCAACATAAACGAAAGTTGGTAGGCATTTTTCTGCATCTGAAAGACAATGTCTATCAAAATTTCAGGCTAGTCGCAAAAGATAGGCACTAGTAGCATTACTGTGGGGATACAAATCAGGTTTGTTTAAAATAAACGTAATGGTCATGAGCGGTAGTTACTTTTGAGATTGAATGTGGTGATCTGACGGTAGTCAAGAATGCCTTTAAGGTGACAAAGATGCCATTATCAATACCTCAGAGAGTTTGAATGAGGTCATGTAAAAAGGGCTACGAGCAGCTGGATGTTCCTCCTGCGATATTGCAGAAAGACTTGGCAGGAATGTAGCCGCTGTAGATGATTGCTGGTAGCAACGGTCATAAGCATGTATGACTGCAAGAAGATGGCTCCGGATGGCCACATGGCACTACGAAAGGGAAGACCATTGTGTTCGACATATGGCTCTGGAGCATCATACTGCATCTGCAGCAACAATCTGAGCAACAGTTGGCACCAAAGTGACATCATGAACTGTTATTGCAAGGACAGTTTTGAGCCAGACACTGTGTAGCATGCATTCCACTGACCCCAAACCACCGCCATTTGCAACTTAATTGTAGCCAAGCGAGACCTCATAGGTGGGAAGCTTGGAGATCTGTTGTATTTGCTAATGAGAGCTGGTTCTGGCTCGGTACCAATGACGGTCTTGTTTTGATTAGGAGGTGGCCAGCTGAGGGCTTGCAACCAACTTGTCTGTATGCTAGACACACTGGACCTACACCTGGGGTTCAGTTTCGTATGACAGCAGGAACACTCTCATGGTTATTCCACGCACCATGACTGCAAATTTGTACATCAATCTGTTGATTCGACCTGTTGTGCTGCCGTTCATAAACAGCATTCCAGGGAGTGTTTTCCAACAGGATAACACTTGACCACATACCACTGTTGTAACCCAATGTGCTCTGCACAGTGTTGACGTATTGCCGTTTCCTGCTTGATTACCAGATCAGTCTCAAATCGAGCACATATGGGACAACATTGTATGACAACTCCAGCACATCCACAAAGAGCATTAACTGTCCCTGTATTGACTGGCCACCCACAAACTGATATGTGGTGCCTGTACAACACAATGCATGCACATTTGCATTCAACACGCTAGGGGCTACACCATTTATTAACGAACCAGTATTTCACATTTGCAGGGGATTATCGTGCACTTACATTAACCAGTGATCTTGCAATATTAATTACTTAAATATGTTACTTAGAGAAATGTATTCCTGAAATTTTATTACTCTTCATTAATTATTTTTTGCTGTTACAATTCTTCTTTTGTCAGTGTACATTGCATTCATAATTCAAAATTTTGCTGCTATTCTCTTGCTGATTCAACAGCTTTTTATTGCTAGTTACATGTGCATTATTGACACTGACAAATCAGATTAAGTCTGAGAACTTACCACAGATGCTCCTGCACAGTATCAACATTTTGTTTTTCTTTCTGCTCTGTTCCCCTTTATAAACTCATGACCCACCCTGGCTTTTGTGTATGTATGCTGGATGACTTGTCTGACATAGCAGTAATTTTGTTTACAATCTAATGTGTAGAGATATGATTATAGTTCAGAGAACGTCAGTAGATACCTGAATATAAATTGAAGTCCCCCATCAGGAATCAAACATCAGCGTCTTGGTAGTCGTAGCTTGTGTCAGCTAGTCATTGCCTACTTCCTGTGTATGAATGATTCCAAGGAGTAATTTTATTCACTGCTAGACAGTAATGGCACTGTTTTTACAGCGGTGGTGAACTTTTATTCATAATATTTCAGACAATTCACAAGCAATATTTATAAATCATATATACAAACCTTTCTCATCATCAGTCTATCAAATAATGAAAACTATATCAAAATATTAACTGTATTTCCTTTGATTAGTCTGAACACACAAACCACAGTGCGGAACTTTATTTTATGTATCATCATCATCATCATTTAAGACTGATTATGCCTTTCAGCGTTCAGTCTGGAGCATAGCCCCCTTATAAAATTCCTCCATGATCTCCTATTCAGTGCTAACATTGGTGCCTCTTCTGATGTTAAACCTATTACTTCAAAATCATTCTTAACCGAATACAGGTACCTTCTCCTTGGTCTGCCCCAACTCCTCCTACCCTCTACTGCTGAACCCATGAGTCTCTTGGGTAACCTTGCTTCTCCCATGCATGTAACATGACCCCACCATCTAAGCCTGTTACCCTGACTGCTACATCTATAGAGTTCATTCCCAGTTTTTCTTTGATTTCCTCATTGTGGACACCCTCCTGCCATTATTCCCATCTACTAGTACCTGCAATCATCCTAGCTACTTTCATATCCGTAACCTCAACCTTGTTGATAAGGTAACCTGAATCCACCCAGCTTTCGCTCCCATACAATAAAGTTGGTCGAAAGATTGAACGGTGCACAGATAACTTAGTCTTCGTACTGACTTCCTTCTTGCAGAAGAGAGTAGATCGTAGCTGATCGCTCACTGCATTAGCTTTGCTACACCTTGCTTCCAGTTCTTTCACTATGTTGCCATCCTGTGAGAATATGCATCCTAAGTACTTGAAACCGTCCACCTGTTCTAACTTTGTTCCTCCTATTTGGCACTCAATCTGTTTATATTTCTTTCCCACTGACATTACTTTCGTTTTGGAGATGCTAATCTTCATACCATAGTCCTTACATTTCTGATCTAGCTCTGAAATATTACTTTGCAAACTTTCAATCGAACCTGCCATCACAACTAAGTCATCCGCATATGCAAGACTGCTTATTTTGTGTTCACATATCTCAATCTCACCCAGCCAGTCTATTGTTTTCAACATATGACCCATAAATAGTATGAACAACAGTGGAGACAGGTTACAGCATTGTCTTACCCCTGAAACTACTCTGAACCATGAACTCAATTTACCGTCAACTCTAACTGCTGCCTGACTATCCATGTAAAGACCTTTTAATTGCTTCCAAAAGTTTGCCTCCTATTCCATAATCTCGTAGAACAGACAATAACTTCCTCCTAGGAACCCGGTCATATGCCTTTTCTAGATCTATAAAGCATAGATACAATTCCCTGTTCCACTTGTAACACTTCTCCATTATTTGCCATAAGCTAAAGATCTGGTCCTGACAACCTCTAAGAGGCCTAAACCCACACTGATTTTCATCCAATTGGTCCTCAACTAATACTCGCACTTTCCTTTCAACAATACCTGAGAAGATTTTACCCACAACGCTGATTAAAGAGATACCTCTGTAGTTGTTACAATCTTTTCTGTTTCCATGTTTAAAGATTGGTGTGATTACTGCTTTTGTCCAGTCTGATGGAACCTGTCCAGACTCCCAGGCCATTTCAATTATCCTGTGTAGCCATTTAAGACCTGACATTCCACTGTATTTGATGAGTTCCGACTTAGTTTCATCCACCCCAGCTGCTTTATTGCACTGCAATCTATTGACCATTTTCTCCACTTCCTCAAATGTGATCCTATTTCCATCATCATTCCTATCCCATTGTACCTCGAAATCTGAAACATTACTGATCGTATTTTCACCTACATTGAGCAACTCTTCAAAATATTCCCTCCATCTGCCCAAGGCATCCACAGGATTCACCAGCAATTATCCTGACCTGTCCAAAATACTTGTCATCTCCTTCTTACCTCCCTTTCAAAGACTGCTAATTACACTCCAGAATGGTTTTCCAGCAGCTTGACCCATAGTCTCCAACCTGTTTCCAAAGTCTTCCCAGGATTTCTTCTTGGATGCTGCAATTATCTGTTTGGCTTTGTTTCTTTCTTCAACATAACTTTCTCTGTCTACCTGAGTTCTAGTATGTAGCCATTTTTGATACGCCTTCTTTTCCATTTTACAGGCTGCCTTGACTGTGTCATTCCACCAAGCTGTTTGCTTCATCCTACTTTTACACACTACTGTTCCAAGACATTCTTTAGCCACTTCTAGTACTGTGCCCCTGTACCTTGCCCATTCCTTTTCCAATGACTGTAATTGACTACATTCAACTAACTGGTACCTTTCTGAGATCACTGTTATGTACTTGTGCCTGATTTCCTTATCCTGAAGTTGCTCCACTCTTATCCTCCTACATATGGACCTGACCTCCTGCACTTTCGGCCTCACAATCCCAATTTCACTGCAGATTAAATAATGATCAGTGTCATCAAAGAATCCCCTGAATACACACATGTCCCTCACAGCCTTCGTGAATTCCTGATCTGTTACTATATAGTCAATGACAGATCTGGTTCCCCTGCCTTCCCAAGTATACCGGTGAATGTTCTTAATATAATAGAGGGAAACATTCCACGTGGGAAAAATTATATATAAAAAGTCTTTCTGCTCCCGGGATTGGAATGACTCCTTACCCTCTCCCTTAAAACCCACTTCCTTTCGTCTTCCCCTCTCCTTCCCTCTTTCCTGATGAGGCAACAGTTTGTTGCGAAAGCTTGAATTTTGTGTGTATGTTCGCGTTTGTTTGTGTGTCTATCGACCTGCCAGCGCTTTTGTTCGGTGAATGTTCTTATGTTTAAAAAATGAGTTTGTGATTACTAAGCCCATATTGGCACAGAAATCCAAGAGTTGTTTCCCATTCCTGTTGGCCTCCATATCCTCTCCAAATTTACCCATCACCTTTTCATACCCTTCTGTTAGATTTCCAATCCTGGCATTAAAATCCCCATGAGCAGAACACTGGCCTTGTCCTTTACTCTAACAACTACATCATTAAGTGCCTCATAAAAACCATCCATCTTATCTTGATCTGTCCCTTCACAACGCGAATATACTGACACAATCCTAATTTTCTTGCTAGACACTGTCAAATCTATCCACATCAGTCGTTCGTTTACATACCTTATTGCAACTACGCTGGGTTCCATTTCTTTCCTGATGTAAAGCCCTACACCCCATTGAGCTATTCCTGCTTTGACTCCTGACAGGTAGACCTTGTATTCTCCCACTTCCTCTTCTTTTTCACCGCTTACCCGAATGTCACTAACAGCTAAAACGTCCAGCCCCCATCTTACTTGCAGCCTCTGCCAGCTCTACCTTCTTCCCAGAGTAGTCCCCATTGATATTAATAGCTCCCCATCTCATTACCATTTGTTTGCCAAGTCATATCTTAGGAGTCCCTGGTTTGTCAGTTAGAGGTGGGACTCCCGTCACCTCCAATGTACGTATAGAAGACATGGTTAATCTCTGGTACAATATGGCACAAAATTGATTCTGTAAGCTAAAAGAACTCATGTGCATACTATACCTACTGTGGTAAACAAGTAGCCAATTCTTGTGTAGTGCAATGTTGGGCATAAAGTGGAGATCCATAATTTGCCACCTGAGTGTGAGGACCAACAAATCAGCATTCAAGATTGTTGCGCTATTGCTTGTGTCTGGTTTATGCCCTCCACACACCTCCAAATCAAGAGGATAACTGGGAGCAACGATGCACGTACCAAGTTTTGTATTCATCCCTCATACAAGATATCTTCGCCAGCTGAGTCAGCAATTTTAAAAAACCATGGGTTACTTATACAACCAAGTGGCAGACATTATTTGTCTGGACAAACTATGATTTGCACCTGTGTATTCAATAGTCACCAGCAGAATCCTCTAATATGATGAATAAGGCACTTCCCCCACCCCAACCACCTTTTCCTCCCAGAAGAAAGTACAGGGTGTACATTGGCCTTCCTTCCCAACACCATAGTTGCTTCCCTGAGAAGCAACTGCCCCAGGTGCACCAATGTCACCTAATCTCGAGTGCAGGCTAAAGCTTGTAGACTGCAGCCAACAATGCCGCTGGCCATACCCTTCTTTATCCACAGGCAACGAGCATCATCCCTTCACTCTTACACCAACACACACTTCTGTACTGAACTAAACAACTGGGGACCAACTGAAGATTATAATAAGGCTAGAAGACATTGGACTACCTAAACGTGGCACTGCAAAGTGACATTACTAAAAATATGAAGTAAAATTAATGTCAACAAGAAAACAAAATGTGCCTTGGTATCTTTTGAGCAATAACATTATGTATATTCTTCCACAAATGTACAAAAGGAAAAAAAAAGCAAACTTATGGGTAAGCACTGACACAAAACACTGCAGCATTACACAAAAAAATCTGTTCCTTTGCCTTGATAAAAAGCAGCCTCTGATTAGACAGATCAAAATATTTTTTGATTACTGGTCCACATAATGATATTGTGTGTCCCAATGTTATGTTAAATTTAAAAACAAACAATATGGAATGATGCAGTTATGAAAACATAAAAAATGTAGCCTACATGTTGAGGAATTCAGTTCGCTAGCAAGTCTATGCATCTACCTGTCGATGGAACACCAATTACTTATTTCAAGCTATTATTACCATCTCTCAGTAATAAATAAAATTAAATACTCTCATGTTCTACTATATATTTGTTACTGTTTATCAACTATTTTTCAATATAGTATGAATTTTTCAAAAACACTGAGAAATTTGAAGTGCCTACACTCATTAACGAATTTTTTAGAACTCTATTGAAAATTAGCAAATTGCATCATTCCTGGGGAAGTGGACTGTAGGAGTATAAGGAACACAAAACATAGTACTTTTTATTAACTACTTTATTAGTTGAAAAATTGTTTACTTCAAGTAACAATATTCATTCTTGAAAAACTGTACATTTGATATTGCGAATCTCTTTATTGGGCTCAAAAATATGAGTAACTTTTAAATTCATGTTAAAAATAAAATTGCGAAATTTGCAACCAGTTTAGTATTTAGCCACATACATTCTGCTATTAGAGTAATGCTCTCAGAATTAAAATTACAAGAAAATCTGTAGTCACTGCTGAGTATTTAGTTTTCATGCTGTCAATAATCAAAAACCTGTGAACTTCTTATAAATAAGATAACTGCTCTATTGCAAACAGATGTACACGTAATTATTTCATTCACACACTTATTTCCTTACATGTTGTTTGAGCTTAAAAAGCCACTGAACAATAAGGATCCGAACACTTATAATGTCTTAAGTTTCCCTGATCATAGTCTTAAGACTCATAATTCATCACATGGATGCAAATATAAGAGCTTTTGACCAACAACTTACTAGATCATACAAAGCCTTCTGCCACACCTTAATGTGAATATATTGCCACATGTAATCACAGTTATGATTTCATAGGTACAGCTCAGCTTTCATATGAGAGAGAGAAAAAAAAACACTCTCACACATCTAAATCATCATCAGGATCATCTTCATCCCAGTCATCAGATTCTTCCAGCTTGTAAAATATTTCACCACCACTCTTTTTTGATTCATCGTCATCTTGCTTCCTGAAAAAAGATACAACAGTAGTTAATATCAAGATATAAGTGTTCAGAAGTGCAATATGCAAACTATTCACAGGTCTCCAATATCCAGTTTAAATTTCCATATTGCTGCAAACAACTTTGTTTACTGTCATATTTTGCAATGAAGTGCTTCATTGGAGAACAAACTGAATGCTGAAGTCTCTTTTGGGAGCATTCAATACAAAAAGCACTGAAAAATAAAATGCTTACAAACATACTCAGACAGGTAACATTGCTGAAAAGTACTGCCTCCAAATTTGTTATGTGAAAACTCTTACAACTGGTGAAATAAAACACATGTTATTAACTTTCTACATCTTTATTCTTTCTATCTACATATCTGTAGCCCTCTGCCACTACATGGCTCCAAATTGTAGCTTGTAACATTGCAGTCTTGAACTCAAATGTCAGTGTGTGAGAATTCGCATCCTGTAATCGAGTTTGAAATTCAAAGAGTTCGTTCACACATGGAGCACCCTTTCCTTCAGCATGACAATGTGACCACACATGAGCACTACAACAATCCTATGCCACAGGTTCACTGTCATCGACCATCCTCCATATAGTCCCGACACGGTCTCATCTAATTTTCATCTGTTTTAAAAACTTAAAGATCACCTTCAAGGATTTCATTTTGATAGTGATGAAATGGTGCAAGCAGAGGTGAGGTTGTGGCTCCATCAACAAAATCAAACTTTCTACAGAAAAGGTATCAACAAACTGGTCTCACAATGGGAGAAATGTGTTTGTTGCCAGGGTGACTATGTTGAGAAATAAATATATAAAAATGAAGATTAAAGAAGAAGAATGTTTATTTTTTTTATTTAAAAATCTTAAAGAATTTTCTCATAAAATATTCAGAGGCATTACTTTTCAGCACACCCTCGTATATACCTTGACTCATTCCACGTTGCTCATGGTTCTCCTCCTTGGTGAGATCTACAGAACAGGATGATTGAATGAAGTCAAATCTGCTCATGTAAGCCTACTATGTGAAGATCACTAATTTCCACAATGCTACAGTGTAGGTGATATACTTGTACCATTGCCTCCTCCTCAGGGTCAATAGTGTGCCTATAATTCATGGATTGCTGCAACGACTTCTTGCGCAGTCTATCTGAGAATGTAACCTGTTTAAAGTGCCACTTTCAACAGCTATAGGCATCAACAGTGACTCATGCTTTTGCACTGTAAGACACCGGAAACATTTGGATCTGAACCCATACACTGATGCATACAAAAATGACTTTGAATTTGTGCCAACATCTCTCCATTTTTCAGCCAAACTCACAAAAAAATCCACTAATGGGACTCAAATCATGTGCCTGTTTGTAAAGTGTTATCACACTTTACAATTCTTAGCTGTGGAAGAATGAACAAACGACTGTTAGGGTTTAACAGCCCAATTACAATGAGGCCAACTGAGTATAAGATTAAATTAAGAAAAGCATTAAGAAGGAAATCAGCCACATTCTTTTTAAGGGAATCATATCAGAAATTGCCTTAAGAGATTTAAGGGCACCATGCAAAACCTAAACTGGATACACATACAAGAATATGAATTGGTTATCTCCAGAATGCAAATATAGTTGGTTATTAACAGAACTTCTGTAGTTAAAGTTGCATACTACTGTTCAGTGGAAAACAATGAGCACAGAAATGAATACAATTTCTGTGAAACTAATGGAAACTGCTGTCATCTTCAGTTGTGTTGGAAATGGAGTGATGGTTAGCCAGGAGTGACAAGGGAACTGGACTGCCTACAGTTAGAGCTTGATAAATACTGAGACATTTTCACAGAGTAGTATGCTCTGTACAGTTGACAGCCATGACATGGAGGAACAAGTATATGCATGCAGACTTAGTTGTAATGTACAATGCATGCTTATTAACAACAGAACTGATGAAACTTGAATTTTAAACTTAAAAAAAAAATCTGTTTGAAACTATGTATGTTGTAAATTCACGATGATTAGAAGATATACAAGGAACAGCAGTAGTAGCTGTGGTCTTTGTGTTACATCATTTTTTAGGCACTAAACCTGTGTCAGTCTGTGGTGCAATAAATAAGTATTTTATTGTATTGGTTCCATCATTAGATTTGATTAACTAGTCAATCAGCCCCTGAGATACATCAGAAAAACCCAGACTTTCATTACAGGTAGAGATTATGCATTCAAGATGGCAAAAATCAAGAAGTTAAGTATATGAGTTGTAGCAATGAAAGTTGGTTACATTTTAAGCTTAAGATCTATTACCTCTCAATATTTTCTGTAGGAGGGCTCTATTGTTGATTACTTGAAATGTTATCAAACAAGAGAAAATTTGTGCTCAATGACAGCAAATTTCTATATGCTATTCATCTAACAAATGAAAATTAATTTAAATCACAAATGAGTCCTGTTGATAGTAAAGGTCAGCTTCAGATTCTATAGATAACAGTTTAAATAATGATTATAAAAGCCTGGTAAACTTCACATAGACAATGCATACATAATTATGATTTTCTACTGTGGTTCAATTTACCGAATGTATGGTAGGACAAGCTGGTTTTTAGCTTCTTTCTCTGCTGCACAAAGCTCTAAGTTGAACGTTGATTTTGGTTCATTCTGGACATCAGAAGTTACTTTTTTCATAAAATCAACTTTTGTGCAACTTACTGAAAATTCATCATTTATATGAAATTGCTCCACCTACAAAAGAATCAACAATTACATATTGCTAATGGAGAAAATAAAGCAAGAGACACACAAGAATCTCTCTCTCTCTCTCTCTCTCTCTCTCTCTGTGTGTGTGTGTGTGTGTGTGTGTGTGTGTGTGTGTGTGTGTGTGTGTAAACGCCATAAAAATAAAATAAACCCAGCTGTAGGGAGATTGTGCAATCACTGGTCTCAAGGAAAATAGAAGTGTTCTGTCATAAACTCACTCAGTAAATGTACCAGCCATACTACAAATTGTTTCATTTTCTAAAACTGATGAGACAAAGTGAATTCCTAAAATAAATGTGGCTCAAAGCATGCCTTTCTTTAGTCATGTGATGAAAGTAATCAACAGCATCAAAAATTCTTCCAACAAAATAACCTTTTGCGATCCAATCAGTATCTCCAATGTACTTGCTAATACGTAGCTGTGGTCTGTGAGTTACATCATTACTGCCTAATTGATCGATCTTATCAATGAGAACGGATTAGTTTTAAATCCTTCCCTAAATGCTCTGCTATCACCACACACTCCAGCCCCATCATTGAGACAAAGCATTCTTAGGCAGGGAAAGAATGATCTGTGAAACCAAACAAAATCAAAGCATCTGAAGCTTAGCAGTTGCTGTCCATGACATCATGATACATTTTCATGTCTTTCCTCTTTACTTTCTCTGTTGCCTTCCACAGGCTTATATTCTCCACTTCACTACTTATAGACTGCATTTTAATTTAATCTTCTAATGTATCTTTACCAGCAGGCCTGAATTTGTTACATAATTTAATTTCCTGTCTATCACCGCTGTGCTTTTATTTACCTTTAACTTCCATTCACATTATGATTTTTTGTTTATCTCTCATTTTTCTCTGATCAAGTGCTAACAGTTCATAACTAAAATTCTTAATCTCAACTGTTAAACGCATTTTTACCTTTCAATCCTAACTGTATGTAAGTCTCACTTTGCCTGAGCCTTGTGATGGTTTACTCTTCATTACATCACCTTTATATCCACTTTGGGCAACTTAAATTAACATATGGTTAAATGGCAATAATTATAACTAATTGATTTTTCTAGTAAAGGTCTGACAGAATGTAAATACTTTTGGGTTAAAGGAGACCACTCACCAACAAGCAGACACACAGTGATGCATTTCAGCAGGTGGAGTAGATTGTGTTGGGTGGGATGGGTAGAGAAAAACAGAGGCAGGAGGCAAGGAGAGGGGTTGGGGTGAGTGGCTAGTGGCTTGGTGGGAGGCAGCAGTTTGCTGGGTAGGAATGAGGGGTTGCAGGAGCACTGCCTAGGAATATGATACACGATTGTCATTGCACTCTAAAGTTGATGCCAGAACCTGAATTTAGGAAGAGGCAACAGGTCACAGGTAGGGGAAACTGTTAGGGGAGGGTGTGGGGACAGTAGATCACTGGAGATAACAGGCCAGGACATAGAGGGCAGTACAATTATGGGAGTGAAGGATGTGTGGCACAAATAACTTTCATCCGCATAGTTCAGAGACACTCTTCGTGAAAGCTCTTGGTGAAGGGAAGGATCCAGATGGCCCATGTTGTGCAGCAGAAACTGAAACTGAGCAAGTTATGCTCAGCTGCATGTTGTGCCACTGGATTGTCAACTTTGTTCTTGGCAACAGTTTGCCAGTTGCCATTCATCCTAGTGGACAGCTATTTGAAAGTCATACTGACATAAAATGCTATGCTGTGTTTGCAGCAGAGATGGTATATGATGTGACTACTTTCACAGTTGGCCCTGCCTGGATAGGGTAGGATGACAGGAGTGGAGTAGGAAGTGCTGAATGGATGCATTGGGCAGGTCTTGCACCTGGGCCTCTCACAGCGACATTATCCCTGTGACAAAGGGTTGGGAGTGGGGGTGGCATAGGGGTGGACCAGGATGTTGCGTAGGTTGGGTTGATGACAGTAAACCACTTTAGGAGTGGGAAGGATCTTGGTACGATGTCCCTCATTCAAGGGCATGATGAGAGATAATCAAAGCCTTGAAGGAGGATATGTTTCAGTTGTTCCAGTCCAGGGTGATACTGGCGCTCTCTCTCTCTCTCTCTCTTTTTGGTTGTGTGTGTGTGTGTGTGTGTGTGTGTGTGTGTGTGTGTGTGTGTGTGTGGAGGGGGGGGGGGGCACTTCTCTGTAGCTCATTCTCGGGGATGGTGGGAGGATTTAGGTATGTGAGGATGTGGCATGGGAAATCTATTTGTGGACTAGGTTCAGGGGGTAGGGCCTGCCTATGGAGGCCTACATGAGACTTTCAACACACTGCAATGCAGAAAAGTCATCCTTTGGTGGCAAGGCTGTATGTGAGAAGCGAATGCTTTCTCTTTCAAAATGTATTATATATAGTTTTTGGAAAAACGAGGTTATTATTTATTTGTTCATACGATATGATTGTCTGGTGTTGGCCATTTATGTATTTTTATGTCACTCCACCCCACTCCTACCTGACAGTGGGGATGAAATGTCATAGGAGCTGTCACTAACCAGCCAATGACCCCAGAGGCCTTTTGATAATGAAACTAATGTTAGATATTTCATACTATTTTCCATGGCCCTACCTCCTTTCCTACATCTAGGGGATGTCTTACCCCTCCCCCCCCCCCCCCCTCCCCCAGTGTTTTTCAGATTGCCAGTGATATGTATTACAAATCCAGTTGACATTGCTTCCCACATAATTTACAAATTTACATGCCACCACCACCTTCCCATCAAACACCCACAGCCACCCCTATAGGCCAACTGTCATTAGGTCTTAGGTCTTTAACCATTCAGTCTATCAACTCCAAATATTATGAGTATTAATAGTATTTAGTATCAGTAGTATTACTTTTGTCTTTTTTCAGAACCACCTCCACCAAACCCCTAGGGGAAAAATATCATTAGCTGGAACAACGCGCAATCAGCTCAGCAACAGCTATGGATTCTACACAAGTATTAGTCATTTTTATATGCCATCCACTTCCCACGCCTACTCTTGCTTCTAGTTGGACTAGGAGTGTCTTCTTAACACCCCTGCTCCCTTCCAAAACCCCAATATTTTTCTCTGCAGTAAGTCATGTGCATACTAAGTTTGGCTGAAATTCCTCCGCATGTCCCAGAGTTATGCTTTAAATGCCAGTTGCTTTGTTCTTCAACTCCTTCCTCATTCCTAGGAGTTCTAGGGCCCATAGTATTTTTTCCCCAGATACATTTACTGAATTTGGTTGAAATTGCTCCAGGTGTTACAGAGTTATTCTTCCATAACCGCGTCACCAGAAACAAACACATATATAAATACATTAGACACTAACATAAATCAATTTAAGTACATAAATATATAATAAATAACTGCTACATGAAAAAAATCTCTCAGTCCCATTCACAGGTAAGTATTATATATACATTAATTAAAAGGAAGAAAAATGTACCGATTTTGATATTTTGCCAGCTGTTTTTCGGTGGATTGTAGTGGCTACAGGTTTTCCTTGTACTGCAGATATCTGTATATAAGTAGATGCAAGATGTTTCAACTGGGCTATAGTCAGATCCCGATTCATTAGGACATCTTCGTGAACCAAACAAATCATCTGTTTAACACTGACACCTGTAAGACGTTGGTTTTGTTGTAAACTGTTAGAAAGGAAAACAAGTCTGCAACACAAAAACATAAAGAAATATGCATCACATAAGCTCTAAAATTAAGTGTTATGCATTTTTAAAGACCGCAAGAATAAGGAAACAGTAGAAGAGTAAAAATGGCCTAGAGTATTTCTGCTAAGCTAAAGAAAGTTTTCCGACAACATTCTAGTGCATCTAAAATGGAAAGTTAGCAATCAGTGATAAACTAAAGTTTTGAATGAAGGCAGTGGACACGTACTTTAGCAAGCAAGCCAACTAGCATGTCCATAATTACTGGGAGAAATGTAAAGAAAAACAAATCAATCAGGGAATAAATTGGAGTGGAATAGGTAATTACGACTTACGAAAATGACATGGATGGAGCTGGGAGAAGTAGCCAGGAAATTCTTTGCTGAATTTTGAGGAAAAAGAAAAGATTGAGTCAACAACATAATTTAAAGTGGGTAGCAGGTGTTGGGAAACACAGAAGTGCTACACAGATATGTACAACTGAAGGCCTCAATGCATGAAAAATTGAGAAGAGATCTTTATCCATCAATGGTTGTCAAACAGATGATGATTATAAATAAGAACACCAATACCTATCACAGTAGTATGACGACGGTAGGGTAATCAGATACAAGAAAATTTACAACTGTATCTTTTTTTGAACATACTATTCTTAATGTTCAATTCAAAATAAAAACAGGTAAAATGAAGTGTGTGAACAAGCAGTTCCACCAAAAGATTCATATTTGTGAGCAAGCCATAAAGTACTGCCCATGAGGACACAACCAAGCAACAAAATGAATGTGTTTCTTTTACTTCTATACTTTGCAATCTTGTATTAGGTGAACTTTTCTTCCAGCTATTATGTATTTATTTCAGTGACCAGTTGATGACAATCACTAGAAGACTAGGAATAGCTCGTTCCCTCGTGCAAATATTTACATCTTTCTGTGTCAACAGCACAAAGTATTATGAGAATTTTACCTATGGATATTCTCCAGATAATCTTTTGCATATGTCTTTTCTTGGTGTGGATATGCTTTATCTACAGCTCTGTCCTTCGCCCTTTTTCTGAGAAAGAAGTAGTATAGGACTACCCTCTTCCATCTAGCACCACTAATGGAGGACTACTTATTAGCCACTGCCTTTGACCTTCCTTTTGGAAATGGCTTCTGTAGAGCACTGTTGCTCTTTGTCCTCTCTCCAAGCCGTATGCGAGTTCTCACTTTTGATAAGCAAGAAATTCTAACAGGTAGAAGACTTCCCTACAATTAGCTGGGAAAGAATTTTTCATCCAGGCTGTGTAATGTATGCTTAAGCAAGTACAAAACAGCCAAGTAACAGCACTAGCTTCAAAGTCTGCTCACTGAAGAATGACCTCCCAGCACTGTAAAACTTACTACTATATTGTTAATCTATGGTCCGTTGTCCTTGTTTAAGATTACCATCTTCCTCATGATATAGGCAATGACTTGAAAGATTCCTACATTCTCTATCACACACATTGTTTCCACTGCCTTATCACGCAGCTTCCATAACTGGGCTTATGACACCAAGATGGATGGAAACATTAACCAGTTCCCAGCTTGGGAATTAAATCCATATCCTTTCAGCCTATGACAGTCTCCCAAGGATGCACGTGCAATAACAGATTAAGGAATGTTATGGATGAAATCAGTGAATTTTCAATTATCCATTGATAAATAAAATAATAATAAACAACAATACAAATTTACAGATTGGAATCAGAAGTGTAAATAGAAAATAATTTACGCAGATTAATTTCTGTTCATATGTGCAGAGGAAGGGGCTGGTAAGAGCAAAATATTCTGACAGTCTTCAGCAGACACAGATTATGAGGTCAGTTGGGCAATAGAGGAACTGTGGATTTATTTAATGACAGGTACTAACACTCTTAACTGAAACCTATTAAATTATTTTTGAATTTCATGAAAGCATTTTAATTCTGCCAGATAATCTAGAACATATTTTACAATCTGTCAAAAAATGTAGGACAATTTGGATCAACCAAAGTTTGTGGTACCACCTATCTCCTTTGACCCGTGCAGTAACTGTGTAGGGACATCATTGTGGTGCAGTGTATTTCAAGTGGATCATGTTTGCAGAGCGCATGTTGAATTGGTGTTCTCTAGTGTGGGATGTTTGATTCTAAATTGTTTGTGTGCTTTGTTAGTGATTCATTGGACTTCCTGAATGCTATTTGTGAGAATAATATTGGAGGAGTTTATAATGGTTTTTTAGTTATTTTGATGTCGGCAGCTTTGAGCAGCACATCTATTTTCAGGTTTGGAATTTGTAATGCAGTGTGTTGGTTATGGTTGAGATTTAAGTTTATGTATCAGTTTTGTTAGTTATGGATTGATAAATAGATCCCTGCATGCTGCAATAGGGGACGACACATCAAGCATGATTAAATTCCTACAGTTGGTCAGTTTAATTGCTGAGTGTATCAACTGTTAACATTTGTCGAGAACATATGAGACTGACCAAAGTTGCTGCATCTCGAACCAGCGATCAGTGTACGTGGAGCCGTCAACAGGACGACATATGTCATTCTATCTGGAGGGGATCCTAGTTTGAGAGGTACAGCATGACCATTCAAGAGATTGTGTTGATGACATTTTTGCTATCAATAGATTGCTCGATTTATATGTAAGCTGACTTTGGTCGATAAGTATGTTTTTATTTTATATTGTAGTGTGTATGGTATGTGTGTTTATGAGCATAATTGTGCGTTTCTTGTATACTGAAATTGGTGCAAATGCAGTTTTTCATTTTTTTGAGGTTATGTTTTTAGTTGTTGGTAATTACGCTGGATTGTGAATGGTAGATATCATGGGGTTTGTTCTATGAATGTTGGTGAGGGTATGTTTTCAATATTAGTTATAAGGGCGAGCTGTGGTAATGCTGACTTCGTAATAGTTATACATGTCAAGTGAAGTGTTAGATAGTGGAATTGTCTAGTTGTGTCTAGTCTTGTCATAGTGTGGATTTTGAATGAGCTATGTACATCACATCAAGCAGTTCGAGTTAAATGTTCAACAGCAGTTTTTCAGATGTTTTCCTTACTGTAGTTTTGCTGAAGACTGAGGATTTTGTTTGCCTGATTTGTTTTGGTATGTCTTAAGTTACTAGCATTATGATATATTTAGTTTGTCACCACCCAAAACCCACTAATTCTCATGGCTGCCTCACTAGTTTCCTGTTATTTCTGAAATTAAATATTTTTCACATTTGTGTCTATTTACATGTGTAATAACTGACATCCTGGTCACCTTATTGTATAAGCTCGATATAGTGATATTCACCAGATTGATAACAGCTTGTGTCAAAGCAATGGATGGTACCATTATTTTTGGTTTTGCCAACAGTTCAGTATATTAGCACGCTTACCTTTTAAGACTGATGATGAAAGGATGTTTTGGAGATCCCTGTAACACTGATTCAGCCCAGTTTTCAGAATAAATGATGACAGTGAATCAATACACAATATAAATTCTTTTCCTTGGCTAGATGTAGCCAAATGGGATAATTTGTCCACCAAACTTACAGTTGAGCTGGAATTCTCTCTCGAGTCTAAAATATATTTGATCACATAAATGCAAAATCAGTTTACTGGAAAAACTATGATAATGTCTTATGAATTTCAGTATAACACTACTAATGAATACTTGTATAAGATTATGTCATTACAAGTAGGTTCATACGTAAGCTTACCTACATAAACTACATTACTGAGTACCTGTCCAATCTTCTTCACATGAGAAAAAATCAAAGAACTGTAGTATCTCCACACCTTCACATGGTTTGAGTCTTGCTATGTTGTTATCAAGAGCTAAAACACACACTGTATTTGGTCCTGAAGTAGCTTGTTTGACAAAAGATTTCCAGAGGCATATTCCAGTGTTTTCAACAGAATCTGCAAAATTATTTTTTATCCAATGTGGTAGATAGAAACAATGACGACGACAACAACAACAACAACAACAACAATAATAAAGGAAATTACACTTCATACTTTACATATATGTTTGTAATGTAACACGTCCTGGTTAAGTATCCCAGTCAAGCTACACAAAATATTCAATGTACGGCTCTCAGGCCTGCCACCAGATTACATTTTATGTACCCCTCAAGGAAACTCTCGACATTATCATTATCAGCAGGTTGCTTATTGTTACTGCTGACAAGTTTCAGTAACAAACAGCCACCTTCCAACAATTAAATCAAATTTCTAGCTTCTGCACTCCTTTGTTATTTTTACCTCAAGCGTACCTAATGTAGACAGAATGTTACACTAGCATACAACAAAACAACCAGATAGTAATGCAAAATAAGGTGAGTCATTCAGAAAGAATAATGTGGTTATGTCAATTACTAGCCCAGTGTTGATGCTTACAATGAAACCCCATCACATCTAATAAATCTTATATACAGAAAGTAAGAGAATCATGCTCACTTGATTACTGGTAGTATAACCAATAGCAGGCTCTATGCTAACTTTAATACACTTTATTATTTCCAGTTGCTAAGGATCAAAAAAGCAAAGTTTGTTCTCTCACATGCCAAGAACTGAGGATGGAGTAACACTGATGATTTCAACTAAGAAACTATCCCATAATATCAGCATAAATTCCAATATATACATAATAACACACTAATTACTATTTCTGTGTCATTTGGATGATGGCTGTGATTGTTGCTGAAAGAGAGACTGCTTGGTCATCAGTTCTTTTGATGAAGGGGTGGTCTGCTCGCCAACAATGGCACGACGAAAATAAGGTAGCAGCTTACCAGTATGCTGAAGGTCTAGTTACTGACAGAAATGAGTTGTCCACATTAAATAAAATGTTTGGTAGATAGAGAATCTGACTGAAGGGTGCTGTTGTAGTAAAAATGATACAGCCGTTCAGTGGTAGACAGATAGCTGTATAAGCTGATGGTTGGTTGGTTGGTTGGTTGGTTGGTTTGAAAGAGGGGGGAAGGGACCAAACTACAAGTTCATTGGTCCCTTGTTCCTAATAAAACAATGACACAAGTGTGAGAATAAAACAGACGAGACATATAACACAACACGGAAAAAAAGGAAAAACCACGAGAATGAATGACAGACAATGAACACTAAAAGGAACAAAAGAGGAAAAGAAAACAACAGAGAGACGCTAGAAACAGAAGAGAGTAAAACAAGAAAGCAGATAACAGTGGCTGGCCGACCATGAGAATAATAAGGATAAGCCAGCCACTCTGCAACACATTAAAATCTCCACCATAAAAGCACTAGGGTGGAGGACACAGAGGGACAAAGGACGTGCGCTAAATGATAAAACCCACCCTCGCAAATAAACTGTAAAACTAAGTCAGCCAATGAGGCGTTGTCAGGTAAAATGAGCGGCAATGAGTCCAGTAACTCAAGATTTCGTTGCTGGCCAGTCAAAATGGGACAGCGCACCAGAATATGGGCCACTGCCAACCAGACACCACACCGACACTGAGGTGCAAGAGGTAACCGTGGGTCGTCCAAGTGTGGCCAAAGCGGAGCCGGCAGAGGACAACTGATTCCCTGTGAGAGGTCCGCATGGAAGTCTTCCACACACTCGTAGTCTCCTTAGTGACACGCAGTTTGTTGTGCGTACTGTTATGCCATTTAGTCTCCCAAACTGAAATACCCTGTGGCGTAAGTCAGAACGCAGGTCAGGTTCAGAGATGCCCATCTCCAGAAGCGCTTTCCATGTAGCCTGTTTGGCCAGCCTGTTGGCAAGTTCATTGCCTGGGATGCCGACGTGTCCTGGGGTCCACACAAACACCACTGAATGACGGGACATGTCCAAGGCATAGATGGACTCCACCAAAGGATAGCAAGGGTAGTACTGGCCGATAGCTCGTAGGCTGCTCAAGGAGTCAGTACACAGAAGAAATGATTCCTCGGGGCATAAGCGGATACACTGAAGTGCACGAGATATGACCACCAGCTCTGCAGTGAATACACTGAAGCCATCGGGCAAGGAATGCTATTCAGTATGGCCTGTGTGGACAAAGGCAAAGCCAACATTACCATTAGTCATCAAGCCGTCAGTGTAAACCACTTCAGAGCCCCGGAACACTTCAAGAATCGAGAGGTGACAGCGTAGAGCCACAGGGTTAACGGAGTCCTTAGGGCCTACGAAAGGTCCAGGCAAAGCTTTGGCCTACAGCTACACCACGGAGGTGTATGTGAATGGACCTCGAGGAGAGGTGGTGAAGGGAAGGACTCCAGTTCAGACAGAAGCTATCGCACGTGAACCGCAATCGTTAGCCCTGACCTGGGCCGCCTATTCGGAGGTGAACTGCTGTGGTTGGGAAAAGAAGATGGTAATTAGGATGTTCAGGACAGATATTAATGTGTGCAACATAACTGGGGAGCAGTTGGGCACGTCTGATCTTCACTGGAGCAACTCCAGCCTCCACCAGTATGCTTGTCACTGGACACGTCCTGAAAGCTCCTGTCGCTAGTCGAATGGTGCAATGAGTCGAACAAACGCAATGCTGAGGGTGCCACCAAACCATAAATCACACTCCCATAGTCAAGGTTGGATTGAACAAGGGCTCTGTAGAGTTGCAGCAGCGTGGAGCGATCTGCACCCTACTTGGTGTTGCTGAGGCAGCTACTTGGTGTTGCTGAGGCAGCAGAGGGCATTGAGGTGGTGCCAAAACTTCCATTTAAGCTCACGAAGATGAGGAGGCCAAGTCAAACGAGCACTGAAAACCAGACCTAAGAATCAATATGTCTCCACTACAGTGAGTGGAATGTCATTAAGTTAAAGTGCTGGTTCCGGATGAACAGTACGACGCTGACAGAAATGCAAGACACATGTCTTCATGGCGGAAAACTGCGCCCTGTGGATGTCTCCCTGTAGGCAACGCTCAGCAACACCAGTACTGGAGCAGCAGTACGAAATGCAGAAGTCATCTGCATACAGAGAAGGTGAAACGGAGGGCCTGACAGCTACTGCTAGACCGTTAATGGCCACTAAAAATAGAGAGACACTCAATACAGAGCCCTGTCGGACTCCATTCTCCTGGATATGGATGGAACCATGGGAGGCACCAACTTGGACACGGAAAAGTACCGAGCAACAGGAAATTTTGGATAAAAATCGGGAGCTGGCCCTAGAGCCTCTACTCATACAATGTGGCAAGGATATGATGTCGCCAGGTCGTGTTATATGCTTCATGCACCAGCAACCAGGTGCTGGTGTCTGGAAAAGGCTGTTCAGATGGCAGACTTGAGGAACACAAGATTATGAGAGGTGGAAGCTGCCCTGACATGGAGCCAGAGGGCCACTTGACTCCGGGACCCAACCCAACCGCCGACGTACCGTGTGTTACAGCAGCTTACAAAGAATGTTGGTGAGGCTGGTGGGCTGATAGCTATCCACATCAAGCAGGTTTTTACTGAGTTTGAGCACCGGAATGATGGCGCTCTCCCGCCATTGCGATGGAAAGATGCCATCGCACCACGTCCAGTTGAAGATGACGAGGATATGTCGCTTGTAGTCAGATGAGAGATGTTTAATCACCTGGCTATGGATCCGATCAGGCCCAGGAGCTGTGTCGGGGCAATGTGCAAGGGTACTGAGGAGCTCCCACTCTGTAAATGGGGCGTTATAGGATCCACTGTGGCATGTAGGGAATGAGAGGACTTTCCCTTCCAGCCGCCATTTGAGAATGTGAAGGGCTGGGGGGTAATTCTCCAACACAGAGGCTCAAGCAAAGTGATCGGCAATCATGTTTGCATCGGTGGATAACACGCCATATATCATAATGCCGGGAACACCTGTTGGGGTCTGGTACCCGAAAAGATGTTTGATCTTTGCCCAGACCTGGGAAGATGACGTATGGCACCCAATGGTCGAGATGTATCTCTCCCAACGCTCCTGCTTCCATCGTTTGATAAGTTGGCGAACACGGGTACGGAGCTCTTTAAATGCTATGAGGTGCTCCAGGGAAGGGTGCCACTTACGCTGCTGTAGAGCTCGCTGACGCTCCTTAATTGCTTCAGCGACTCCTAACAAGCACCAAGGGACTCCCTTACACCAGGGCACCCTAAAAAGCAAGAGATCACGTTTTCTGCCGCAGAAACAATTGTTGTAGTCACCTTCTCAGCCATGACATCGATGTTGCCGTGTGGGGGAGATTCAACGGTGACAGCAGAGGTGAAAGTTTTCCATTCCCCTTGTTTAAAGCCCATCTGGGCAGGCGTCCATGGGTCTGATGCCGGGGCAGTGACAGGAAGATTGGGAAATGGTCACTACCACACAGGTTGTCATGTGCTCTCCAGTGGATAGATGGGAGAAGCCCTGGGCTGCAAATTGATAAATCAATGGCCAAGTAACTACCAAGAGTTACACTGAAATGTGTGGCGGCCCATGTATTTAAGAGGCAGAGGGCAAACTGAGGCAGTAAAGTTTCAACATCTCTGCCTGGGCCAGTAAGAACGGTGCCACACCACAAGGGGTTATGGGTGTTAAAATCTCCCAAAAGTAGGAAACGTTTAGGGAGTCCATCAATAAGTGTAGCTAATACATTCAGGGGTACTGCACCATCTGGAGGAAGATATACATTGCAGACAGTTATTTCCTGCGTCTTCCTTATTTTGACAGCCACAGCTTCAAGAGGGGTGTGAAGGGGCACAGTTTCACCACAGACTGAGTTTAGGACATAACCGCAAACTCCACCTGACCCTCGATTATAGTCGCTATGGTTCCTGTAATATCCCTTATAGCTGCGGAGGGCAAGAGTTCACATTGCCAGGAACCAGGTTTCCTGGAGGGTAAATGCAGATAGCAGATGTAAAGCTTAACAGCTGCTGTAGCTCAGCCAGGCGGTGGAAAAAACTGCTGCAATTCCACTGGAGGATGATGTCATAGTGAGACTGGGAAGGAATGGAACATTCAATGAGGCAGTTTATGCCTCAGAGTACCTGCTGCCACCGACTTTTTGCCTGATCAGTCTATATCCATTGTGTCTGAGGGTCTGGTGAGACCTAGGTCCTTGGCAGACGCCAAAATCTCCACGCCATCCTCAGACACAGAGCTTGCAGGTAGAGGTGGTGTGGGTGCCACCACAATTTCCTTGGTCTTAAGAGGCCTTCTTTTTGGATTTCTCTCACTGCTTCTTGGGTTTCCCTGGCTGGGATGACTTCACTGGCTCAGTCTTTGGGACCGAGGATGTGTGTGAAGCCCTACAACCAGCTGCTTTTGAGCTCTTCAGCCACTGTTGAGTGTCATCCTTCCCACTAGCACAAGCCTGGGAATGGAGTGACCCAAGGGACCCCTTCCTAGCGAGAGAAGCAGAAGAAGACGTACACTTCTCCAGCTTAGAAGTGGGGACGGGCATCCCCGATGGTTGGGGGATGGGGGTGTTGTTTGTTCCGAAGTATATGGTGTGGGAGCAACAGGGAGGGAAAAGCCCCCCACCATCAAGACGGCAGGTGTATTCTTCTGGCTCTGAGAGGTTACTGGGGTTGGTGAAGCTGATGGTGCCAGAACTGTTGTAGTGGCGGCGTAAGATTATGTCACACATACAGGGTGCAGGCATTCAAATTTTCTCTTAGCCTCAGTGTAGGTCAATCAGTCCAGAGTCTTGTACGCCATGATTTTCTTTTCATTCTGGAGAATCCTGCAGTCTGGCGAGCAAGGCAAACTGTGCTCTCCGCTGTTGTCACAGATGGGAGGCGGGGCATATGGAGTATTGGGATGTGATGGGCGTCCACAATCTCGACATGTGACACTGGAAGTACGGCGGGAAAACATATGGCCAAACTTCCAGCACTTAAAGTACCGCATTGGGGGAGGGATATAGGGCTTCACATCACAGCAGCAGACTA
Source organism: Schistocerca americana (assembly GCF_021461395.2). Classification (NCBI taxonomy): domain Eukaryota; kingdom Metazoa; phylum Arthropoda; class Insecta; order Orthoptera; family Acrididae; genus Schistocerca; species Schistocerca americana. The sequence continues at coordinate 614,881,732 of NC_060120.1, forward strand.
TCACCTTGATCTTCCTGGGTAATGTATCACCCTAGAAGGCCAAGATGAAGGCACTGGTGGCAACCTGATTATCCCTCGGAGCCCGGTGGACAAAATGTACATCTCGCTGCTCTAAATTGGCATGCAGCTCATCATCAGACTGCAAAAGAATGTCCCTGTGAAATATGATACCCTGGACCGTATTTAAGCTCTTGTGGGGTGTGATGGTTACAGAAACATCCCCCAGCTTGTCACAAGCGAGTAATTCCCGTGACTGGGCAGATGATGCTGTTTTGATCAAGACTGACCCAGATCTCATTTTGGACAAGCCCTCCACCTCCCCACACATCCTCTAAATGCTCAACAAAAAACTGAGGCTTTATCATCATGAAAGATTCGCCATCAGCTCTCGAACATACAAGGTACCGGGCAAGTAAGATCCGCTGCCATCCTTAGCCTGACGTTCCTCCCATAGTGTGGCCAGGGAAGATAACAATTTGGGGTCGTACTTATGTGAGTTGAATTGAGCACGTGAATTTAGAGACTGCTAGTGTTTCACCACCAGCAAGAGATGATGGACTACGCTCAATCACTTGTCATCCACCCTGTTGCCACCCACTCCGACCAGGGGCCCTCCCCACGGGTGCCACCCAGCCGCAGCAAAGGTCACCTGGTAGGATGGCCATTGCCAGGAGTCCTGATGTCCCAGGGGGATGGGCATCTGCCCCTTGGCATATGAGGGGAGTCAACGGCCCAGGCATCAGCAGAGCGATACCTGTGTGGTCAGGGGGCTACAACCAACAGGGTACATGGCGGCCCCACCACAACGGACTGGCTACCCTGCTGGGTATCAGGTCCGGTCACCATCGATGCAGAAAGTGACACTGCATAGTGCATGGTGGAAAACGCACCCAGGAAGCTGTCCTCTGCCAAGAGATGGAGAATGAGCAGCACTGAAATGTGATGACGAGAAAGTGGGCTAAAGACCTCAATGCACGATGGACACTATGCATTATGTAAGGTGCCCTTCCCCAATTGGCTCACTCTCCAAGAAAATTTTGAAGAATGGAGGTCAAACCCTACAGGGGACCATCACATAAAGGCTAAAACGTGTGAAACTCCTTTTAGTCTCCTCTGACGACAGGCAGAAATACCTCGGGCCTATTCTTACCCCCGGACCTGCAGGGGGGTGTAAGCTGACACTGGGCTTATGTGGCTGTTGAAATATGAGAATGAATGTTGACTACTTCCATTATTAAGCAAGGAAAGGTTATCAAAGTCGGTACCAACCTACCGAAGCTTATCAATAACTACAGACATAGTAGAATTCACACAAGCATTCCAAACTCCAGATATTGGAGTAGTCGCCACGAAAAATTCTTTCAGGATACTTATGTAGTCTATCTGTCAGATAAAATAGCTTATAGTTATCAGGATAGTGATAATCTTCCCCAGGTTTCAGTATAAAACTGATAATGGCCCCCGACTGGGGGTGGGCAAGGTGGTATGGAAGCCTCTGTTTTCCCATATACAGCTGCAAATTTAGAGAATTAACTCTTTTAGCACCTGGTTTCAGCCATTTTAGTTTAGATTTGAAGATCAGCTTAGTTTGCCTATCTTGGTGTTCATCATGGTGGGCATGCTGGTTGGAAGGTGAAGACACAGGAAAAACTGTCACAAATGTCTTCTTGGGTGCTTCACTGGATTAGGGGGTAAGAGCTGGACTACAAACTGCTAAATTTATAATGGAGCAAGTTCCATACAATACACTAAAATTAGTAGGTTTGTCCATAAAGAGAATGTAAAGATTCGAGATTCATGATAAACCATTCAACAAGTTTACCTCTGCAGGAGTAATTTCTGCTTCTCAATAGTGGATTGAGCATACTGAAGTCCCCTAGAAATAAGATGGACAGTTGTTTTAGTAAATCATGTCTATCGTGTAGTAGGGCCACCTCATTGGACGGGAGGGGGGGGGGGGGGGGGAGTGGGGGGGGAGGAGGAGATATGTGTTACATCTATTGCCTTGATGGGTATTAATATGCAATATTTACAGCCACAGCTTCTAGGTTAGAATTTAGGCACACTCACTCACTACATAGGTCAAACAGGACCAATGAATCAACATCTTGAGAAACTATGTCAATATTTATATAGTTCTCAAAGCATATGTAGTAATTTCTAATGGAGGTCTGGTGGTCTCAGGTGAGCCTTGTTTCTTGCCAACAGCTACTAACTAGCTAAAAGACAAAACCCATTACATAAAGTTAGATTAGAGTCTAATGTCCCATTGATGATGTCATTAGAGATGGAACAAAAGCTCACATATTTTTTTAAGTTGTAGGTCTTCTGACTAGTTTGATGCCGCACCCCTCAAGTTCCTTTCCCGTGCCAACCTCTTCATCTCAGAGTAGCATTTGCATCCCATGTCCTCAATTATTTGCTTGATGTATTCCAATTTCCATTTTCCTCTATAGTTTTTACCCTCTACAACTCACTCTAGTAGTTATACCATGATCTCTTACCAGATGTCCCATCATCCTGTCCCTTCTTCTTGTCAGTGTTTTCCATACGTCCCTTTCCTCACTAATTTTGCAGAGAATCTCCTCATCCCTTAACTTATCAGTCCACCTAATTTTTAACATTCTTTTGTAGTACCACATCTCAGCTGTTTCTATTCTCTTCTGTTCCAGTTTTCCTGGAATCCATGACTCGCTGCAATACAATGCTGTGCTCCAAACGTACATTCTCACAAATTTATCTCTCAAATTAAAGACTATGTTTAATACTAGTAGACTTCTCTTAGCCATAAATGTCCTTTTTGCCAGAACTAGTCTGCTTTTTATGTCCTCCTTGCTCCATCCATCATGGGTTATTTCCCTACCTAGCCAGCACAATTAAATAACTTCATCTACTTAGTGATCCACAATTCTGATATTAAGTTTCTCACTTTTTCCATTTCTGCTACTTCTCATTACTCTCAATCCATATACTGTACTCAGACTGTGCATTCCATTCAACTGTACGTATAATTCTACTTCACTTTCACTGAGGACGGCAATGTCATCAGCAAACCTTATCACTGATATCTTTTCACCCTGAATTTTATCTCACTCTTGAACCTTTCCTTTATTTCTGTCATTGGATGGACTGAACAGCAGAGGCTAAAGACTACATCCATGTCTTACAGCATTTTTAATCTGAGCACTTCGTTCTTGGTCTTCCACTCTCACTGTTCCCTTTTGGCTCTTTTACACATTATATATCATCCATCTTGCCCTATAGCTTACCCCTGTTTTTCTCAGAATTTCAATCATATGGCACCATTTGGCGTTGTCAAAAGCTTTTTCCAGGTTGACAAATCCTATGAATAAGTCTTGTTTAGTATTGCCTTCATTATCAGCTGAAATGTCAGGACTGCCTCTCTGGTGACTTTACCTTTCCTAAAGCCAAACTAATTGTGTCATCTAACACATCCTCAATTTTCTTTTCCATTCTTCTGTATATTTTCTTGTCAGCAACTTGGATACATGAACTGTTGAGCAGATTGTGCAATTACTCTCACTCTTGTCGGCTCTTGGCAGTCTTCAGAATTGTGTGGGTGATATTTTTCCGAAAATCAGATGGTATATCACCAGACTTATAATACATTCTACACACCAATGTAATAGTAATTTTGCTACTTCCCCCAATGTTTTTAGGAATTCTGATGGAATGTTGTCTACCCATTCTGCCTTACTCGATCCTAAATCTTCCGAAGCAATTTTAAATTCTGGTTCTAATATTGCATCCCCTACATGTTCTTTATCACATTCTGTTTCTTATTCTATACCATCATCACACAAGTCTCCCCCCCCCCCCCCCCATTCATAGAAGCCTTGAGTGTACTCTTTCCACCAATCCACTCTCTTCTCTGTGTCTGACACTGGATTTCCCATTGCATTCTTATCGTTACCACCCTCGCTTTTAATTACGCTGAGGTTGTTTCAACTTTTCTATATGCTGTGTCAGTACTTCCAACACTAATTTCTCTTTTGATTTCATCATTTTTCACACAGCCGTTTAACATTAGCTTCCCTGCATTTCTTATTTATTTCATTCCTAAGTGACTTGCATTTCTGTATTCTGGAATTTCCCTGAACATTTTTGTACCTGCTACTTACATCGATCAACTGCATTATTTCTTCCTTTACCCACAGTTATCTTCTTTGTACCCATGTTTTTCTTTCCAACTTCCGCAATTGCCCTTTTTGGAGATATCCATTCCTCTTCAGATAAACTGCCAGCTGAGCTGTTCCTTATCACAGTGTCTATGGCCTCAGAGAACTTCAAGCATCTCTCTTCATTCCTTAGTACTTCAGTATCCCACTTATTTGCGCATTGATTCTTCCTGACTAGTCTACTAAACTTCAGCCTACTCTTCATCGCTACTAAATTGTAATCTGAGTCTATACCTGCCCCTAGGTAAGCCTTAAAATCCAGTATCTGATTTCAGAATCTCTGCTTGACCACGATGTAATGTAACTGAAATCTTCCCGTACCTCCTGCCCTTTTCCGGGTACACCTCCTCCTCTTGTGATTCTTGAACAGAGAATTCACTATTACTAGCTGAAATTTATTCTCTCTCTTCTCTCATTCCTAGCACCAGGCCGATATTCTCTCGTAACCCTTTCTTCTGCTCCTTCCCCTACAACTGCAGCCCCAGTCCCCCATAACTATTAGATTTTCATCTCCCTGTACGTACTGAATTAGCTCATAAACTTTCTCTATCTCTTCATCTTCAGACATCGACATGTATACCTGAAGTAATGTTGTCAGCATCGGTTTGCTGTCAATTCTGATGAGAACAACCCTGTCACTGAACTGTTCACAGTAACTCACTCTCTACCCTCCCTTCCTATTCGTAACGAATCCTACTCCCATTATACCATTTTCTGCTGCTGCTGCTATTACCCTATACTCATCTGACCAGAAATCCTTGTCTTCTTTCGATTTCACTTCATTGACCAGATTATATCTAGACTGAGCCGTAGCATTTCCCTTTCCAGATTTTCTAGCTTCCCTATCACTTCCAAACTTCTGACATTCCATGCCCTGACTCCTAGAGTATTATCCTTTGGTTGGTTATTCAGTCTTTTCTTCATGGTCACCAACCCAGTGACAGTTCCTCACAGAAATCCAAATGGTGGACTAGTTCAGAATCTTTTGCAAATGGAGACATCATCATATAACACTTTTGTTTTTAAAATTACAGGCCACATGTCCTGCAGATACACATTATGTGCCTTTAACGCAGTGGTTTTCATTGCCTTACATCCTCATTCCACTGATCATTGCTGATTCTTCCACCTTTAGGGGTAGTTTCTCTCTCCCCCCCCCCCCCCCCCCCCCAGAACAAGAGTGTGCCCTGAATCTCTGTTTGCTCCTCCATTCTCGTTGACATGCTCATTGGCTGAATGAAGTATTCGGCCACCTTTCCTGATGATTTTTATTCAAAATTTAAGTGGTGGCAGGATTCGAGCCAGGGACCGAGGACGTTTTGACTACTTTTCAATGACGCTATCCTCACATCATGGGTCCACTTGGATTAGGGAAGGAAATTGGCCATGTCCTTTCAAAGGAACAGTTCTGAGATTTGCCCATTTGCCTTAAGTGATGCAGCAAGATCCATTACAATTGTGTTGCAACATTACATGGTTAAAATCTTGTTAGTTTCTCTCTTTCTCAGTATGTTTTTTGCTCTTCCCGGAGAATGGAAGAAGATCACTCTGCAAGGTGTTCTGTTGCCTGCAATGGCTCTTTTAGCCACTGGCTAATATCTGGTGAAGAGTCAGCTTTATAAATATCCTTAGGGTAAAATTTCAAAGACTATCTCTACAGAAGATGAGTTGTGTTCTGAATAGTTGAACAGCATCAGGAGAGCAAGATATGGTGGGCTTAAGTGTTGATTTTCTAGACTTCTTGCCATTACTGACAGAGGATCTTACTTTTGGGGATTTACATGTGATCGTATGCTTGCGCACATCACTTTGCTTTAGTTTTGTTATGGTACTGCAATTTCATCCATTGTTCTGGCTAAACACAAACACCAGTGTGAAACAATACTCTACTGACAAACACGTGTAACAGTGAAACCATCTGTTACAAACTGAATATGTTGTTTCTGCAGTCTTCAGTCCGAAGACTGGTTTGATGCAGCTCTCCACCTACTCGATCCTGTACAATCCTCTTCTTTTCTGCCTAGCTATTGCAATTTGCAATCTATAGTTATTTGAACCTGATTACTGTAGTCTAGCCTGGTCTTCCTCTACAATTTTTATCCGCTGCCGCCGTCCCCCCCCCCCCCCCCCCAAAACCACATTTCCTTTATTATCAAACTGATAATTCCTTGATGCCACTGGTTGTGTCCTATCAACTAATCTCTTTTGCAGTCAATGTGTTCCATAAATTTATTTTCTCCCCAATTTTATTCTGTACCCCATTGTATACTATTTACTGTTTTACCTCAGGAAAACATCTGCCCCTTGAGTTGTCTCTCCCTGACCCCCTCTCCCCTCCACCAGAAGCAGCTGTGATTGACTGATTGCTGGCATCTACCATTCACCTCATTCAAACATCAATCACAAACTTATTTCAATATATGTAGGCCTATACAATTCAGTGTCCCATCAAGGAAGAGGTGATTATACAGAGCACAGACACAGGTTTGGGAAGAATAGGGAAGGAGATTCCACGCAACTCCTTTGACCTGTGACATAATGGTGGTGTGATATATGACATCACTATGGCACGGTGTTTTTAAGTTGGTTGTGTTTGTAGATGTTGTATTTGATGTGCCCTCTGGTGATTGAAGGAGACTCGCTGAATTTAACATGTGGTATTTGATTAATTTGAGTTTCGGTTGTCATTGTGCTAACAAAGTTTTTAGTTCAGGTAGCTCGTGTGGTAATGTGGATTGTGAAACTGTTTTCAATGAGCTACTAAGGCTTTTTGGTTTGTGTGTTTGGCGTTTTAGTTAGGTCTGATTAGTTTGGTGTTTTGCAGAAATAAGTGTAATTTTTATTGCTTTTTAATTAGATATAGATATGACAAGTGAAGTTCACAAGTAGGTGCTTTCTTTAAGAGGTGTGTGTGTGTGTGGGGGGGGGGGGGGGGGGGGGACCTATTGCTGGAGGCTTTTGCTGGTAAGTAATTTTTGTTTTGGTTTTATTGTTTAGTAATTGTGATGTTTCGTCTCTTGTATATTTATGGTAGGTAGGTTGTGTTTTACTTCATATAGGGAACATGGGGTATTTGGTTTTTTGAGTTGGTGGAGTTATGGTTTCACTTTTTGGAGTTGTAAGCGCTGAATTTTTGGTACCGACAGCTGTAACTGAGCTATATTGGTCAAGGGAAATGTCCAATTCCTGTGGTTTCATTGGTGCGGCGAAATTTTAAAATTTAGTTTTTTTTCGATATTACTTGTTTTCAGATGGTGCAGTGTTTTTATTGTTGCATATTTAGCTTGTCCCTGGTCTACACTTCCAGTTTTCAGCGACTGTCCCGTGAGCTCCATTTTATTTTTGGAACGACACGTTATTGCGTCATTTTTATTTTTGTTCGCGTTTGTTGGTGGATGTTTATAGTGACGTCATAGTCGTCATATTGTATATGCTGTAGTATGATGATGATGATGATTGGTTTGTGGGGTGCTCAACTGCACTGTTATTGGCGCCTGTACTAATTCCCAACCTTTGCTCAGTCCAATCTCGCCACTGCCACAAATGATGAGGACAACACAAACACCCAGTCATCTCGAGGCAGGTGAAAATCCCTGACCCCGCCAGGAATGTATATGCTGGAACTAGCCGTTTCCGTCATATTGATGTCGTCATGAGTAAAGGTGGCGGTGGAATCGGACGCTTCTGTACGGCCCACAGTTCTTACTAAAAGTTGCATTTTGGCATTTTCGTTACAAGGCATTTAGGGATTAGGTGGGCAGGAGAAAAAAATGTGTGTGTGTGAATTCCTAAGGGACCAAACTGCTTAGGTCACTGGTCCCGAGACTTACACAGTAAACGAACCTATGCTAAGAGTAATACAGACACCATGCCCGAGGGAGGACTCGAACCTCCGGCGGGAGGGGCCGCGCAGTCCGTGACATGACGCCTCAAACCGCGCGGCGTGGGCAGGGATTTGAACTGCTGGACCCCCAAATGGAAAAAAAAACACTTTTCCGCCTTACAATGTGGCAGTTTTACTTAGCTTATTAATCGTCTCTTGACTGCTAGACACTCAAACGTGCTTTGTTCGTTGGATGGAGCGTCCATCAGTAGCCCACGTGTTCTACTCGTTTTAATAGCATTAGAGGAGTGAAATTTTGGTCTCACGAGATCTTAGGGAATTAAAAGCCCACTTGCGCAGAGCCTCGGATACCCAAAAACGATGACAAGCATTCGTATGTAATAATTTCGTAGGAATCTAAATCAAGCCAACCTCCACTATCAACAAAAGGCACATTTTCCATAAGCATTACTGAGACCGCAACGGTGCAAAGAATCCTAGAACTACCATAAACTTTCAACAACAAACAAAAGATTATTTACTTTTATACCGGAAACAGATGTCATATGTCACGTGCATTTCATCACAGTGTCCTACCGAGCACTACTGATGAAAGGTCACTACACTAGAACTAGTCATACTACCTGTTATGGGTTTCGTTATGTACGTGATCGTCCGCATCCTACAATCTTAAATCCTACATGCCTTCACTTTTCCTGTCTACATACTTTGCTTGTGAATGGGCAATGTACAAACACGTTTTGCAATTGAATGTATCAGAGTACTTCATTCACTTGGAAGAAACTTACAACATACTAAGCCTACCTTGAATAATTACCAATCTCGACGGCAATTTTCGCGTTATTATGTCGAGCAACATTCCTCCCTTTCTTAGCTTATGCGCTTCGAAATCAAAACAATCCCATGTAAACAGACCAGCGACTCTACTCAGTCAGTAACTCATCTTAATACAGGCGTCTAAAGCTAGCGAAATGAGGGATGCTCAACTACTGGACCTACCGATAGATGGCCCTAGCGCGTGCCGGCCAAACATCATATCATTGAGTGTCCGCCAGAGATCACTGGTGTCCGCCATATCTGAATTTGGCAAAAAGCGAAGTGTCAAAACACGGATGAAAATGTTTTTCGTTCTGCGCCCTCATAAGTCTTTTATATTCTATGTTCTAGATATCTACACATCAACATAATGAAGTGTTTCTAATCTAGCGAGAAAAAACAGTGACTGTTCTGCTATGAAATTCCTAAATTCGAGTGTGTTTTGGAAGTTTGACAAGCTGACCTATAAATTGTTTACTATTAATTTTATGAGTGCTTTACTTATTTGCCCGTTTTAAAACACTATTTAAGATTCAATGGAGGTCAACAAATTACCTTGCTTGCCAAAGCTTTTAACTACAGGTATAATTCGGAAAATCAAGTGTGGAAAAGAGTGAAGACGTCCCTTAAAGAGAAGTTGACATCGTTTGCTTAGGGGTATCTTTACTGACAACAGAAATTACAACTGAACTATTACTTCCGTATAAACGGAAAAAATTTTTCTTTATCTGTAGTGATGCATTACCGATCTGCTTATATGCTGACACTGTAATTGCAACATGCACTTACGAATTTGGCTCACTCTTTGATCAGAAATTTAAATACCATGATATTATTAACGCCTGTACATGACACGGTGTATTTTAACTGAGTGATAAGGTAGAAGTACTAGTTTTTGACAGTGCTTCAGTCTTTGATACGAGACAAGAAATACATTTAAATGAGACAAACACAAAAACCAACGTTAAGGCTCCTCTTAAATGCATGACTTGTATCATTTGGAAGTTAAGTCTATTAATAATATTATATTGGACTGATCCATGATGATGTAGGAAGTGAAGGAACTTGTTGAAAATAACATCGTTCACAGCTGTTAATTTTAAGGTTGTGGTGTCTTAAAACTGTAATTTTCCAGTCTGACACCCAAACAATGACTGGTACCATGGTTTTATTTTAAAATTGAATTCAAAACATGTCAGTGAGAAAAAATTATTACACTATGAATTACAACCATGGAATCTTATTTCTGTGAATCTTGGTTCCAGTCTTTGACATGGTGTCAAACACTGAAATGACTGGTTGTCAGTATAGGGCCCAAGCAAAAAACAAAGCTGAAAGCAAAAGCTGCAGAAGTTGGCACCCCAATGGCTGCTACAATCTGTGAGAGACAAGGGTGACATTATATTGCAAATTTAGTGTAAAAAGTTCCATATTGTCTGAATTTGTCCTTTAATGACAGGACATTCTAGTCCAGTCGATTTTCTTACCTGCAAAAGTACACTAGCCAATACCAGTGGCACAAAGGCAGTGCCAAATTACAAACTATCCAGTAACAACAGAAGTATTGCTGGACAATGTACAGTAAATAATATGTAATAACCTGTGAAATTCAGAATTGGTTTGAAGAAATAGAACAGTATTTGGAAAGAGAGTAACATTTTGAATATAACAAATGATGCAAGTAGAGTTTTCAGTTATTATGAGAGCTTGCTTAATTATTTTTTTTCCTCTCTCTTCTCCATTCTCAAGGGAAAAATGTGATAACATAAAAGTGCAAGAAAGTTGTGTACAATGTTGGAAATGACGAAAAAGAAAATCTCACCATGCTTTTAACAGCATATGCTGCTGTAAAGCTTGCTCCTCCTAAGAACATGATGTTCTCCAATCTCTCTCCCTCCTCCATGTGAAGAGTATTCCTGTAATAACAGCTAATAGCATACCAAGAACACGAGGGTGTCACAGTGGAGATTTGTTTTCTGGTACAGGCGTCTGATACAACTATTCCACAGCAAAACTTACTTTCAATAGGTGTGGTAGCAGTGCACTCCCATAGGATAACAGAATATTATGTCCTCCAGGAATCACATTGGGTACACCACTTACAGCATAAACTGTACAGCAACTACAATGTTTTGTGAGCAAGTAATACCAGTCAGTATCTTTAATTTTAACATAACTCTTGACTCCCATAATTACCTGCTTATACATGTGCTTGTACTACAGGTTATTGGTAAAGCAAATACTTATTGAATAGGTCTTACACATTTAATACTTAGCAGAAATTCTTTTATTACTGTATCACCTCTATGGTGAATTAAGAGGTACTGACTGGTTTCTTTGAACATTTAATAGAAGCCTTCTTTTTACCTGCTATTGATAGACAGACAGCCATTCCAAGTTCTGTACAGAACAATCTCTCACATTTTTCATGAGGTTTGTTATTCTGTACACTAAGATTTCCTCTTCTAAATTGTAAATATTGCATTCAGACATTGTTGGTATTAAAGGTAATTCATGAAATAAATTATATTTAAACCAGAAAATTAAAGGTTCCACATGGCACATGAAAAGTACCTTGCTTCACACATGTATGTACAGATTCCAAAATGTCTGTGAATTTGAGTTACGAACTTTTTTAAATTGAAATATGAAGATCACAATACTTTGGGTCTGCAATAACTCAAACGTAAAATACTTTTGTTCCCTATGGGAAACTTTGTTCTTCACGTGACTCGTGCAACTGCTTTCACTCTTAATGGAAAACTAAACGGTTTATGTTAAAGCTAACTAGCAAAAAGTGTAGCCATTGTTACATAATTTCTGTGAAGTAAGATTCCTTATTCCTTCCTTTGTCATCATAACTTGATAATTTCAGTTCCATATGGGACATATGAACTAAAAAAATGAAATGCTTTTATTACCAATCAGCAAAAAGTGTAACCGTATAATGAAGGTAAATGTTGATTATTTGCATTCTCCCCCCTCCCCCCCCCCCCCCCCCAACACAGGAAAATATAACAGAAAGACCTCCTAGCAAAATAAAGACAAAATTAAGAAAATTAGGTTTTGCCTGAATCAGGCCTCCTTATTTTAGAATGGTTCTAAAGTAATAAGAATGCTTACGATCAATTGGAACATTGTGTTCATTCTAAGAAGTATTAAAACAAGAATTAAGAGAGTAACAATTTTATTGCTCTTATGTTGCAGAGTATCCACAAACATTACTGTTTGAAACATAGGGCCACTGCATACTCCATTAGATCACACCCATTCTGTGATTAAACTGCTTTCTTAAAGTGAAAAATTCAAGTTAACATAGTTATTGAGGGAAATATTTTCTCACACTGAAAGCTATCTCTCAAATAAGTCTCAGAACTTTTTTTTCATTAATTTCACACAAATCACCTGTTTTTAATGCAAGTGCATATTTTGTAACACCTAACATCTTAAAATAAGCTTATATAATAAATAATTATTGTGGTGTCACCGCCAGACACCACACTTGCTAGGTGGTAGCTTTAAATCGGCCGCAGTCCACTAGTACATGTCGGACCCGCGTGTCACCACTGTCAGGGATCGCAGACCGAGCGCCACCACAAGGCAGGTCTCGAGATACGGACTAGCACTCGCCCCAGTTGTACGGACGACGTAGCTAGCGATGCACACTGACGAAGCCTCGCTCATTTGCAGAGCAGATAGTTAGAATAGCCTTCAGCTAAGTCAATGGCTACGACCTAGCAAGGCGCCATTAGTAACATTGCATGTATCTAAAGAGTCTCACTTGTATCGCCACAATCTCCAGATGTACCAAAAGGATGGATTAAAGTTAAGTATTCCAGAAGCTACGTACTTTTCTTTATAGCATTCATTACGTATCCTGTTTCATACCTCACGCCATCCTGCTTTAGCTTAGCGCGTGCCTTTTGGCTTCCTCTCATTGTGTCTAGGCTGTCTTGTCTAGACACAACAATTATAATTTTGTTACAATATCTACACAGGATGTAAAGAGTTAATTTTACTTCAATGTGATTCATCGTTTGAAGTTCATCATTATACAACAACAAATCTATGGACAAAATAGTTTTAAAAAATCTGTCAAAATGTCACACCCATCTGCATGAAATGTCCCAATACATAATCTTTTCCAATTTGAGCACTATACATGATTAAACAATATGAGTTTATTTAACTTCTGCCTTATACGTGATTTGTTGTTTAAAATTTTCTCAGCGGGCTTTTTTTTCCATATGTTTTTAAGCATGTGCAGGAGTACAGGGATGCAATCTTACAAACAAGTTGAGTCTGATGTAAATCCTCAATCCCAATTTCATAATGGTAATCATGACCAAGAGCAGGAGCAGGAAATGGGTAATCTACGAATTTAATTTTAACACAATGCAAAATCTTGGCCTGTATATATTTCTGTCGCATATCCCCAGCAATCACAAACATCTGAAACAGTTTCTGAGTATTCTACAACAGAGTACACGCAGTCACTTGTTTTAAACGGTTTTCCCCAGTTAACAAAATTTACAAATGCATTTTTATTGGCCATATTGGGAAAAGCATAGAGATAAATACATTCTAATGCAGATTTAACATTTCTTGCATGGAGCAGCAATGGAACACCAATGATTTTTAAGCTTTTGATATAATTTTCAGTGTCTGAAAATACCAAGGACTAGTGTAGCAGGGGATACAACCCGTCGGCTTTGGACATTGACGTCACAAGTCGCCAATCGAGAAGCGATTCTTCTTAGTGTTGTAGCTCCCTTTAGTGGCTGATAAGTGTTTTTTGGCTTTAAAAAAAAAAAATCTCACGAGATAGAATAAACAGATCCGCTTTATTAAGCAATCAGTAAAAAAACGAAACTGAAACATAACAGCAAAAGCGAAAATGGTAAACTGCTATCTGGCGACTTGTGACGTCATTGTCCAAAGCCGACGGGTTGTATCCCCTGCTACACTAGACCCAAATACCAAGCCAATAAGATTTGTTGTCAAGTCTCAGGGGGCTCTTATACCCTTTACCTAATGGATTTCTAGAGTTCAGAATATCAAAAATCCTATCAATAAAATACAAAAATTCTACTGTTGCTTCACTTCCTTTAAAATTTGGATCACAAACCCTCCTCAAAAACTCTATACTATCTGCCACGCTAGAACTCAAAGTCTGTGCAGCTAATGAAACATTCATTTTTCTATTTACACTACTTATATGTTGTCCTGATAGTTTGTTCGCAAATGTCATACCTTCTTCTTGTTGTACCTTGTTCAATTGCTCAATGAAATGCCATCTAATAATGCCAGTTGGAGACTCAATAGCAGATACTTCTGCTAGAGCATTTCTGGCAAACTTAATCATATGGCACATGTCCAAGATACATTAAACATTGTATTTTTCCACAGGATGAGGAAAGTAGCTTTTAAAATCACCCTTGTAAAAATTTAAAGTACAGCCAAGTGAACGTAAAGTGCTTATATTTACCTTACAGCCATCACATGTAACACACCAAACCCTAATGCCAGAACTATGCAGCCTCTCTAAAGCAGATTTTATCAGTGTGGCCTGATTATTTGCCTGTACACCGTTGATAAAGAAATATGCAATCAGGCATTTAAATTTGCCTTTAATAGAGACAAGCATGAAAACCAGAGCCTCAGATGGCTCTACTACTTCTTTTACTGAGGCACTTCCCCACCAAAGTCTAAAAAACCTGTGCTTAGTTCCTTGGTCCCAAACTACTTGCTTCGTAATTGCCACACTGTCTACAATTAGACATGAATCGCTGAACTGGTCCCTTACAATGTACTTGAAAACATCTTTTAAGACGCCAGGTTCACAGTCTACACTTGCCACCCATTTTGAAATCAATGGGGCAGAGGCATTAATTTTTTCTGGTATTCATATGCTGCTGGTGAATAAAAGTACACAGTCATCGCAAACATTTTCACATTTTTTGTGTATCTATTACCCTTTGATGAGAGAGAGTTGTTCACTAAATTGCACACTAATTCCACTTGTGTTCCTTTCTGATGATTGAGGAAGTTATGTAACTTCTCAGGAAGATGCCCCTTCTCCTTCAATGAACTTATCATGTCATCCACGGAAAACACCTTCTTCTTCGAATTTTTTCACGGACACACTTCAGTTTACGTTTTAATTCGTGCACAATGTCTGAGGAAAAAAAATGCAAGTTTCGGTCGCCTTGTCTTCCATTTATACTTTCGACCGTACACCACAATCAATTACTGAAGAACCAACTGCACTCTAAATAAGGAAATAATTTCGTTATATGCGATTGAAATAACTCAAGGTTTGATGAAAAAATATTATAAGAAAACGTTGGGGGTGTGAAAACATCCTTATACTAACGTTTTCGACACAATTCGCAGCTTCTGCATTGGATAAGTGGGACATGCTTTCCACGGAAGAATTCTCATTGACAACATTCTCCACGCAGTCAGTAGCGTCTGCAATGGGCAAATCGAGCACGGATTCCATGACAGAACGCTAAAAACAAAATATGGACCTGTATTACAACATTGCTTAGACCTATGTAGCGTACGAAATAAATTTACAAAAGTAAAAAGCGCACACACAGCAAGGAAAGTAATTAGCTACCTCAAATGGAGAATAATCGTTTTCACTCAAAATCCTAACAACATGTCGTCGTGACTGTTTATTTGGTGCATCAAATGTGTCGGAAAGCCAAAAACTATGGCACTGCTTCTGGTTTGAAAGGTTTCTCCCACGTTCCAGGGCTCACTACGTAATCATCTTGTCGGAAACGGTTTCCGCAAAGAAAACTGCAAGACGTAGGATTAAAATCTTTCCGCTTCACGGAAGTAATCCATGTCTTTAGTAGCTCTGGGTGCTTTAGAGGAAACCTGTTCAAAAACATCGAATTAGCAAACGCACTAAGTCTGTATTTTTATCGTATTGTATCGGTAGTCGTATTACCTGTGAAATGGTAAGTCACTCTCCTTACTCCATCGCTTCGTACAATTGAAATCGGAACAAGAAATCACCATTTCGATAGTCCGTAATTCCTTACACACCGTACAGACCGAGAGTAACTTCTTGCCAAATTCGAATATGGCGGGCAATACAGACGACTGTAATCAGCTGGTAGAGCCATCTATCGGTAGGTCCGGTAGTTGAGCATCCCTCATTTTGCTAGCTTTAGACGCCTGTCATCTTAATCGCCAATGAGGTTAGAGTCTCCAAGACCATTTCACAAGTTGGTTCCACAGACATAATATAGGAGGATGCATATGATGTGACGTCATTATGACGTATATAGTTTATACGCTTTAGTCGATTAACACACCTATCGACTTTTACGAACGTTCGAGATTCTAAACTGTCGTCGGCTAGTGATTTGTTTTGACACGTACGATTCTGAAAACAGCTCAGTGTGGCAGCGACGGGTTGTATCCCCTGCTTCGACCGTAGATTATCTATGGTCGAAGATCCCCTGCTACACTAGACCCCCCAGCGTGTATATATTTCGCCAAAATAAAAGAGCTGGATATTAATAGAAATATTCCTGACCGTGGCCTTGAAAACACCACGGACAACACGTTTCGTAAAAAAGTGAAGTCTTCTTATGTCCCGAGCAGGTTGGATTGTGTGATTGTTGTATTGAATTCTTACGCCGAAAATAATATTTATTTATTATCAACATTGTAGTATGGTTTCATGCAATTGGTCTTGTCAGTACATATTAGATTGTAGCAGCATACTCTTGCTGACTTTTTTTTCTTAATTTATATAGCTGAAAGAGAACTCGTGCAAGTTTGTTAGTTAAGTAATTTATATGTCCGTCCCAAGATAGTCTTTTATCAACCATAATTCCAAGTAATTTTACACTCGGACCGCAGAGACAGTTACCTTAGTGGCCAGTAATGACTGGTGTGTAGTATGATTGAATTTCGAACTTAAAAAGAAAAATATGAGGCATTGTTGCAGAAAAGTCGTCGACCGGAGATGAAATACGAGGGGAAGTGGATTTCTCTATGTAATCTTAACCAAAGGTTAGTGTCTAGTACTGATTGTCGTATGAAATGATTGAATGCAGTGTCAAAGCATTCCATGGTGGTATGATAAACTAGACGTACTGTATATTATGTCATGTATACAACCACAATAGTTTTAGCATGTACCTGGCCATGTCAATGTGGTTTATGTCAGCAGTATAATATGCTAAGACAAGATTATGCAAAATACGAATTGCATCACAACATGAGCGGATACCTTAAATTATGCAGAAGTCTCGTTACTTTTGCTGGATGCACCTTGTAGAAGATGACACCAGTAAAGGTCTCTTACTCGGAGAACCAACGTGTTTGGTCATCATATACTCAGTTCAGCTTTGGAGTCTACTGTTCAGAGCATATAGAGAAATTTAAAAAACGCCTCATCACAAAATTGGAAAATGTAAATACTTCTGACTCATACATAAACTAGATGTTCACATCTCCATTCTTGGCAGAGGTACAATACATGAAACCAGTCTGTATACAAAGCAAAAGCACCTGTTGTACATATGCCATCAACAAAATGAAAAGTACCAGAGAGGAACATCTAGCAGGATAGCCTCTTCTTCACCTCTGTGTGCACCAAACAAAAAGTTAGCAACAAAGGCAGGCAAACTTAAAGCTGCCTCCTGCAACTTATAAGAGAGCACAATATAAGTATAATCATGTAGTATAACAAGTGAGCTTCAAACCAGAGAGACAAGAAAATTTCTCAGTGCTTCAGCTAAAGGTATTACAGACAGAAATGCAATTTGTTTCTGTATTGTGCCATCAGAACACTAGCTTAAAGAGAAGAAATGGAAGATGATGAATTTCCAATATCTTTTTGTTAGAATGTCTTTTCTTTAGACCTATGCAGACTCATCGAGGAAGCTGTATGTATCCAAAAAATAAGTGGTGTAAAATTTTCACTTATCCACTGCCAAAGTGAAACATCCATATCTAGAGTTGAATTAGTAGCTGAAGCTTTACCTATCATTTGTTTGTATAGGGCTCCAACAGGCAATAAGTTGATCATGTCAATAAGTTTGTAATCATCCCTTCACATGTTGACAAAAATATGTAAACATCTAATTATGTGCATGGTTTTTGATATTAACTTCATAGAAGAATGAAAAAAATGACTTATCTCACCTACTCGTAACATTTAAAATCTACAGTATATGTAGAAATGTGAATAACTGCAGTATTAGTGTCAACCATTGACAAAATGTTTACAAATATGCCATGTAAATACAATACACAGACTTTAAATGCAGATTTTGTGGATCACAAGACTCATATAATCTCGCAGGAATCAGCTTTCAAATCAGTCTATATCAGCTTTTAGGAGCTATAATGAACAAAATATACATCCCTTTCTATACTTCCTACCTTGGTAAACATGAGAAGAAGTTGACTCCATCAGAACTACAAATGAAAAATTTAATGTTTTTGTTAACAACTGCTATTAACTTTGAACTGTTTTTCCCTTCCAGATGAAAGAAAATAATGTGACAAAATAAAACATTGCTTGCACTAAGCATATTGATATCGCACCATAGTTTATGGAAATAGTGGTCCAAATAAACTGCATTCTTTGATTATCTAAATGAAGTTATGGCCTCAGTACATCATAAACAGCCTGTATCTGCCATAATTTTACACTTTGCACAGGCTGGCGATGTTTGTAAACCAAAAACTGCTACTCTCAGAATTAAAACATATGTGTAAGGGGTCAGGACACACATGGATAAGGGGACTGATGACCCTAGCAGTTTGGTCCTCTTTAAATATACCAAACCAACCAACACACATGGATACAATCATACCTGCAAAACAGATAAGTAATGGAACTTAAATGCAAAGAGGGGGAGAATATGCATACAGAGAAGCAGAATTTTAAATTTATTTATTTAGGTCCAATCTTGTTTCTGCTGTCTATAAATCATTTAGTCACACTTTCTGAATTTGTGTTCCAGATTGCAGCATACACCAGTATCTCAAATACCCAGAAATAAGTTCCCTTGCATTGATGCATGTCTGTATTCATAGTGGCATCATATCATCAAGGCACTGTTGGTCCAAATTGTCCCACTCCCTCCAGTACTAAACTGGCGATCCCTTGATGTCTCTGAATGTGTCCTATCAACCGATCCCTTTAGTCAAGTAATGCAACAATTTTCTTTTTTCCCCAGTTCTATTCAGTACCTCCTAATTGGTTACTGTACACGTACAATGAATCTAATCTTGAGCATTCTTCTGTAGCACCACATTTCGAAAGTTACAGTTCTCTTTTTGTCTGAACTGTTATGAGGCTATAATCCAGACAAATGCCTTCCAAAAATATTTTCAAACACCTAAATTTATATT